>NC_057361.1:68948828-69573059 GCF_016509475.1 Prionailurus bengalensis
GGAATACTAGTAATAAAAAGGAAAGAATATTTGCCATTCACAATGATGTGGATTGAGCTATGTAGTATTGTGTGAAATGAAATCAGTCAGTCAAAGACCAATACCATATGATCTCACTCATATGTGGAATTTAAGAATCAAAACAAACAAACATAATGGCAAAAAAGAGCAAAAACAAACTCTTATAATGAACACTGGGTATTGGATGTAAGAATTGAATTATTAAATTCTCCTCAGCAACTCACTTTCCTCCTCCACTCCCGCACCACTTCTCCCTCCTTCTCCTGGGAAAGAGAAGTGACCACTGCAAGTGAGTAGAGAAGCACTCAGTGCCTCTCAGAGAGGACAGTGCCTGCCCCTTTTGAGCCTCTGAGTATGTCCAGACCAGGAGGTTGGATATTCAACATGGCAAAGAAGTAGGGGAACCCAAATTTCCCTCGTTTGAAAAACACAGCAGTGTTGAGGCCAAAGGACTTTGAATTCCAAGATTCTGGGCTGCAGAGTGACAAAGATGTCTCCAGGGGCCCAAGGGGACAACCTGATGGGTCATAGGTGTGTGATTGTGAACCAGAAGAGATAAAATTGGCTGAGTAGGCATGGTTGGGAGAGATCCCCTTCTGCAGAGAAACAAAAGGAAGATAAAGAGAGGCTAGGGAAGTGTAAGACCGTATCTGGATAAGAGAAAAACCACGGACCAGGACAGGTAAAGATCCAATCTCTACCTGCAGGACTTTCTCTGGACTGGGGCCAAGCGCTGTGTTCACATATGTGGGGAGGAGGGGAACCAGCCCCAGACTGAGTAACTAGTTCAGAGACGCAGTCTGCAATGGGAGAAACCAATACCTTTCATGGAGTGTTGTGGAAGAAAGTATATAACTGTTCAAAGGACAAAGACTACCTGCGCCCACCACTCACAGGCCATATATCAGCAGCATGGAGCAGCACTTCCTCTGAACCAGAGCACACAGAGCTGGACCTTTTAAGACATTGGGGTTTAAACACTAGCCAAACACCAGGGAGTCGTGGAAGCTGGCAGAGCAGGACAAACCACTTCATTTGTGCCTGCAGCAATGTGAGGACAGCCTGAAAAGAGTGGTTTTGGACACCCGGTCCGAGGAAGAGAGATTGTAGTGTTACCATTTTTCTCCCCATCCCCAAAAATGTCGGGCTTCAGGGAATGGACAGTGGGACCACAGTGGAGGCAGGACCTGCTTACACTAAACCACTCTCCTCTGCACCTGGTAACTGTGCTATCTACTGGAGTGGGATTGACACTGACCAACCAGACAGTCCCTCCTCCAGAACAGCTCTGCCACTGATTCCAAGGCATCCAGTGGTTATGTGTTTCCTGATTTAATTTTTGGACAATTCTTATATATATATATATATATAGCCAATATATGTAGCTGATATATATATATATATATAGCCAATATATATAGCCAATATATATAGCTGATATATATATATATATATAGCCAATATATATAGCCAATATATATAGCTGATATATATATATATATATATATATATATATATATATCTTCCTTCTCTCCTTATTTGTTTCCTCCTCTAGTCTGGTTGTTCTGTTTGTTTGCTCTTTTAAGCAGACATATTTAATCTATTCTTTTTATACCTGTTCTATATCTCCTTCCTTATTTTCCTCTCTCTCTCTCTCTGGATTAAGCCATATAGTATCTCTGTACGGTCAATTTTCTTTTATTTTCTTTTCCCCCACCCCTGTCATTTCTCTCTTTGTATGGGATAAGACCTCTTCCATCAGCAACGTTCCCACCTATTGTTTTGCTGTAGCTGGTGTTTTGTTTCTATTTTTATTTGCTTGTGTGTTTATTTCCTTTTCCAGGGATACTTCAACAAACAAATCAAAACACACATAGTGGAGAATCCAAAACATCACTATGAGTATGGACATAAAGCAACTAGAGCCAAGACGACAGACAGCAAGTAACACAGTCCAAAAACCACATCCTGAAGGGCCAGGCCCTGGACAGTGTATGACCCCTGTTTAATATAGTAGTGCCCGCAGGTGCAGGAACAACTTTTAAAACACATATGGAACAGAAAACTAGCCAAAATGTTGAAAATGAAGAATTATCCTCTAAATAAATTCCAGGAATAAATGACAGCTAAAAAACTGATCAAAACAGATATAAAAAAATATAACTGAAGAAGAATTTAGAATAAGAGTCATAAGGTTAATCTCTGGGCTTGAAAAAAGCATAGAAAACAGCAGAGAATCTATTTCTGAAAAGATCAAGGAACTAAAAAATAGTCATGATTAATTGAAAATTGCTGTAAATGAGGTGCAAAATAAACTAGAGGTGGTGGCAATGAGGGTTGAAGAGGCAGAGGGGAGAATAAGTGAAACAGAAGATAAAATGATGGAAAAAGATGAAGCTGAGAAAAATATTAAAAAATTCTGGATCATGAGGGGAGATTTAGAGAATTTAGTGATTCAATGAAACATAATAGTATCTGTATCATAGGAGCTCCACAAGAAGAAAAAGAGAGAAAAGGGCTGAAGGTGCACTTGAACAAATCACAGCTGAGAACATCCCCAATCTGGGGAAGGAAACAGACATTGAAATTCAGGAGGCACAGAGAACTCACTTCAGAAGTAACTTGAATTGATCTCCATGACATATCATAGTCAAACTGGCAACATACAAAGATAAAAGAATTCTGAAATCAGCTAGGAACAAATGAGCCTTAATCGAAAAGGGTAGATACAGAATGTTAGTAGCAGACCTATCTACTGAAACATGGCAGGCCAGAAGGGAATAGCAGGAAATATTCGATGTGATGAATAGGAAAAATATGCAGACAAGGATCCTTTATATAGGAAGGCTGTCATTCAGAATAGAAGGAGAGATAAAGGTTTTCCCAGACTAACAAAAATTGAAGAACCTCATCACCACTAAAGCAGCCCTACAAGAGATCCTAAGGAGAATTCTGTGAGGGGAATGTTGTCAAAACCACGAAGGACCAGTGACATCACTACAAGCATGAAACCTGCATATAACACAATGATTTTAAATCCATATATTGCAAAAATAGCACTGCATGTGAATGGACTAAATGCTACAATCAAAAGACATAGGTTATCAGAATAGATTAAAAAAAAAAACAAGACCCATCTATTTGGTGTCTAAAAGAGACCCATTTTAGACCTGAAGATACCTTCAGATTGAAATTGAAGGCATGGAGAACCATCTATCATGCTACTGGAAGTCAAGAGAAAGCTGGAGTGGCCATACTTATATCAGACAAACTAGTTTAAAGTAAAGGCTGTAACAAGAGATGAAGAAGGGCATTGTATCATAATTACATGGTATATCCATCATGAAGAGCTAACAAGTATAAATGCTTATGCATCCAATTTGGGAATGCCCAAATATGTAAAACAATCACAAATAGAAGTAGTCTTATGGGTAAGAATGTAGTTACTGCAGGAAACTTTAATACTACACTCACAGCAATGGACAGCTCATCATAGGGAAACAATGGCCCTGAATGATATACTGGACCAGATGGAATTGACAGATATATTCAGAACTTTTCATCCTAAAGCAACAGAATATACTTTTTCTCGAGTGCACATGGAACATTCTCCAACATAGATCACATACAGGGTCACAAAATAGCCCTCAATAAATATTTAAAAAATTGATATCATACCACGCACACTTCCAGATCACAATGTTTTGAAACTTGAAATCAACCACGGGAAAATTTTTGGAGAATCTCCAAATGTATGGAAGTTAAAGAAAATCCTACTAAAGAATGAATGAGACAACAGGCAATTAAAAGAAAAAATAAAAATATATGGAGGCCAGTGAAAATGAAAACATGACAGTCCAAATCCTTTGGGATGCAACAAAGGCAGTCCTTAGAGGAAAATACATTGCAATCCAGGCCTATCTTAAGAAACAAGAAAAATCTCAAATACAAAATCTAACAGCACACCTAAAGGAACTAGAAGCAGAACAACAAAGAAACCCCAAGGCCAGCATAAGAAGGTAAGTAATAAAGATCAGGGCAGAAACAAATAAGAGAATCAAAAAACAATAGAACAGATCAATGAAACAAAGAGTTGGTTTTATGAAAAAATAAACAAAATTGATAACCCCCTAGCCAGACTTCTCAAAAAGAAAAGAGAGAGGACCCAAATAGATGAAATCACGAATGAAAATGGATTTATAAAAACCAATCCCTCAGAAATACAAGGAATTATCAGAGAATACTATGGAAAATTATACGCCAACAAACTGGAAAATCTGGAAGAAATGGGCAAATTCCTAGACACTCAAACACTACCAAAACTCAAATTGGAAAAAAAAAATAGAAAATTTGATCAGACCCATAACTAGCAAAGAAATTGGCTTCCCTGGGGAATTCTACCAGCTATTGAAAGCAGAGTTAATACTATTTTCTCAAACTGTTCAAAAAATAGAAACAGAAAGATAGCTTCCAGTCTCATTCTATGAAGGCAAACCAGAAAGAGACCCCCCCCCAAATGATAATTACAGGACAATACCCCTGATGAACATGGATGCCAAAAATTTCAACAAGATACTAGCACATCAAATTCAACAGCATTTAAAATGAATTATTCACCATGATTAAGTGTGGCTCATTCCTGGGCTGCAAAGCTGGTTCAATATTCACAAATCAATCAATGTGATACATCACATTAATAAAAGAAAGGATAAGAACCATATGATCTTGTCAAAACATGCAGAAAAAGTGACAAAATACAGCATCCTTTCTTGATAAAAACCCTCAAGAAAGTAGGGATAGAAGGATAATACCTTGAGATCATAAAAGCCATATATGAAGGACCCAACACTAATATCATCCTCAATGAGGAAAAACTGAGAGCTTTTCCCATGAGATCAAGAGCACACAGGGATGTCCACTCTCACCACTGTTGTTTAACATAGTGATGGAAATCTTAGCATCAGCAATCAGACAACAAAATGAAATAAAAGGCATCCAAGTTGTCAAAGAAGTCAAACTTTCACTTTGTGCAGACAACATGATGCACTACATGGAAAACCTGAAAGATTCCATGAAAAGTCTGCTACAAATGATACATGAATTCAGCCAAGTTGAAGGGTTCAAAATCAATGTATAGAAATCAGTTGCATTTCTATACACTAATAATGAAACCACATAAAGAGATCTCAATAAATTGATCCCATTTACAATTGCACCAAGAAGCATAAAATATCTAGGAATAAACCTAACCAAAGACGTAAAAGATCTGTATGCTGAAAAGTATAGAAACCTTATGAATAAAATTTAAAAAGACATAAGGAAATGGAAAAAATCATGCTCATGGATTGGAAGAATAAATATTATTAACATATCAATATTACCCAAAGCTATCTACACATTCATTGCAATCCCTATCAAAATTGCACCAGCATTCTTCTCAAAGCTAGAACAAGCAATCCTAAAATTTCTATGGAAACACAAAAGACCACAAATAGTCACAGTTATGTTTAAAAAGAAAACCAAAGCAGGAGGCATCACAATCCCAGACTTAAGCCTTTACCACAAAGCTGTAATCATCAAGACAGTATGGTATTGGCACAAAAACAGACACATAGACTGATAAAATAGAATAGAGAACCCAGAATTGGACCCACAAATGTATGGCCAACTAATCTTTGACAAAGCAAGAAAGAATATCCAATGGAAAAAAAGTCCCTTCAAAAAATGGTGCTGGGAGAACTAGACAGCAACATGCAGAAGAATGAAACTGGACCACTTTCTTACACCATACACAAAAATAAACTCAAAATGGATGAAAGACCTAAATGTGAGACAGGAAAGTATCAAAACCCTAGAGGAGAAAGCAGGCAACAACCTCTTTGACCTCAGCCGCAGCAATGTTTTGCTTGACACATCTCCAAAGGCAATGGAATTAAAAGCAAAACTGAACTCTCGGGACCTCATCAAGATAAAAATATTCTGCACTGCAAAGGAAACAATCAACAAAACTAAATGGCAACTGACGGAATGGGAAAAATTATTTCCAAATGGAATATCAGATAAAGGGTTAGTATGCAAAATCTATAAAGAACTTACCAAACTCCACACCTGAAAACCAGATAATCCAGTGAAGAAATGGCCAGAAGACATGAATAGACCCTTTTCCAAAGAAGGCATTCAGATGGCCAACAGACACATGAAAAGATGCTCATCATCAGGGAAATGCAAATCAAAACCACAATGAGATACCACCTCATGCCTGACGCGGGGCTCGAACTCCCGGACTACGAGATCGTGACCTGGCTGAAGTCGGACGCTTAACCGACTGCGCCACCCAGGCGCCCCTACAAGAGACTCATTTTAGACCTTAGGACACCTTCAGACCAAAAGTGAGGGGATGGAGAACTATTTATCATGCTACTGGAAGCCAAAAGAAAGCTGGAGTAGCCATACTTATATCAGACAAAAGACAGTAAATTAAAGACTGTAACAAGAGATGAAGAAGGGCATTATATAATAATTACAGGATCTATCCATCGGGAAGAGCTAACAATTATAAATGTCTATGTGCCAAATACGGGAGCCCCAAATATATAAAACAATTCATCACAAACATAAGCAACCTTAATGATAATAATGTGGTAATTGCATGGGAATTTAATACTCCACTTACAACAATGGAAAGATAATGTATACACATGATGAGTAAAGAAACAAGGGCCCTGAATGATACATTGAATCAGATGGGCTTGACAGATATATTTAGAACTCTGCATGCCAAAGCAACAGAATATACTTTCTTCTCGAGTGCACAGGGAACATTCTCCAAGATAGATCACATACTGGGTCGCAAAACAGCCCTTCATAAGTATACAAGAATTGAGATCATACCATGCATACTTTCAGACCACAATGCGATGAAGCTTGAATTCAACCACAAGAAAAAGTCTGAAAAGCCTCCAAATGCATGGAGGTTAAAGAACACCCTACTAAAGAATGAATGGTCAACCAGGCAATTAGAGAAGAAATTAAGAAATATATGGAAACAAATGAAAATTAAAAGACAACAATCCAAACGCTTTGGGATGCAGTGAAGGCAGTCCTGAGAGGAAAATACATTGCATTCCAGGCCTATCTCAAGAAACAAGAAAAATCCCAAATACAAAATCCAGCAGCACAGCTAAAGGAAATAGAAGCAGATCAGCAAAGACACCCCAAACCCAGAAGAAGAAGAGAAATAATAAAGATCAGAGCAGAAATAAAAAACATAGAATCTAAAAAAAACTATAGAGCAGATCAATGAAACCAAGAGTTGTTTTTTGAAAAAATAAACAAAATTGATAAACCTCTAGCCAGGCTTCTCAAAAAGAAAAGGGAGATTACTCAAATGACAAAATCATGAATGAAAATGGAATTATGACAACCAATCCCTCAGAGATACAAACAATTATCAGGGAATACTATGAAAAATTATATGCCAACAAACTGGACAACGTGGAAGAAATGGACAAATTCCTAAACACCCACACACTTCCAAAATGCAAACAGGAAGATATAGAAAGCTTGAACAGACCCATAACCAGCGAAGAAATTGAATAAGTTATCAAAAATCTCCCAACAAATAAGAGTTCAGGACCAGATGGCTTCCCAGGGGAATTCTACCAGACATTTACAGTAGAAATAATACTTATCCTTCTCAAACTATTCCAAAAAAATAGAAAGGGAAGGAAAACTTCCAGATTCATTCTATGAAGCCAGTATTACTTTGATTCCTAAACCATACAGAGACCCAGTAAAAAAAGAGAACTACAGGCCAATATCCCTGATGAATATGGATGCAAAAATTCTCAATAAGATACTAGCAAATCGAATTCAACAGCATATAAAAAGAATTATTCACCAGAATCAAGTGGGATTCATTCCTGGGATGCAGGGGTGGTTCAACATTTGCAAATCAATCAACGTGATACATCACATTAATAAAAGAAAAGAAAAGAAGAGAAAAGAAAAGAAAAGAAAAGAAAAGAAAAGAAAAGAACCATATGATCCTGTAAATTGATGCCAAAAAAGCATTTGACAAAATTCAGCATCCTTTCTTGGTAAAAAACCCTCGAGAATGTCGGGATAGAAGAACATACTTAAACATCATCAAAGCTATTTATGAAAAGCCCACAGCTAATATCATCCTGAATGGGGAAAGACTGAGAGCTTTCTCCCTGAGATCAGGAACATGACAGGGATGTCCACTTTCACCTCTGCTGTTTAACATAAAGTGCTAGCATCAGCAATCAGACAACAAAAGGAAATCAAAGGCATCAAAATTGGCAAAGATGAAGTTAAGCTTTCACTTTTTGCAGATGTCATGATATTATACATGGAAAATCTGATAGACTCCACCAAAAGTCTGCTAGAACTGATACATGAATTCAGCAAAGTTGCAGGATACAAAATCAATGTACAGAAATCAGTTGCATTCTTATACACTACCAATGAAGCAACAGAAAGACAAATAAAGAAACTGATCCCATTCACAACTGCACCACGAAGCATCAAATACTTAGGAATAAACCTAACCAAATATGCAAAATGTCTGTATGCTGTAAACCATAGAAAGTATATGAAGGAAATTGAAGAAGATATAAAGAAATGGAAAAACATTATGTGCTCATGGGTTGGAAGAATAAATATTGTTAAAATGTCAATACTTCCCAAAGCTATCTACACATTCAATGCAATCCCAATCAAAATTGCACCAGCATTCTTCTCGAAGCTAGAACAAGCAATCCTAAAATTTTTGTGGAACCACGAAACACCCTGAATAGCCAAAGTAAATTTGAAGAAGAAGACCAAAGCAGGAGGCATCACAATCCCAGACTTTAGCCTCTACTACAAAGCTGTAATCATCAAGACAAGATGGGAATGGCACAAAAACAGACACATAGACCAATGGAATAGAATAGAAACCCCAGAATTCGACCCACAAACATATGGCCAACTAATATTTGACAAAGCAGGAAAGAATATCCAATGGAAAAAAGACAGTCTCTTTAACAAATGGTGCTGGGAGAACTGGACAGCAACATGCAGAAGGATGAAACTAGACCACTTTCTTACACCATTCAAAAAAAAACTCAAAATGGATAAAGGACCTGAATGTGAGACAGGAAACCATCAAAAGCCTAGAGGAGAAAGCAGGGAAAACCCTCTCTGACCTCAACCACAGCAGTTTCTTACTTGACACATCCCCAAAGGCAAGGGAATTAAAAGCAAAAATGAACTATTAGGACCTCATGAAGGTAAAAAGCTTCTGCACAGCAAAGGAAACAATCCACTAAACTAAAAGACAACCAATGGAATGGGAAAAGATATTTGCAAATGACATATCGGACAAAGGGCTAGTATCCAAAATCTATAAATAGCTCACCAAACTCCACACCCAAACAACAAATAATCCAGTGAGAAAATGGGCAGAAAACTTGAATAGACACTTCTCTAAAGAAGACATACAGATGGCCAACAGGCACTGAAAAGATACTCAACGTCGCTCCCTATCAGGGAAATACAAATCAAAACCCCACTGACATACCACCTAACGCCAGTCAGAGTGGCCAAAATGAACAAAACAGGAGACTATAGATGTTGGAGAGGATGTGGAGAAACGGGAACCCTCTTGCACTGTTGGTGGTAATGCAAACTGGTGCATCTGCTCTGTAAAACAGTGTGGAGGTTCCTCAAATAATTAAAAATAGATCTACCCTATGACCCAGCAATAGCACTGCTAGGAATTTACCCAAAGCATACAGGAGTGCTGATGCATAGGGTCACTTATACCCTAATGTTTATAGCAGCACTTACAACAATAGCCAAATTATGGAAAGAGCCTAAATGTCCATCAACTGACGAATGGATAAATTGTGGTTTATATACACAATGGAATACTACGTGGCAATGAGAAAGAATGAAATATCACCTTTTGTAGCAACGTGGATGGAACTGGAGAGTGTTATGCTAAGTGAAATAAGTCATACAGAGAAAGACAGATACCATATGTTTTCACTCTTATGTGGATCTTGAAATTTAACAGAAGTCCATGGGAGAGGGGAAGGAAAATAAAAGAGGTTAGAGTGGGAGAGAGCCAAAGCATAAGAGACTCTTAAAAACTGAGAACAAACTGAGGGTAGATTGGGGGTGGGAGGGAGGGGGAGGGTGGGTGATGGGTATTGAGGAGTGCACCTTTTGAGATGAGCACTGCGTGTTGTATGGAAACAAATTTGACAATAAATTTGATATTAAAAATTAACAACAAAATAAAACAAAAGCTAAAGTCTAACTTAAAAGCACAAGCACAGTAGAGAATGTCAATATCAGACTTGATCAAGCAAATAAAAATCTATAAATTAGATGACAATTTATTTGAAAATAAGCAATCAGAGGGGAAAAGAAACAAAATTAAAAAGTAAAGAAAGACTATGGGGTTTATGAAATATGAGAAAAAAAGAATTAATATAAACTTTATGGAAATCCCAGAAGTATAAGTGTAAGGGACAGATGCAGAAATCTTACTGAAAGAAATAATGGCTGAAAAGTTTCCAAAAATGGGGAAAAATATGAACATCTAGGGACATGAAATCAAAAATCCCCAAGTATTTAAACATAAAGGCTTCACCAAAACATAGAAACTAAGTCAAAATCAAAGAAAAAGGCAGAATTTTTAAATTTGCAAAATAGACCCTTATCATACAAGCTACCATCTGCCACCATTCAATGCTATGACAATATTATTGACTATATTCCCCATGATATGACTTTTATTCCAATAATTATTTATACCATACTGGTGACTTGTATATCCCACTCCAATTCATCCATTATGTCCATCCTTCATCCCCTTCCCTCTAGGAAACATCAGTGTATTCTCTGTATTTATTATGCTGATTCTGCCTTTTGTTTGTTTACTCATTTGTTTTTCTTTCTAGACCATGTGGAAGTGAAATCACATGGTTTTGTCTTTTGCCATCTCACTCATTTCATTTAGTATGAATGAAATACTAGGTCCATCCATGTTTTTGCAAAAGGCAATATCTCTCATCCTTTTTATAACTGTGTAATATTCCACTGTGTGTGTGTCTCATATATTTCTTATCTATTAATATATCAATGGACAGTAAGGTTGCTTCCATATCTGGGTTGTTTTAGATAATGCTGTGATATGCATAGGGATGCATGTATCTTTTTGAATTCGTGTTTTTGTTTTCTCTGTGTAAATACTTAATAATGGAGCTATTGGATCATATCTTATTCCTATTTTTATTTTTTTGAGGAATTTTCATACTGATAGTCACAGTGGCTGTCTCAAATTTACATTCCCACTAACAGTATGCAAGGGTTCCTTTTCTTTCACATCCTTGCCAACACTTGTTATTTCTTGTCTCTTTCATTTTAGCCATTCTGATAGGTGTAAAGTAGTATCTCATTGTGGTTTTTATTTACATTTGCATGATAATTAGTGATGCTGACTATCTTTTCATGTGTCTTTTGGCCATCTGAATGTCTTCTTTGGAAAAATGTCATTCAGGTCCTCTGCCCATTTTTTAAATTTGATTGTTTACTTTTTATGTTAAGTTGTGTAAGTTACTTATATATTTTGGATTCTAACCCCTTATCAGATATATGATTTGAAAATACCTTCTACAATTCACTAAGTTGTTGTTTTATTTTTTTTTCACAGTGCAAAAGCTTTTCATTTTAATGTAGTCCCAATAGTTTACTTTTGCTTTCATTTCCCTTGCTTGAAGATACATATCTAGAAGAATGTTGCTACAGCTGATGTAAAAAAAAAAATCACTGCCCTTGTTATCTTCTAGTATTTTTTTATGATTCAAGGTTCCACATTTACTTCTTTAACTCATTTTGAAGTTACTGTTGTGCATTTTGTAAAAGTGGGTCCAGTTTCATTCTTTTGAATGTAGCTGTCCAGTTTTCCCAGCAACATTGAAGTATTTGGGTGCAAGATGACAATGGGTGGACTTGTGCTGGGTAATTTTATGTGTCAATCTGATTGAGCTAAGGGATAACAGCTGGTAAAATATTATTTCTAGGTGTCTCTGTGAGGATGTTTATGAATGAGATGAGTATTTGAAATGGTAGACTAAATAAATATTACCTTCACTAATGCCAGTAGGCATCATACAATTCACTGAGGGCTTGAATATAACACAAAGGCAGAAAGAGGACAATTTTTTCTTTCTTTTTTGAGCTGGGACATCGATCTTCTGCCCTTGGACATCATCAGCACTACTAGTTCCTAATCTTTTGGGCATTGACTGGGACTTATCCTATCAGTCCCGTGATTCTCAGGCATTTGAACTTGGAGTGGCTTCCATTGTCTTCCCCAGTTTTCAAGCGTTCAGATTCATGCTAAAATAAACCACTGGCTTTCTTTGTTCTACAGCTTACAGATATCAGATCATTGGCCTTCATAACCATACATGCCAATTTCTAAATAAGTTATATATATAAAAATAAGATTTTGAATCTTATTTTAATTATATATATGTATATAATATCTATACATGTATATCCTATTGGTTCTATTTTTCTGGAGGATCCTGACTAATACAGTGTCATTTAAATTTTATGAATATTAATTTCTTATCAGATAAATAATTTGTAAATATTTCATTTTATTCAGTAGGTTGCATTTTACTTTTTTGGTTAGGGACATATATGTTAGAGTTTTTTTTTCTGTATTTTCTATTCTATTTCCTTGATCTATATATTGATTCTTATTACTGTGTCATAGTTTTGCTTACTGTAGCCTATAGTAAGACATGAAATCAGGAATTGGAAGTCTATATGCTTTGATTCCCTTTTTCAAAATTGGTTATTTATGGTCCCTTGAGATTCCATGTGAATCTTTGGATGAATTTTTTATTTACACAAAAACTACTTTTTGGATGTTGATAGGAGTTTCAGTAAATATCTAGATCACTTTGGGCAGTCTTATCATCTCAACAACATCAAGTCTTCCAACTCATGATCGAGGAATATCTTTCTATTAATTTATGTCTTTTTTAATTTCTTTCAGCAATATTTTGTACTTTCCAGTGTACAAATGTTTTCCCCCTTGGTTAAATTTATTCCTAAGGTATTTTATTCTTTTAAGTTTATTGCAGATGGAAATGTTTCTTAATTTCCATTTTGTATTGTTCATTGTAAGTTTAGAAATGCAGTTTGTTTATTTTTTCATTTTAAATTTTATTTAGTTAACATACAGTGCAATATTGGTTTCAGGAGTAGAATTCGGTGATTCGTCACTTTCATATAACACCCAGTGCTCATCACAAGTTCTGTCTTTACTACTCATCACCCATCTAGCCCATTTCCCACCCACCTCCCTCCATCAAACCTCAGTTTTTTCTCTATAGTTAAGAATCTCTTGTGGGTTGTTCTCTTCTCTCCTCTTTTTTCCCCCACTCCCATATGCAGTTGGTTTTTACATTTTTATTTTGTATCTTGGTTTTTGCTGGATTTGTCTTTAACTTTTAGCAGGTTTATGGTGGAACCTTTAGGATTTTCTTTATATAATCTCATGTTATTTGTAAGTATATCTAATTTTACCTCCTTTTTTTCAAATTTGTATAATTTTTCTTTTTATTGACTAATTTATATGGCTAGAACTACCAACGTTATGTTGAGTAGAAGTGGTGAAACTAGGCATCATTATCTTGTTCCTGTTTTTAAAGCAAAGCTTTTAATCTCTCAACACTGATTATGTTAGCATAGATTTATCATGTTAAGGAACTTTCTTTCACTTATGAACTGAAATATGTCTTCCAGGAACTCATATTTTTAAGTCATAACTCCCAATATCAGAATGCAACTGTATTTGGAGATAGAATCCATATAAAATCAATCCAATTAAAATGAGCTTATTATTGTTGGGCTATATATATTATACATATACATATTATATACATAATCCAATATGTTTAGCAATGCTATAAAAATGAAAAACAGTTGGAGACATATAAGTAAACACAGGGAGAATGCTATGGGAAGATGAAAGCAGAGAATGGATTTATGTTTCTACAACTCAACGAATGACAAAAATGCCATCAAAAAACCAGAAGCAAAAACAAACAACAACAAAAACAAAACAAAACAAACAAAAACAGAAGCCAGCTATGAGAGAATTATAGAACATATTCATCTTCACAGCTCTCAGAAAGAATCAGCCCTGATGACACCTGGCTTATATATTTCTAGGCTTCATAAATGTGGGAAAATTAATTTATATTGTGAAGCAACCTAGTTTGTAGTACTTTGTAACCTTGGCCTTAGCAAACTGATACACCTCCAATTCCTAACATATCGAGTGTTTTTAACAATAAATGGTGTTAAATTTTGTCAAATGTTCTTTGTGCATCTATGTAGGTGATCATGTGATTTTTTTCCTTTCATTCTGTTAATGTGGCATATTACAGTGTTTGATTTCTGTATATTGAAAAATCCTTGCATTTTCTAGATAAGCTCCACTTGGCCATGGTGTATAAGCCTTTTAATATGTTGGTGAATTCAGTTTCACAATATTTTATTCAGGAAAATTACCACTAATATTAATAAAGGATACTGACTGGTCTGTAGTTTGCTTTCCTAGCTGTGTCTTTGTCTGGCTTTTGTAACAAGGGAATGCTGAACTTATACACAGAATTAGGAAGTATCCTTTCCCTTTAATATTTTTTGGAAAAACTTTAGAATTGGGGTTAATTCTTCTTAAATGTTTGGTAGAATTCACCAGTGAAGCAGTCAAATATTTGATTCGTGTTTTTTTATTGCTGTTTTAATATACGTACTGTTTATATCTATTAAACTTTTCTATTTATTCATGATTCAGTCTTAGTAGTATGTTTCTAGAAACTTTTCCATTTAGTCTAGGTTATCTTATTTATAGGCATTTAATAGCTGATAAAATTTGCATAATTCTTTTTACAATTGTTTTATTTTATTTTATTTGCAGTATAGTTAAAATACAGTGTAATAAATAGGTATAAAATATAGCGATTCAACTATTTTATACATCACCCATTAGTCATTACAACAAGCACACTCCTTAATTCCTATCACCTATATTGCCCATCATGCCACCAACCTCCCCTGTGGTAACTATCAGTTTGTTCTCTAAAATTAAGATTGTTTCTTGGTTCGTCTTTCTCTCTTTTTTTTTTTTCCTTTGTTCATATGAGTGAAATCACTCATATGAGTGAAATCATGTTTGTCTTTCTCTGACTGACTTATTTTGCTTACCATTATACTCTTTAGCCTCACCCATGTTGTAAATAGCAAGATTTCATACCTTTTTTATGCCCCAGTAATACTTATTCTTTATTCATTTTTTATGGCCCAGTAATGCTTATTCTTTATTCAATCATCTATCAATGGAAATTTTAGCTGCTTTCATAATTTGGCTGTTATCATAAATGATGAATCAATAAACATAGGGGTGCATGTATCCTTTCAAATTAGTGTTTTTGTATTTTTGGGGTAAATACTCAGTAGTGTGATTACTGGATTGTAGGGTTGTTCTACTTTTAACTTTTTGAGGAAACTTCATACTGTCTTCTACAGTGACTGCACCAGTTTGTATTCCCACCAACAGTACAAGGGGGTTCTTTTTCTCCATATTCTTAAAAACACTTGCTGTTTCTTGATTTTTTTTTTATTTTAGCCATTCTTACAGATGGGAAGTGATATCTCATTGTGGTCTTGATTTGCATTTCCCTGATGATGAGTGATATTGAGCATCCTTTCATGTGTTTGTTGGCCATCTGAATGTCTTCATTGGGGAAATGCCTGTTCATGACTTCTGCCCATTTTTAACTGGCTTATATGTTTTTCAGGGTGTTGAGTTTTGAGTTTTATAAGTTCTTTATGCATTTTGGATACTAACCCTTTATTGGATGTATCATTTGCAGATACCTCTCTCATTCACTAGGATATCTTTTCGTTTTGTTGATTATTTCCTTCACTGTGTAGAAGCTGTGTATTTTGATGTTGCCCCAATAGTTTAATTTTTGCTTTTATTTCCTGGCTCCAGGACACATCTAGAAAAATATTGCTGTGTCACATGTCAGAGAAATTACTGCTAGTGCTCTTTTCTAGGACTTTTATGATTTCAGGACTCATATTTAGGTATTTAATATATTTGAATATATTTTATGTATGGTGTAAGTAACTGACCCAGTTTCATTTATTGGCATGTAACTGTCCAGTTTTCCCAACACACCTGTTGAACAGACATTCTTTTCCTCATTGCATGTTCTTGTCTCTTTTGTCAAGAATAAATTGAGTATATAATTGTAGGTATATTTCTGGGCTTTCTATGCTGTTCACTGATCTATGTGTATATTTTTGTGCCACTACCATATTATTTTGATTACTACAGCTTTGTAATATAACTTGAAGTCTGGAATTGTGATACTTCCAGTTATGCTTGCCTTTTTCAAAGTTGCTTAGGCTACTAGGATCTTTTGTGATTCCATACAAATTTTAGGAACATTTGTTCTAGTTCTATAAAAAAATTCTGTTGGTATTTTTATATGGATTGCATTAAACATGTATATTACTTTGGGTAGTATAGGCAATATAACAGAATGTGTTTTTCCAATCCATGCACATGCAACATCTTTTTTTTCCTTTTTTCCTGTCATCTTCCATTTTTTAGTCAATGTTTTATAGTTTCCAGAGTACAAATCTTTCACCTCCTTAGTTAAGTTTATTCTTACATATTTGTATTACTTTTGGTGCAATTGTATATGGAAGGAATTGTTTCTTTCTTTTTAATGTTTATTTATTTTTGAGAAGAGGGAGACAGAGCGCGAGTGGGGGAGGGGAAGACAGAGAGGGAGACACAGAATCTGAAACAGGCTCCAGCTCTGAGCCTGAGACTGATGGGGGACTTGAACCCACAAACCGTAAGATAATGACCTGAGCTGAAGTCAGACGCTTAACCGACTGAGTCACCCAGGCGCCCCTAGAATTTCTTTCTTAATTTCTCTTTCTGTTGCTTCATTATTAGTGTAAAGTAATTCAATGAATTTCTGTACATTGATTTTGTATACTATAACCTTACTGAATTATTTTGTCACTTCTAGTAGTTTTTTGTATATATAAAATTTTTCTACATGTGTATCATATCATCTACAAATAGTGAAAATTTTAGGTTTTATTTACCAATGAATGTCTTTTATTTGTTGTTGATGTTGCTTTTGTTGTCTGATCGTTGTGACTAGGACTTCAGTATTGTGTTGAATGAAAGTGGATACAGTGGATATCCTTGTCTTGTTCCTGATCTTGTGGTGAAACTCTCAGTTTTTCATCATTGAGTATGACGTTAGTTGTAGGTTTCTCATATATGGCCTTTATTATGTTGAAGTATGTTCTCTCTACACCTACTTTATTGAGAGTTTTTTTTTAATCATGGTGTTGTTCTTTGTGAAGTGCTTTTTCTGCATCTATTGAAATGATCATTTAGTTTTTAGTCTTTATCTTATTGATGTGATGTATCACATTGATTTATGAATATTGACCCACCTGCGTCTCGGGAATAAATCCCACCTGATTGTGGTTAATTATTTGTAACGTCTTGCTGGATTTGTTTTGCTAATATTTTGTTGAGGACTGTTCCATGTATATTCATCAGACATGAATATTTAATTCTATTTTTTTCATAGTGTCTTTATATACTTTTAACAACAGGGTAATGCTGGTCTCACAGAATGAAATTGAAAGCTTCCTTTTCTCTTCCATTTTTGGAGTAGTTTGAGAAGAATAGGTATTAACTCTTTTTAAAATGTTTACTAGAAGTTACTTGTGAAGCCATCTAGTGCTAGACTTTTGTTTATTGGTATTTTTTAAATTACTTATTTAAATGAATTGCTGGTACTCAGTCTATTCAAACTTTTCATTTCTTCCTGATGCCATTTTGTGAGGTTATGATTTTAGGATTTAGTCCATTTCATCTAGGTTGTCCAATTTGTTGGTATATATTTTTCATAGTATTCTCTTATAATCCTTTGCATTTCTGTCATGTTGGTTGTTATTTCTCCTCTGATTTTGATTTTGATTATTTCAGTCCTCTCTCTCTCTCTGTCTTCTTCAGGTTTTTATTTAAATTCTAGTTAACACATATGATAAAATTGGTTTCAGGTATAAAATTTAGTGACACCCATTTCTCATCACAGGTGCCCTCCTTAATACCCTTCACCCATTTAGCCCATCCACCACCCACCTCCTTCCATCAATCCTCGGCTTATTTTTTATAGTTAAGAGTCTCTTAATGTTTGCTTCCCTCTCTCTTTTTTTCCATTCTCCTATGTTTATCTGTTTTGTTTCTTAAATTCCACATATGAATGAAATCATATGGTATTTGTCTTTCTCTGACTTGTTTTGTTTTTGTTTTTGTTTTTGGGTCTCATTAAAGTTTTCCCAAGTTTGTTGATCTTTTCAAAGAACCAGCTCCTGGTTTCATAGATCTGTTATATTGTTTTTGTTTTTGTGTTTAGTTCCTATTTTCTTTATTTCTGCTTTACTTTTCAGGTTGTTTATTTAAGATTTTTCTTACTTTTTGAGTAAGCCTATATTGTTCTGAACTTTCCTCTCAGAATATATTTGCTGTATTCCTCAAATTTTGGATTGTTGTATTTTCATTTTTAATTGTCTCCATGTATTTTTTTTAATTTTGTCTTTAATTGTTGTTGCTGTTGTTGTTTACCCATTCAATGTTTATAGCATGTTATTTGATCTCCGTGTATGTGAGCTCTTTCCAGATTTTTTCTTGTGGTTGAATTTTAGTTTCGTAGCGTTGTAGTTAGAAAAGAAGCATGGAACAACTGCAATCTTTTTTTAATTTGTTGAGTCTTGTTTTGTCGCCTAATATATGATCTATTCTGAAGAATGTTACATATGCACTTTAAAATAGTGGTATCCTGTTATTTTAGGATGGGATATTTTAAATTTATCTGGCAAATCCACCTGTTCCAGTGTGTTATTCAAAGCCAGTGTGTCCTTGTTGATTTTCTGTTTGGATGATATATCCATTGATATAATTGGGGTGTTAAAGTTCCCTACTATTATTTTATTATGATTACTTCCTGAATGTTTGTTATTAACTGATTCAAGTATTTGGGTGCTCCCATATTGGTTGCATAAATAATATATCTTCTTGTAATATTGCCCCTTTAATGATTATGTAGTGTCATTTGTCTCCTGTTACCATTTTTGTTATAAAGTCTATTTTGTCCCATATGAGTATTGCTATCCTGGCTTTCTTGCCACGTCCATTTGCATGATAAATGTTTCTCCATCTCTTCACTTTCAATCCGCAGGTGTCTATTGGTGTAAAATGAGCCTCTTGTAGGAAACATGTGGATGGGTCTTGTTTTTTTTTTATCCATTCCATCACCCTATGTCATTTGATTACTTAGTCCATTAACATTCAAAGTGATTATTGATAGATATGTATTTATTGCCATTTTGTTACATGTTATATGAATTAAAAAACTTTTTTTGTATTTTTTTCTCCATTCCTTTCTTGTCTTGCTCTCTTCTCTCATGATTAGTTAGCTTACTTAAGTGATATACTTGGATTCTTTTTTTTTCTTTATTCTTTGTGCATCTATCACTGGTTTTTGATTTGTCGTTAACATTCAGATTTTATATAATATCTTTGGCATATAGTAATCTATATTAAGTTGATGGTTGCTTAAGTTTGAGCCCATTATTTACTTCTTTCTTTCCCACATTTTAGGTGTAATGTGTCATGCTTATATCCCTTTATTTTGTGAGTCAATTAACTGATTTTTACAGACATACTTATTTTACTGCTTTTGTGATTCCCACTCTCCTTACTCTTGCTTATGGTCTTTCCTTTCCAGTCAAAAAGTACCATTTAACATTTCTTGTAGGGGAGTTTAGTGTTCATGATCTTTTATAACTTTTTTTATAATTCTTTTTATAACTTTTGTCTGGAAAACTTTTTATCTATCCTTACTATGTGTCTTGATATGGACTTCTTTGGGTTGATTATGTTGGAGGCTGTCTGTACCTCCTGGATCTGGATTTCTGTTTCCTTGCCCAGATTTGGGAAGTTTGCAGGTATCATTTATTCAAATACATTTTCTTTCCCCTTTTCTTTCTGTTCTTCTGGGATTCTTATAATGGGGATGTTTTTACACTTGACGGTGTTGCTGAGTTCACTGAGTCTATTCTTATTTTGCATAGTTTTTCCTCAAATCTGCTCAGCTTGATCGCTTTCCACTACTCTCTCTTCCAGGTTGCTGATTCATTCTTTTGCCTTATCTAGCCTACTATTTTTTTTTTTTTATCTAGTATATTATTACTTTCATTTATTGTATTCTTCATCTCTTTTCTATTCTCATTAAGAGTCTTACTGATGTCCTCCACTCTTTTCTCAAGTCCACTGAGTATTTTTATGTTCATTACTTTAATTCCCTATCAGTCATGTTATTTACCTTCATTTCACTTCGGTCTCTTTCTGTGATTTTGTCCTGTTTTTTTCATTTGGGACATATTTCTCAGTCTCTTCATTTTGTCTCACTCTCTGTTTCTATGTGTTAGGAAAGACAGCTACATGTCCTGCACTTTAAAGTAATGGCCTTATGAAGAATAAGTTCTCTAGTGTCCTGTCTTGTAGTGACCCTTGTTCACCATAAGCTGACACTTCAGGGGTGTCTCTGATGTGTAATGTGTGTGCCTTATTTTTGTGGCTGAGCCACCTTTTCCTTCAACCCAGCCATCTGAAATGGCTCTCTTTGACTATTGTGGATAGTATTTGGTCCCTATGGTGTTGGTGGGCCAGTCTGGGTACCCCTAAGACTTGAGTCAAACCAGGCATTTGCCAGTGATGCAGTAGCACTAAGATGCAGGGTGTTTTCCCTGTGTTGCCTTCTGAGAAGCTTTCAGTGAAGGGTGGGGTTTCAGTCTGACTAGTTTTCTTCCTCCAGCCCATTGCTGGACCTTCCTCTGACTGCTTTGCATGGTTACCTTTCCCTCTTTCTGGGGAAAAAGTCACTTTGGAGTGGTTCTGGTCACCGTAGTGGCTGGTTTCACACTGCCAGGTTTTGACATCACCCTGAATGGGCTCTGGCCAAGAATGTATTGGAAAAGGCAGATTTGCCAAAGCATAGCATGGGAAGTGGGGGGGCAGGTGACATTGCTAGCAAGCTTTATGTACCACCATTCCTCTGCAGGAGAGGGCCTGCAGTTCCTGGATTGAGGTAGGTTGTCAGGATGGGTGGATTGGCAAAAGGTGAGTGTGGAAGGGGAGGTGGCAGTACTAGCAAATTAGGTAGTGTGTTCTTCAGGTGGCTGAGTGTTTATGTTGAGGGAGGGAGGAGGAGGGAAATGGTTTGCACCAGTTCCTTTGTTCTTAGAGAAAATCGTGTGATTTCTGTCCCTTCAAGACATGCTTTGAAATTAGAAACTTTCCCTCCTGTATTCTCCATAAGCTTTTCAAACTGCTGATTCTATTTTATATCTACATAGGCTGTATGTTGTGCTTTCTCTTTAAGAGTAAGCACTTAGTTTCCTCTTGTTCAACCGACCTGCTCTCCCAGAGCTGAGCTCACTGATTTGTTTTTTCTTTTAAGTTCCAGGTTTTAAGTCATGCTGATTCTAAGACCTCATGAATTTGGTCCCTCTGTTTTTCAGAGCCAAATATTATGAGGATTCATTTTCCCTGTGCAGGCTTCCCAGTGTGGAGGTCTGTTTATCTGCTTTCTCCATGCCCTCAAGGTTCCTCTCTCCAACAAACAGTCTCATGAGTCCCTTTAGTTCCTAATGGCATCTCTGCCATTCCTATCCCCCTCGATGTGGCCTCTTCGTGGGTCATTTTCTGGGTTATTTACATTGATGTGAGTGTTATCTAGTGGTTTCTTGGGGACCAGGTGAACCTAAGGTCCTTTTACTGCACCATCTTCCCCAGAAGTCTATGTTTTGTCCATTTTATTCATGTTTTCTATTATCCAGTATTTGTCTGCATTGATGTTCTTTGTTTTTATTTTTTTATAATTTATTTATTTCCACTTTAAATTTAATGAATTTCTTTTGTCCTCTTGCTTGGGATTTTGCCCATATCTCTTATTTTCTAGTTCTTTTAAGGTGTAACAACAGGATACTGATAACTTTGTTCTTTTAATGTCTCTGTTTTCTGCTATAAATTTCCCACTTAGCTCTGCTTTAAATGCATCTCATAAGTTTTACAATGTTCATTTTTGTTTTAATTTGTTTCTAGATATTTTTGAATTTCTCTTATTTTTTTTCCATTGGCCCAGTGATTGTTTAATATTATAGTCTTTAATTTCCACATATTTTTAAATATTTCAGTTTCTATTAATTTTCAGTTTTAATCCAGTATGATAAAAATTATGATTCCAATATTTTTTTAAATGTTATTATGACTATTTTTGTGGCCTATGTGTGATCAGGCTTGAAGAATATTTCATGTGCACTTGAAGAAAATTTACATTTTGCTATTCCTACATGTCGTGTTCTATATATATCTATCTATATATTATATATATATATATATATATATATATATATATATTAGGTCTAAACTGTTTATAGTGTTGCTTCATAGCTTCTATTTTATTGTTTATCATCTCTGTGGGTGTTCTATCAAAAATTTGATGTGAAATATTGAAGTTTCCAAATATTGTTGAAGAACTTTCTATTTGTTTAATGAATTTTAACAATGCTTACATCATATATTATAGGATTCTTCTGATTGATGCATATGTGTTTCAATTATTATATCTTCTTGATGAATTGACCCTGTTATCAACAACATCCTACTTTGTCTCTTGTTACAGTTTTTAAATTAACTCTGCTTTGTCTGATATTAATTTAGTTATTTCAGCTTCCATTTGATTCCTATTGGAATGTGGTCCCCTTTTCTGTACACTTTCAACCTATTTGTTCCTTTATATATAAAGTAGGCCTCTTATAGACAGCAGTGTTGGATCATGTGTTTTCCTCCATTCCATCAATTTCTGTCTTTTAATTAGAGAGTTTAATCTATTTACATATAATGTTCCTGAAAACAAAGGACTATTTGTTTCCTGTATGTCTTACAGTTTTTTTTTCCCCTCTCATTTTCTTCATTACTGCCTTCTTTTGTATTTAGTTGATTTTTAAAGTGACATACTTTGTTTCCCTTTCATTTCTTTTGTGTATATTTTGTAGTTATTATGTTTTGATTGCCATTGGGACACATAAAATCTTAAAGTTGTAAAAACATAAGTTTAATTGATAACAACTTAAACTTTAACTTCATACAAAACGTCTCCTGTAGAACTTCACTCCCTTTTATATTATTACTGTCACAACTTACCTGTTATTATATTCTGTTCCTTTTAACAGATTTGTAATTATTTTTAAACATATGTCTTTTTAATTATGCAAAACATGAAAAGTAAAGTTGCAAACTAAAATTATAATAATTTTGGCTTTTATATTCACCCATGTATTAATATTTATGAAAATTGTTTATTTTTTCATATGTCTTCAAAATTGCTGCCCTGCATCAATTTATGTTAATCCAAAAGACTCCATTTACTATTTATTTTATGGAAAATCTAGTGTTAATAAACTCCTTCAGGTTTTCATTTTTCACTAATTTTTAAAAGTACGTTTTACCAGATGTAGAATTTTTGGTTGACAGATTGTGTTCAATACTTCAAATAGACTATCTCACTGCTTTTTGGTTCCCAAGACTTTGAATGAACACTGGGCTGATAATCCTGTAGAGAATCCATTAAATGTCATGATTCACTTTTGTATTCCTGCCTACAAGCTCCTCTCTGTCTTTGGCATTCAATAGTTTGATTAAAATTGTCTCAGTATTATATCTTTGGGATTATTCTCTTGGAGTTTTTGAAATTTGGACTTTGTATATTGATGCCTTTTATCAAATTTAGGACATTTTTTTGCCATTATTTCTTTAAATTAACCCTCTGAATTATTTTTTCTTCTCTCTTTCTCTTCTGGGAATCACATAATATATATCTCCACTTAAAGGTTTATAACAAGTACCTTAGGTTCCGTTTATTTTTCTCCTTTTTTAATTTTTTATTTAATATTATTATTTATTTTTATTTTTGAGAGAGAGAGCAAGCAGGAGAAAAGGGCAGAGGGAGAGAGAGAGAGAGAAAAAGAATCCCAGGTAAGCTCCACATTCAGTGTGGAACCCAATACAGGGCTCGATCCCATGACCTTGAGATCATGACTTGAGCTGAAATAAAGAATCATACACTCAACTGAGCCACCTGGGCACCCCAACGTTTTCTCCTTTTTTCCTTCCTGCTCTATATACTAAAAAATTTCAATTTCCTTATATTTAAGTTCTCTACTTATTTTTAATTAAAAAATTAATGTTTATTTTTGAGAGATAGAGATAGAGTGCATGTGAGGGAAGGGCAAAAAGAGAGGGGGACATAGAATACAAAGCAGGCTCCAGTCTCTGAGCTGCCAGCAGAGAACCTGACACTGGGCTCAAACTCATGAAATGCAAGATAATGAAATGAGCCAAAGTCAGAGCTCAGCCAGTCAAGCCACCTAGGTGCCCCTCTTATTCTTTCTTTTTCCTACTCAAATTTGCTGTTGAAATCTAGTGAATTTTGTATTTTAGTTATCATACTTTTTATTTCCAAATTTCTGTTTCATTCCTTTATGTAATTTCTACATCTTTGTTGAAATTTTCATTTTGTTCTCATGTCATTTTCCTGGTTTTCTTTAGTTATTTCTCCATACTCTCCCTTAACTGAGTATATTTAATATAGTTGTTTTAGGGGCGCCTGGGTGGCGCAGTCGGTTAAGCGTCTGACTTCAGCCAGGTCACGATCTCGCGGTCCGGGAGTTCGAGCCCCACGTCAGGCTCTGGGCTGATGGCTCGGAGCCTGGAGCCTGTTTCCGATTCTGTGTCTCCTTCTCTCTCTTCCCCTCCCCCGTTCATGCTCTGTCTCTCTCTGTCCCAAAAATAAATAAAAACGCGGGGAAAAAAAAATTAAAAAAAAAAATAGTTGTTTTAAAGACATTGTTTAGTATGTCTGATGTTTGCTCTTCAGAAACAGTAGTATATTTTCTCTGTTCTTTTGAATAGGTCATGGTTTCAATTTTTACACATAAATTATGATTTTTATGGAAAAATTTGCATCTAAATAGTATGACATTGTAATTCTAGAAATCAGGTTTTTCTCCTTTCAACAGTGTTTGCTGACTTTTAGTTGTTGAATACTTTTCCTATATTTTTCCAAACTGTTTTTGCAAAGATTATTCCTTGTCATGTGTTACTGATGTCTCCCTTCTTTTACCCATGTCCAGAAATTTCCTAGAGTGCAAAGAACTGAAACAAACACAAGCACATAAAAATATAAAGAGAGAACGTAGGAAAAAATTACCTATCTTAGTTTTTAATGATTTTTTCTGTGCTTAGATACTTCAACACTTATTTTCTTAGTATAAGTATTAGCTCAAGGTGAAAGCTTAAAGTTTTTCTCAAGAATTTCTGAGCATGTATCTTGCCTGGGCTTGTTCATGGTTTTCTAAATGCTTCAGTATACATGGCTGTTTTAGAATATTGTAGTTTAACAAAGATTTCCATCCCAGATTTTTCTTCCTTTCATAGATCATCTATTGTATGTTGGAAGGCATCCATAATTTCTTGTCCCATATATCTATTGGTTTTAAGTCCCTCTGGAAGCTTTCACAGTAAATGTCAACTGCTTTTTCTCCATTAGATCTAACTTAGGCAAAACAGAGATGTACACCTTGCATCATTATTTCAGGTAATGCCCAGTCATATTAGAAAATAAACTACAGAATAATTTGAAAATTAGGTATGTTGTTTCCTCTGAATTTAAGCATGTAGTTGGGAACCAAGCAGCTCCCAATTCAAGACTAAGATTGCTACCACACAAGGAAGGGTGAGAACCAAGGGTAACTAAAAACACTAAAAAATATTCTTAACACTTTCAAAACAGATTTTTTTAATTGGATGTTTACTTGGTTGCTTTAAGTCTTTGGGGCACCTTGGTGGCTCAGTTGGTTAGGCCTCTGACTTCGGCTCAGGTCATGATCTCACAGTCCATGAGTTCAAGCCCTGCATCGGGCTCTGTGCTGACAGCTCGGAGCCTGGAGCCTGCTTCGGATTCTGTGTCTCCCTCTCTCTCTGCCCCTCCCCTGCTCATGATCTGTCTCTCTCTGTCTCAAAAATAAATAAAAACATTAAAAAAAAGTTTTTTAATGGTTTCCAGAGCATTGATATAGTGGTTCAGATAGTTTCTAAATGTTTCAGTGTTTCTGTGGTAGAATAAGAGGTTTGAGAACTTTAGTTTCCAGTTTTGCTGACGTTATTCCAGTGGCACATCAGGAAACAGAATATATGGTAGTTATCATCAGCATGAAAAAAAGGAAGAAAGAAAAATATTTCTGCATTGAAAAGGGGAATATGTCAGGAGGAGCCAATATGGTGGAACAGCATGGAATCTTTTTGTGTGTCTCACATCCATGAAATACAGCCAGATCAACACTTAACCATCCTGCACACCTAGAAAACTGATCTGAGGATTAAGACAACAATCTGCACAACCTGAAGCACAGAACTAAGCAGGTATGCGGTGCAGAGAAGTGAACTGGGGAAGGGAGAATCCGCAGGGGGCGGGGAGCTGTTTTTGTGTATGGAGAGAGGATAGAGATGGGGGGAGAATATGGGAAAAGCAACCCCCCAAATCAGCTGGAGAGAAAGTGGAAAAGTGGAAACAATCACAGGGACTGAACTAAAAAGGGAGAAAGCAGAAAGAAGAGGGTTTAAATTCCATTAAGACTCTATAAACAGGGGAAGTGCAGAATATGAAACTCCACAGCTCAATACCTGGCAGTGCCTGGCAGTGCCTGGCAGTGTTATGGTGGGAAGGGTGAATCCCCAGGAGCAGAGTGAAGTCCAGGGGTCTTCAGGCCACATGGGGAGAGGTGATTCCCCATCTGGTAGAGGCTTTGTGGCTCCCCCAAAGGCAAAGACCCCAGCACCACATTCGCTGGTGCTGGAACAATGTCTTTAAGGGTGAAGTTGGGACCAGAAGTGTGTTGTGATTTGCCATAATCCCTGAAACGCTCCTGCTACAGGATCTGTGAAATTTTTCTGGGGTGGGCTGGCACCCCAGCTGCAGTCTCTGGGCGTCGGCAGCAGCACAGTCCTGGGAAGGTACCTGGGTATGGCCAGCACCTGGCCATTAGTGAGATCCTCTTGCAGAGGGGCAGAATGGGTCAAAGCCTCAGTCCCCAGGAAGTAAGGGGTAAAGAAACACAGCTGCAACGGAGATAAAAGTCAGGAGGGAGGTGCTTCCTGGGACATAGTCATGGACAGTGTAAATGTGGGGAGTGGATGGAAGCCAAAGACAAAGGACAGATGCGTGATTGGTGATCGGGAAGAACGGAGTTCTGATACAACAGACTTGGTAACGGGGAGATGCCATTTTCACTGCTCCCGCACTAGATGCACCAGGACAATCCACCCCAGTAAGCTAAACAGCGTCATCTAGTGGAGAACGGAGCTATTACACTAAGCCCCTCCCAACTGGGCCAACCTTGCTCTTCATGAACACAAGTCTCTTCACCTGCTAGTTTATGGACTACAAAGTGCTTATAGTTTTAATTCTAGATGAAGTAGAAGTAATTTCAATCATATTTCAGTCTGTTCACTGGTCCATCTATTCAATTTTCTTTTTTTTCCTGTTTTTACCTTTTTCATTTCTTTTCTTTTTCTTGAATACAAAAAGAGAAAAACAAGTTTTTATTTTCAATTTTTATTAAAAATATTTTCCTTAATTTTATTTCTACTATATATTTTACTTTTATGTAATTTTTTTCAAATTTTATTGTACTTCGATATTTCATTTTATTCTATTTCAGTGTATTCATTTTTTCAAATCTTAAAATGATATCCTGGTTTTTTTTTCTTCCACCTTTTTTTCTCTAATGTATCAAGCCCTTTTCAACACCCAGAGTAAAACACACCTAGGATCTAGCATCAGTTATTTGATTTTTTTGTTTGTTGTTTTTAATATTTTAATTTTAATTATTTTAATTTAACGTTTTTTTTATTTTTCTTTAACTTCGTTAATTCCTTTTCTCCTTTCAAAATGACAAAATGAAGGAATACACATCAAAAGAAGGAGCCGGAAGAAACTACATCCAGGGCTTAACTAACACAGATACAAGCAAGATGTGTGAACCAGAATTTATAATCACAAAAATAATAATAATAATAGATGGAATTGAAAATAGATTAAATTTCCTTTTTGTGGAGATAAAAGAAGTAATAGCTAGTCGGAATGAAATAAAACATACTATGAGCTGCAATCTCGAATGTATGCAGTGGCAGCAAGGATGGATGAGGCATAACAGAGAATCAGTGATATAGAGGACAAACTTATGGACAAAAATGAAGCAGAAAAAAAGAGGGAGATTAAGGCAAAAGAGCACAATGTAAGATTTAGAGAAATCAGTGACTCTTTAGAAGGGAACAACATTAGAATCATAGGGGTCCCAGAA
The DNA here is from genome assembly GCF_016509475.1 of Prionailurus bengalensis. Taxonomy (NCBI): domain Eukaryota; kingdom Metazoa; phylum Chordata; class Mammalia; order Carnivora; family Felidae; genus Prionailurus; species Prionailurus bengalensis. The sequence continues at coordinate 68,977,479 of NC_057361.1, forward strand.
AATGAAGAGAGAAGGGTAGAAGGGTTATGTGAGCGAATCATAGCGGAAAACTTTCCTAACCTGTGGAAAGACATAGCAAAATCTTGAAGCACAGAGGACTCCCAGTAGATTCAACAAAAACTGACCATCAACAAGGCATATCAGAGTCAAATTCACAAAATACTCAGGCAAGGAAAGACTCATGAAAGCAGCACAGGGAAAAAAAAGTCCTTAACGTATAAGGGAAGACAGATCATGTTTGCAGCAGACCTATCCACAGAAACTTGCCAGGCCAGAAAGGAGTGGCAGGATAGATTCAATATGCTGAATCAGAAAGATATGCAGACACGAATTCTTAATCCAGCAAAGTTGTCATTCAGAATAGAATGAGAGATTAAAAGTTTCCCAAACAAAAATTAAAGGAGTTCATGACCACGAACCAGGCCTACAAGAAATTTTAAGGGGGACTTTCTGAGAGGAGAAAAGATTAAATAAGTAGATTGATAGATAGATACCAAAAGCAACAAAAACTAGAAAGGACAAGAGATCACCACTAGAAACTCCAACTCTACAAGCAACTTAATGGCAACAGATTCATATCTTTCAGTACTCACTCTAAATGTCATTGGATCATGGAAACCAATTTGTCAATAAATTTCAGAAAAAAAAATAAAAAAAATAAATGTCATTGGATTAAATGCTCCAATCAAAAGACACAGGGTAACATAATGGATAAGAAAAAAAGATCCATGTATAGTCTGTTTACAAGAGACCCACTTTAGACCAAAAGATACCTTCAGATTGATAGTTAGGGGATGGAGAACCGTCTATCATTCTAATGGTCAACAAAAGAAAGCCAGAATAGCCATACTTGTATCAGACAATATAGACTTTAAAATAAACACTGTAACAAGAGATGAAGAAGGGCACTATATCATAATTAAGGGGTCTATTCACCAAGAAAACTTAACAACTGTAAACATTTATGTTCCAAATATGAAAGCACCTAAATATATAAATTAATTAATCACAAACATAAAGAAACTCATTGATAATAATACCAAAATAGTAGGGGACTACAGCACCCAACTTATAGCAATGGACAGATCATCTAATCAGAAAATCAATAAGGAAACAATGGCTTTGAATGACACACTGGACCAGATAGAGTTAACAGATATATTCAGAACATTTCATCCTAAAGCAGTGGAATATACATTCTTCTCAAGTGCACGTGGAATTTTCTCCAGAATAGACCACATACTTGGACACAAATCAGCCCTAAGTAAATACAAAAAATCGAGATCATAACATGCATATTTTCAGATGAAAATGCTATGAAACTCGAAATAAACCACAAGAAAAAATCTGGAAAAGTAACAAATACTTGTACACTAAATAACATCCTACTAAAGAATGAATGGGCCAGCTAAGAAGCTAAAGAGGAAATGAAAAAGTACAAGGAAGCCAATTAAAATGGTAACACCACAACCCAAAACCTGTGGGACACAGCAAAGGCAGTCATAAGAAGAACGTATATAGCAATCCAGGCCTTCTTAAAGAAGGAAGAAAGGTCACAGATATACAACCTAACTTTACACCATAAGGAGCTAGAAAAAGGAGACCAAATAAAACCCAAAACCAGCAGAAGACAGGAAATAATAAGATTGGAACACAAATTAATGCTATCAAACCAAAAAAAAAAAAAAAAGTAGAACAGATCAATGGAACCAGAAGCTGGTTCTTTCAAAGAATGAACAAAATTGATAAACCACTAGCCAGTTTAATCAAAAAGAAAAAGGAAAGGACCCAAATAAATAAAATCAAGAATGAAAGAGGAGAGATTGCAACAAACACAGCAGAGATAAAAACAATAATAAGAGCATATTATGAGAAATTATACGACAATAAAATGGTCAATCTATAAGAAATGGACATGTTCCTAGAAACATAAACTACCACAACTGAAACAGGAAGAAATAGAAAATTTAAAATGACCCATAACCAGTAAAGAAATTGAATGAGTAATTAAAAATATTCCAAAACAAACAAGAGTCCAGGACCAGATGGCTTTCCAGGGGAATTCTGACAAACATTTAAGGAAGGGTTAACATCTACTCTCTTGAAGCTGTTAGAAAATATATATAAATTGAAGTAACACTTCCAAACCCATTCTATGAAGCCAGCATTACCTTGATTCCAAAACTGGACAAAGACCCCACTAAAAAGGAGGGCTATAGACTAATCTCCCTGATGAACATGGATGCAAAAATCCTCAAAAAGATATTAGCCAAACGTATCCAACAATACATTAAAAAAATTATTCACCACGACCAAGTGGGATTTATACCTGGGATGTAAGGCTGGTTCAAAATCTGGAAACCAATCAATGTGATTCATCACATCAATAAAAGAAAGGACAATAATCATAATATTCTCTCAAAAGATACAGAGAAAGCATTTGACAAAATACAACATCCTTTCTTGATAAAAACCCTCAAACAAGTAGGGATAGAAGGGTCATACCTCAAGATTATAAAAGCCATATATAAAAGACCCAATGCTAATATCATCCTCAATGGGGAAAAACTAAGAGCTTTCCCCCATAGGTCAGGAACAAGACAGGGATATCCACTCTCACCACTGTTACTCAACATAGTACTGGAATACTTAGCCTCAGGAATCAGATAACACAAAGAAATCAAAGACATCCACATCAACCAGGAGGAGGCCAAACTTTCAGTCTTTGCAGATGACATGATACTTTACATAGAAAACTCAAAAGATTCCACCAAAAAAATGTGAGGCTGATTCATGAATTCTCAAAAGTTGCAGGATATAAAATCACTGCACCGAAATCTGTTGCATTCCTATACACCAACAATTAAGCAACAGAAAGAGAAATCAAGGAATCAATCCTATTGACAATTGCACCAAAAAACATAAAATACCCAGGAATAAATCTAACCAAAGAGGTGAAAAATTAATACACTGAAAACTATAGAAAGCTTATGAAAGAAATTGAAGAAGATACAAAGAAATGGAAGAAGATTCCATGTTCCTGGATAAGAAGAACAAATATTGTTAAAATGTCAATACTACACAAAGCATTCTACATATTCAATGTAATCCTTATCATAATAACTCCAACATTCTTAACAGAGCTAAAACAAAGACTCCTGAAATTTGTATGGAATGAGAAAAGACCCTGAAAATCAAAGCAATCTTGAAAATGGAAACCAAAGCTGGAGGGACCACAATTCTGGGGTTCAAGCTGTATTACAAAGCTGTAATCATGAAGACAGTATGGTACTGGCACAAGAACAGACACTCAGATTAATGGAACAGAAGAGAAAACCCATAAATGGACCTGAAAACCTATGGCCAACTAATCTTTGACAAAGCAGGAACGAATGTCCAATGGCATAAAGACAGTCTCTTCAGCAAGTGGTGCTGGGAAAAATGGACAGCGACATGCAGAAGAATGAACGTGGACCACTTTCTTACACCATACACAAAAATAAACTCAATAGAGATGAAAGACTTAAATGTGACACATGAAGCCATCAAAATCCTTGAGGAGAAAGCAGGCAAAAACCTCTTTGATCTTGGCTGCAGCAACTTCTTACTCAACACATCTCCAGAGGCAAGGGAAACAAAAACAAAAACAAACTATTGGGACCTCATCAAAACAAAAAGCTTCTGCACAGCAAAGGAAACAGTCAACAAAACTAAAAAGAATGCAATGGAAAGGGAAAAGATATTTGCAAATGACATATCAGATAAAAGATTAGTATCCAAAATCTATAAAGAACTTATCAAACTCAACACCCATAAAACAAACAATCCAGTGAAGAAATGGGTGAAAGACATGAATAGACATTTCTCCAAAGAAGACATCCAGATGTCCAACCAACACATGAAAAATGCTGCACATCACTTATCATCAGGGAAATATAAATCAAAACCACAATGAGATACCACTTCACACCTGTCAGAATGGCTAACATTAACAATTCAGGAAACAAAAGATGTTGGCAATGATGTGGAGAAAGAAGATCTCTTTTGCACTCCTGGTGCAAATGCAAACTGGTGCAGCCTCTCTGGAAATCAGTATGGAAGTTCCTTTAAATTTTAAAATAGAACTACCCTATGACCCAGCAATTGCACTACTAGGTATTTATTCAAGGGATACAGGTATGCTGTGTCAAAGGGGCACATGCACCCCAATGTTTATAGCAGCACTTTCAACAATAAGCAAAGTATGGAAAGAGCTCAAATGTCCATCGTTGGATGAATGCATAAAGAAGATGCAGTACATATATACAATGTGGTATTACACGGCAATCAAAAAGAATGAAATCTTGTAATTTGCAACTTCGTGGAACTAGAGGGTATTATGCAAGCGAAATTTGTCAGTCAGTGAAAAAGAAATATCATATGACTTCACTCATATGAGGGCTTTAAGACACAGAACAGATGAACACGAGGGAAGGGAAACAAAAATAATATAGAAACAGGGAATGGGACAAAACATAAGAGACTGTTAAATATGGAGAACAAACAGAGCATTGCTGGAGGCATTGTGGGAGGTGGGATGGGCTAAATGGGTAAGGGGCATCAAGGTATCTACCCCTGATATCATTGTTGGAGTGTATGATAATTAACTTGAATGTAAATTAAAAAGAAAGAAAGAAAGAAAGAAAGAAAGAAAGAAAGAAAGAAAACAAAACAAAAAAACAGCAAAGGGGAATATGTCTACGGAATGCCTAAGGAAGATTTTCCTATAGCACACACAATAAAGGTTCAATGACTTTTCTTTGACACTGAGTTGAGTAAGAGTAAAAACAATATATGACAGCCAAAATTTAACGTGATATTATACAACATTAACAGAAGTACAATACTTGAAATAAGGGAAGAGATATTCCTGTTCTACTTTCTGAAGTCAAACAATACCTAAAATATTGGTTTTCTATCTGGAAATTATAGGTTTTTCATGCATTACATGATTTGAAAATAATGATAAAGATAGTAATTAGAATGGACAGATTGTCATGTGATATATGTTTCAAATACCTTTGTTTATCTTTCGTGAGAAAAAGTTCACTGGAGCACATGAAAGCTCTGCAAATATGTGAAAAGGTATTGTGTGTAAAATATAAAGAGCAAGTTTGGTCTGCATTCAAGGAGCAATCTCAATTTACCATGTTTGTAAATGATTATTTAACTAGGATCAATGGTGATATCTAAAAAAGGGAAAACAAAAATACATACATACATACATACATACATACACATAAAACCCCTGTTAAGATAGGTATTTTTTAACACTCTTAATGATCTAATTGACAGCTTCAAGCATTACATAAGAAGCTTACCATAAGATTGTATAATTCTACCCATGAGTTACTCATATGGGTAAAATTTTTATTTTAAAATTTTTAAATATTATAGATAAAAGGGGAAAAGCTAAATGCAGTTCCATGTGAAAATTAGAGTGAAAAACAAGGAGAGTAGCTATTAAATGACCTATAAAATTCTATCCATCTAGCAGAGCTAAATTGTAGCACTACTTACTGACTGGGGGAGATTTTCTACTATTTATACCTTTAGGCTTTATTATGTGTTACTTCAGCAACAAACACAGAGCATAATAACAATTCCCATTTATTGAGTTCTTATTTTACACAGGCATTGTATTAAGAGCTTTAAATGGATTATCATATCATGTAATCCTCATAACAATCCAATAAAATAGGTATTAGTCCGAAACCTAGTTTGACAGATAAGGAAATATTTTCTTAGATTAAAAGCTTGTCAAAATGTTATAGAACTAGTAAGTACCCGAGCAGAAATTTAACCCTGTGCATATCTTACACCAAAGAAAACTATTACCCGTTTTACATTATTCCCATTTACCACAAAGCACACTACCGTTGATAAGAGTTTCTTTACATCCTTAATAGATTTCAGACTCTTTTAGCTCTATTTGATTGGAAATATGAAACAAGGATTCAGATATATCAGTCTTTTATTTTAATGATTTTTTTTCTGTTTATTTTAACTTCCATTAGTTAAGCCTTTTGGATAGTGTCAAAACAAACCAACAAATCCCCCAAAAAACTCTAATTTTCAAAAGCAATAAGTACTTTTTCAAAGTGAATACAAACACATATACTCATATGGGTTTTAGATAAGTGCATACATGTAATAGTATGCTTCTAGATTTTGGTGGAAGGTATCTGCATCCACCACTCTTGCACTTATTAGGAAGCCCAGTAACATCCACTTCTACATAATAGGTTTACTGTAGGTATTAGTGAATTAATAACCAATGAAATAAGACCAGTGTAATACAGAGGCTCAAATGTTTCAACATACTTTCTTCTAGTGGCTCGATTTTCCTGCCAATAGCATCATAGTAGTATCATAATTTTCTTTGAAAACTACACTAGATGAGATATGCAGAAATCTGAGTTTTATACTCATCTACGCCATGAACTCATTATGTACTTTGCAAAACTCACCTAGTTCTAAACCTCAGTTTCTTCTAAATAGGTGGAGAGTTTGGAACAGACAATCCCAATATTGCTTTAAGTTCCAACATTCTGGTCATGTGAAATGGAAATATGTTATTTTGGAAAGACACAAATTAAACCCTATTAGTTTATATTACCTCATTATATAAATTTGCCAGTTGCTTAAAATTATGTAAACATATTTAGTACACTCATAATATTTGCATTATATAGCCTACACAATGTTTTAAGATATATCACCTCATTAACACTTGACAATAGCTCTGGGGGGAAATGTATATGGCTTCCTTTTAAAAATATCACTATCAGAAGGAGCTAAGATGGCTTCATAGTAAGAGGACCCTAGTCTTGCCTCATTCCTTGAACACAGCTAGATAACTATCAAATCATTCTGAATACTCAAGAAATTGACCTGAAAAATTATAGAACAAACTGCATAATAGAAAGTCAGCAGAGGCCACATTGAGGAAGGTAAGAAGTGCAGAGACGTGGTTTGGGGGAGAAATGGATCAGGTGTGCTGCATTCATAAAGAAAAGTAAGAGAGAAAAAGCAGCACACAGGCATAGGATTGCACACAAAAAAACACTTCTCCAAAAACATTGACAGGGAAAATAAAAGGGGTTGAATTTTGGGAATTTTTTGAAAACAGTGGGGTCTAAGACTGGAATTTTCGAGGTCCTGTTATTGTCTGGTATAGAGACCTGAAGATGCTGCCCTTCACCTGAAAAGAAGGCAAACAGATAACTCCAGGGCAGATTACATGATTTGAGGATCATCAAAATTGCACAGGGAGATACTGTTCCCTCTTCTTGGGGCACATCTCTGAGTGGTGGCATTGCCTTTCAGGGACAAAAGAAACTGTGGTTATCATTTTATTCCCCTATCCCTCAGCATAGTCACAGAGACACCTACTGAGGGTGGCCTAACTTGCTTACACCAAACCCTCCACCCTGCAATATGCTGTTATTGCATTTCATGGGCAGGTGTGCCTAAAGACCAGCAGTGGGCCTTCTCCAAGAAGACAAACACAGAACTTTGGACACAATATGTCTACTGACCATAGAATTCAACAAGCTTCAGATCTAGTGGAAATAGAATCACATCTCTTTTAGCAAGCCAACCAGAGCACAGCTAGTTAAAACTCACCACTCTCTGGCCAAGGCCCAAACACCCCCCACTGCAAGCAAGGAGAAACTCTGCAGAATACTGATCTGAGGGGTAAAGAATACATAACACAGCAGCAAAATTCACACAGCACACATCAGAGACACTTCCTGAAAGCCCAGTGCCTGGACATGATATGATCTCTTCTTCATAAAGCCATTACTCTTAGGAGTAGGACACTTAACAAGCTTTCCTAACACAGAGAAGAAGAAACTAGTTTAGACAAACTGACAAAACAGAGGAATGAATCTCAAAAGAAAGAAACTGAAATTCAAAACCAAGTGAATGTAAAGACTACAAGAATGGAAGAAGTAAGGAACAAATAACTATATAAAAGACAGAATTATGAAAAATAATGAAGCTGCACAAAAGAGAAAAAGAAAATGTTAAATCACAAGAGCAGACTTGCAACTCAGTGACTGCATTAAAGAAAATACCTTTCCTATTATGAGTCCCAGAAGAAGAAGGGAAAGAAAGCGGGGCAGAAGGTATATTTGAGGAAATTATAGCTGAAAATATCCCTAATCTGGGGAAAGAAACAGACATCCAAATCCAGGAGGCACAGATAACTCATCAAAATAAAATGAAATAAGCCAACCCCAAGACATATTGTAGTTAAATTTGTAAAGTATGGTTATAAAGAAAAAAAAATCATAAAAGGAGCAAGACAAAACAAGTCCAAAATTTACAAGGGAAGACCAATAACATTATCAGAATATTCCTCCACAGAAATGTGGAAACCAGAAAAGAGTGCATGATATATTCAACATGCTGAATGGGAAAAATCTGGTGATTATCCAGTATCGAAGGTGAGATAAACAGTTTTCCATATAAACAAAAACTAAATAAGTTTATTACCACTAAACCAGGCATACAATAAATATTAAAGGGGATGCTGTAATTGTAAAGGAAAGAGTAAAAGTGACAAAGGTAAGAAAGGAACAGAGAAAATCCCAAGAAACAACAACAAAACAAATTATAAAATGGCACTAAATACATATCTATCAGTAATAGCTGTGAATGTAAATGAACTAAATGCTTCAATCAAAAGATATAGGGTGTCAGAATGGATAAAAAATGTATATTCTGCCTACAAGACACTCATTTTAGACCTAAAGACACCTGCAGATTTAAAGTGAGGAGATGGAGAAATATTTATCCCACAAGTGGGCATCAAATGAAAGTTGGAGTAGCAATACTTATATCATAAAAACTAGATGTTAAACAAAAATCTGTAACAAGAGATGAAAAAAGGCACTATATATAATCAGAGGGAAAATCAAAAAGAATATCTAACATTTGTAAATAGTTATGCCCCCAATATGAAGGAATCAAAATATGTAAAATACTTAAGAAAAAACATAAAAGAACTCATTGATAATAATACAATAATCAAAGGGGACTTTTAGCACTCCACCTACATCAATGGGCACATCATCTAAGCAGAAAATCAACATGGAAACAATGACTTAGAATGACATAATGGATCAGATAGACAACATTTATATTCATAATTTTCCATCCTAAAACAGCAGAATACACATGTCCCCCCCCCCCAAATGCACATGGGACATTCTCTAGAATACATCATATACTAGGTCAAAAATCAGGCCTCAACAGTACAAAATATTTGAGATCTTTCCATGCATGTGTTCTGAGCACAATGCTATGATACTTGAAGTCAACCACAAGATAAACTACAAAGACTACAAATACAGGTAGGTTAAACAACATGCTATGGAAGAATGAATGTGTCAACAAAGAAATCAATGTAGAAATTTAAAAGTACATTGGAACAAATGAAAATCAAATCACAATGGTTCAAAACCTTCTGGATACAGCAAAAGTGGTTCTATGGGAGAAAATAAATAGCAATTTAGGCCTACTTCAAGAAGAAAGAAAAATATCAAATAAACAACCTAACCATACTTGTAAAAGGATAGAAAAAAGAACAACAAACAAAGCCTAAAGGCAGAAGAAGGAAGGGAAATAAAAAGATTAGAGTATAAGTTAATGATATAGAAACAACTTTTTTTTTTTTTAAGTCAAACAGATCGGGGTGCTAGGTGGCTCAGTCGGTTGAACATCTGACTTTGGCTCAAGTCATGATTTCACAGTTTGTGGGTTTGAGCCCCGTGTCAGGCTCTGTGCTGCCAGCTCAGAGTCTGGAGCCTGCTTCAGATTCTGTGTCTCCCTTTCTCTGCCCCTCCTCTGCTCACACTCTGTCTCTGTTTTTCTCAAAAATAAACAAACATTAAAAAAATTAGAATAAAGTAGAGCAGATCAATAAAACCAGGACCTGGTTAATTGAAAAAATTAATAAAATTTATAAACCCCTACCCAGACTTTTCAAAAAGAAAAAAGAGCTAAATAAATAAAACACAAATTATAGACAAGTAACAAATAACATTACATAAATACAAATAATTATAAGTGAATATTATGAAAAAATATACGCCAACAGATCTGACAATTTGGAAGAAATGGATAAATTTCTAGAAACATACAGACTACCAAAACTGAATCTGGAAGAAATTTAAAACTTGAAAAGACCTATAACCAGCAAAGAAATAGAATCAATAATCAAAAATCTCCCAACAATTAAAGTTAAGGCCCAGATGGCTTCCCAGGAAAATACTTTCAAACATTTAAAGAAGAGTTAATACTTATTTATCTCAAACTATTCCAAAAATGAAACGGAAGGAAAACTTCCAAACTCTATGAGGCTAGAATTACCTGGCAAAGGCTCCACTAGAAAGATATTTATAAACTAATATCCCTGATGAACATAAATGCAAAAATTATTCACAAACTACTATCAAATTGAATCCAACAATATATTAAAATAATTATTCACTATGATCAAATGGGATGCATTTCTGGGTTGCAGGTATGGCTCAATAACAAGCAACGTGACACAGTGCATTAATAAAAGAAAGGATAAGTACAACATCCATTTATGATGAAAACCCTTAACAGAGATAGAACATAGCTCAACATAATAAAGCCATATATACAAAACCCACAGGTAATATCATCTCCAATGGGAAAACACTGAGAACTTTTCTTCTATGGTCAGGAACAAGACAGGGATATCTACTCTCACCACTGTCATTTAACATACCACTGGAAGTCCTAGCCTTAGCAAAAAGAAAACAAAAAGAAACAAAGTGCATCCATATTGGCAAGAAAGAAGTCAAATGTTTCCTATTTGTAGATGACATGGTACACTATATAAAAAACCCAAAAGACTCCACCAAAAAATTGCAAGAACTGATACATAAATTCCGTAAAGTCACAGGATACAAAATCAATGTCCAGAAATCTGTTGCATTTCTACACACTAATAATGAAACAGCAGAAAGAGAAATCAAGGTATCAATCCCATGTACAATTGCACCCAAAATCATAAGTTTCCTAAGAATAAACCTATCCAAAGAGGAAAAACTTCTGTACTTGGAAAACTATAAAACTCTGGTGAAAGAAATTGAAGATGACACAAATAAATGGCAAAACATTCCAAGATCATGGATAAGAAAAACAAATATTGTTAAAATATGTTTACTACCCAAAGCAATCTACACATTCTATGCAGTCCCTACCAAAATGCCACATAGTTGGAACAAGCAATCTTATAATGGGTATGGAACCTAAAAAGACCCCGAATACTCAAAGTAATCTTGAAAAAAAAAAGCTAAAGACATCACAATTCCAGACTTCAAGTTATATTACAAAGCTGTAGTGATCAAGACAGTATGCTACTGGTACAAAAATAGACACATATCAATAGAACAGAATAGAAAACCCAGAAGTGAATCCACAACTATTTGGTCAATTAATCTTCAACAAAGTAGGAAAGAATGCCCAACAGAAAAAACGCCTCTTCAACAAAAGTTGCTTGGAAAAGTGCACAGCAACACGCAAAAGAATGAGTCTGGACTACTTTCTTTCAACATACACAAAAATAAATTCAAAATTATTTAAAAATCTAAATTTGAGACAGAAATCCATCAAAATCCCAGAGGAGAACACAAACATTATCCTCTTTGACATTAACCATAGCAACTTCCTACTAGATATCTTTCCTGAGGCAAGGGAAACAAAAGGAAAAATAAACTGTTGTTATTTCATCAACATAAATATTTTATGCATAGTGAAAGAAACAATCAACAAAACCAGAAGACAACCTTCAGAATGGGAGAGGATATTTGCAAATGACATATTTGGTAAATGGCTCCAAAATATATAAAGAACTTACCAAACTCAACACACACACACACACACACACACACACACACACACACACGTATATGTACAGGGATACACACCACAGGGATATTATTCAATCCCAAAAATAATGAAAAAGAAATAATGAATTATTTCCATTTATAGTGATGTGAATGGCGCTAGACTGTATTATGCTATGCAAAATAAGTCAGAGAAAAACTAACATATGATTTCACTCATGTGTGGAATTTAAGAAATAAAACAGATGAACATAGGGGAAACCACAAGAGGCAAACCAGAGAACTGACCTTTAACTATAGGGAACAAACTTAGGGTTACTGGAGTGGAGATGGGTGGAGGGATCTGTCACATGGGTGATAATTATTAAAGAAGAGATTTGTAAGAGCCCTGGGTTATGTATGTAAGTGATGAATCACTAAATTCTACACATGAAACTAATATTACACTGTTTGTTAACTACCTGGAATTTAAATAAAAAGTTGGAGAAATATAACTATCATCCCCATTTTCCAGAACAGAAAATTAATTTGATCAAGGACACTTACTTCAATAAACATTTTAGACTTGAGTCTAAATCCCATGGTTATGTCATAGTAATAATAACAAGAGTAAAAATGAACATTAAATGGAGAAATTATTAAATGCTGAGCACTGTATTAAGTACTTACTAAATGGCCTCATGTAATCTTCATTATAACCTTATTATAACCTCATAAGGTAAATATTATCATTTATCATATTTGACAAATAAGAAACTAATAGATTTTTAAAAAGGGGCACTCACTCATAGTAGACTACTACCCAGCCATAAAAAGAAGACAGACCTGCATTTTGTAACAACTTGGATGAACCTAAAATGCATTAGAGTGAGAAAGATAAGCCAAAGAAAGACTGTGTTTTCACTTATAAGTGTAATCTTAAAAAAATGTCAACCTCAAAGAAACAGAAAAAAAAATGCCAAGGACAGGTAAATGGGGGAAACAGAGACATATTAGTAAAAGGGATGAAACTTTCAGTAATAAGTTCTTTAGTTCTTACATATAGCCTGGTGACTATAGTCAAAAATACTACAATGTATACTTGAATTTGATAATATAATAAAGTTAATTATTATCACCACAAAATAAATGTAACAATATGAGTTGATTGATAACTAACTTGATATTGGTAAATATTTCACAAAGTAAACATATATATCATTTGTTCACTTTAAATATATATAATTTTATTTGTCAATTATGCCTCTACAAAGCTGGAAAAAATAAAGAATATGGAAACAAAGTACATATATGTTTTTACTTATTTAACAAATTTTTTCAGTGTGCCTACGATGTACTAGCTATTGCTTTAGATATGAAAGACACATCTCTGAAAATAAAAATACAACATAGAGACCTTCTTATACATTTTTAAATTTACAATAGTGTTTTTATTCTGTTAGCCAGCTTAATAAATAAACAACAAAATTAAGATTTTTGATCTCAATTTTCCTCATAGTCTGAATGTCAAAGAACTTCAACTCTGAAAGCCCCAGGAAACAACAGTATTTGAAAGCATAACACACATAGCATTGATGCCAAACTAAACATTGTCTTTCATTCTTCCATACATCTTAATAATTTTCCAGTTTTTAATTCACTTTTTCATTTATTCATAAATGTTTAATAATCATCTATTATTTTCCAATCATTGGGCTAGTTAGTGAGATATAGTAATAAACAAGAAAGATGTGGTTCCTGGCCTGACGGAGCTAATAGTCTAATGGTAGAGTCTAGGAATAGACAGAGATTAAATCACATAAAAGAAACCTAGCCAAAATGACAAAACAGAATAAATCACCTCAAAAGAAATTCCAGGAAGAAATTATAGTCAGAGAATTGCTCAAAACAGAAAAAAACTATATATCTGAACAATAACTTAGTACAATATTAATGAGACTAATAGCTAGGCTTGAAAAAAGCATAGAAGACAACAGAGAATCTATTGCTGCATAGATCAAAGACCTAAGAGAGGGTCACAATGAATAAAGAAATGTTGTAAATGAGATGCAAAATAAACTAGATGCAGTGACAGCAAGGCTGGAAGAAGCAGAGGAGATAATAGGTGAAACAGAAGATAAAATTATAGAAAATGATGAACCTGAAAAAAGAGGGAAAGGAAATTACTAGACCATGAGGGTAAAATGAGAGATCTAATTGATTCAACGAAATGGAATAATAACTGTATCACAGGAGTTTCAGAAGAAGAAGAGAGATAAAGGGGCAAAAGATTTTTTTCTTTTTTTTTAACAAATTATAGCTGAGAACTTCCTTAATCCGGGGAAGGAAATAGACATCCAAGTCTAAGATGCACAGAGAACTCCCATCAAAATCAACAAAAACAGGTCAACACCACATCATATCATACTGAAACTGGCAAAATACAAAGATAAAGAAAGAATTCTAAAAGTAGCTAGGGACAGATGGGCCTTAACCTAAAACAGTATACACATAAAGGTAATAGCAGATCTGTCCACTGAAGGTTGGCAGGCCAGAAGGGAGTTGCAGGAAATATTCAATGTGCTGAATAGGAAATATATGCAGCCATGAATCCTTTATACAGCAAGGCTGTCATTCAGAACAATAGGAGAGATAAAGGCTTTCCCAGACAAAACAAAAACTAAAAGGAGTTCATGGCCACTAAACCAGCCCTATAAGAGATACTAAGAGGGATTCTGTGAGTGGAAAGCAGCAAAGACTGCAAAGGACCAGAGACCTCAACACAGGCACAAAAGCTACAGATAACACTATGATGCTAAATCCATATCTTTCAATAATCACTCTGAATGTAAATGGACTAAATGTCATAATCAAAAGATATAGAGTATCAAAATGGATGAAAAAATAAGATCCAGCTGTATGTTGCCCTCAAGAGACTCATTTTAGATATGAGGACACCTAGAGATAGAAAGTGAGGGCATGGAAAACCATCTATCATGCTACTGGATGTCAAAAGAAAGCCGAGTAGCCATACTTAGACAAAATAGATTTTAAAACAAGTACTGTAACAAGAGATTAAGACAGTATATCACAAGTAAGGGGTCTATCCATCAAGAAAAGCTAACAATTGTAAATAGCCAAAGTAATGTTGAAAAAGAAAACCAAAACTGGAGGCATCACGATCCTGGACTTTTGCAACATGGATCGAACTGGAGGGCATTAAGCTAAGTGAACTAAGTCAGCCAGAGAAAGACAGATATAATGTTTTCACTCATATATGGAACTTGAGAAGCTTAACAGAAGACCATGGGGAAAGGGAAGGGGAAAATAGTTTCAAACAGAGAGGGAGGCAAACCATAAGAGACTCTTAAATACAAAGAACAAACTGAGGGTTGATGGCGGTCAGGGTTGGGGAGGTAGGAAAGTGATGGGCATTTAGTAGGGCCCTTGTTGGGGTGAGCACTGGGTGTTGTATATAAATGATGAATCCCAGAATGTACTCCTGAAGTCAAGACTACACTGTATGTTACTAACTTGACAATAAATTGAAAAAAAAATACAATTAACAAAGAAATAATTTTCAAAACTTACAAGTAGGATTAAAAGGAGCACCTGAGTGTCTCAGTTGGTTGAGCTTCTGACTTCTCTCAGGCCATGTTTCATGAGTTCAAGTACCAAATGGGGGTCCCTGCTTTGAGTGCCAACCCCACTACAGATCCTCTGTCCCCTTCTCTCTCTTTCCCTTCCCTACTTGCTCTCTCTCAAAAATAAATAAAACATTTAAAAAAACAAGTAGCAATAAGAAAGCAAGGTGTATGATGAAAAATTATAATAATGTTGTTTTGATTGGTATTTAATGAATATATAAAAAAAGAATTTAGTGTAAGAAACAAATTATTATAGGTAATTAAGAATAATTTAATTTAATGCAGGAAAGAAGATAAATTGTGGAAATTGTTGAAAGACCTAAAAGAGGAGGAGTCTTGTGCCACTACTGAGTTTTGAATTAAAATAACCTAATTAAAAGGCAGTTTTAAATTTGTCATATAAAAACATCTGATAATAATCTCTATATGAAAAACAGACATGGGAAAAATTGTCAAAATGCATTTTTTGGAACTCTGAAAGTTAACCAATAATTTAAAACTATCTGAAAAAAAAATATCTGAGAAGCATTTATTCAAGAAAAACAACTAAATATTAGGAAGAACAACACATTTTATGACATGTTAATTTGACATAACTTATTCCTTTTTTTATGTTGCACTGTAGCATTAAAAATTAACAGCCTCTTTGGAGTGCCTACACGACTTGGTTAAGCAGCATCTGACTCTTGGTGTCAGCTCAGGTCATGAACTTGCAGTTCCTGAGATGGTGACCCACATCAGGCTCTGCACTGACAGCATAGAACCCGCTTGGGATTCTCTCTTTCCCTCCCTATATCTTTGCCTCTCCCTTGCTCATACTTTCTATCTCTCACAAAATAAATAAATTTTAAAATAATTTTAAAATAGTTAATGTAACTATATTAATTAATGTAACATTATTTAATTAATATAACATTATTACATAATGTAATTAATGTATTAAAATAATTTTAAAATAATTAATGTAACTATTAAAGTAGTGAAAAATAGTAGTAAGTGAAGTGAAAACTGGAAGTAACTGGAAGGAGAAGAATGGGTCTAGAACTCCCTCAAAGCCATGATCCCCTTGGAACTGTCACTATTTGACCTTGGAAACTAACTAAAATCTCAATTATTACTGTTTGTCTTTATTTGACCTATGTCAGAGTTTATGCCAACACCTCATTCCCAGGGTATGTGTTGAAAAGAATCAATGGTAATTGTTCAAAATTGTAGCTTTCTGAAGAGGTAATTCTAACTGGTATTAACATTAGTCTGGTTAGAAAAGTAAAAACTAGGAAATTAGATGTGTACAAAAGGCATTGAAAAAAATTTGATATATTCTAAGAATATAAAATACATGTACATTCATAGGGTTGTGCACATATCTCAAAAAACCTAAGAATTTGATAACTTCTCATGTCTGGCTGACCATGATGTTGCTTACAGAAGGAAGTAAAGGCTAAGGTAAAGTGGTATTTATGTCTTTAGGAGCTTATAAAGCATGTCCCAATACTCTCAAAGGCTGGGAAACTAATTAGTTCAAGATATGTAAGGAAATATCTGTCCAAACATTGGCCATTCATTAACAAAGTAGGGACTTAAATATAGAAATGTGGCAAAAAATACACTTCAGAATTATGCCAGGCTAATCATTTAAAAAGACCAACAACAAATGCAAACAAAAGAAACAAACTCTAGGGTGGGGATATCCAATTTCTAGATTTACAACATTATTGCATTTTAATTATCCAGTTTTGAACAAAAAAATACACTTTAAAATATAAGAAATTATGACCCATACATAGAAAGAAAATGAACAAAATCTACATTTGAAGAAGCCTACATGTTACACTTACTAGAAAAACACTTTAAATTAGCCATTAGAGATGTAGAGATCTTATAAATAAAATTTAAATTTATTTAACCATGTCTAAAGAACTACAAAAAAGTATAAGAATGATGTCTTAAAGTAGAAAATGTTAATAAAACATTAAAATTGTAACAGAAACAAATAAAAATATTAAAGTTGGAGTATACAATAATATAAATTTTAAAAATAGTTAAATAGGCTGAACAGCATATTGGAAGAGACAAAGATAGCATCAGTAAACTCAAAAATAGTTCAGTTTAGATTATACATAACAGTTTCAGGAACAAAAGCCAAAATAATAAGGAAATATAAATGGAGCTCAAAGTGACACCATAAAGTTTACAAACTTATGCATAATGGGAATCCCAGAACAATATAAAAAAAGAGGAAGAAGAATAAATGTTTAAATAATAATAATAATAATAATGGCTGTAGTGCCTGAATGGCTTTAGTTGGTTAAGCGTCTGACTCTTGATATCAGCTCAGGTCATGATCTCAAGTATAAATTTCCTCAATATGATTAACAGATGTCATGAGAAATCATGAGGGACAAAAGACAGTAAGATGACATATTCTGAGTGCTGAAAGGAACCAAACTGTCAATCAAAAATGTTTTATCTGGAAAACCTATTAAAGGAATAATCAAGACATTACCTCACAAACAAAAACGAGAAACCTATTAGCAAACCTGCCCTACAAGAAAACATAGAGTTATTAAGACACAAAT
Source organism: Prionailurus bengalensis (assembly GCF_016509475.1). Taxonomy (NCBI): domain Eukaryota; kingdom Metazoa; phylum Chordata; class Mammalia; order Carnivora; family Felidae; genus Prionailurus; species Prionailurus bengalensis. Next base: position 68,995,617 of record NC_057361.1, read on the forward strand.
AATAGGAAACTATATACTAACACAAATCACATGGGAAACTAGATACTAATACAAATCATATGAAAAATAAAGAATACTGGTAAAGGTAACTACATAGGTAACTACATAAATATCATCTAAATGTATTTTTGTTTTTGACAATTTTCTTCTATTTGATTTAAATGATTATAGGAGTGCCAGGATGGTTCAGCTAGTTAAGTGTCCAACTTTGGTGCAGGCTATGATCTCATGGTTTATGGGTTCAAGACCCACATTGGGCTCTTCACTGACAGCTTAAAACCCGGACCCTGCTTTGGATTCTCTGTCTCCCTCTCACTGCCTTTCTCCTGCCTGCTCTCTCTAAATAAATAAATAAATAAATAAATAAATAAATAAAATTTTAAAAATAAATAAATGATAACTATATAAAGATGTAATTTAAAACAGTTTCAATGCTCTTACATATATAAAATTTAATTTGTGTGGCAATGATAATACAAAGGGAGAGGAGATAGTGTTATTGGAGAAAAAATTTATATGCTACTTAAATTTAGTTTATATTAGTCCAAACTACAAGATTTAAGATGTTAATCATTATCTTCAGGCAATTACTTAAAAATAAGTTTAAAAAAACACAAAAACAAAATACCAAGGACATTAAAATGATATATAAATAAAATGTGTTTAATCACCAAAGAAGATAGGAATGGAGTAGAGAAACAAAAGACATAAATCATGTATATGAAACAATAGCAAAAAGACAGATTAAAATGCCACCTTATCACTTATTAGGTCAAATATAAATGGATGAAACATCCCAATCAAATGTCATAGATTGGTAGACTAGATTAAAAAGCACAAAACATGATTTACTTATATGCTGTGTGTAAGACTCACTTTGATTTAACAACACAAATTGGTTAAAAGTAAAAAGATGAAAAAAAGATACATCATGCAAACAGTAACTAAATTAGATGTAAAATATTTATACTGATATCAGGCTAAATACACATTAAGACAAAAATTGTTATGAAAGGTAAGGAAGGATATGTTATAACAACATTAAAAGTGTTAATTCATCAAGAAGTCATAACAATTATAAATATATACACACTTACCAACAAGACATGAATCAAAATCTGTCATAATTTGAGGGTACATATAGAAAATTTATAACTAAGTGTTGAAGAATTAAATTTTGAGGGAGGAGTCAACATGGCAGAGAAGTAGGGGGTCCCAAAGTTCACTTGGCCCTCAAACACAGCAATATTGAGGCCTGAAGACTTGGAATTCCAGGAATCCAGAGTACAGAGTGATAGAAAAATCTCCAGGGGCTCACAGGGACAACAAGGTGGGCCACAGATGCATGATTGCAAACTGGGAAAGATAAAATGGGTGGTGTAGGAATGGAGGGGAGGGATCCCCTTCTGTGGAGAGACAAAAGGAAGAGAAAGAGAGTCTGTGGAAGTGTAAGATTGTATTTGGACAAGAGAAAAAAACACGGATGGGAAATGGAAAAAATGAAAAAAAAAAGAACCAATTTCTAACTGTGGGGCTTTCTTGGCTCCATTCAAGTGCCTTTGGAGGAGGGGAACCAGTCCCAGACTCCATAGCTAGATCCCAGGAGCAGTGAGAGAGAGCAATCATCTACACTGAGTGCTGTGGGAAGAAGACAAATAGCCATTCAAAGAATAAAAGACCCTGCAGGCGTCCCGCCAGCCAGAGTCCCTTTGTTGGCTGGCTGGTGGAGTGAAACTACCCCAGAACCTGGGTGTGTGGAGCAGAACCCTTTAAGACGTCGGGGTTTGAATCCCAGCCGAGTGCCAGGGAAGTGCGGGAGATGGTAGAGTGGAACATAGTGGTCCACTCATGCCCACTCAGCACTGTGAGGAGCCATAGGCTCTTAGTTGGCTGGCTGAGTGGAGGGGCACTTGAACAGAACTAGGGCACATAGAGCAGGATCCTTTAAGACATCGAGGTTTGAATCCCAGCCCAGCACCTAGGAGGCAAGGGAGACTGTGGAGAGGAAGAGAACCAGCCTGCTCATGCCCTCATAGCACTGTGAGGACAGCCTGAACAGAGTGATTTGAAACACCCAGGCCAGGGAATAGAGACTGAGGTGTCGTCATTTTTCTCCCCATCACCAACAAGGTAAGGTTTCAAGGTATGGACCATGGGCACACAGACACCAAACCACGCCCCTCTGTGCCTGGTAACTGTATATATAACAAAGCAATATTGACACTGACTGAACCAGACAGTCCCTCTTACAGACCAGTGCAGGCACCAGTTCCAAGGCACCATCAGATATTGGTCCAGTGGTTTTGAATTCTCTGATTGGATTATTGGTCAATTCTTATTTTTGTATATAATTTATAATATATACAATATATATTATATATATGATGTATAATTCATTATTAAATATAATGAATATATAATAAATTATATATATTTCTTCCTCTTATTTCTTCCCTTCTCTAGTCTGGTCATTCTGGTTGTTGGTTTCTTTAAAAACACATTTTTAATCTATTCTTGTTACATATCTTCTGTATCTCCTTTTTTATTTTCCATGCTTTCTCTCTGGACTAAGCTCTGTAATTTCTCTGATTCTCTGACTGGTCAATTTTTTTGTTTGTTTGTTTCATTTTCCCCACCCCTGTCATGTCTCTCTTTGTATGGGATAAGGCCTCTTCCACTACCCCGCCTTTAATTTTTTTTTTTTCCAGGGAGACTTCAATGAACAAATCAAAGAACACCTGATGGAAGGTCCAAACCACCACTACAAGTAGGGTGATAAAGCAACCAAGTGTCAACAACAGAGAATATGAAACACTTGAAAAACACCTCGTGAAGGGTGAGGCCCTGGGCAGTATTAAGACACCTTTTTAATATAGTAGTGCTCACAGGTACAGGACTCATAAAAAGCTATTAAAACACACACAGGATATAAAACTAGCCAAAATGACAAGACAGAAGAATTCTCCTCAAAAGAAATTTCAGGAAGAAATGACAAATAGGGAATTGCTCAAAACAGATATAAGCAATGTAACTGAGAAGGAATTTAGAATAATAGTCATAAGATTAATAGCTTGGCTTGAAAACAGCATGGAAGACAGCAGAGAATCTATTGCTACAGAGATCAAGAAACTAAGAAATAGTCACAATGAATTAAAAATGCTGTAAATGATGTGTAAAATAAACTAGATGTAGTGACAGAGAGGAATCAAGAGGCAGAGGGGAATAAGTGAAATAGAAGATAAAATTATGGAAAATGATGAAGCCGAGAAAAAGAGAGTTAAGAAATACTAGATCACAAGGGGGAGACTAGAGAACTAAGTTATTCAATGAAATGTAATAATATCCATACCATAAGAGTTCCAGAAGAAGAAGAGAGAGTGAAAGGGGTATAAGGTTTACTTGAATGAATTAGAGCTGAGAACTTCCCTAATCTGGGGAAGGAAAGGGATGTCCAAATCCAGGAGGCACAGAGAACTCCCTATAGATTTAACAAGAATAGATCTTCTCCAAGGCATATCATAGTGAAACTGGCAAAATACAAAGATAGAGTTCTGAAAGAAGCTAGGGACAACTAGGTCTTAGTCTACAAGGGTAGACAAATAAGGGTAGTAGCAGACCTATTTACTGAAACATGGCAGGCCAGAAGGGAGTGGCAAGAAATAATCAATGTGCTGAATAGGAAAAATATGCAGCCAAGAATCCTTTATCCAGCAGGGCTGTCATTCAGAACAACAAAGGAGATAAAGGTTTTCCCAGACAAACAAAAACTGAAGGAATTCATGACCAGTAAACCAGCCCTGCAAAATATCCTAAGGGGGACTCTATGAGTGGAATGCTGTAAATACTACAAAGGACCAGAGTCATCACCACAAGCAAGAAGCCTACAGATAACCCAATGACATTAAATCCATATCTTTCAATAATCACTCTTAATGTAAATGGGCTAAATGTTCCAGTCAAAAGGCATAGGGTATCAGAATGGATAAAAAATGAGATCCATCTAAATGCTGTCTAAAAGAGACACATTTTTGATCTGATGACACCTTCAGATTAAAAATGAGGGTGTGGAGAACCATCTATCATGATACCGGAAGTCAAAAGAAAGCTCAAGTAGCCATACTTACATCAGACAAACTAGATTTTAAACTAAATGCTGTAAAAAGAGATGAATAATGGCATTATATCATAATTATGCTATTCATCAAGAAGAGCTAACAATTGTAAATGTTTAGGCTCCCAACTTGGTGCACCCATAACTATAAATCAATTAATCAGAAACATAGGCAATCTAATTGGTAAGAATGTGGTAATTGCAGAGAACTTTAATACTCCACTTACAACAATGGACAGATCGTCTAGGCAAAAAAAAATATCAATAAAGAAACAATGGCCTTAAATGATACACTGGGCCAGGTGGACTACACAGATATACTCAGAACTTTTCTACTCTACTACAAGGCTGTAATCATCAAGACAGTATGGTACTGGAACCAGAACAGACACATATACCAAGGGAATAGAATAGAGAACCCAGAGTTTGACTCACAAATGGATGGCCAACTAATCTTTGACAAGGCAGGAAAGAGTATCCAATGGAGAAAAGAGTCTCTTTAGCAAATGGTGCTGGAAGAACTGGACAGCAACATGCAGAAGAATTACAATGGACTACTTTCTTACACCACACACAAAAATAAACTCAAAATAGATGAAAGACCTAAATGTGATACAGGAAACCATCAAAACCCTAAGAGGAGAAAATAGGCAACCTCGTTGACATCAGCTGCATAAATTTCTTGCATGACATTTCTCTGAAGGCAAGGGAAATAAAAGTAAAAATGAACTATTGAGACATCATCAAGATAAAAATATTCTGTACTGCAAAGGAAACAACAGCATTAAAAGGCAACTGACAGTATGGGAGAAGATATTTGCAAATGACATATTGAATAAAGGGTTAGTATCCAAACTCTATAAAGAACTTACCAAACTCAACACCTGAAAAACAAATTAATCCAGTGAACAAATGGTCAGAAGACATGAATGGACACTTCTCCAAAGAAGACATCAAGATGATCAACAGACACATGAAAAGATGCTCACAATCACTCATCATCAGGGAAATACAAATCAAAACCACAATGAGATACCACCTCACACCTGTCAGAATGGCTAAAATTAACAACTCAGGCAACAACAGCTGTTGGCAATGATGCAGAAAAAGATGAACACTTTTGCACTGTTGGTGGGAATGTAAACTGGTGCAGTCACTCTGAAAAACCGTATAGAGGTTCCTTAAAAAATTAAGAATAAGAGTACCTTGTGACCCAGCAATTGCAGTACTAGGCAGTTTTCCAAAGGATACAGGAATGCTGATTCGAAGGGGCACATGCACCCTGGTGTTTATAGGAGCACTATCAACAATAGCCAAAGTATGGAAAGAGCCCAAACGTCCATCGACTGATGAATGGATAAAGAAGACATGGTATATATATATACAATGGAATATTACTTGGCGATCAAAAAAAAATGAAATCTTTCCACTTGCAACAACGTGGCTGGAACTAGAATGTATTTTGTTGAGCAAAATAAGTCAGAGAAAGACAAGCATTATATAATTGCACTCACACGTGGAATTTAAGATGCAAAATAGATGAACATAAGGGAAGGGAAGCTAAAATAATATAAAAACGGAGAGGGAGACACACCATAAGAGATTCTTAAATACAGAGAACAAACTGAGAGGTACTGTTGTGTGTGGGGATAGGCTAAATGTGTGAGGGGAATTAAGGAGGACACTATTTGGGATGAGTACTGGGTGTTATATGTAATTGATGAATCATTAAATTCTACTCCTGAAATCATTACACTATATGCTAACTAATTTATATTTAAATTTAAAATTAATTAATTAATGAAAGTGAAAATACTACAAAGGATGCTGTGAAATAAAAAGCATCAAAGATTACTATTATGAACAATCATATACAATATTTTGTATAACATAGAAAAAATGGATACATGCCTGGAACATACAACCTACCAAGACTGAATCATGAAGAAAGAGAAATATGAATAGGTTTATCACTACAAATCACTAGATTAAATCAGCAAGCAGAAACCTTCCAACAAAGAAAAGTTTCAAACCAGATTACTTTACCAGTGAATTATAATAAATATTTAAAAATAATTTACACCAATTTTTCTTAAATGCTTCTGAAATTTGAAAAGGAAACATACCCAAACTCACGAGGACAGGACATGCCTGATACTGAAACAAACAAAAAAAGACACTACAAAAAAAAAAAAAAAAGACAGGACATATTTCTGTTGTATATAAATTAAAAATTTTTCAACAAAGTATTAGCAAATCAAATTCAATAGTGGAACACATACCATGAACAAGTGGAATTTATTTTTGGAATCAAAAATATTTCAAAATGTAAAAATAAATTAATGTGAAACACAACATTAATAAACTAAAGTATGAAACAATCACAAAATGATCTTAATAGATGCAGATAAAGCATTTGACAAAATTGGAAACTTTTTCATGATTAAGAAAAAACGCTTGGGGGCACCTGGGTGTCTCAATTGGTTAAGCGTCTGACTCTATTTCAGCTTAGGTCATGATCTCATGGTTTGTTACTTCTAGCCCCACTGTTAGTGCACGGTCTGCTTGAGATTCTCTCTCTCCCTCTTTCTCTCTGCCTCTCTTGCACTCGTGCCTTCTCTTTCTCTCTCTCAAAATAAATAAACTTAAAATAAAAACAATGGAATGTAATTACCCCAACATAGTAAAGGCTCAACATAAAAAGTCCACAGCTAACATGGTGAAAACTTGAAGGCTTTTACTCTAAGATCAATAACAAGACAAGGATGCACACTCTTGTCACTTCTATTCAATATAGTACTAGAAGTCATAGCCAATGTATTTATTCCAGAAAAATAAATAAAAGACATCCAAATAAAACAGAAGAAGTAAAATTATCTCTGTTCACAGATGAAATGATTGTATATGCAGAAAAGTAAAAATACTTGATAAAAACAAACTGTTAGAACAATTAAATTCAGTAAAGTTGCAGAATCAAAATAAACATAAATAATTTGCATTTCAATAAACTAACAATGAAAAGTCCAAAAGGGAAGTTAAGAAAATCTAATCTGCAATGACCGCAAAAATTATAAAATACTTAGGGAAAACCAATTAAGGAGGAGAATGACTTATACAATGAAAAGTAAAAAAGATTAAATTAAAGACACAGATAAATAGAAAGATATCCATGTTAATGGATTAGAAGACATTTTTCAAAATATTTATACTACACAAAGCAATCAATGCAATCGTTTTCATAATCATAAAATCGCCTATGTTGTTTTGCAGAAACCAATTTTTCCCCTAAGATTCATATGGAACAACAATAGGCCCTGAATAATCAAAACAAAAATAAAACTAGAGGCTTCACACTTCATGATTTGAAATCACATTACAAAGCTAGAGTAATTTTAATAGTATTGTATTGGCATAAAAATAGACATATAGACCTATTTAACAATACAGACAGTCCTGAAATAAATCCACACATATATAGCTAAGTGATTTTCAAAGAAAAAAAATTCTAGACTACAAAATAGGGAATGGGTAGTCTATTCAACATATGATGCTGGGAAAACTAGATATCCACATGAAAAAGAATAAAACTGGACTCTTTAATATCACTATATGCAAAAATCCACTCAACATTTTAGCATGTATTTTTCTAAAACAAGGACATTTTCATATAATAAAAATGCAATTATCATATCCAATAAATTTGCATATAATACTATAATCTAATACACAATCTACATTCAAATTCTGACAATTTAAATAAAAACTAGGGAAAAAGTCTGCCAATTGCTCTAACAATTTTTTATTTCAAATATAATTAACATACAGTGACCTATTAGTTTCAGGTGTACAATATTATGATTCAACAATTCTATACATTACTCAGTGCTAATCACAATAAGTATACTCTTTATTCCCCTTCATCCATTTCACCCATCTGCCCACCCACCTCCCTTGTAGCAACCACCAGATTGTTCTCTGTATTCAAGCGTCTTTTTTTTGCTTTTTTTCTTTGTTCTTTTCTTTATTAAATTCTATGAATAAATAATATCATATGGTATCTATTGCTGTCTAATTGACTTTGCACTATGTCCCTTCATTCCATGCTAAATTATTCAGATTTATAGGAGTGTGACATCTACAATCCACTCTCAAATGGTTCAGAAGAAAATATTATAGACAGATATATAGGAAGCATATGTGGCAAAATGTTAACAATTGGTTAATCTAAATACAGGGTATACAAAAGTTATTTGTATTTTGCAGCTCTTCTGTATGAAAGTCTAAGTGTAAAAATAAAAATAATCTAAAACTGTTACAGGAATATAATACAATGAAACCTATCTAAGAATTATGGTTAATTTTCAGCTCTCTAGGTAATTGCACATTATGTGAACATTGACTGTACCTGGTTCACTATTGTATTTGTAGTGTACATCACAGAATAGATGTTAAATAAATATTTGTTGAATAAAGAAATCAATTATAAAGAGTGCAATGAATTTCTTTAAAAATCAACTAAAAATAGACTAAAGATTTAAACATAGGACCTGAAAGTATAAAATTCCTACACAAAAACAGAAGAGAAAATATTCAATATTTTGAATTCAAAATTCAACATTTTCAACATCTAATACAGTTGAAATTGAAGCATAAAGTAAAGTGGTGGATGTCACATTTTTCTTGACAACAATTTCTTGGGTGTAACACCAAGATCACAGAAAACAAAAGCACAAATAGACAAGTGTGGCTACATCAAACTACAAATCTTCTGCACAGCAAAGGAAATAATCTACAGAATGAATAGGAAATCTACAGAATGGGATAAAATAATTACAAATGGCACATGTGGTAAGAGGTTAATTTCCAATATATAGAAGGAACTTCTACAGGTCATCAGGAGAGAAACAAATAAAATTATTTTAAAGATGGGCAAATGAATTGAGTATGCATTTCTCCAAAAACAATAACAACAAAATGACCACATGAAAACAAACAGCAGGTAAAAGGAAAAGATGTTCAATGTTAGTAATAAAGAAATACAGTTAAACCTAGAAATAAGTATCACATCACAACAGTTAAGATCGTCATTGTATATTTAAAAAGGGGAAAAAAGAAAATAACAAGTACTGGACAGCATGCTAAGAAATTGGAACTTTTGTACACTCTTGGTGGACATGTGAGATGATTCATTCAGTCATTATGTAAAACAGTATGGAGGTTCCTTTAAAACTAAAAATAGACTACCATATGGTACAGCCATCATCTTACTTCTGGGTATTTGTTTAGAATAATTAAAATCAGGTTTTCAAAATAATATTTAAACTCTCATGTTTATTGCAACATTATGCACAATTGGTGCAAACAATCTGTTGATGAATAAATATATAAAGAAAATATATATACATACAAAAGAATATCATTCAGTTATAAAAAAGAAAGAAATCTTATCAGTTTGGACAACATCTATGTATCTATAGGACATTATTGTAAGTGACATACACCAGACAGAGAAAAATCATGTATGTCATCACTTACATGTGGAATCTAATACAGTTGAACTCATTGAAACAGAAAGTAAAGTGGTGGATGTCATGAACTGGGACAAATGGAATAAGAGTGACATGCTCTTCAATGGGTTTAGTGTCTGGACAGATTAAAAAAAAAACAAAAGACCTATAGCAGCACTTTCAACAATAGCCAAATTATGGAAAGAGCCTAAATTTCCATCAACTGATGAATGGATAAAGAAGCTGTGGTTTATAGATATTATGGAATACTACTTGGCATTGAGAAAGAATGAAATCTGGCCTTTTGTAGCTACGTGGATGGAACTGAAGAGTGTTATGCTAAGTGAAATAAGTCATACAGAGAAAGACTGATACCATATGTTGTCACTTTTATGTGGATCCTGAGAAACTTAATGGAAGACCATGGGGGAGGGGGAGGGGAAGGGGAAGAAAATGTTAGAGAGGGAGGGAGGCAAACCAGAAGAGACCCTTGAAAACTGAGAATAAACTGAGGGTTGATGGGAGGTGGGAGGGAGGGGAAGGTGGGTGATGGGCATAGAGGAGGGCACCTGTTGGGATGAGCACTGGGTGTTGTATGAAAACCAATTTGACAATAAAATTTATATTAAAACAAAAACAAAAACAAAAGACCTAAATATATGATACCTAAAAAAGACTCTAATAAGCTTAAAGTGAATGGATGAAAAAGATATTACATACAAATAGGCAGCAAAAGAAAATGGGGGAAACTATACTTATTTCAGACAAAATAAACATGAAGCCCAAAACAGTAATAGCAGACAAAGAAATCATTATATAATGATAAAAGTTTTAATTGATTAAGAAGATATAACAATTAAAATTATGTGTTCCCAAATTTGAATTACCTAAGTATATCGAGAAAATACTAATAGATCTGAAATGAGAAATTGACAACAGTACAACGGTAGTAGGGGAATTCAGTGCCCCTTTTTCAGCAATGGATAAATCATTCAGAGAGAAAATCAACAAGGAAACATTGGGCTTAAACAATACATTAAACCAAACTGACATAACATATATACAGAGCGTCCCATTCAACTGTATTAGAATACACATTCTCTTCAAGTGCACTTGAAACTTTCTCCAGGATAGATCATGTGGTAGGCCACAAAACAATTCTTACCAAATTTGAAAAGATTGAAATCATACCAAATATATTTTTTACCACAATAGTATGAAACGAGAAATCAACAAGAGGAAAGCAGAAAGATCAAGAAATATGTCAAAACAAATGAAAATGGAAGTATAGCACATCAAAACATATTGGATGCTGCAAAAGCAGTAATGATAGGGAACTTTATTTATGATAATAGCTTACATTAATAAACAAGAAATAACTCAAAGAAACAAACTCATTTTATACCTCAAGTGGAGAAAGTAGTTCTGAAAGAAAAGTTTATAGAGATAAATTTAATTATTAAGAAAATAGAAGGATTGATTGCCATGATCTTGGGAAAACAGTGCCTAAAATGAAAAGGAAAAGTCCCCAACAACCTCCTCCAATATTTTGCTTGTCAATACAGTACTATTTCCTGGAGACTGGGATAAGGAATATGATATAAAAAAAGATAAAAATAAATGAAAATAAAATGTGAATATAAAATCTTCCTCTGAGCATAAGGAGTCATTTAATCACATTTTAAGCCTGAACAAGGGAATTTTCCTTGAGCTCTTTCTGTCTCATGCTGGTGTCCCATCCAGGCTTCCAGCTGCCTTCAGTGCAGGCCATGAAAAATGAAAATAAATATATGAAACTCACTATTGGTTTGATGATACTTCAAAGGCTAGTGTTTCTCCCAGTCTCATTTCTAGTGATTTACATTTCTAAGTGTTTGTAAAGCCCATTCTCTCCAGGCCCATAGTGGCATTAAATGGCAGAAATGGTGGTGTATTTTTATGATATCTTAAATGGGACCTGAGAATGAAAACATTATTTTTAACATAGAAAATTTAATCAACCTGAACACAGTGGGAAAAAAGTTGAAAATCAGTTTTAAAATATTTTTGAGAGAAAAAAGGAAGGAATATTTTTACAATGTTTCTATTTCTTCAGTGTTCCAGGAAAAAGAGGTCATTTTTATTATGGTGTGTGCAGGTGATGAGGTAGAGGGAAAACAAAAAATAAAAGCAAAAACAAAACCCTACATGTCTATAATCAAAGAAATAAATCATATGTAAATAGAATAAGAACATGGATAATGCAAACTTTAAAATACTCTTCCTGTGTACAATTAAATGTTTTATTTTGAAATCATCCCTTTATTCTCTGATAAATCTTTCCATAGTCACTTTTAATGGGTAGTGTAATTAGTTCTTCATTTTCCCAACTGCCAATCAGACTCAGAGAAAGGGCATGTGTCTTGGAAAGTGTCTGGGAAGATGGGTGAGTAGGAGGCTCCTGAGCTCACCTCCTTCCCTGGTTACAACAAAAAAACAGACACATTAGTGAAACTTAGTCTTAAAATGATCCCAAGACTGGAAGAATAGGCTTTCCAAATTTAATTGTAGTGAGGAAGCAAAGCTGAAAGAAGTAAGGGGGATAGAGATGACTGACTGTAAATTGGAGGAACACCACAGAAACAGAATAGCCAAAGGATCAGGTCCCATATCAGGTACCCCAGGCATGGGATACCTGCATGGGGGAAGACAAATCTCCATAACATTTGGCTTTGAAAACTAGTGGGACTTGACTTTGCAAATTTTTAGCATCAGCAGGGCTTAACTTGGGGTACTTTAAAAATCAGAGGGCTTATTGGGGTGCCTCGCAGTCTCAGTCAGTAGAGTACATGGCTTTTGATCTCAGGGTTGTGAATTTGGGCCCCAAGTTGGGTGCAGAGATTGCTTAAAGAAATAAACTTGCTGTGATAAGCACTGGATGCTGTATTTTAGTGATTAATCACTAAACCCTACACTTGAAACTAATATTACACTGTGTGTTAACAAACTGGAATTGAAATTGAAACTTGGAAGATAAAAAAAAATAGGTGATTGGTATTAAGGAGGGAATTTGTTATTTTCAGCACTGGGTATTGTATGTGAGGGGTGAATCACTAAACCTTATACCTGAAACTAGTATTGTACTGTATGTTAACAAACTGGAATTTAAATGACTTAAAAAAATAACAAACACAGAAAGTTAGATAAAATGAGGAGACAGAGAAATACATTTTATATGAAAGAACAGGACAAAACAACAGAAGAGCTAAATGAAACAGAGGCAAGCAACATGCCTGATAAAGAATTCAAAGTAATGGTCAGAAATATACTTGCCTAACTTCAGAAAATGTGGAGGATCTCAGTGAGATCTTCAAAAAAGATATAAAAAACACTATCAGAGATGAAGAACTTAAAATAACACTAAAGAAAAACAATAGCAGATTACAGGACACAAAACACATCAGCAATCTGGAAAAAAAATTCAATGGAAAGCAACCAAGATGAACAACAAAAAGAAATATATATATATATATATATATATATATATACACACACACACACACATAAATCATAAACAAGAATGGATTACAGAGACTCAGTGACATGATCAAGAATAATAGCATTTGCATCACAGGGATCCCAAAACGAGAATAGAAAAGGCAGAACATTGATTTAAAGAAATAATAGCTGAGGGGTGCCTGGGTGCTCCGTCGGTTGAGTGTCCAACTTCGGCTCAGGTCATGATCTCGCAGTCCGTGAGTTCAAGCCCTGTGTCAGGCCCAGAGCCTGGAGCCTGCTTCTGATTCTGTGTCTCCCTCTCTCTCTGCCTCTCCCCCGCTCATGCTCTGTATCTCTCACTCTCAAAATGAATAAATGTTAAAAAAAAAAAACCTTTAAGAAATAATAGCTGAAAACTTCCTAATCTGATAAAAGAAAAAGACTTCAGGATCCAGGGGCAGAGTTTCCAAAAACATCAAGTGAAGAATATCCATACCAAGACACATAAGAATAGAATGAAAAAAAAAGTAGTGATAAGGTGAGAAAATTAAAAATAGGAAGAAAAAGATAAGATGCAAAAGGGAAGCCCCATAAGGCTATCAGCTAATTTGTCAGCAGAAACATTGCAGGCTAGAAGGAAGTGGCATGATATAATCAAAGTGCTGAAAGGAAAAAACCTGCAAACAAGAATATCATATATCATATCATTCAGAATAGGAGAGCTAAGGAATTCTCCAAACAAAAGTTAAAGGGCTTTATTTCCACCAAAAAATCCATATAATAATTATTTCAAAAAATCTTTTGAATGGAAAGAACATGACATAAACAGGAATAAAAAATTAGGAAAGAAAACAAAATTTCACAGGTAAATGCAAACATATAACAAAAGCAGATTAATCACTTATAAAAACAGTATGGAGGATAAAGCACAAAAGCAGTAGAATTAATTAGATCTACAAATCAGTCAAGGGATTCACAAAATAAAAGGCTGCAAAGTATGACATCATATACATAAAACATGGTTCAGGAATAAAATATTAGTGCTTTAGGTTGGGTTCAAATTTAAGTGACCATAAACTTAATATAGACTGCTATATGTGTAAGATGTTACATATGAACCTAATGGTAACCCCAAATCAAAAACCTAAAATAGATACAGAAAAAATAAACAGAAAGGAATCCAAGCATATAACTGAAGAAAGCCATCAAAGCATAATAGAAGAGAGCAAGTAATAAAATGTGAAAAGGTACATACCTGTCAATAATTACTTTGAATATAAATGGATTAAATTATCCAATTCATGAACATACTGTGACAATGAATAAAAAACAAGACCCACTGGGGCGCCTGGGTGGCTTAGTCGGTTAAGCATCTGACTTCGGCTCAGGTCATGATCTCGCGGTCGGTGGGTTCGAGCCCCGCGTCGGGCTCTGTGCTGACAGCTCAGAGCCTGGAGCCTGTTTCAGATTCTGTGTCTCCCTCTCTCTGTGACCCTCCCCCGTTCATGCTCTGTCTCTCCCTGTCTCAAAAATAAATAAACGTTAAAAAAATTTTTTTTTAAATAAAAAAAAAAAACAAGACCCACCCACTGATGTGCTGCCTACAAGAGACTCGCTTCATACCTAAAGACACATACAGATTGAAAGTGAAGGAATGGAGAAACACTTATCACACAAATGGAAATAAAAAGAAAGTTGGGGGTGCAGTAGTTGTATTGGACAAAATAGACTTTAAAACAAGATTGTTAGAAGGAAAAAAGGACACTACATAGTCATAAAGGGAACAATACAACAAGAAGTTATAATCATTGTAAATATATATGTACTAAACATGAAACACCTGGATGCATAAAGCAACTATTAACAGAGATTTTAAAAAGGAATTGACAGTGTACAATAATAGCAGGGAACTTTAACACCCCACTTACATCAATGGACTGATTATAAAGACTGAAAATGAACAAGGAAACAGTGGCTTTGAATGACACATTAGACCACATGGTTCAAACAGATATATTAAGAACTTTCCATTAAAAAAAAAAAGTAGAAGGGCACCTGAGTGGAGCAGTCCATTAAGCATCTGACTTGATTTCAACTCAAGTCATGATCTCATGGTTCATGGGATTGAGTCCTGCATCAGGCTCTGTGCTGACAACATGGAGCCTGTTTGGGATTTTCTCTTTCCCTCTCTCTCTGTGCCTCTCTTTCTGTGCCTCTCTCTCTCTCTCTCTCTTTCTCTCTCTCTTTCTCTCTTGGAATAAATAAAATACATTTTAAAAATACATTTTAAAATACATTTTAAAAATAAAAATTAAAAAAAAAACAACAGAGCTTTGAATCTGCTGCTTTAAATAGTGCAGCTTGCGCTTCCATACTTTACTTGAGCATATTCAACCTAGAAGACAAAAATAACCTCTCATTCTAGGAAGCTTCTCACACAGGATAACCCTGGGTTTATAAAATTAAGTTTTTGAAATCGAGTCTAAAAAGAAATCAGCAGACTTCACAGTCTTTAAAAGTGCACATGGAACATTCTTCAGGATACATTATATGTTAGACCACAAAACAAGTCTTATTTTGGCCTAGAACCATTCATTGTATTAATGTGATGTATCACATTGATTTGCAGATATTAGACTATCCTTGCATCCTGGAAATATATCTCACTTAATCATGGTGAATAATATTTTTAAAAATATTAAGTTCATATATATATATATATGTATATATACATATATATTCATATGTATACATATATGTACATGTATACATATATGTGTATATATATGTATATATATTTTTTTGAGAGAGAGAGAAGGGGGTAGGGGCAAGATAGAGGGAGAGAGAAAATTTCAAGCAGGCTCTGCACTGTTAGTTCCAAGCCCAAAGTGGGACTCCATCTCCCAGTGAGATCATAACCTGAGCCCAAATCAAGAGTCAGACACTTAATGGACTGAACCACCCAGGCACGCCTGAAAGATCTTATTAATGTATTACTTAATACTTGTTTGCTAATAATTTTTGAGGACTTCTGCATCTATGATCATCAGGGATATTGGCCTGTAGCTTTTGTGTGTGTGTGTGTGTGTGTGTGTGTGTGTGTGTCTGGTTTTGGTATGAGACAATGATGGCCTTGTAGAATATACTTGGAAACTTTCCTTCCTCTTTTATGTTTTGGAAGACCTCGAGAAAAATACATATTAATTCTTGTATAAATTTTTGGAAGAAACACCTGTGAATCCATACGGTCCTGGACTTTAATTTTTTGGTGATTTCTGATTACCAAATCAATTTTGTTTGTAGTAAAAGGTCTGTTTCTATTTCTTCCTGATTAAATTTTGGCAGATGCCTGTGTCTAGGGATTTATCTATTTCTTCTAGATTGTCCAATTTTTAACATATATTTTATATATACTCATATTCCTTTGTATTTCTGTGGTGTCCATTGTTATTTCTCCTTGTTTGTTTCTGATTTTACTTATTTGAGTTTTGCTTAACTTGATGAATTTAGCTAAGGATTATTAAATTTTATTTATATTTATCATGGTTGGTTTCTTTTCAGAAATTGACAAGCTGATTCTAAAATTCACATGTAAATGCAAGAAGCCAAGAAAAAAATAATATTGAGAAGAGAAATATAGCCAGGGCACTCTCACTTCCTGATTTCAAATTTTACCACAAAGCTGCATGATCAAGACATTAAGGTAATAGTGTAAGTGTAAACATTTAGTTCAATTGAATATAACTGAGAGTTCAGAAATAAACACATACAGTTATTGACAAAAGATTTTTAAATTTTGTATCTATTTTTAATTCCACTATAATTAACCTACAATGTTATATTAGCTTCAGGTGTGTAATATGATTCAACAATTATATACATTACTCAGTGTTCATCACAAAAAGTGTACTTTTAATCTCCTTACCTATTTTACCCATCTACATACCTACTCACCTACCCTCTGAAAACCAGAAGTTTGTCTTCTATACTTAAATCTCTTCTTTTTGGGTCTGTTTTTCATTTGTTAATATGTTTTGCTTCTTAAATTCCACAAATGAGTGAAATCATATGGTATTTGTCTTTCCCTGACTAACTTATTCCATTTAGGATTATGCACTCTAGATCCATCCATGTTGTTGCAAGTGGTAAGAACTCACTCATTTTTATGGCTAAGTAATACTCCATTGTACATATACACAATATCTTTTTTACACATTTATCTATAAATGTACACTTGGGTTGCTTCTATATCTTTGCTATTGTAAATAATGTTGCAATAAATATAAGGTGTATATATTTTTTGAGTTAATATTTTTATTGCCTTGGGTAAATACCTAGTAGTGGAATTACTGGGTTATATGTTAATTCTATTTTTAATCTATTTAGGAATCTTCATATTTTCCACCAGCTTTCATTCCCACAAAAAGTGAACAAGGGTTTTTTGTTTTGTTTTGTTTTGTTTTCCACATCCTTTCCAAAACTTTTTCTTGTGTGTGTGTGTGTGTGTGTGTGTGTGTTATTTTAGCTGTTCTGATAAATGTGAGGTGATAGCTCATTGTAATTTGCATTTCCTTAATGATGATGTTAAGCATCTTTTCATGTGTCTTCTATGGGAAAATATCTACATGTCCTCTGCCCATTTTTAAAATTGGATCATTTTTTTCTGGTGTTGAGTTGCATAAGTTCTTTATATATTTTGGATATCAACCTGTTATTGGGTATATCGTTTGCAATATATTCTCCAATGCAGTGTGTTATCTTTTTGTTTTGTTGATGATTTACTTCATTGTGCAATAGCATTTTTTTATTTTAAATTTTTAGAGAGAGACAGAGTGAAAGAGGGGGAGGCAAAAAGGAAAAGGAGAGAGAGAATCTTAGGCTGGCTCCATACTTGGCATGAAGGCAGACCTGAGGCTTGGATTTCATGACTGTGAGATCATGACCTGAGCTGAAATCAAGAGTCAGATGCTTAACTGACTGAGGCACCCTGGAAAAAGCTTTTTAGTTTGGTGTAGTCCCAATAGGTTCATTTTGCTTTTGTTTGCCTTCCAAAAGGAGACATATCTAAAAAAATGTTTTCAGTGGCTAATTCAAAGAAATTACTGCTTATGTATTAGTCTATAAATTTATGGTTTCAGGTTCCCATTTAGAATGTGTATCCATTTCAATTTACACATTTCAATTTAATTTTGTAATGATGTAAGAAAGTGAAACATTTTTTTTCTTTTGACGTAGTTGAGCAGTTTTCCCAACATCATTTGTTAAAAAGACTGTCTTTTTGCCACTGTTTATTCTTGCCTCCATTGTCATATATTAATTGACCATATAAAATGGGAAAAAGACAAACAGAAGCGAAATTAAAAAATCATCTATATGCTGCCTACAAGAGACACATTTCAGACCAAAATATTACTGTAGACTGAAAGGGAAGGGATGGAGAAATATTTATCATGAAAATTGATGTGAAAAGAAAGCTGGAGTAGCAATACTTATATCAGACAAAATAGAAGAGAACACAGGCAGTATTTTCTCTGACATCAGCCAAAGCAACATTTTTCTATATATGTGTACTAAGGCAAGGGAAACAAAATCAAAAATAAAGTATTGGGACTGCACCAAAAAAAACAAAACAAAACAGAAAACAGTAACAACTTTTACACAGTGAAGGAAATCAACAAAACAAAAAGACAGCCTATTGAATGAAAAAATATATTTGGAAAAATATCTGATAAGAGGTTAATATCCAAAATGTATAAAGAACTTACAACACTTACCACAAAAAAATAAATAATCCAATTATAAAATGGACAAAGGACTGAACAGACATCTTTCTAAAGAAGACACATACAGCCAACAGACAGATGAAAAGATGTTCAACATCACATATCATTAGTGAAATGCAAATGAAAACCATAACAAGATATCACCTCATGCATGTTAGAATGGCTAAAATAAGGAAGACAAGCATCAACAAGTGATGGCGAGTATGTGGAGAAAAAGAACACTTGTGCACTATTGGTGGGAAGGTAAGTTGATATAGGCACTGTGGAAAATATTATGGAACTTCCTCAAAAATTAAAAATAAAAAAACCATATGATCCAACAATTCCACTATTGGCTAATTACTCAGGGAAAACAAACAAAACACTAACTCAAAACTATATAGTCTTTCCTTTGTTTATTGATGCATTATTTACAGTAACCAAAACATGGAAATAAGCTAAGTGTCCACCAATAGACAAATGGATAAGGAAAATGTGATATATTTGTATATCTATATCTATCTATCTATCTATCTATCTATCTATCTATCTATCTATATCTATATCTATCTATACACACACAGACACACGGGAATATTATACCACCATAAAAATCATGAGATAGCGCCATTTGAGACAATGTGGGTGGACACAGAGGTTATTATGCTACATGAGATAAGTCAGACTGAGAAAGACAAATGCCATATGAATCCACTCATAAGTGGAATCTAAAATTTAAAAAAAACTTGAATAAGCGAACTCAGAAAAGAATCAGAACTATAAATGCAGAAAATAAACTTATGGTTGCCAGGGACAGGAGTAGAGTGTTGAGAAAATGTGTGAAGGGGAGAGGGAGATACAGCCTCCAGTTATGGAATGAATACATCAAGGGAATAACAAAGCAGAGCATAAGGAATGCAGTCAATGATACTGTGATAGAAATGTCAGGTGGTAACTATACTTGTGGTGAAGATAGCATAACGTATACACTTGTCAAATCACTGAGGTGTACACTTGAAACTAATATAATATTGGGGTGCCTGGGTGGCTCAGTTGGTTAAGCGTCCTACTTTGGCTCAGGTCATGATCTTGTGGTCCATGAGTTTGAGCCCTGCGCCGGGCTCTGTGCTGACATCTCAGAGCCTGAAGCCTGTTTCAGATTCTGTGTCTCCCTCTCTCTCTGACCCTCCCCCGCTCATGCTCTGTCTCTCCCTGTCTCAAAAATAAATAAACGTTAAAAAAATTTAAAAAAAGAAACTAATATAATATTGTTTGTCAACTGTAGTCAAATTTAAACAAAATTAAAAAGAAAATTTTGTTAAGACAACTGGATATCCATTTATAAAGAATGAATTTGGATTCTTACCTGATACTATACATGGAAACCAACTAAAAATGTATCAACAACCTAAATGTAAGAGCTAAAACTATAAAAATCTTTTAAAAAAATTTTTTAACTATTTATTTTGAGATAGAGAGAACACAAGCAGGGGAGGGGCAGAGAGAGGAGAAAGAGAATCTGAAGCAGGATCCATACTGAGCACAGAGACTGATGTGGAGCTCAAATTCACGAACCATGAGATCATGACCTGAGCCAAAACCAAGAGTTGGACACTTAACTAACTGAGCCACCAGGCATCCAAAACTACAAAACTCTTAAAAGAATACATAGGTATAAATATTTTTGACATTGGATAACATAATAATTTCTTAGATAACAAACCAAAGTAAGAAAAAAAAAGATCAAGTGGATTTCATAAAATTTTAGTTATGTATCTCAAAAGACACCATAAAGAAATTTAAAATAAAACCAATCTAATAAGAGAAAATATTTTGAAATAGTATATTTAATAAGATACTTGTATACAGAATACATAAATGAAACCTACAATTCAGGGGCACCTGGGTGGCTGTTGGTTGAGCACCCAACTTTTGATTTCAGTTCAGGTCATGATCTCACAGTTCGTGGGATCGAGTCCAAAATCAGCTCTGTGCTGAAAGCATAGAGCCTATGTGGCATTTTCTCTCTTCCTCTCTCTCTGCCCCTCCCCTGCTTATGCTCTCTCTCACTCTCGTTCTCTAAAAAATAAATGAGAAAACATTATTTTTAAAAAACACTTTAAAAAAAGAAAGCCTACAATTCAATAAAGACAAATAATCAATTAAACGCCCTAATTGAAATGGGAAAAAATAATTTGAAGAGATTTTTCGTTAAATAAGATACACAAATGGCCAATAAGCACCATTAAAGATGCTCAAAACATTAATCACTATGAAAAGCAAATTTAAACCACAATGAGAAATAATTGCACATGAATGATTAACACATCAAAAAGATAAGCAATAACAAGTGTGAGAATTTATACATTGCATATAGGAAGGTGAAATGTTGTCGTCACTTGGAAATGGCCGACAGTTCTTCTAAATGTAAACAGAGTTACCATATGATTGATTGATTTTACTCCAAGATGTATACACAAATTCATTGAAAACATATGTCCACGGCGGGGGGGGGGGACTTGCATCTAAACATTAATAGAGCCATTATTCTAATAGTCACAACTTGGAAATAATCCAATTTCCATCAGTTGATGAATGGATAAAAAATGTAATATATCAATAAAATGGAACGTGACTAAGCCTTAAAAAGAGTGAAATATGATACATGCTACAACATGGATGAAACTAAAAAAATAGATCAGTGGCTGCCAAGAACTAAAAATAGAAAATGATAAGTAACTGCTAATTGATACAAGTTTTCTTTGGGGGATGATGAAAGAAAGGATTCTTGAATAGATGGTGGTGATGGTGGCACAACTCAGAATCCATTAAAAACTACTAAAAATTGTATTCTGTGCAATTGTAAATTTTATGGCATGTGAATTACATCTGAAAATAGTTATTTAGATAATGTTAAAAATAGAAGAGAATATCATCATAGCTGTGATCCAGAGATCATAAAGCTATTCTTGCTACAACCACTGCTTTTGCCACAGTTGTCACTTGATACACATGAAATTGGTGATTAGCCACTGAAACTCTGAGTCTAACCACTGCAATTGCTTCTCAATTTTTACGCATCCATGATTTTGTTTGTTAGCATATATGGCAATAATAAGAAGCCTCTGTCTCCTTTCTGCTGTTCTATTCTCACAGGAGTGTATACAACTGGTGGAACCTCATTGTTCTCAGGAGTAAGTAAAATAAACCTGAGGTATATATCATTTTTTTTTGTTTTGCTTTACAGACTCTGAATTGGAAGCTAATGGTAAATTGTTCATTGAGTAATCCAATAGTCAATAACCCATAATAGAACTCCTTTCCAGGAATATGACCCTTAAGCTGCATACTGAAAATGAGAAGGGACCAGCTATTACCAAGGTAAAAATCTGTGGGCAAAGCTTTACACTAGTGGGAGTAAGATATCTGAAAATTCTGAAATGAGAGACTATTTGTCTTGCTTGATTTAAGAAAGAAGACATTTGTATCTCTATGTTAATAGTTATTGCATTTATATTTTTCCTCTTTGTTTCTTCTTGCTACATTGTAGTACTGGCACAAAAACAGACATATAGATCAATGGAACAGAATAGAAAACCCAGAAATGGACCCACAACTATATGGTCAACTAATCTTTGACAAAGCAATAAAGAATATCTAATGGGAAAAAAAAGACTGTGTTGTCAACAAATGGGGTTGGGAAAACTGGACGACTTGTAGAACAATGAAACTGGACCACTTGCCTACATCATACACAGAAATAAATTCAAAATGGATGAAAGACCTAAATGCGAGACAGGAAACCATCAAAATCTTCGAGAGAACACAGGCAGCAAACTCTTTGACACTGACCATGCAAATTCTTACTAGACATGTCTCTGGAGACAAGGTAAACATAGAAAAAATAAACTATTGGGATTTGACCAAGATAAAAAGCTTCTGCATGGGAATGCAAGCTGGTGCAGCTAAGCTGGAAAACAGTATGGATGTTCCTCAAAAAACTAAAAATAGAACTACCCCACGACCCAGCAATTGCACTAGTAGGCATATATCCATGGGATACAGGTGTGCTGTTTCGAAGGGACACGTGCACCCCCATGTTTATGACAGCACTATCAACAATAGCCAAAGTAGGCAAAGAACCCAAATGTCCATCCATGGATGAATGGATAAAGAAGATGTGGTATAGCTCTCTCTCCCTGGTACCTCACCGCTGCTTCAGTGCAGTTACGCATCAGCAAATTAATGAGAGGAGAGAGGAGGCCCCTGCTCTTGGGCACCCGCAGGAACTTCCTCCAGCTCCAGACACACCGAAAACACTTTCATCTAACAGAAGATAAGCTGTGAAATCGGATTTCTGAACCACAAGACAATTGTGTAAAAACTGCATTCCATGCCAGGCCTGAAATGTTCCAAAGCTCAGTTCATATTTTTTTTTTAGAAATTATTTTGGCAAGGAGAGAGGGAAGATGGCGGCGTAGGAGGACCCTGGGCTCACCGCGCATCCTGCTGATCACTTAGAGTCCACCTACACCTGCCTAAATAACCCAGAAAACCGCCAGAGGATTAGCAGAATGAAGTCTCCGGAGCCAAGCGCAGACGAGAGGCCCACGGAAGAGGGTAGGAAGGGCGGCGAGGCGGTGCGCGCTCCACCCACTGGCGGGAGGGAGCTGGGGTGGAGGGGTGGCTTGCTGGCCAAGCAGAGCCCCCGAGTCTGGCTGGCAAAAGCAGAGGGGCCTGACGGACTGTGTTCCCACAGCAAGCGCAACTTAGCGTCTGGGAGTTCATAAGTTAACAGCTCTGCTCAGAAAGCGGGAAGGCTGGAGGACAAAGGGAGGGAGAGCTGCTGAGCCCCCGGACGACAGAGCTCAGGTTGGTGGGGAAAAAAGGCGCTCACCAGCACCATCTCCCCCGTCCATCCCCCAGCCAAAATCCCAAAGGGATCCAGTTCCTGCCAGGGAACTTGCTCCCTCTGCTCAAACGCACAACTCTGTGCTTCTGCGGAGGCAAAACTCCCACAGCAGATCTGACTCCATCCCACTGCCACAGGGCCCCTCCTGAAGTGGATCACCTAAGGAGAAGCCAGCTAAGCCTGCCCCTCCTGCCCCCATGCACCTTGCCTACCCACCCCAGCTAATACGCCAGATCCCCAGCATCACAAGCCTGGCAGGGTGCAAGTAGCCCAGACGGGCCAAGCCACCCCACAGTGAATCCCGCCCCTAGGAGAGGGGAAGAGAAGGCACACACCAGTCTGACTGTGGCCACAGCGGTGGGCTGGGGGCAGACATCAGGTCAGACTGCGGCCCCGCCCACCAACTCCAGTTATACACCACAGCACAGGGGAAGTGCCCTGCAGGTCCTCACCACTCCAGGGACTATCCAAAATGACCAAACGGAAGAATTCCCCTCAGAAGAATCTCCAGGAAATAACAAAAGCTAATGAACTGATCAAAAAGGATTTAAATAATATAACAGAAAGTGAATTTAGAATGATAGTCATAAAATTAATTGCTGGGCTTGAAAACAGTATAGAGGACAGCAGAGAATCTCTTGCTACAGAGATCAAGGGACTAAGGAACAGTCACGAGGAGCTGAAAAGCGCTTTAAACGAAATGCAAAACAAAATGGAAACGACGACAGCTCGGCTTGAAGAGGCAGAGGAGAGAATAGGTGAACTAGAAGATAAAGTTATGGAAAAAGAGGAAGCTGAGAAAAAGATAAAAAAAAATCCAGGAGTATGAGGGGAAAATTAGAGAACTAAGTGATACACTAAAAAGAAATAATATACGCATAATTGGTATCCCAGAGGAGGAAGAGAGAGGGAAAGGTGCTGAAGGGGTACTTGAAGAAATTATAGCTGAGAACTTCCCTGAACTGGGGAAGGAAAAAGGCATTGAAATCCAAGAGGCACAGAGAACTCCCTTCAGATGTAACTTGAATCGATCTTCTGCACGACATATCATAGTGAAACTGGCAAAATACAAGGATAAAGAGAAAATTCTGAAAGCAGCAAGGGATAAACATGCCCTCACATATAAAGGGAGACCTATAAGACTCGTGACTGATCTCTCTTTTGAAACTTGGCAGGCCAGAAAGAATTGGCACGAGATTTTCAGGGTGCTAGAAAGAAAAAATATGCAGCCGAGAATCCTTTATCCAGCAAGTCTGTCATTTAGAATAGAAGGAGAGATAAAGGTCTTCCCAAACAAACAAAAACTGAAGGAATTTGTCACCACTAAACCAGCCCTACAAGAGATCCTAAGGGGGACCCTGTGAGACAAAGTACCAGAGATATCACTACAAGCATAAAACATACAGACATCACAATGACCCTAAACCCGTATCTTTCTATAATAACACTGAATGTAAATGGATTAAATGCACCAACCAAAAGACATAGGGTATCAGAATGGATAAAAAAACAAGACCCATCTATTTGCTGTCTACAAGAGACTCATTTTAGACCTGAGGACACCTTTAGATTGAGAGTGAGGGGATGGAGAACTATTTATCATGCTACTGGAAGCCAAAAGAAAGCTGGAGTAGCCATACTTATATCAGACAAACTAGACTTTAAATTAAAGGCTGTAACAAGAGATGAAGAAGGGCATTATATAATCATTACAGGGTCTATCCATCAGGAAGAGCTAACAATTATAAATGTCTATGCGCCGAATACCAGAGCCCCCAAATATATAAAACAATTACTCATAAACATAAGCAACCTTATTGATAAGAATGTGGTAATTGCAGGGGACTTTAACGCCCCACTTACAGAAATGGATAGATCATCTAGACACACGGTCAATAAAGAAACAAGGGCCCTGAATGACACATTGGATCAGATGGACTTGACAGATATATTTAGAACTCTGCATCCCAAAGCAACAGAATATACTTTCTTCTCGAGTGCACATGGAACATTCTCCAAGATAGATCATATACTGGGTCACAAAACAGCCCTTCATAAGTTTACAAGAATTGAAATTATACCATGCATACTTTCAGACCACAATGCTATGAAGCTTGAAATCAACCACAGGAAAAGTCTGGAAAACCTCCAAAAGCATGGAGGTTAAAGAACACCCTACTAACGAATGAGTGGGTCAACCAGGCAATTAGAGAAGAAATTAAAAAAAATATGGAAACAAACGAAAATGAAAATACAACAATCCAAACGCTTTGGGATGCAGCGAAGGCAGTCCTGAGAGGAAAATACATTGCAATCCAGGCCTATCTCAAGAAAGAAGAAAAATCCCAAATACAAAATCTAACAGCACACCTAAAGGAAATAGAAGCAGAACAGCAAAGGCAGCCTAAACCCAGCATAAGAAGAGAAATAATAAAGATCAGAGCAGAAATAAACAATATAGAATCTAAAAAAACTGTAGAGCAGATCAACGAAACCAAGAGTTGGTTTTTTGAAAAAATAAACAAAATTGACAAACCTCTAGCCAGGCTTCTCAAAAAGAAAAGGGAGATGACCCAAATAGATAAAATCATGAATGAAAATGGAATCATTACAACCAATCCCTCAGAGATACAAACAATTATCAGGGAATACTATGAAAAATTATATGCCAACAAATTGGACAACCTGGAAGAAATGGACAAATTCCTAAACACCCACACTCTTCCAAAACTCAATCAGGAGGAAATAGAAAGCTTGAACAGACCCATAACCAGCGAAGAAATTGAATTGGTTATCAAAAATCTCCCAACAAATAAGAGTCCAGGACCAGATGGCTTCCCAGGGGAGTTCTACCAGACGTTTAAAGCAGAGATAATACCTATCCTTCTCAAGCTATTCCAAGAAATAGAAGGGAAGGAAAACTTCCAGACTCATTCTATGAAGCCAGTATTACTTTGATTCCTAAACCAGACAGAGACCCAGTAAAAAAAGAGAACTACAGGCCAATATCCCTGATGAATATGGATGCAAAAATTCTCAATAAGATACTAGCAAATCGAATTCAACGGCATATAAAAAGAATTATTCACCATGATCAAGTGGGATTCATTCCTGGGATGCAGGGCTGGTTCAACATTCGCAAATCAATCAACGTGATACATCACATTAACAAAAAAAAAAAAGAGAAGAACCATAGGATCCTGTCAATCGATGCAGAAAAGGCCTTTGACAAAATCCAGCACCCTTTCTTAATAAAAACCCTTGAGAAAGTCGGGATAGAAGGAACATACTTAAAGATCATAAAAGCCTACAGCTAACATCATCCTCAACAGGGAAAAACTGAGAGCTTTTTCCCTGAGATCAGGAACACGACAGGGATGCCCACTCTCACCGCTGTTTTTTAACATAGTGCTGGAAGTTCTAGCATCAGCAATCAGACAACAAAAGGAAATCAAAGGCATCAAAATTGGCAAAGATGAAGTCAAGCTTTCGCTTTTTGCAGATGACATGATATTATACATGGAAAATCCGATAGACTCCACCAAAAGTCTGCTAGAACTGATACATGAATTCAGCAAAGTTGCAGGATACAAAATCAATGTACAGAAATCAGTTGCATTCTTATACACTAACAATGAAGCAACAGAAAGACAAATAAAGAAACTGATCCCATTCACAATTGCACCAAGAAGCATAAAATACCTAGGAATAAATCTAACCAAAGATGTAAAAGATCTGTATGCTGAAAACTATAGAAAACTTATGAAGGTAATTGAAGAAGATTTAAAGAAATGGAAAGACATTCCCTGCTCATGGATTGGAAGAATAAATATTGTCAAAATGTCAATACTACCCAAAGCTATCTACACATTCAATGCAATCCCAATCAAAATTGCACCAGCATTCTTCTCGAAACTAGAACAAGCAATCCTAAAATTCATATGGAACCACAAAAGGCCCCGAATAGCCAAAGGAATTTTGAAGAAGAAGACCAAAGCAGGAGGCATCACAATCCCAGACTTTAGCCTCTACTACAAAGCTGTCATCATCAAGACAGCATGGTATTGGCATAAAAACAGACACATAGACCAATGGAATAGAATAGAAACCCCAGAACTAGACCCACAAACGTATGGCCAACTCATCTTTGACAAAGCAGGAAAGAACATCCAATGGAAAAAGACAGTCTCTTTAACAAATGGTGCTGGGAGAACTGGACAGCAACATGCAGAAGGTTGAAACTAGACCACTTTCTCACACCATTCACAAAAATAAACTCAAAATGGATAAAGGACCTGAATGTGAGACAGGAAACCATCAAAACCCTAGATGTGGAAGCAGGAAAAGACCTCTGTGACCTCAGCTGTAGCAATCTCTTACTCGACACATCCCCAAAGGCAAGGGAATTAAAAGCAAAAATGAACTACTAGGACCTTATGAAGATAAAAAGCTTCTGCACAGCAAAGGAAACAACCAACAAAAGTAAAAGGCAACCACCGTAATGGGAAAAGATATTTGCAAATGACATATTTGACAAAGGGCTAGTATCCAAAATCTATAAAGAGCTCACCAAACTCCACACCCGAAAAACAAATAACCCAGTGAAGAAATGGGCAGAAAACATGAATAGACACTTCTCTAAAGAAGACATCCGGATGGCCAACAGGCACATGAAAAGATGTTCAACGTTGCTCCTTATCAGGGAAATACAAATCAAAACCACTCTCAGATATCACCTCACGACAGTCAGAGTGGCCAAAAAGAACAAATCAGGAGACTATAGATGCTGGAGAGGATGTGGAGAAACGGGAACCCTCTTGTACTGTTGGTCAGAATGCAAATTGGTGCAGCCGCTCTGGAAAGCAGTGTGGAGGTTCCTCAGAAAATTAAAAATAGACCTACCCTATGACCCAGCAATAGCACTGCTAGGAATTTCTCCAAGGGATACAGGAGTGCTGATGCATAGGGGCACTTGTACCCCAATGTTCATAGCAGCACTCTCAACAATAGCCAAATTATGGAAAGAGCTGAAATGTCCATCAACTGATGAATGGATAAAGAAATTGTGGTTTATATACACAATGGAGTACTACATGGCAATGAGAAAGAACGAAACATGGCCCTTTGTAGCAACGTGTATGGAACTGGAAAGTGTGATGCTAAGTGAAATAAGCCATACAGAGAAAGACAGATACCATATGGTTTCACTCTTATGTGGATCCTGAGAAACTTAACAGAAACCCATGGTGGGGGGGAAGAAAAAAAAAAGAGGTTAGAGTGGGAGAGAGCCAAAGCATAAGAGACTGTTAAAAACTGAGAACAAACTGAGGGTTGATGGGGGGTGGGAGGGAGGGGAGGGTGGGTGATGGGTATTGAGGAGGGCACCTTTTGGGATGAGCACTGGGTGTTGTATGGAAACCAATTTGACAATAAATTTCATATATTAAAAAAAAAGAACATGTGGTATAAATATACAATGGAGCATTACTCAGAAATCAAAAAGAATGAAATCTTGCCATTTGCAACTACGTGGATGGAAGTGGAAGGTATTATGCTAAGTGAAGTGAGTCCGTCAGAGAAAGACAAACATCATATGACTTCACTCATATGAGGACTTTAAGAGACAAAACAGATGAACATATAGGAAGGGAAACAAAAATAATATAAAAACAGGGAGGGGGACAAAACAGAAGAGACTCATAAATATAGAGAACAAACTGAGGGTTACTGGAAGTGTTGTGGGAGGGGGGATGGGCTAAATGAGTAAGGGGCACTAAGGAATCTACTCTTGAAATCATTGTTGCACTATATGCTTACTAATTTGGATGTAAATTTTGAAAAATAAAAAAATTTAAAAAAGCTTCTGTAGAGTGAAGAAAACAACAAAATAAAGGGCAAGCTGCAGAATGGGAGAAAATATTTGTAAATGGCATATCAGATAAAGGGTTCATATCCAAAATCTATAAAGAACTTACCAAATTCAATACCCAAAAATAAATAGTCCAGTTAAGAAATGGGCAGAAGCCATGAACAGACATTTTTCCAAAGAAGACATCCAGATGCCTCACAGATCCATGAAAAGATGCTCACCATCACTCATAATCAGGAAAATACAAATAAAAAATATGATGAGATACCATCTCACACCAATCCAAATGTCTAAAATTAACAACGCAAGAAACAGGTGTTGGTGTGGATGTGAAGAAAAAGGAACCCTCTTGCACTCTGTGAGGATGCAAACTGGTTCAGTCACTCGGGGAAACCGCGTGGAGGTTCCTCAAAAACCTGAAAATAGAACTACCCTATGACCCAGCAACTGCACTACTAGGCATTTACCCAAAGGATACAAAAATACAGATTCAAAGGGGTACATGTAACCCAATGTTTATAGCAGCATTATCAACAATAGCCAAATTATGGAAAGATCCCAAAATTTCCATCAACTGATGAATTGGAGGGGTTGTAACTTGTTCTGCAAGTGTTCCTCAAGATGAGCAAACATACCTAATAAATTTTAATCTCATAAACGAACAATGTCTTGCAAGGCAAGTAGTACATGCTGCCATTATACATAGATGATGGATAGATGGATAGATAGATAGATAGATAGATAGATAGATAGATAGATAGATACATATGATATAGATAGAGAAGGAGATAGAGATAGACAGATACAGATATAGATATTACTCATCCATAAAAAAGAACGATTTTTTTTCCATTTGCAAAGATGTATGGAGCTAGAGTGTATTATGGTAAGTGAAATATGTTGGGCAGAGAAAGATAAATACCATATGATTTCAGTCTTGTGAATCTAAGAACCAAAACAGATGAACATAGGGTAAAGAAAAATTAAAAAAGAGAGGGAGGCAAACCATGAAAAAGACTCCTAACTATAGAGAAAAACATGAGGGTTGCTGGAGGGGAGGTGGACAGGGGTATGGGCTAAATGGGTGATAGGTATTAAGGAGGGCACCTGTTGTGATGAGCACTGGGTGTTATATGTAAATGATGAATACTAAATTCCAATACCGAAAACAATATTATACCATATGTTAACTAACTAGAATTGAAATAAAAACTTGAAACATTAAAAAAATGTAACATGAAAAATATCTTTCTCCTTGTGGCATTTTATTTTGTTAAACATGAGTTATATTATTTGGTTTATAACCTGTTATTTTCTTTACCCACTTTGGTGATTTGAATTTGGGCTATAAATCCACAGGAGTTATAACTTCTCAGGGATGCCTTCTCCCAACCCCTGTCAACCTGATTATCTGGGTACCAAGGGGGGGGGGAAGGTGCTTTTCTGAGAAATGGGTAATGGGTTTATCTTCAGGAACTTTTACCCTCAGGGTATAGATTTTTGGAATTCAGATTTTATTGGTAAAACATTATCTTGCCATATCCTCTAAAGTAGTAAGGTACTGGACTTTTACCTTTCTTAGAAGCTCAAGTTCACTAGGACAGGCAAATCCCTCAGAGGGAGGAAAAATAGCTTCAGTGTTCTTTTTTATTATCTGGGTTCTCTTTGTACATTAGATTTTGTCTTTTTCATTGCTTTCTTGTCTGCTCTTTAATAATTTTAATATTTTTAAAACGTTCTTTATTGTTAACACTTTTAGAAAGTCTTATTGGGATTTTTATTGTTCTGAGTAACCTAGACTATTATCCATGTCATCTATTAATTGTATCTAAATCTATATTAATTCAGATTATCTTACAATATGCTATTAAAATAACTAATTAAAAGTAACTACCTATAAAGTCAAATACTGACTTATAAACCAAATACTGACTTTAAGAAAAATAAATAGAAAAAGATCTGTGTCTTAACTGAAACAAACCTTAACTGTATCCACTAGGAGTCTTCTCCTAGAGTTTGGTTAAAATGACCCATTCTCATTTTTAAATTCCGATGCATACTACTTCCAGCTGTTCAAGACCTCTTGTATCAATTCTCTTGAAAGCAATTGAACTGATCCTCCAAAACCTAATTTTTAATCATGTCACTATCCCACCTCCCAGCTTTAATTTTTTAATATTTAATTATTTATTTTTGAGAAAGAGAGAGAGAGAGAGAGAGAGAGAGAGCGAGCGAGCATGAGTGGGGGAGGGACAGAGAGAGAGGGAGACACAGAATCTGAAGCATGCTCCAGGCTCCAAGCTGTCAGCACAGAGCCTAATGCGGGACTTGAACCCATGAACCGTGAGATCATGACCTGAGATGAAGTCGGTCTCTCAACTGACTGAGCCACCCAGGAGGCCCATGCCTCCCACCTTTAATGCCTTCTCATTCCTGTTTGGATAAAGTTCAAAATAGTGACTGACTATGACCTTGCAAAGCATTCATGGTCTCAGCATCTTGGTGTTCTCATCTACCACTATTTTCTCTTAGTTGCCATATATCAGACATTCCCCTTTTCTCCATGGAAATACCTTCTTGTCTCAGGGTCCTCACAAATACTATTTCCTTTTACTTAATAATGTCTTTCTCCTTTCATCTGACTAATTTCAGATTATCCTTTCAGCCTCAGCTCAAATGTGACTTCTTTAGAGAGAAGTCTTCCTTTACTACTCCAAACTGAATTATACATACAATTATATATTTTCATGACTCTGTAATTTTCCTTCACCAAATGCAATTAAATAATTATTTACATATCACTTCAATGTATATCCCCCCTGCCTAGCCATAAGATCCTTCTTACTAGTGGCAGTTTGGTTCATTTGTAAATTCAGACTGGCTTGATTTCTCAATTTCTAGCACATCATCTTAACTATGATTACACCCTTTCACAGCATACTACTGAAATGATATGTTGTAAGTTTTAGAACCCATGTGTTAAAATTGCCTTAGCTCCTCTTCACTCAGCCAGAGAAGAAAGCTCATTGACACAATAATCTCAATGCACGTTTATGATTAGATTCTTTCCACTCATAAGGAAAATAATTTCTATTTTTACTTTGTAGTTAAGAAGTTGTTTTCACAAAATCATAGTTCTTATCAAAACCTTAGCTTTGTTTTTAAACTTGCAACTTCCACAAATTGCTTTGTAGCAAAGAATTTTCCACAAGCTTTTTGGTAAAGCTTGTTTCCCTTATGCCAAATAAAATACTTTGAATAAAATTTATGAACAATAATGCAACTAGTTTCATGACTATAAGAATATGTTTATGAACAACTGAGATTTTCATATGCCCTAAACATCTAAATGATCAAATGATCTACCATTGTGCTTCTCTAACTTTGGCAAAAGACCTATACAATCTGTGACAAAAATGTACCTTTGTTAAATAAAATAAATTACTAGAAATGTGAAATTTAAAAATCAAATAAAATTCAAGTCCACTGATCACATTTGGATGTTGTAGCAATGTCAAATTGCCATAAAAATTTCTAAATACTTTTCTTTAATTTCCATTTTTATCTTGCCATTGACCAGTTCCCAAACCACCTCAAGGCCTCAAACACTCAATGAGGAACACTGATAGAATGCATTTGATTAGTGTTTATCCAATTGTAATAATCATAAGAATATGAGTGGGACTCTTCTTAACATGCAGGTTCTAAAAGTTCTGGAATTGGGTCTGAGATTTGACATTTCTAGTTAGTTATCTGGTGAAGTCTATAGTGCTGGTGATCTGTAAGCCACAAGTTCAGTAACAAACTGACTAATAAGACTAAGTGGTAAAATATTGTGTATATTTATTTTTATATTCTCAGTGCCAGGAACAGAATAGGTGAATAAGAAAAGTTATGTGTGTAAAGAAGTGATGCACTTGATGACATTTCCACTTCCATAGATCCACAGACTTTAAAAAAGTATCCATAACTTTTTATATGAGCAGGCAGTGATGGATATTCCTTTAAAAATATATATCCAATCTATTACAAAGATACTTTTGTAAAATACATTAAAAATAAATTACTAGAAAAATGAAATTAAAAGTATACAAAATTCAAACCCATATTTGGATGTTGCAGCAATGTAAAATTTTATCCATTATGATTCTGTCACTTAATTTAAATTCATAGAGCTGTTTCAAGGAAAGGATTGCCTGAATCTACATGGTCCACTACAACAATGATTCTGCTATGGTGATAGAGATGGTGTTTCTTAAACAGATAAAAGTTTCATTGTTTTCAATGAAGAATTAATGCAACTATGACTTTGAAAAATTGTTGGAATTTTGTATTTGTGTCTTTTTCACCTTTCACTGAGCCAACACATTGACTAGTTTAACTTGGTAGGCTGGTTATACATACAAAATAGGATGAATATGACAAGGCCTGAGCAATTAGGCAACAAAGTTCCATGAAAGCTGTTCTGAATATTGTCTTAATGGTTTTAAGAATACATTATCTTTTAAGTATGACATTTTACCAAGTCTGTGACTCATGTTACTGTCATCAAGTTTTTTTTTCTGTTTTGGTCCTGCCTTCTCTGGGCAAATTGTAACATGTGATTTTAGCAAAAGAATTTTCAAAAAACTTATTAAAAAACTTTCAATTCTTCTCCAGCTTCAAGTAATTCAAGTAATTCTGTCAAAATCTGATTTGAAGTGTGCCACACAAAAGAACCAGTTCTTAGAATTATAAGAAATGGCTTTCAAAATGAGGTGAGAGCAGGGATGAACAAAAAACACTGTGTTCAACCAATCTTGTAAGACCCATTAGTGCTTTCAAAGTTTGAAGCTTACATACTTGCTAGAGATGATCTTTAAAAAGTCCCATGTAGCCTTGATGCCATGGGACTCCTCTACAGTTCTTTCCCCTTTGGAGCCTTTGTATGTTCACTTACCAAACTACAGAAACCAAGAAAAACATAGATGATCCTTACTGTCAACAGAAACAACTTTAAATTCCCTTAGGTGGATAATAAAGTATTTGTCAACTGGTGTCTGAACCAATCAATAGTACTTTTGATAGTTTTGACATGCATGTTATTATTGTTTATTTTATTTTTGTAAATTTATCACTCATGAGTCCAATTCTTCCCTTTATCACTCAAATTTTGGTAAATGTGGACTACTTTAAGGACTACTTGGTATAATAATAACAAAGTAGTACTAGAAACTATCACAATATATATATCTTACTCAGGTTGTTTCAAATCTGCCTCCCCCACCAGGTGCCCCATCAGAGCAGAGATCTTGCCTGTTTTGCTTACTGCTACAATTTCAATATGTAGAACAATGTCTGGCTCATAGAAGAGGTTTAACAAGTATTTGTTGAATACATGTTCAATTACTGTTCTAAACACTTCATTCAAAAATATATACATGATTAATTGATATCTATGTCTGTATCTATAGATAAATAGACAGTCATGGAAACATAAAGTCAATTATCCTGGTTTTTAATATTGCTGAACTAATATGAAACATTAAAATATAAAAGAAAGGCTAGGCAATACATGCTTTTAAAGACATGTTCACTTATATACAATATGTTACTTTTCTTACTAATCTTTAATATGCCACTCACAACTTAATCTAAATCTGGTGTTTGCCACATGTTACATAAAATATTTCTTTCCAACTCATTATAACTATTCTAACTTATCTTAGAGTCAAATCTTTCCTATCTCTGATGGTGCACATGTTCAAAATTTAGATCAGGTCTATTTGGGAAGGGGAGCACTCCACTACAAATGATGGATTACTTACACAGAACAAATTATTTTTGAAACTCTCTGTTTCAAACATCAACTGAAGTAGACCTTCATATTAGAAGAGGAAAACTAGAGGCACAGAAAAGTATCTGTGACATCTCTTACTCCCTCTTCCACCACCACTCCTAATCAGAAAGCCAGTTTCTATTATTCTCTTAAAGAAGAACACTATCTTCTCCCTCCTCAAGGAAATTTTCAGTTATTTAATAGTGGTTAGCAATATCTTGGCAGCTTATAACTTCTACTGTTTCCCACTGTTTATGCAAACTGCTTTCTTAAAGAGTATGCATCTATTGCCATAGAAAAATCCACTTTAAAATATTTTTTTAATTAAAAACAAATTTAAGTCGGCTCCACACCCAACGTGGGACTTGAACTTATGACCCTGAGATCAAGATTCATATGTTCTTCTGACTGACCCAGCCAGGCACCCCAGAACAATCGACTTTGAACAAAACTCTGAAATATCAAAGGCCTTATGTCTTCCCTTATTCCTCAATTTGTTCCAACCACAATCACCTCCTTGCTGGTCCCTAGAATGTTACAGGAATATTTATGTCTTCCTTGCCTTATTTTTCTCCGTGGTCCTCAAACCATCTGTCATCCAATTGGTTTTATGTTCTCATTTTCTGTCTGTATCCTCTCACTGTTTTTTAACATACATATATATTGCTTATTGTGTGCTCTGTTTTATAAGTATTAACACTCTAATCCTCATAATCATTGTGAGGTTGTACTCTATTAACATGTCTATTGTGCAAATGAAGTAAAAGACCATAAATAAATACAGTAACATTAATAACACCATAAAAATATTAACTGGCAGAGTTGAGGTTAAGATGCAGATAATTTTGGAATGCCTAGCTGGCTCAGTTGGTTAAGCATCCAACTACTGATTTTGACTCAGGTCAGATGTCACAGTTTGTGAGATAGAGACTCACCTTGCACTCTGCCCTGACAGCATGGAGCCTGCTTGGGATTCTCTCTCTGTCTCTGCCTCTGTCTCTCTGTCTCTCTGTCTCTCTGTCTCTCTGTCTCTCTCTCTCTCAAAATAAATAAATAACTTATTTTTTAATGTGATCTTTAAAAATGAAGATAATTTGGACCCCGTCCATCCCCTTAAACAATATAGCATAAATTAGAATGTAAGGCTTGTGAGGACATAGATTTTTGACTGTTTTGTCAAGTGATGTATTCTCAATGATTGGAAGAAATGTCTGCCTCAGAATAACTTTTAAATAATTATTTGTAGAATAAATTAATATATTACTTTAAGTGTGAAAAACCAAGGAAGGATGTATTCATACTCTCTAGAGTTTTTATCTACTTTATGGAGTTTATCTAGACATGACAGTGAGGTCCATTACTAAGGGACGACACCTTGGTATAACTCAGTGAGTTGTACAGCAGCATAATGTTGTGCACCGGTTGTCAAGGTTATTATGCAGTTTTTAGAAAGTCTTTTAAGATTGTGAAAGGGGTTAATGAGAAGTTAGGGCTCTGAGCACACAAATTCATCTTTCAAATAAGTATCTTTGTATCTTGTTTTTTTTTTTATATATATGAAATTTATTGTCAAATTGGTTTCCATACAACACCCAGTGCTCATCCCAAAAGGTGCCCTCCTCAATACCCATCACCCACCCTCCCCTCCCTCCCACCCCCCATCAACCCTCAGTTTGTTCTCAGTATTTAAGAGTCTCTTATGTTTTCGCTCTCTCCCACTCTAATCTCTTTTCTTTCTCCTTCCCCTCCCCCATGGGTTTCTGTTAAGTTTCTCAGGATCCACATAAGAGTGAAACCATATGATATCTGTCTTTCTCTGTATGGCTTATTTCACTTATATCACACTCTTCAGTTCCATCCACGTTGCTACAAGGGGCCATGGTTCATTCTTTCTCATTGCCACGTAGTACCCCATTGTGTATAAAAACCACAATTTATTTATCCATTCATCAGTTGATGGACATTTAGGTTCTTTCCGTAATTTGGCTATTGTTGAGAGTGCTGCCTAAACATTGGGGTACAAGTGCCCCTATGCATCAGCACTCCTGTATCCCTTGGAGAAATTCCTAGCAGTGCTATTGCTGGGTCATAGGGTAGGTCTATTTTTTAATTTTCTGAGGAACCTCCACACTGCTTTCCAGAGCGGCTGCACCAATTTGCATTCTGACCAACAGTGCAAGAGGATTCCCATTTCTCCACATCCACTCCAGCATCTATAGTCTCCTGATTTGTTCTTTTGGTCACTCTGACTGATGTGAGGTGATATCTGAGTGTGGTTTTGATTTGTATTTCCGTGATAAGGAGCGACGTTGAGCATCTTTTCATGGGCCTGTTGGCCATCCGGATGTCTTCTTTAGAGAAGGTTCTATTCATGTTTTCTGCCCATTTCTTCACTGGGTTATTTGTTTTTCGGGTGTGGAGTTTGGTGAGCTCCTTATAGATTTTGGATACCAGCCCTTTGTCCGATATGTCATTTGCAAATATCTTTTCCCATTCCGTTGGTTGCCTTTTACTTTTGTTGGTTGTTTCCTTTGCTGTACAGAAGCTTTTTATGTTCAAAAGGTCCCAGTAAAACATTTTATCTTTTAATTCCTTTGCCTTGAGGGATGTGTAAAGTAAGAAATTGCTACGGCTGAGGTGAGAGAGGTCTTTTCCTGCTTCCACCTCTAGGGTTTTGATGGTTTCCTGTCTCACATTCAGGTCCTTTATCCATTTTGAGTTTATTTTTGTGAATGGTGTGAGAAAGTGGTCTAGTTTCAACCTTCTGCATGTTGCTGTCCAGTTCTCCCAGCACCATTTGTTAAAGAGACTTTCTTTTTTCCATTGGATGTTCTTTCCTGCTTTGTCAAAGATGAGTTGCCCATACGTTTGTGGGTCTAGTTCTGGGGTTTCTATTCTATTCCATTGGTCTATGTGTCTGTTTTTGTGCCAATACCATGCTGTCTTGATGATGACAGCTTTGTAGTAGAGGCTAGTCTGGAATTGTGATGCCTCCTGCTTTGGTCTTCTTCTTCAAAATTCCTTTGGCTATTCGGGGCCTTTTGTGGTTCCATATGAATTTTAGGATTGCTTGTTCTAGTTTTGAAAAGAATGCTGGTGCAATTTTGATTGGTATTGCATTGAATGTGTAGATCGCTTTGGGTAGTATTGACATTTTGACAATATTTATTCTTCCAATCCGTGGGCACGGAATGTTTTTCCATTTCTTTATTTCTTCTTCAATTTCCTTCATAAGCTTTCTATAGTTTTCAGCATACAGATATTTGACATCTTTGGTTAGATTTATTCCTAGGTATTTTATGCTTCTTGGTGCAATTGCTATGGGATCAGTTTGTTTATTTGTCTTTCTGTTGCTTCACTATTATTGTAAAAGAATGCAACTGGTTTCTGTACATTGATTTTGTATCCTGCAAATTTGCTGAATTCATGTATCAGTTCTAGCAGACTTTTGGTGGAGTCTATCGGATTTTCCATGTATAATATCATGTCATCTGCAAAAAGTGAAAGCTTAACATCAGCTTTGCCAATTTTGATGCCTTTGATTTCCTTTTGTTGTCTGATTGCTGATGCTAGCACTTCCAACACTGTGAAACAACAGCATTGAGAGTGAACATCCATGTCGTGTTCCTGATCTCAGGGAAAAAGCTCTCTGTTTTCCGCATTGAGGATGATGTTAGCTGTGGGCTTTTCATAAATGGCTTTTATGATCTTTAAGTATGTTCCTTCTATCCCGACTTTCTCGAGGGTTTTTATTAAGAACCGTTGCTGACTTTTGTCAAAAGCCTTTTCTGCATCGATTGACAGGATAATATGGTTCTTATATTTTCTTTTATTAATGTGATGTATCACGTTGATAGATTTGCGAATGTTGAACCAGCCCTGCATCCCAGGAATGAATCCCACTTGATCATGGTGAATCATTCTTTTTATATGCCGTTGAATTCGATTTGCTAGTATCTTATTGAAAATTTTTGCATCCATATTCATCAGGGATATTGGCCTGTAGTTCTCTTTTTTTACTGGGTCTCTGTCTGGTTTAGGAATCAAAATAATACTGGCTTCATAGAATGAGTCTGGAAGTTTTCCTTCCCCTTCTATTTCTGGGAGTAGCTTGAGAAGGATAGGTATTGTCTCTGCTTTAAACGTCTGGTAGAACTCCCCTGGGAAGCCATCTGGTCCTGGACTCTTATTTTTTGGGAGATTTTTGATAACCGATTCAATTTCTTCACTGGTTATGGGTCTGTTCAAGCTTTCTATTTCCTCCTGATTGAGTTTTGGAAGGGTGTGAGTGTGTAGGAATTTGTCCATTTCTTCCACGTTTTCCAATTTGTTGGCATATAAGTTTTCATAGTATTCCCTGAAAAATGCTTTTATTTCTGAGGGATTGGTTGTAATAATTCCATTTTCATTCATGATTGTATCTATTTGGATCATCTCCCTTTTCTTTTTGAGAAGCCTGGCTAGAGGTTTATCAATTTTGTTTATTTTTTCAAAAAAACAACTCTTGGTTTCATTGATCTGCTCTACAGATTTTTTTAGATTCTATATTGTTTATTTCTGCTCTGATCTTTATTATTTCTCCTCTGGTGCTGGGTTTAGGCTGTCTTTGCGGTTCTGCTTCTATTTCCTTTAGGTGTGGTTTTAGAGTTTGTATTTGGGATTTTTCTTGTTTCTTGAGATAGGCCTGGAATGCAATGTATTTTCCTAGGACTGCCTTTGCTGCATCCCAAAGTGTTTGGATTCTTGTGTTTTTTCTTTAGTTTGTTTCCATATATTTTTTAATTTCTTCTGTAATTGCCTGGTTGACCCACTCATTCGTTAGTAGGGTATTCTTTAACCTCCATGCTTTTGGAGGTTTTCCAGACTTTTTCTTGTGGTTGATATCAAGCTTCATCGCATTGTGGTCTGAAAGTATGCATGGTATGATTTCAATTCTTGTATACTTATGAAGGGCTCTTTTGTGACCCAGTAGGTGATCTATCTTGGAGAATGTTCCATGTGCACTCGAGAAGAAAGTACATTCTGCTGCTTTGTGATGCAGAGTTCTAAATATATCTGTCAATTCCATCTGATCCAATGTATCATTCAGGGCCCTTGTTTCTTTATTGACCATGTGTCCTGATGATCTATCCATTTCTGTAAGTGGGGCATTAAAGTCCCCTGCAATTACCACTTTCTTATCAATAAGTTTGCTTATGTTTATGAGTAATTGTTTTATATATTTGGGGGCTCCGGTATTCAGCGCATAGACATTTATAATTGTTAGCTCTTCCTGATGGATAGACCCTGTAATTATTATATAATGCCCTTCTTCATCTGTTGTTACAGCCTTTAATTTAAAGTCTACTTTGTCTGATATAAGTATGGCTACTCCAGCTTTCTTTTGACTTCCAGTGGCATGATAAATAGTACTCCAACCCCTCACTCTCAATCTGAAGGTGTCCTCAGGTCTACAATGAGTCTTTTGTAGACAGCAAATAGATGGGTCTTGTTTTTTTATCCATTCTGATACCCTATGTCTTTTGGTTGGCACATTTCGTCCATTTACATTCAGTGTTATCATAGAAAGATATGGGTTTATACTCATTGTGATGTCAGTAGGTTTCATGCTTGTAGCGATGTCTCTGGTACTTTGTCTCACAGGATTCCCCTTAGGATCTCTTATAGGGCTGGTTTAGTGGTGATTAATTCCTTCAGTTTTTGTTTGTTTGGGAAGACCTTTATCTCTCCTTCTATTCTAAATGACAGACTTGCTGGATAAAGGATTCTCGGCTGCATATTTTTTCTGTTCATCACATTGAAGATATCCTGCATTTCCTTTCTGGCATGCCAAGTTTCAGTAAAGAGATTGGTCACAAGTCTTATAGGTCTCCCTTTATATGTTAGAGCACGTTTATCCCTAGCTGCTTTCAGAATTTTCTCTTTATCTTTGTATTTTGCCAGTTTCACTATGATATGTCATGCAGAAGATTGATTCAAGTCACCTCTGAAGGGAGTTCTCTGTGCCTCTTGGATTTCAATGCATTTTTCCTTCACCAGATCAGGGAAGTACTCAGCTATGAGTTCTTCAAGTACACCTTCAGCACCTTTCCCTCTCTCTCCCTCCTCTGGAATACCAATTATGCATAGATTATTTCTCTTTAGTGCATCACTTAGTTCTCTAATTTTCCCCTCATACTCCTGGATTTTTTTTATCTCTCTTTTTCTCAGCTTCTTCTTTTTCCATAATTTTATCTTCTAGTTTACCTATTCTCTCCTCTGCCTCTTCAGTCCGAGCCATGGTCATCTCCATTTTATTTTGCAGTTCGTTAATAGAATTTTTTATCTCCTCCTGGCTGTTCCTTAGTCCCTTGATCTCTCTAGCGACAGATTCTCTGCTGTCCTTTATACTGTTTTCAAGCCCCGCAATTAATTTTATGACTATTATGCTAAATTCACTTTCTGTTATATTGTTTAAATAGTTTTTGATCAGTTCTTTAGCTGTCGTTATTTCCTGAATGTTTTTGTGAGGGGAATTCTTCTGTTTCGTCATTTCGGATAGTCCCTGGAGTGTTGCGGAAGCACGGGGCACTTCCCCTGTGCTGTCTTGAGTAACTTGCATTGGTGGGAGGGGCCACAGTCCGACCTGATGTCTGCCCCCAGCCCACCGCTGGGGCCACAGTCAGACTGGTGTGTGCCTTCTCTTTCCCTCTCCTAGGGGCGGGATTCAATGTGGGGTGGCATGGCCCCTCTGTGTTACTTGCACACTGCCAGGCTTGTGGTGCTGGGGATCTGGCATATTAGCTGGGGTGGATTAGCAAGGTGCACAGGGGCAGGAGGGGCAGGCTCAGCTCGCTTTTCCTTTGGAGAGCCCCTTCGGGAGTGGCCCCTCTTCCGTGGGCCTCTCTTCTGCACTTGGCTCTGGGGACTCCACTCTTTAGTCTTCTGGAAGTTTTCTGGGTTATTTAGGCAGGTGTAGGTGGAATCTAAGTGATCTGCAGGATGCGGTGAGTCCAGCGTCCTCCTATGCCGCCATTTTCCTTACGTCCAAAATACCATGCAGTGGCTTCTAGTGAGTCTTATTATACCCTGGTTACAAAGAGAAATGACACTTCTCTCACCACTCCTTTTCCACGTTTTACTGGAATCTCTAGTAAGAAAGTTGAAGCCCAGATGTTTTTCTCAGGAGTTCAAGATTCAGACTCCAACGATGCCATGGACAGCACCCAACTGACTCCTGTATCTTGTTTTTTATCTTCAGGTTTTGTTATAGATTTTATTTGAGCAAATGAAATGTTTCAAAACCACTGTTACAGTGGAAAGAACAATACCTGGATTCAGAAGACCTGGATTCCAGTTTTTTATTCTCCCACTTAGTAGCTATAATTCTGGTCTTTCCTCTTCCAGGGGTTACTATGATTATCAAATGAGATTATGATTGAAACAACAGCTTTTGGTATGCCCCAAACTGGCTGTTTTGGGGGCACAATAGATGGTCCTCTACTTGATGAAATTAAGGAACCCTTAGTAGACCATCTTGCCACTAAATAAAATATTTTCCCATTACACTGCACAAATGCCAATAATTCTCACCATTAGAGTTACAACATTTGACTAAGGAAGTGTTTCATGATGCTTCTGCTAAAATACTCCAAGAGAAAAATTTATCCACCACCATCAATTAACACACTAGTATGGGACTATTTATCAGAATAGCAAGGTATACTCCAGCAAGACAAAGTTCCTAAAAAAATTGGAAACCTGAAATGGCACATATCAAGAAAGAGAAAGGAAAAAAAGAGTTTGGAGGGAGCATAAATAATTCCACATGTCATTTAATCCTTTACTTTCCAAGACATTTTCATATAATTTATGTATATGATCTTCACAAGTGTACAGTAGATATGCATATACCACTTTTATAGATAAAGTAACTAAGACTCAGGAGAAGCAAACTGTCCTGTACAAAACTGCACCAAACGTCAAAGGTTCTCCCTCTAATGCCTATGTAACATGCTTAACTCATCTTTGCCAAACCAACTCAGTTTACAATTTTATTCTAAAGAACAGTTTTTTAATGTTAATTTTATTTTTTTAATTTACATCTAAATTAATTAGCATATAGTGCAATAATTATTTCATGAGCAAATTCCTAAATGCCCCTTATCCATTCAGCCCATCCACCCTTCCACAACCCCTCCAGTAAACCTCATTCTCTATATTTAAGAGTCTCTTATGTTTTGTCCCCATCCCTGTTTTTATATTATTTTTGCTTCGCTTACCTTGTATTCATCTGTTCTCTGTCCTAACGTCCTCATATGAGTGAAGTTATATGATGTCTGTCTTTTACTGACTAATTTCGCTTACCTTAATGCCCTCTAGTTCCATCCACATAGCAGCAATTGCAAGATTTCATTCTTTTTGAGTAATATATATATATATCACTCAAAATATATTTTTTCACACACAAAAAAAATATATATACCACTTCTTTACCCACCCATCCATCGATGTATATTTTAGCTCTTTCCATAATTTGCCTATTGTTGAAACTGCTGCTATAAACATCGGGGTGCATGTGCCCCTTCGACACAGCATATCTGTATCCCTTGAATAAATACCTAGTAGTGCAATTTCTGGGTCATAGGGTAGTTCTATTTTTAATTTTTTGAGAAACCTCCATACTGTTTTCCAGGGTGGCTGCACCAGTTTGCATTCCCACCAGCAGTGCCAAAGAGATGCTCTCTCTCCATATCCTGGCTATCATCTGATGTTGCCTGAGTTGTTAATCTTAGCCATTATGACAATTGTGAGGTAGTACCTCATTGTGGTTTTGATTTGCATTTCCCTGATGATGAGAGATGTTGAACATTTTTCATGTGTCGGTTGGTCATCTGGATGTTTTCTTTGGAGAAGGGTCTATTCATGTATTTTTCCCATTTCTTCAGTGGGTTGTTTGTTTGTTTTTTTTTTTTGAATGTTGAGTTTGATAAGTTCTGTATAGATTTTGGATAATAACCCTTTATCTGATATGTCATTTGCAAATATCTTCTACCATTCCATCAGTTGACTTTTAGTTTTGCTGATTGTTTCCTTTGCTGTGCAGAAGCTTTTTATTTTGATGAGGTCCCAGTAGTGCGTTTTTGCTATTGTTTCCCTTGCCTCTGGAGGTGTGTTGAGTAAGAAGTTGCTGAGGCCAAGATCAAAGAGGTTTTTGCCTGCTTTATCCTTGAGGATTTTTATGGCTTCCTGTCTCACATTTAGGTCTTTCATCTCTATTGAGTGTATTTTTCTGTATGGTGAAAGAAAGTGGTTCAGGTTCATTCTTCTGCATGTCGCTGTCCAGTTTTCCCAGCACTGCTTGCTGAAAAGAAAATCTTTTCTTTGGGTATTCTTTCCTGGTTTGTCAACATTAGTTGGTCATATGTTTGTGA
Source organism: Prionailurus bengalensis (assembly GCF_016509475.1). Classification (NCBI taxonomy): domain Eukaryota; kingdom Metazoa; phylum Chordata; class Mammalia; order Carnivora; family Felidae; genus Prionailurus; species Prionailurus bengalensis. The sequence goes on from NC_057361.1 coordinate 69,040,486, forward strand.
GTCCATTTATGGGTTTTCTATTGTGTTCCATTTATCTGAGTGGCTGTTTTTGTGCCAGTACCATACTGTCTTGATGATTACAGCTTTGCAATACAGCTTGAAGTCCAAGATTGTGATGTCTCCTGCTTTGTTTTGTTTTGTTTTTATAAGATTGCTTGGTGATTCAGGGTTTTTTATGGTTCAATACAAATTTTAGGATTGTTTGTTCTAGCTCTGTGAAGAATGCTGGTGTTATTTTGATAGGGATATCATTGAATATGTAGACTGCTTTGGGTAGTATTGACATTTTAGCAGTTGTTCTTCCTATCCAGGAGAATGGAATGTTTTTTTCCATTTTTTTTCTGTCTTCTTCAATTTCTTTCATAAGCTTTCTATAGTTTTCAGTGTATAGATTTTTCACCTTTTTGGTTAGATTTATTCCTGGGTATTTTATTGTTTTTTGGTGCAATTGTAAATGGGATTGATTCCTTGATTTCTCTTTCTGTCGCTTCATTTTTAGAGTATAGGAATGCAACAGATATCTGTGCATTGATTTTATATCTTGCAAATTTGCTGAATTCATGGATCCATTCTAGCAGTTCTTTGGTGGAATCTTTTGGGTTTTCCATTTAAAGTACCACGTCATCTGCGGAGAGTGAAAGTTTGACCTCCTCCTGGCCGATTCGGATGCCTTTTATTCCTTTCTGTTGTCTCATTGTTGAGTCTAAGACTTCCAATACTATGTTAAATAACAGTGGGGAGAGTGGACATCCCTGTCTTGTTCCTGACCTTAGGGGGAAAGCTCTCAGTTTTCTCCCATTGAGTCATTCATATATGGCTTTCATGATCTCAAGGCATGCTCCTTCTATCCCTACTTTCTTGAGAGTTTTTATCAAGAAATGATGCTGTATTTTGTCAAATGCTTTCTCTGCAACTATTGAGAGGATCATATGGTTTTGTCCTTTCTTTTATTGATGTGATGAATCACATTGATTATTTTGTGGATATTGAGCCTGCCCTGCATCCCAGGTGTAAATCCCACTTGGACGTGGTGAACAATTTTTTTTAATGTATTGTTGGATCTGGTTGGCTAATATCTTGTTGAGGATTTTTGCATCCATGTTCATCAGGGAAATTGGTCTATAGTTCTCCTTTTTAGTGGGGTCTCTGGTTTTGGTATCAAGGTAATGCTGGCTTCATAGAAAGAGTCTGGAAATTTTCCTTCCATTTATATTTGTAGAGCAACTTTAAGAGAATAGGTGTTAACCATTCCTTAAATGTTCGATATAATTTTCGTAAAAAGCCATCTGGCCCTGGACTCTTGCTTTGTGGGAGAGTTTTGATTATTCATTCAATTTCTTTACTGGTTATGGATCTGTTCAAATTTTCCATTTCTTCCTGTTTCAGTTTTAGTACTGTATATGGTTCTAGGAATTTGTCCATTTCTTCCAGATTGCCCATTTAATTGGCATATAATTGTTCATAATATTATCTTATTATTGTTTTTCTTTCTTCTGTGTTGGTTGTGATCTCCTCTCTTTCATTCTTGATTTTATTTACTTGGATCCTTTCCTTTTTCTTTTTGATCAAACTTACTAGTGGTTTATCAACTTTGTTAATACTTTCAAAGAACAAGCTTCTGCTTTCATTGATCTGTTCTACTGGTTTCAGTAGCATTAATTTCTGCTCTAATATTTATTATTATATTGTCTTCTGTGGGTTTTGGGTTTTATTTGCTGTTCTTTTTCCAGGTCTTTAAGGTGTAAGGTTAGGTTGTGTATCTGAGACCTTTATTCCTTCTTTAGGAAGGTCTGGATTGCTCTACACTTTCCTCTTATAACGGCCTTTGCTGCATCCCAGAGGTTTTGGGTTGTGGTGTTATAATTTTCATTGGTTTCCAGGTACTTTTTAATTTCCTGTTTAACTTCTTGGTTAGCCCATTCATTCATTAATAGGACGTTCTTTAGTCTCCAAGTACTTCTTAACTTTACAAATATTTTTCTTGTCATTGATTTTCGGTTTCATAGCGTTGTCATCTGAAAATATCCACTGTATGATCTTCATCTTTTTGTACTTTATGAGGGCTGATTTGTGTCCCAGTATGTGTTCTATTCTGGAGAATATTCCATGTGCACTGGAAAAGAATGCATATTCCACTGTTTTAGGATGAAATGTTCTGAATATATCTGTTAAGGCCATCTGGTCCAGTGTATCATTCAAAGCCATTGTTGCTCTGTTGATTTTCTGATTAGATAATCTGTCCATTGCTGTAAGTGGGGTGATGAAGTCCCCTACTATTATGGTATTATTATCAATGAGTTTCTTTATGTTTGTAGTTAATTGACTTATATTTTTGGGTGCTTTCACATTTGGTGCATAAATGTTCACAATTGTTAGGTCTTCTTGGTCAATAGACCCCTTAATTATGGTATAATGCCCTTCTTCATCTCTTGTTACAGTCTTTATTTTAAAGTCTGGATTGTCTGATGTAAATATGGCTACTCTGGCTTTCTTTTGTTGACCATTAGCATGATAGATGCTTTTCCATACCTTTACTTTCAATCTGAATGTGTCCTTAGATCTAAACTGGGTCTCTTGTAAACAGCATATGGATGGATCTTGTTTTCTTATCCATTCTGTTACCCTATGCCTTTTGATTGTAGCATTTAGTCCATTGACATTTAAAGTGAGAACTGAAAGATATGAATTTATTGCCATTATGTTGCCTGTACTGTTGGAGTATCTGGTGGTGTTTCGTGGTACTTTGTTGCTTTTGGTATTTATTTATTTAATCTTTTCTACCCTCAGAGACTCCCTTAAAATTTCTTGCAGGGCTGGTTTAGTGGTCACAAACTCCTTCAATTTTTTTTTTTTTTGTCTGGGAAACTTTTAATATCTCATTCTATTCTGAATGACAGCCTTGCTGGATTAAGAATTCTTGGCTGCATATTTTTCTGATTCAGCACATTGAATATATCCTGCTACTCCTGTCTGGCCTGGCAAGTTTCTGTGGATAGGTCTGCTGCAAACCTGATCTATCTTCCCTTATACACTAAGGAACTTTTTTTTCCACATGCTTCTCATGATTCTTTCCTTGCCTGAGTATTTTGTGAATTTGACTATGATATGCATTGTTGATGGTCGGTTTTTGTTGAATCTACTGGGATTCCTCTGTTTTTCCTGGATTTTGATGTCTGTCTTTCCCCAGGTTAGGAAAGTTTTCTGCTATAATTTGCTCACATAACACTTCTACCCGTTTTTCTCTCTCTTCATCTTCTGGGGCCCCTTTGATTCTGATGGTGCTCCTTTCTAATGAGTCACTGATTTCTCTATTTCTTAAATCGTGGTTTTTTTTTTGCCTTAGCCTCCCTCTTTTTTTCTGCTTCATTATTCTCGTTTGTCCTCTATATCACTGATTCTCTGCTCTAGCTCATCCATCCTTGCCGCCTTGGAATCCATTCAAGACTGTAGCTCAGTTACAACAATTTTTATTTCATCCTGACTAGATTTTACTTCTTTTATCTCCGCAGAATGGGTTTCTAATCTATTTTCAACTCCACCTAGTATTCTTATTATCATGATTCTAAATTCTGGTTCAGACATCTTGCTTGTATCTCTGTTGGTTAAGTCCCTGGCTATCATTTCTTCCTGCTCTTTCTTTTAGAGTGAATTCCTTTGTTTCGTTATTTGGAAGGGAGAAAAGGAATTAATGCAGTAAAACAAATTAAAATTAAAAACTTTAAATTAAAATAAATTAAAATTTAAAAATTAAAAACAACACACACAAAAGTGAAATAAATGATGCTAGATCTTAGGTGTGTTTTTGTCTGGGTGTTGAAAGTGGCTTGCTGGATTAGAGATAAAAGGGGAAAAAGGGGAAAAAAAGAAATCATTTGAAAATTTGTAAATATGAATACACTGAATTAGAATAAAATGAAATCATGGAAATAAAATAGAATTTGGAAACATTTACATAAAAGTAAATAATATAGTAGAAAAAAATTAAAGAAAAATATTTTAATAAAAATTGAATATAAAAATGATTTTTTCTCTACTCAAGAAAAATAAAAGAATGAAAAAGAAAAAAAAGAATGAAAATTGAATAGATGGACCAGCTAATACACTGAAATGTGACTGAAATTACTCCATTTTCCCCTAGACATCAAACTATGAAGCGCTCTATAGTCCATAAACTAAGCAGGAGGTGAGACTTGTGTTCATAAGAATGAGGTTGGCCCAGGTAGGCGGAGCTTAGTTTAATGGCTCTGTTCTCCACTAGATGGCGCTGCTTAGCTTACTGGGGTGGATTGTTGTGGCGATGGTAGGTGCATATGCGCATGCGTGGGAGCAGTGAAAATGCTCACCCAACTACCCAGTCTCTACTATTAGAACTCTGGTCTCCACCATCAGCAATCAGGCACCCGTCCTTTGTCTTCAGCTTCTGTCCACTCCCTGCTTTTATACTGTCCATAACCAAGCCCCAGGCAGCACTTCCCTCCTGAGTTTTATCTCAGATGCAGCTGTGTTTCCCGACTCCTTACTTCTGAAGGAATACGGCTTTGACCCATTCTGACACTCTGTGGGAGGGTGTCTCTTAGCAATCGCCGGATGCCGGAGGCACCCAGGTACATTCGTGGGACTGTGCTGCTGCTGACACACAGAGACTGTGGCTGGGTGCCAGCCCACCCCAGAAAAGGCTCACGCGATCCTGTAGCAGCAGCGTTTCAGGGAGGATGGAAAACCACAACACACATCTGGTCCCAGGCTTCACCCTTAATGAACTTGTTCCAGCACCAGCGAATGTGGTTGTTCTCCAGGGTTCACTGGGGTCTTTGCCTTTGGAGAAGACACACAGCATCTACCATGTGTTCTCCCAGCAAGGGAACCACTTCTCTTGCATAGCCTGATGACCCCCGGACTTTGCCCCTGGGGATTCACCTTTCTCACCAGAGCACTGCCAGGTATCAAGCTGTGGTGTTTCAGACTCTGTGCTCTCCCTGTTTATAGTGTTAATGGAATTTAAACCCTCTCCTTTCTCCTTTCTCCCCTTTAGTTCAGTCTCTGCAGCTGTTTCCAATTTTCCACTTTCTCACCAGCTGCTTTTCAGGGGGATATTTTTCCTGTATTCTCCCCCAGTCTCAGTGTTTTCTCCACATGCAAAAAAATGTCCCTGCCATCCGTGGCTTCTCTCTCACCCAGTTTGCCTCTCTGCACTATATGCCTGCTGAGTTCTGTGGTGCACGTTGTGCAGATTGTTGTGTTAATCCTCATGTAAATTTTCTAGGGATTCAGGATGGTTTAGTGTTGGTATGGTTGTATTTAAAGGATCCAAGACACACACACAAGAAACTTCCATGCTATTCCACCATCTTGGATCCTCCCCTCTAAATAACAGTTTTTGATCCCTATAGACTTGATAAGACACTCTCCTCCAGAATGCTGTGCTTCTCACTACATAGCTAAATTAGATGTTATTGTGATTTCCTCCTCAATAGGCTGTTTTCACCACTAGATTTTAGGTATCCTCGATAGAAGATATCTTACCTTGCTCATTATTTTTTTCTTTGTGCCTACTTTAAGGCCTGACACATAGAAAGAAATTTTTAAAAATTGAAGGAGAAAAACTGTAATAATATATTACTTTTTAAGGAATAGTTCAAAGTAATCCATTGATCATGAAGACAAACCAAGAAAGGTTAAATAAACAAAAACGGTAGTACATGCAATCTTTCCCATATTAACTTCCCATAGCTAAAAAATACAATTTCTGGAGTATAGAACTTGGTTTTCTGATCTGGACATTAAATATTTACTTCTAATTATAGTCTAGGTGAGACAAAAACAAACAAAAATGAATTTGCATTATTAATGTTGCAAGAAAGGTGATCTTTAAGCTCCTAAGGCTAGTAATAAAGAGAAAAGCATGTTCGAGATTGACTTTACTTTTTTTTTTCCTTTTTGAAAGAAAGTTAAATGATAAAATGTTATTAATTACAACAATTATATGTTTCTACCAACTAGAATATACAGAGGGATACTACTGAAATGGACCTAGGACTACAGAGTTTCCATTTTCAGTCTCAGAGTCTCCAAGTGGAGACCAAAGGGTTTCTTTCTTTCAATGATTTGGGTAAGATGATATTTTGAGATCTTGAGGACTGCCAAACTTTAAAAAGAGTAAAGGAACTCCTCCAACAATTTTTGTTATCATCTACACAAATGTCTCTGCTTTTTTGTTCCTTTATTCTTTACTAATTTAAAGAAGAAAGAAAGAAGAAAGAAAGAAAGAAAGAAAGAAAGAAAGAAAGAAAGAAAACAATGGAGGAAGGGATAAGTATAATTGCTATTCTTCCCAGCCAGAAAGATGCAGTGAAAGTTTGTAGTAATCATTCACCACTCCATGCTTTCTCCGACCTCCTCTTTATATACAGTTTTAACTGCTTAACATGAACTAACCTGAAAATCTAACTTAGATGTCAATGGGAAATAACTGAAGAGCTCACTTAATCTGATGGAATAAATGTTTAAGAATCAAATCTTATTATTGTGTTTAATACACTGAACTATCTAAAATATTTGCATCAATTTTTGGGTCTAGAATCTAGAAGATAACAAAATCACTTGACACAAAGTAGAAAAATATATACAATTTCTTTAATGTTTATTTTTTTTGAGACAGAGAGACAGACAGACAGACAGAATCTGAAGCATGCTCCAGGCTCTGAGCTGTCAGCACAGAGCCCGGTGCAGGGCTCAAACTCATAAACCGCAAGATCACGACCTGAGCTGAAGTTGGACGCTTAACTGACTGAGCCACCCAGGCACCCCCAATGTTTTAAAGATGAATAAGCAATAGGTGTTTCAAATATCCCATTCTTTCATATTATGAAAAATTAATAAAATTCGAGAAATCTTTGCAACTTTTTTTTATTATTGCCTACATACTGTAAAATCAGATTGGTTAGTGTGGAGTAGTGCAAAATTAATGATTCTAGATACTTAGAAAAATTGCTTCATAAAGTCAAGACATTACTAGATACGAATCTTACATAAATTGTTTAAAATTGCTCAATCTTGGACTCTTTATTAGAAAATAAAAATAGTAATATTTGCTCCATAATATTCTGATACTCAAACAGGGAAACATATGTAAAAAACATATCACAGTGAATGGAACATAGCACATGACCAGTACATGATAGCTACTATTATTATTGGCATGTCTGAGATTTAATTCTATAGACAGCAGTACCTCCTACATTCCAATTTATCATTTTTTTCTTAGGTTTTTTAAATTTTAATTTTAATTATAGTTTCTTAACATATAGTGTTATATTTGGTTCTGGTATACAATTTAGTAATTCAACACTTCCACACATCACCTTGTACTCATTATGACAAGTGCACTCCTTAAACCCATTCACCTATTTAAACCATCTCTGCACCGAACACCACTCCAATAACCATAAGTTTGTTCTCTATAATTAAGAGTCTGTTTCTTTTTCTAAATTTTTTATTTAGTTTTTAAATTTTTCTTTAAATTCTAGTTAGTTAACATATAGTATAATATTAGTTTCAGGAGTTGAATTTAGTGATTCCTCACTGATATAAACCCCAGTGTTTATTATAAGAAGGGCCCTCCTTAATAGCAATCACCATTTAGTCCATCCCCCACCCATCTCCCTCCATCAACTCTCAGTTTCTACCCTATCATTATGAGTCTCTTAAGGTTTTGGGGTGCCTGGTGGCTCAGTCAGTTGAGTGTCTAACTCTTGATTTAAGCTCAAGTCATGATCCCAGAGTCATTGTAACAAGGCCTGTGTCAGGCTCTGCACTTAGCATAGAGCCTACTTAAGATTCTCTCTTCCTCTCCCTCTACCCCACTACCTCACTCTCTCTCTAAACAAACAAAAAGTCTCTCATGATTTGTTTCTCTCTCTCTCTTTTTGTTTTCCCCTTCTCATATGTTCATCTGTATTGTTTCTTAAAAGTCCACATATGAGTATAATCATATGGTATTTGTCTTCCTCTGTCTGACTTATTTCATTTAGCATATTACACTCTAGCTTCAACCATGTCAATGGAAATGGAAAGATTTCATTCTTTTTTATGGTTGAGTAGGATTCCTGTGTGTGTGTGTGTGTGTGTGTGTGTGTGTGAGCATATGTACTTATATGCTCATATTCATGTTCATGAGTTTATGGACACTTGGGCTCTTTCAATAGTTTGGCTATTGTTGATAACGCAGCTATAAACATCAGGGTGCATGTACTCATTTGAATCTATGTTTTTGAATCCTTTGAGTAAATACCTAGTGGTGCAATTGCTGGGTAGTAGGCTAACTCTATTTTTAACTTTTTGAAGAACTTCCATACTGTTTTCCAGAGTGGCTGCACCAGTTTGCATTCCCAGCAGCAGTGCAAGAGGGGTCCTCTTTCTCTGCATCCTTGCCAACATGTACTCTTTCCTGTGTTGTTAACTTTAGCCATTCTGAGAGGAGTGAGGTGGTATCTCCTGTGGTTTTTATTTCTATTTCCCTGATGATGAGTGATGCTGAGCATCTTCTCATGTGTCTGTTAGCCATCTGGATGTCTTCTTTGGAAAAATGTTTGTTCATGGCTTCTTCCCATTTCTTCACAACATTATTTGTTTTCTGGGTGTTCAGGTTGTTAAGTTATTTATATAGTTTGGATACTAACCCTTTATGTGATGTCATTTGCAAACATTGTCTCCCATTACTTAGGCTGACTTTTAGTTTTGTTGTTTGTTTCTTATCCCTGTACAGAAGCTTTTTATCTTGATCAGGTCTCAATAGTTCATGTTTGTTTTTGTTTCCCTTGCATCCACCAACAATGTCTAATAAGAAGTTGCTATGGCCAAGGTCAAAGAGAGTACTGCCTGTGCTATCTAGGACTTTAGTGATTTTATGTTTCATATTTAGGTCTTTCATTCATTTTTAATTTATTTTTTTGTATGCTGTAAACAAATTGTCCGTTTTCATTGCTCTGAATGAACAATGCTGAGCATTGTATCTCTCCAGTTTTTCCCAGCACTATTTGTTAAAAACACTGTATTTCATGCATTGGTATTCTTTCCTGTTTTGTTGAAGATTAGTTGACTGTATGATTGTGGATTCATTTCTGGGTGGTCTATTCTGTTTCATTGATCTATGTGTCTATTTTTGTGCCAATACTATACTGTCTTGATGACTGCAGCTTTGTTTACATCTTGAAGTCCAGAATCATGATGCCTCCAACTTTTATTTTATTTTTCATGATTGCTTTGTCTTTTGTGGTTACATGCAAGTTTTAGGATTGTTTGTCCTAGCTCTTTGAAAAATGCTGATGGTATTTTTATAGATATTGAATTAAATGTGTAGATTTTTTTGTGGTAGTATACATATTTTAACTATGTTTGTTCTTCTAATCCATGAGCATGGCATTTTTCCCATTTCTTTGAGTTCTCATCATTTCCTTTCATAAGTGTTCTATAGTTTTCAGAGTAAAAATCTTTTACCTCTTTGGTTAATTTCATTAGTAGGTATCTTATTATTTTTGGTGCAATTGTAAGTTGGAAAAATACCTTGATTTCCTTTTTTTCCTTCAGTTTTTAAATATTGATTTATTTTGAGGGAGAGAGAGAGAGAGAGCAGGGAGGGACATAGAGAGAGGGGGAGACACAATCCCAAGCAGACTCCACCTGAGCAGAAATCAAGAATCAGATGCTTAACTGACTGAGGCACTCAGGCATCCCTTGCTTCATTATTGATGTATAGAAATGCGACTGGTATATGATTTACTTATATCCTGTTACTTTGCTGAATTCATGTATTAGGTGTAGCAATTTTTTGGTGGAGTCATTTGGGTTTTCTACATAGAGTATCATGTCACCTGCAAATGTGAAAAATTGACTTTCCTTGCTCAATTGGATGCCCTTTATTTCTTTTTGTTGTCTGATTTCTGAGGCTAAGATCTCCAGTACCATATTTAATAGTAATTGTACCATTACTGTTACTGGTTACTGGTTAGTGTTACTGGTTACTGGTACTGGTACTATTACTGAGAATGGACATCCCTCTCTTGCTCTTCACCAGAGAGGAAAAGCTACCAGTTTTCCCCATCGAGAATGGTATTAACAGTGCATTTTTGGTATATGGCTTTTATGACGTGTATGTATGTTACATCTATCCCTACTTTGTTGCGGGCTTTTTTTTTCAAGAATGGATGCTGTATTTTCTCAAATGTTTTTCTGAATCTCTTAAAAGAATAGAAGAAAAGAATGGTTCTTATCATTTTTTTTTCTTATTAATGTGGCAAATGAATCATGTGGATTGATCTGTGAATATTGAGCCACACATGCAGCTCAGAAATAAATTCCACTTGTTTGTATATATATATATATATATATATATATATATATATATATATATATATATTTAAGATACAATTGGATTCCAGTTAAGATACAATTAAGTATCCAATTAAGATACAAATATATTCCACTTGTTTGTATATATATATATATATATATATATATATATATATATATTTAAGATACAATTGGATTCAAAATGCTAGTATCTTTTTGAGAATTCTTGCATTCATGTTCATCAGGGATTTTAGCTTGTAACTCTCTTTTTAATGGGACCATTATCTGGTTTTGGAATCGAGGTAATCCTGGCCTCATAAAATGAGTTTGGAAGTTTTCCTTCCATTTATATCTTTTGGAACACTTTGAGAAGAATAACTATTACCTATTCTGTAAAAGGCTGCTAGAATTCCCCTGGGAAGCCATCTGGCCCAGGACTCTTGTTTGTTGGGAGACTTTTAGTGACTGATTCAATTTATTTATCTGTTGTGGGTCTGTTCAAATTTTCTATTTCTTCCTATTTCAGTTTTGGTAGTTTGTGAGTTTCTAGAAATTTTTCCATTTCTTCCAAATTGCCAAGTTCATTAGCATATAATATTTCATAGTATTCTCTTATAATTATTTGTATTTCTGTGGTGTTGGTTTTGATCTCTCCTTTTTCATATGTGATTTTCTCTATTTGGGTCTTTCTCTTTTCTTTTTGATAAGTCTGGCTAGAGGTTTATCAATTTTGTTAATTCCTTCAAAGAAACACCTCTTAATTTTGTTGATCTCCTCTACTATGTTTTGTTTGTTTCTATATTGCTCGTTTCTGCTCTAATCTTTATTATTTTCCTTCTTTTTTTAATTTTTTTAACGTTTACTTTATTTTTGAGACAGAGAGAGACAGAGCATGAATGGGGGAGGGTCAGAGAGAGAGGGAGACACAGAATCTTAAACAGACTCCAGGCCCTGAGGTGTCAGCACAGAACCCAACGCGGGGCTCGAACTCACAAACTGTGAGATCATGACCTGAGCCAAAGTTGGACGCTTAACCGATGAGGCATCAGGCGCCCCTATTATTTTCCTTCTTGTGCTGGCTTTAGACTTTATTTGTTATCCCTTTTCTAGCTCCTTTAGGTGTATAGTTAGGTTGTGTATTTGGGTCTTGTTTGCTTCTTGAGATAGAATTGCAATATAATTTACTCTTAGGACCACCTTTGCTGCATGCCAAAGGACTTGAACTGTCATGTTTTCATTTTCATTTGCTTCCATGTATTTTTTCATTTCTTTTCTTAGTTCCCTGGTTAACCCATTCATTGTTTAGTAGAATACTCTTTAAACTCCATGTATTTAAGGACTTTCCAATTTTTTTTTCTTGTGACTGACTTCAAGTTTCATAGCATTGTTTTGTGACAATATGCATGGTCTGATCTCATTACTTTTGTACTTGTTGAGGGCTGATTTGTGACCCAGGATGTGATCTGCTTTGGAGAATATTCCATGTGAACTTGAATTGTATGTGTATTCTGCTGCTTTAGGATGAAATATTTTGAATTATCTGTCAAGTCCATATTGTCCAGTGTGTCATTCAAAGCCATTGTTTCCTTGTTGATCTTCTTAGATGATCTTTCCATTGTTGTAAGTGGTGTGTTAAAGTGCCCTACTATTATTTATTATCAATGAGTTTCTTTTTTTCGCTATTAATTTATGTATATATTTGGGTGTTACAAATTAGGGGCATAAATATTAATAATTGCTATATCTTCTTCCTGGATAGACCCCTTAATTATGTAGGAATGCCCTTTTTAATCTCTTATTAGAGTCTTTGATTTAAAATCTAGTTTATCTCATATACATATGTTTACTCCAGCTTTCTTTTGATGTCCATTAACATGATAGTTGGTTCTCCATCCTTTCACTTTCTTTTTTTTTTCTTATGAAATTTATTGACAAATTGGTTTCCATACAACACCCAGTGCTCATCCCAAAAGGTGTCCTCCTCAATACCCATCACCCACCCTCTCCTCCCTCCCACTCCCCATCAACCCTCAGTTTGTTCTCAGTTTTTAACAGTCTCTTATGCTTTGGCTCTCTCCCATTCTAACCTCTTTTTTTTTTTTCCTTCCCCTCCCCCATGGGTTCCTGTTAAGTTTCTCAGGATCCACATAAGAGTGAAACCATATGGTATCTGTCTTTCTCTGTATGGCTTATTTCACTTAGCATCACACTCTCCAGTTCCATCCACGTTGCTACAAAAGGCCATATTTCATTTTTTCTCATTGCCACGTAATATTCCATTGTGTATATAAACCACAATTTCTTTATCCATTCATCAGTTGATGGACATTTAGGCTCTTTCCATAATTTGGCTATTGTTGAGAGTGCTGCTATGAACATTGGGGTACAAGTGGCCCTATGCATCAGTGCTCCTGTATCCCTTGGATAAATTCCTAGCAGTGCTATTGCTGGGTCATAGGGTAGGTCTATTTTTAATTTTTTGAGGAACCTCCACACTGCTTTCCAGAGCGGCTGCACCAATTTGCATTCCCACCAACAGTGCAAGAGGGTTCCCGTTTCTCCACATCCTCTCCAGCATCTATAGTCTCCTGATTTGTTCATTTTGGCCACTCTGACTGGCGTGAGGTGATACCTGAGTGTGGTTTTGATTTGTATTTCCCTGATAAGGAGCGACGCTGAACATCTTTTCATGTGCCTGTTGGCCATCCGGATGTCTTCTTTAGAGAAGTGTCTATTCATGTTTTCTGCCCATTTCTTCACTGGGTTATTTGTTTTTCGGGTGTGGAGTTTGGTGAGCTCTTTATAGATTTTGGATACTAGCCCTTTGTCCGATATGTCATTTGCGAATATCTTTTCCCATTCCGTTGGTTGCCTTTTAGTTTTGTTGGTTGTTTCCTTTGCTGTGCAGAAGCTTTTTATCTTCATAAGGTCCCAGTAATTCACTTTTGCTTTTAATTCCCTTGCCTTTGGGGATGTGTCGAGTAAGAGATTGCTACGGCTGAGGTCAGAGAGGTCTTTTCCTGCTTTCTCCTCTAAGGTTTTGATGGTTTCCTGTCTCACATTTAGGTCCTTTATCCATTTTGAGTTTATTTTTGTGAATGGTGTGAGAAAGTGGTCTAGTTTCAACCTTCTGCATGTTGCTGTCCAGTTCTCCCAGCACCATTTGTTAAAGAGGCTGTCTTTTTTCCATTGGATGTTCTTTCCTGCTTTGTCAAAGATGAGTTGGCCATACGTTTGTGGGTCTAGTTCTGGGGTTTCTATTCTATTCCATTGGTCTATGTGTCTGTTTTGGTGCCAATACCATGCTGTCTTGATGATGACAGCTTTGTAGTAGAGGCTAAAGTCTGGGATTGTGATGCCTCCTGCTTTGGTCTTCTTCTTCAAAATTCCTTTGGCTATTCGGGGCCTTTTGTGGTTCCATATGAATTTTAGGATTGCTTGTTCTAGTTTCGAGAAGAATGCTGGTGCAATTTTGATTGGGATTGCATTGAATGTGTAGATAGCTTTGGGTAGTATTGACATTTTGACAATATTTATTTTTCCAATCCATGAGCAGGGAATGTCTTTCCATTTCTTTAAATCTTCTTCAATTTCCTTCATAAGCTTTCTATAGTTTTCAGCATACAGATCCTTTACATCTTTGGTTAGATTTATTCCTAGGTATTTTATGCTTCTTGGTGCAATTGTGAATGGGATCAGTTTCTTTATTTGTCTTTCTGTTGCTTCATTGTTAGTGTATAAGAATGCAACTGATTTCTGTACATTGATTTTGTATCCTGCAACTTTGCTGAATTCCTGTATCAGTTCTAGCAGACTTTTGGTGGAGTCTATCGGATTTTCCATGTATAATATCATGTCATCTGCAAAAAGCGAAAGCTTGACTTCATCTTTGCCAATTTTGATGCCTTTGATTTCCTTTTGTTGTCTGATTGCTGATGCTAGAACTTCCAGCACTATGTTAAACAGCAGCGGTGAGAGTGGGCATCCTTGTCGTGTTCCTGATCTCAGGGAAAAAGCTCTCAGTTTTTCCCCGTTGAGGATGATGTTAGCTGTGGGCTTTTCATAAATGGCTTTTATGATCTTTAAGTATGTTCCTTCTATCCCGACTTTCTCAAGGGTTTTTATTAAGAAAGGGTGCTGGATTTTGTCGAAGGCCTTTTCTGCATCGATTGACAGGATCATATGGTTCTTCTCTTTTTTTTTGTTAATGTGATGTATCACGTTGATTGATTTGCGAATGTTGAACCAGCCCTGCATCCCAGGAATGAATCCCACTTGATCATGGTGAATAATTCTTTTTATATGCTGTTGAATTCGATTTGCTAGTATCTTATTGAGAATTTTTGCATCCATATTCATCAGGGATATTGGCCTGTAGTTCTCTTTTTTTACTGGGTCTCTGTCTGGTTTAGGAATCAAAGTAATACTGGCTTCATAGAATGAGTCTGGAAGTTTTCCTTCCCTTTCTATTTCTTGGAATAGCTTGAGAAGGATAGGTATTATCTCTGCTTTAAACGTCTGGTAGAACTCCCCTGGGAAGCCATCTGGTCCTGGACTCTTATTTGTTGGGAGATTTTTGATAACCGATTCAATTTCTTCGCTGGTTATGGGTCTGTTCAAGCTTTCTATTTCCTCCTGATTGAGTTTTGGAAGAGTGTGGGTGTTCAGGAATTTGTCCATTTCTTCCAGGTTGTCCAATTTGTTGGCATATAATTTTTCATAGTATTCCCTGATAATTGTTTGTATCTCTGAGGGATTGGTTGTAATAATTCCATTTTCATTCATGATTTTATCTATTTGGGTCATCTCCCTTTTCTTTTTGAGAAGCCTGGCTAGAGGTTTGTCAATTTTGTTTATTTTTTCAAAAAACCAACTCTTGGTTTCGTTGATCTGCTCTACAGTTTTTTTTAGTTTCTATATTGTTTATTTCTGCTCTGATCTTTATTATTTCTCTTCTTCTGCTGGGCTTAGGCTGCCTTTGCTGTTCTGCTTCTAGTTCCTTTAGGTGTGCTGTTAGATTTTGTATTTGGGATTTTTCTTGTTTCTTGAGATAGGCCTGGATTGCAATGTATTTTCCTCTCAGGACTGCCTTCGCTGCATCCCAAAGCGTTTGGATTGTTGTATTTTCATTTTCGTTTGTTTCCATATATTTTTTAATTTCTTCTCTAATTGCCTGGTTGACCCACTCATTCGTTAGTAGGGTGTTCTTTAACCTCCATGCTTTTGGAGGTTTTCCAGACTTTTTTCTGTGGTTGATTTCAAGCTTCATAGCATTGTGGTCTGAAAGTAAGCATGGTATAATTTCAATTCTTGTAAACTTATGAAGGGCTGTTTTGTGACCCAGTATATGATCTATCTTGGAGAATGTTCCATGTGCACTCGAGAAGAAAGTATATTCTGTTGCTTTGGGATGCAGAGTTCTAAATATATCTGTCAAGTCCATCTGATCCAATGTCTCATTCAGGGCCCTTGTTTCTTTATTGACCGTGTGTCTAGATGATCTATCCATTTCTGTAAGTGGTGTATTAAAGTCCCCTGCAATTACCACATTCTTATCAATAAGGTTGCTTGTGTTTATGAGTAATTGTTTTATATATTTGGGGGCTCCGGTATTCGGGGCATAGACATTTATAATTGTTAGCTCTTCCTGATGGATAGACCCTGTAACTATTATATAATGTCCTTCTTCATCTCTTGTTACAGCCTTTAATTTAAAGTCTAGTTTGTCTGATATAAGTATGGCTACTCCAGCTTTCTTTTGGCTTCCAGTCGCATGATAAATAGTTTTCCATCCCCTCACTCTCAATCTAAAGGTGTCCTCAGGTCTAAAATGAGTCTCTTGTAGACAGCAAATAGATGGGTCTTGTTTTTTTATCCATTCTGATACCCTATGTCTTTTGGTTGGCGCATTTAATCCATTTACATTCAGTGTTATTATAGAAAGATACGGGTTTAGAGTCATTGTGATGTCTGTATGTTTTATGCTTGTAGTGATGTCTCTGGGACTTTGTCTCACAGGGTCCCCCTTAGGATCTCTTGTAGGGCTGGTTTAGTGGTGACAAATTCCTTCAGTTTTTGTTTGTTTGGGAAGACCTTTATCTCTCCTTCTATTCTAAATGACAGACTTGCTGGATAAAGGATTCTCGGCTGCATATTTTTTCTGTCTAGCACCCTGAAAATCTCGTGCCAATTCTTTCTGGCCTGCCAAGTTTCAAAAGAGAGATCAGTCACGAGTCTTATAGGTCTCCCTTTATATGTGAGGGCACGTTTACCCCTTGCTGCTTTCAGAATTTTCTCTTTATCCTTGTATTTTGCCAGTTTCACTATGATATGTCGTGCAGAAGATCGATTCAAGTTACGTCTGAAGGGAGTTCTCTGTGCCTCTTGGATTTCAATGCCTTTTTCCTTCCCCAGTTCAGGGAAGTTCTCAGCTATTATTTCTTCAAGTACCCCTTCAGCACCTTTCCCTCTCTCTTCCTCCTCTGGGATACCAATTATGCGTATATTATTTCTTTTTAGTGTATCACTTAGTTCTCTAATTTTCCCCTCATACTCCTGGATTTTTTTATCTCTCTTTTTCTCAGCTTCCTCTTTTTCCATAACTTTATCTTCTAGTTCACCTATTCTCTCCTCTGCCTCTTCAAGCCGAGCTGTGGTGGTTTCCATTTTGTTATGCATTTCGTTTAAAGCGTTTTTCAGCTCCTCGTGACTGTTCCTTAGTCCCTTGATCTCTGTAGCAAGAGATTCTCTGCTGTCCTGTATACTGTTTTCAAGCCCAGCGATTAATTTTATGACTATTATTCTAAATTCACTTTCTGTTATGTTATTTAAGTCCTTTTTGATCAGCTCATTAGCTGTTGTTATTTCCTGGAGATTCTTCTGAGGGGAATTCTTCCGCTTGGTCATTTTGGATAGTCCCTGGCGTGGTGAGGACCTGCAGGGCACTTCCCCTGTGCTGTGGTGTATACCTGGAGTTGGTGGGCGGGGCCGCAGTCAGACCTGATGTCTGCCCCCAGCCCACCGCTGGGGCCACAGTCAGACTGGTGTGTGCCTTCTCTTCCCCTCTCCTAGGGGTGGGATTCACTGTGGGGTGGTGTGGCTCGTCTGGGCTACTTGCACCCTGCCAGGCTTGTGATGCTGGGGATCTGGCGTATTAGCTGGGGTGGGTAGGCAAGGTGCTCGGGGGCAGGAGGGGCAGGCTTAGATCGCTTCTCCTTAGGTGATCCACTTCAGGAGGGGCCCTGTGGCAGCGGGAGGGAGTCAGATCCGCTGCCGGAGGTTTGGCTCCGCAGAAGCACAGAGTTGGGTGTTTGCGGGAGCAAGCAAGTTCCCTGGCAGGAACTGGATCCCTTAGGGATTTTGGCTGGGGGATGGGCGGGGGAGATGGTGCTGGTGAGCGCCTTTGTTCCCCACCAAACTGAGCTCTGTCGTCCGGGGGCTCAGCAGCTCTCCCTCCCTTTGTCCTCCAGCCTTCCCGCTTTCTGAGCAGAGCTGTTAACTTATGACCTCCCAGACGCTAAGTCGCGCTTGTTGTGGGAACACAGTCCATCAGGCCCCTCCGCTTTTGCAAGCCAGACTCGGGGGCTCTGCTTGGCCGGCGAGCCGCCCCGCTGCCCCGGCTCCCTCCCGCCAGTCCGTGGAGCGCGCACCACCTCGCCGCCCTTCCTACCCTCTTCCGTGGGCCTCTCGTCTGCGTTTGGCTCCGGCGACTCCGTTCTGCTAATCCTCTGGCGGTTTTCTGGGTTATTTAGGCAGGTGTAGATGGAATATAAGTGATCAGCAGGACGTGCGGTGAGCCCAGCGTCCTCCTAAGCCGCCATCTTGCCGCAACTCCAGTCCATCCTTTCACTTTCAATTGGCAATTGCCTGTAGTCTAAAATAAGTCTCTTGTAGGCAGAATACAATTGAGTCTTGTTTTTTTAATCCATTTTGATACCCTATGTCTTTTGAATGGAACATTTAGTCCATTTACATTCAAAGTGACTACTGGTAGATATGAATTTAGTGCCTTTGTGTTACCTGTAAAGTTGGTGTTTCTGGTGGTGTTCTCTGGTCCTTTCTAGTCATTGTTGCTTTTGGTCTTTTTTGTTTTGTTTTGTCTTTTCTCCCGTCAGAGTCCCCCCTTAAAATTTCTTGCAGGTTTGGTTTAGTGGCTACAAACTCCTTTAGTTTCTGTTTGTCTTGGAAACTTTTTATCTCTCCTATTTTGAATGACAGCTTTGCTGGATAAAGTATTCTTTGCTGCATAATTTTCCCATTCAACACATTAGACAATAAATGCCGCTTCTTTCTGGTTTGCCAAGTTTGTGTGGAAAGATCTGCTGTGAACCTGATCTATCTTCCCTTGTAGGTTAAGGACTTTTTGCACTTGCTGCCTTCAGAATTCTTTCCTTGTCTGAGTATTTTGTGAATTTGACCTATGATATGACTTGGTGAAGGTCAATTTTTCTTAATTTAATGGGAGTTCTCTGTGCTTCCTGGATTTCAATGTCTGTTTTCTTCCCCCTCTTAGGAAATTTTTTAGCTAAAATTTGCTCAAATAAAACTTTTGTGCGTTTTACTTTCTCTTCTTCTTCTTGGGCCCCTTTGATGCAAATGTTATTATACTTTAAGGAGTCGCTGAGTTCCTTAGTCCTTTGTGGTCTAATAACTTTTTTCTCTCTTTTTATCAGTGTCATTTTTCCCATAATTTTATCGTCTTTATCACTGATCCATTCCTCTGCTTTATCCATCCTCATTGTCATTGCTTTTCATCTCAGTTATAGCATATTTTATTTCAGCCTGACTAGATTTTAGTTCTTTCATCCATGTAGTAGGGGATTCTCTAATGTCTTCTATGCTGTTCTCAAGCCCAGCTGGTATCCTTATGAATATTGTTTTAAATTCTGGTTCATAAATCTTACTTGTATCTGTATTGATTAAATCCCCAGCCATGACCTCCTTTTCTTTATTTTATGGTGAATACTTCCATCTTGTCATTTTGTCCAGGTCACTGTGTGTGTGTGTGTGTGTGTGTGTGTTTGTGTGATTGTTAGGAAAGCCTGTTGTATTCCTGCTCTGAGAATAATGGTTGTATTAAGAAAAAATAGCTAAATACTATGTAAGTTTTGGTCTCTTTCCTAAAAGAAGCTGGATCCAATAAAATATTTAAATATATATAAAATAAATTAAAAATATTAAAAAAAGGAAAGCTAGATCCTAAGGGTATTTTGATTTGCTTGTTAAAAGAAGCTAGCTCCAAGAACTAATAATAATAATAGTAGTAATAGAATCTAATTCCTAGGTGAGTTTTGGTCTGCTTGTTAAAAGAAACTAAATCCAAAAAATTAAAAATATAATAAAAATATAAAAATTAAAATAAGAATATAAATTAATATTTTTAAGTTTAAAAAAATTGCTTTTCTGTATCCCCTAAAAAATCTATATCCTATTTCCCATAGGGCTGAAGTTTTGCAGCACTCTATGTAATCAATAGACTTGGAGCCTGTGAGGGGTTTGTGCTGGTCTTCTGTGTGTCAGGCCTGCTGCATTGATTCTCAGGCTGACTTGCCCTAGTAGAGTTATGCCCGCAAGGTTCAGGGGGGCAGGGTGGTGTAAGTGGTTCTGGCCTCCACTTGATGGTGCTGTTTTGCTCACTGAAGTTGGTCAGTGTTGATGGGTGGGAGGGTGAGGGGGAGAGGAATTTTGTGGTTCTGTTCTCTTTCCTGAAGTGAGAAGCTGGCCCAGCCACTCCTCAAGAAGCCCTTATGGAAGAACAAACAAACATCTCTCCTGTGTCCCTGGCTTCAGTCAGATACCTGCCTTCATCCTGCCTGTGTCTAAGTGGTCCACCTACCAGGTGATATAACATTCTTGTGTTTTATCTCAGATGCATAGTTGGGTTTAAAACTCCAAATCCTAGAAATCCAGTTGATGCGGACCTGTGCTAATCCTCTGGGATAAATCTTACTGTGATATGGCCTGGTGTTGGCTTGTCCCAGAAAATAGTACCACGACCATGCAGGGGCTCAGAGTTTATGGTAAAGTTCAGCAAAAATCCACCAACAAGGCTTGCAAACATAAGCCAATGTCCCCATTCCTGTGTTAGTAAATAAGACAGCTCAATGGCACCTCTCAGATCTTTTGTCCCCAGAGAGGCTATTCCTCCTCTCTCAAATGCACTCCAAGAAAGAGGAACTGTTTCTCCCCATAAAATACAGGGTGTCCTCATATCAAGCTGCTTGCTCCTGGGTGTCCACCTTCCTTCCCCGCCAGAGCACTACTAAGCCAACCAGGCATGACCCTGGCTTTAGCATCGACCTCTGAAACCTCAGACCTTGTGCACCATTGCTTATAAAACTCGGGGGTATTCAGCTCCTCTCTTTTTTCCAGTCAATGGTTTTGGGGAAAATTTTTGTTCTGCAATCACCTGCACATGTTTTCAATTTCTCTCTATTTCTTTCTTGCTCCTCTATCCATGATCAGGGCTCCCTCCCCTCCTTAGCACCTGAAGTTATCTTCCTTAAATCAACTCTCCACAGATCCTACTTTCCACAATGTGGCAGGTTTTTTTTTTTCTTTACTTGTTCAGTTTGTTCTCTAAGAACTTGGATTTTTTCATTTGGTGCTCAAAATGATTTGATATTCATTTAGCTGTGTTCAAGTAACAAGATATGACTAGGGTGCCCCAACCTCTCTGCCATCTTAACCTCCTCTTTCAAGAGTCTCTTTCTTGATTTGTACCTCTTTCACATTTTTCCCTTGCTTGTCTTTTTGTTTCTTTAATTCCACATATGAATGAAATCATACTGTATTTCTTTCACTGACTGATGTATTTTTCTTTAAAATATATGCTCTACTTCCATCCATGTCATAGCAAAAAGGAAGATTTCATTTTTTTATGGGTGAAAAATAGTACATGGTATATGTATATATAAAATGATGGACACTTGGACTAATTCTTACTCTTGCCTATCATAAATAATGCTGCTAAAAATAGGGGTGCATGCATAAATTTGAATCAGTGCTATTGTATTCCTTGGGCAAATACCCAGTAGTGTGATTGCTTCATCATGAGGTAGTTCTATTTTTGTTTTTTTAATTTTTTTTTCATTCATTTATTTTGAGGGACAGATAGAGCACAAGTGGGGAGGGTCAGAGAGAGGAGGAGACAGAATCCAAAGCAGGCTACAGGCTCCGAGCTGTCAGCACAGAGCCTGATGTGGGGCTCAAACTCACAAACTGTGAGATCATGACCAGACTTTTAACTGACTGAGCCACCCAGGCGCCCCAAGGTAGTTCTATTTTTAAACTTTCTGAGGAACCTCCATACAATTTTCCACAATGGTTGCAACAGTTTGCATTCCCAAGAACCGTGCATGAGTGTATCTTCTTTTTTACAGGTTTTTATTTAAATTCAAGTTAATATACAATGTAATATTATTTTCATGTATACTATTCAGTGATTAAACACTTGCATACAACATCCATTTCTCATCTCAATAATTGTCCTCTTTAATCTGCATCACCTATTTAACTCATCCCTCCACCACTTACCTTCTGGTAACCATCATTTTTTCTCTATAGTTAAGTGTATGCTTCTTGTTTTTCCTCTCTTTTCCCTCATATATATATATATATATATACACCTATATATATATACACCATATATATATATACCTATATATATATATATATATATATACACCATATATATATACCTATATATATATATATACACCTTATATATATATATACACCTATATATATATATACACTATACATACATTTATATATATATATATATATATATATATATATATACACCTTCATTGGTTATGTTGTTGCAAGTATTTTCCCACTTTCTGAAGGTTGCTTTATGTTTTGTTGATTCATTTCATCACTGCACAGGAGCTTTTAATCTTAATGAATTCCGAACAGTTCATTTTTGCTTTTGTTTCCCTTGCATCAGGAGACACATCTAGAAACAAGTTGCTATGACTAATTTCAAAGAGGTTATTGAAATAACCTCTGTTCTCCTCTAGGATTTTGATGGATTCCTGTCTCATATTTAGGTCTTTAGTACATTTTGAATTGATTTTTGTTTATGCTGTAAGAATGTGGTCCAGATTCCTTCTGTTGCATGTTCCTCTCCAGTTTTCTCAACACAATTTGTTGAAGAGACTGTCTTTTCCATTGAATATTCTTTCCTGAATTGTTGAACATTAACTGAAAAATTATTATGTATTCATATCTGGGTTTTTTATTCTGTCATTTTACCTATGTGTCTGTTTCAGTGCCAGTACCATACTGTCTTGATCATTACAGCTTGGTAACGTAACTTGAAATCTGGATTTGTGATACCTGAAGCTTTTGTTTATTTTTCAAGATTGCTTTGGCTATTCACGTTTGCATGTGTGTGTGTATGTGTGTGTGTGTGGTTGCATGCAAATTTTAGGATTGTTTGTTCTAGCGTGGTGAAAAGTGACATTATTTTGAGAGGTATTGCATTAAATGTGTTAATTGCGGAAGATGGCGGTGTAGGAGGACGCTGGGCTCACTGCGTCCTGCTGATCACTTAGATTCCACCCACATCTGCCTAAATAACCCAGAAAACTGCTAGAAGACTAGCAGAATGGACTCTTCAGAGCCAAGCGTAGACAAGAGGCCCACAGAAGAGCATAGGAAGTGCAGAGAGGTGGTGTGCACTACATGGACTGGCAGGAGGGAGCCAGGATGGTGGAGGGGCACCTGGTGGGCAAAGCAGAACCCCCAAAATCTGGCTTGCAAAAGCAGAGGGGCTGGACTCCGTGAGTTCTGATAGCCAGAGGGACTTAACATCAGGAATGTTAAAAGTCATCAACTCTGCTCTCGGAGCTGGGGAGGGTGAGAGGACCACAGGAAGGAGAGTGATGAGCCCCAGAAGACAGAAGTCAGCTCAGCAGGGAACAAAGGTGCTGGCCAGTGCCATCGCCCTTTCCCATCCCCCAGCCAAAATCCCAAAGGGAACCAGTTCCCATCACTAAACTTGCTTGCACTGAGCAAACACCCAACGATGTGCTTCTGTGTATCCATCCCTCCAAAGGGTCGGTCTCCCTCCTACTGCTGCAGGGCCCCTCCTGCAAGGGACCACCAACAGCAAAGCAGGCTAAGCCTTGCCTTCCTTCCCCTGTGCACCTTGTGAATCCACCATGGCTAATATGCCAGATCCCATCAAAGCAGCACCACAAGCCTGGCAGTGTGCAAGTAGCCCAGACAGGGCACACACCACTCCACAGTGAGTCCAGCCCCTGGGAGAGGTGAAGATAAGGTACACACCAGTCTGACTGTGGCCCCAGCAGTGGGCTGGGTTTGCACATCCAGTCTGACTGCGGCCCTGCCCACCAATGCAAGTTACTCCAGATAGCATAGGGGAAATACCCTGCAGTTCCATGCCACTCCAGGAACTATCCAAAATTACAAAACAGAAGAATTCTCCTCAAAAGAAACTCCAGGAAGTAGTGACAGCTTACAAATTGATCAAAAATGATTTAAGCAATATAACGGACATGAAATTAGAATAATAGTCATAAAATTAATCGCAGGGCTCGAAAAAAGTATAGAAGACAGCAGAGAATCTATTACTACAGAGATCAAGCGACTAAGAAACAGTCAGGAGGAGCTAACAAATGCTATAAATGAGGTGCAAAATAAAATGGAGGCGGCCATAGCACGGATTGAAGAAGCAGAGGAGAGTATAGGTGAATTAGAAGATAAAATTATGGAAAAAGGGGAAGTTGAGAAAAAGAGAGATAAAAAAATCCAGGTGCATGAGGGGAGAATTAGAGAACTAAGTGATGCAATGAAAAGCAACAATATCCGTATAATAGGGATTTCAGAAGAGGAAGAGAGAAAGGGTTTGAAGGTGTACTTCAACAAATCATAGCTGAAAACTTCCCTGATATGGGGAAGGAAAAAGGCATTGAAATCCAAGAGGCACAGAGAACTCCATTCAGACATAACTTGAATCAATCTTGTGCATGACATCTCATAATGAAACTGGCAAAATACAAGGATAAAGGGAAAATTCTGAAAGCAGCTAGGGATAAACATGCTCTAACATATAAAGGGAGACTGATAAGACTAGTGGCAGACCTATCTACTGAAACGTGGCAGGCCAGAAATGAATGGCAGGAAATCTTCAACCTGATGAACAGAAAAAAAATATGCAGCCAAGAAACCTTTATCCAGCAAGTCTGTCATTCAGAATAGGAGAGATAAAGGTCTTCCCAAACAAACAAAAACTGAAGGAATTCATCACCACTAAACCAGCCCTACAAGAGATCCTAAGTAGGATTCTGTGAGTGAAATCTTGCAAGGACCACAAAGTACCAGAGACATCACTACAAGCATGAAACCTACAGACATCACAATGACTCTAAAAGAATATCTTCCATAATAACACGGAATGTAAATGGACTAAATGCTCCAACACAAAGACATAGGGTATCCAAATGGATTAAAAAAAAACAAAACAAAACAAGGCCCATCTATTTGCTGTCTACAAGAGACACATTTAAGACCTGAGGACAACTTCATTTGAGAGTGAGGGGATGGAGAACTATTTATCATGCCACTGGAAGTCAAAAGAAAGCTGGAGTAGCCATACTTATATCAGACAAACTAGACTTTAAATTAAAGGCTGTAACAAGAGATGAAGAAGGGCATTATGTAATAATTACAGGGCCTATCCATCAGGAAGAACTAACAATTATACATGTCTATGCATCTAATACGAGAGCCCCCAAATATATAAAACAATTCATCAAAAATATAAGCAACCTTATTGATAACAACGTGGTAATTGCAGGGGACTTGAATACTCCTTTTACAATAGATCATCTAGACACAGGGTCAATAAAGAAACAAGGGCCCTGCATGATACATTGGATCAAATGGACTTGAAAGATATATTTAGAACTCTGCATCCCAAAGCAACAGAATATACTTTCTTCTCGAGTGCACATGGAACATTCTCCAATATAGATCACATACTGGGTCACAAAACAGCCCTTCATAAGTATACAAGAATTGAATTCATACCATGCAGACTTTCAGGCCACAATGCTATGAAACTTGAAATCAACCACAGGAAAAAGTCTGGAAAACCTCCAAAAGCATGCAGGTTAAAGCATACCCTACTAAAGAATGAATAGGTCAACCAGGCAATTAGAGACAAAACAAAAAATACACGGAAACAAATGAAAATGAAAATACAACCATCCAAATGCTTTGGGATGCAACAAAGGCAGTCCTAGGGGAAAATACTTGTAATCCAGGCCTATCTCAAGAAACAAGAAAAATCACAAATACAAAATCTAACAGCACACCTAAAGGAACTCGAAGCAGAACAGCAAAGACACCCGAAACCCAGCAGAAGAGAAATAATAGAGATCAGAGCAGAAATAAACAATATAGAATCTAAAAAAACTGTAGAGCAGATCAATGAAACCAAGAGTTGGTTTTTTGAAAAAATAAACAAAATTGATAAACCTCTAGCCAGGCTTCTCAAAAAGAAAAGGGAGATGACCCAAATAGATAAAATCATGAATGAAAATGGAATTATTACAACCAATCCCTCAGAAATACAAGCAGTTATCAGGGAATACTATGAAAAATTATATGCCAACAAATTGGACAACCTGGAAGAAATGGACAAATTCCTAAGCACCCACGCACTTCCAAAACTCAAACAGGAAGAAATAGAAAACTTGAACAGACCCATAACCAGGGAAGAAATTGAATCAGTTATCAAAAATCTCCCAGGAAATAAGAGGCCAGGACCAGATGGCTTCCCAGGGGAATTCTAACAGATAGTTAAAGCAGAGACAATACCTATCCTTCTCAAGGTATTCCAAAATATAGAAAGGGAAGGAAAACTTCCAGACTCATTCTATGAAAGCCAGTATTACTTTGATTCCTAAACTGGATAGAGACCAAGCAAAAACAGAGAACTACAGGCCAATATCCCTGATGAATATGGATGCAAAAATTCTCAATAAGATACTAGCAAATCGAATTCAACAGCATATAAAAAGAATTATTCACTGTTATCAAGTGGGATTCATTCCTGGGATGCAGGGCTGTTTCAACATTCTCAAATCAATCAATGTGATACATTATATTACTAAAAGAAAAGATAAGAACCATATGATCCTGTCAATTGATGCAGAAAAAGTATTTGACAAAATTCAGCATCCTTTCTTAATAAAAACCCTTGAGAATGTCGGGATAGAAGAAACATACTTAAACATCATAAAAGCAATTTATGAAAAGCCCACAGCTAATATCATCCTCCACGGAGAGAAACTGAAAGCTTTTTCCCTGAGATCAGGAACATGCAAGGATGTCCACTTTCATTGCTGTTGTTAACATAGTGGTATAAGTGCTAGCATCAGCAATCAGACAACCAAAGGAAATCAAAGGCATCACAATTGTCAATGATGATGTCAAGCTTTCAATTTTTGCCGATGACTTGATATTATACATGGAAAACTCGATAGACCCCAACAAGTCTGCTAGAACTGATACATGAATTCATCAAAGTCGCAGGATAGAAAATCAATGTATAGAAATCAGTTGCAATCTTATACACTAATAATGAAGCCACAGAACGACAAATAAAGAAACTGATCCCATTCACAACTGCACCAAGAAGCATAAAATACCTAGGAATAAACCTAACCAAAGATGTAAAAGATCTGTATGCTGAAAACAATATAAAGTTTATGAAGGAAATTGAAGAAGACATAAAGAAATGGCAAAACAAAGGAGTACTGATGCATAGGGGCACTTGTATCCCAATGTTTATAGCAGCAGTCTCAACAATAGCCAAATCATGGAAAGAGCCTAAATATCCATCAACTGACAAATGGATAAAGAAATTGTGGTTTATATACACAATGGAATACCACGTGGCAATGAGAAAGAATGAAATATGGCCTTTTGTAGCAATGTGGATTGAACTGGAGAGTGTTATGCTAAGTGAAATAAGTAATGCAGAGAAAGCCAAATACCATATGTTTTGTCTCTTATGTGGATCCTGAGAAACTTAACAGAAGTCCATGGGGAAGGATAAGAAAAAAAAAAGAGGTTAGAGATGGAGAGAGCCAAAGCATAGGAGGTTCTTAAAAACTAAGAACAAACTGAAGGCTGATGGGGGTGGGAGGGAGAGGAGGGTGGGTGATGGATATTGAGGAGCACATTTTGGGGGATGAGCACTGGGTGTTGTTTGGAAACCAATTTAACAATAAATTTCATATTAAAAAATAAAAAAATAAAAATAAAATTTAAAAATAAAAAAATAAAGAAAAGAAAAGAAA
The DNA here is from genome assembly GCF_016509475.1 of Prionailurus bengalensis. Lineage (NCBI taxonomy): Eukaryota > Metazoa > Chordata > Mammalia > Carnivora > Felidae > Prionailurus > Prionailurus bengalensis. The sequence continues at coordinate 69,068,172 of NC_057361.1, forward strand.
TGGAAACATTCAGTGCTCATGGATTGGAAGAATAAATATTATTAAAATATCAATACTACCCAAAGCTATCTACACATTCAATGCAATCCCAATCAAAATTGAACCAGCATTCTTCTCGAAGCTAGAAAAAGCAATCCTAAAGTTCATATGGAACCACAAAAGGCCCCGAATAGCCAAAGTAAGTTTGTAGAGGAAGACCAAAGCAGGAGGCATCACAATCCCAGACTTTAGCCTCTACTACAAAGCTGTCATCATCAAGACAGCATGGTATTGGCACAAAAACAGACACATAGACCAATGGAATAGAGTAGAAACCCCAGAAATTGACCCACAAAAGTATGGCCAACTAATCTTTGACAAAGTAGGAAAGAATATCCAATAGAAAAAATACAGTCTTTTTAACAAATGGTGCTGGGAGAACTGGACAACAACATGCAGAAGGATGAAACCAGACCACTTTCTTATACCATTCACAAAAAAAACTCAAAATGGATAAAGGACCTGAATATGAGACAGGAAACCATCAAAATCCTAGAGTTAAAAGCAGGAAAAAACCTCCCTGACCTCAGCCCCAGCAATTTCTAACTTGACACATCCCCAAAGGCAAGGGAATTAAAGGTAAAAATGAACTATTGGGACCTCATGGAGATGAAAAAGCTTCTGCACAGCAAAGGAAACAATCAACAAAAGTGAAAGGCAACGAACGGAATGGGAAAAGATATTTGCAAATGACATATCGGACAAAAGGCTAGTATCCAAAGTCTATAAAGGGCTCACCAGGCTCCACACCCAAAAAACAAATAATCCAGTGAAAAAATGGGTAGAAAACATGAATGGACGCTTCTCTAAAGAAGACATCCAGATGGCCAACAGGCGCATGAAAGGATGCTCAACATCACTCCTCATCAGGGAAATACAAATCAAAACCACGCTGAGATATCGCCTCATGCCAGTCAGAGTGGCCAAAATGAACAAATCAGGAGACTATAGATACTCGCAAGTATGTGGAGAAACGGGCACCCTCTCGTACTGTCTGTGGGAATGCAAACTGGTACAGCTGCTCTGGAAAACAGTGTGGAGGTTCCTAAAAAAATTAAAAAGTGATCTACCCTATGACCCAGCAATAGCATGGCTAGGAATTTACACAAGAGATACAGGAGTGCTGATACCTAGGGGCACTTGTACCCCAATGTTTATAGCAGCACTCTCAACAATAGCCAAATTATGGAAAGAGCCTAAATGTCCATCAACTGACGAATGGATAAAGACATTGTGGTTTATATACACAAGGGAATACCACGTGGCAATGAGAAAGAATGAAACATGGCCTTTTGTAGCAATGTGGGTGGAACTGGAGAGTGTTATACTAAGTGAATTAAGTCATACAGAGAAAGACAGATACCATATGGTTTCACTCTTATGTGGATCCTGAGAAACTTAAACAGAAGTCCCTGGGGGAGGGGAAGGAAAAATAAAAAGGTTAGAGATGGAGGGAGCCAAAACATAAGAGACCCTTGAAAACTGAGAACAAACTGAGGGTTGATGGGGGTGGGAGGGAGGGGAGGGTGGGTGATGGGTATTGAGGAGGGCACTCGTTGGAATGAGCACTGGGTATTGTATGGAAACCAATTTGACAATAAATTTCATATTTGAAAATAATAAATAAATAAATAAATAAATAAATAAGTTAATTGCTTTGGGCAATATACACATTTTAGCAAATTTTTGTTTTCCAATCCATGAGCATGGGATATTTTCCCATTTCTTTGCACCATCTTCTATTTTTTTAGATCAGTGTTTTATAGTTTTGAGAATACAGATCTTTACCTTTTTCATTAAGTTTATTCCAAGAAATCTTTGGGTTTTGGTGCAATTGTAAAGGTGATTGACACTTGATTTCTATTTTTGCTTCTTCATTATTGTTGCATAGAAATGCAAAAGGTTTTTTTGTTGATTTTGTATCCTGCAAATTCTGACTTCATGTATCAGTTCTAAAAAATTGTTGGTAGAGTCATTGTTTTTTTTTTTTTTTATATAGAGTATCATATCATCTGCAGATAGCGAGAGTTTGACTTCTTCCTTGTAATTTAGGTAAATTTTATTTACTTTTGTTGTTTCATTGCTGAAGCTAGTACTTAAAGTACTATACTAAATAACAGTGGTGAGAGTGGACATCCCTGTTTTGGTCTGACCATTGAGAATGATATGAGCTATGGGTTTTTCATATATGGCCTTTATTATGTTGAGATATTTCCTTACTCAGCCTCATTTGTGGAGGGTTTCTATCATTAATGGATATTGTACTTTGTCAATTTTTTCTGCATCTATTGAGAGCATCATATGGTTCTTATTGTATATTTTATTAATGTGATGTATCATGTTGATTTTTTTGCAAATATTGAGCCAATATTGCAGCTGGGGAATGAATCCCACTTCATCATGGTGAATGATTATTTTAATGTACTTTTGGATTCAATTTATAGTCTTTTTTTGAGAATTTTTCCTTCCATGCTCTTTTAATGGAGTTTTTCTTTTGTTTTGATATAAGAATATGCTGGCCTTATAGAATGAATTTGGAAGTTTTCCTTCCATTTCTATTTTTTTTAAATATGTTGAGAAGAGTAGTTATTTACTCTTTTTTGAATGTTTGATAGACTTCTCCTGTGAGGCCATTTGGCCCAAAACTTTTATTTTTGGAAGTGTTTTGAGTAATGACTCAATTAGTTGTTTGGTTATTGGTCTGTCCAAGAATTTTATTTCTTCCTGTTTCATTGTATATGTTTCTAGGAATTTATACATTTCTTCCAGATTGTCCGATTTTTTGGCATATATTTCTCATAATTTTCTATTATAATTGCATTTCATAATGCTGGTTGTTATTTCCCATTTCTCATTTTTGATTTTTATTTATTTGTGTCTTTCCTCTTTTGTCTTTGATAAGTCTGGTGAGGGGTTTATCAATTTTATTAATTTTTTTCAAAGAACCAGCTCCTAGTTTCACTGATCGCTTGAATTGCTCTTCTAGTTTCTGTAACATTTATTTCTACTCTAATCTTTATTTTTTCCTTCCTTCTGCCAGCTTTAGGCTTCACTTTGGTTCTTTTTTTTATTTTTTTTTATTTTTTTTCAACGTTTATTTATGGTTCTTTTTATAGCTCCTTTAGGTGTAAGGTTAAATTGTTCATTTGAGATTTTTCTTGCTTCTTGAGACAGGCCTATATTGCTATATACTTCCCCATTATGACTGAATTTGCTGCATCTCAAAGGTTTTGGACAGGCGTGTTTTCATTTTCATTTGTTTCAACGTATTTTGAAATTTCTTCATTGAGACTGGTTGACAGTAGCATAATGTTTAACCTCCATGTATTAGTGGTCCTTCCAAATTTTTTTTATTTTGATTCAAGTTTCATACCATTGTGATCAGAAAATATGCATGGTATGATATCAATCTTAACACAATTGTTGAGGTCTGATTTGTCACACAGTATGTGATATATTCTCGAGGATGTCCCATGTACACTTAAAAAAGTATGTGTATTCTGGGGTGCCCGGGTGGCTCAGTCGGCTGTGCGTCTGACTTCAGCTCAGGTCATGATCTCATAGCTCGTGAGTTTGACCCCCGCATCAGGCTCTGTGCTGACAGCTAAGAGCCTGGAGCCTGCCTCAGATTCTGTGTCTCCCTCTCTCTCTGTGCCCCTCCCCGACTCGTGCCAAGTCTCTGTCTCTCAAAAATAAATAAACATTAATTTTTTTTAAAAAAGTATGTGTATTCTGCTGTTATGAATATACCCATTAAGTCCATCTGGTCCAGTGTGTCATTCTAAGCCATTGTTTCCTTGTTGATTTTCTGTTTTGATTATCAGTCAATTGATGAAATTGGGGCATTCAAGTCCCCTACTATTGTATTATTATCAATGGGTTCCTTTATGTTTGTTATTAATGGTTTCATATATGTGGTTGCTCCCATATTGGAGGTATAAATACTTAAAATTGTTGGATCTTCTTGGTGGATTCTCCCATTTATAGTGTCCTTCTTCATTTCTTGTTATAGTCTTTGGTTTAAAATCTAGTTTGTCTGATATAAGTATTGCTAATCCAGCTTTATTTTGACATTCATTTGCAGGATAAATGTTTCTCCAACTCCTCAATTTCAATATGCAGGTGTCTTTTGGTCTAAAATGAGTCTCTTTTAGGCAGCATATATATTTTTTAACTTTTTTAATCCACTTTGCCACTCTATATCTTTTGGTTGGAGCATTAGGTCACTTAATTTCAGAGTAATTATTGATATGTATTTAGTGTCATTTTATTACTTGTTTTGTCATCCTTTTGGAGATTTTCTCTGTTCCTTTCTTGTATTTGTCATTTTTGGTCCTTTCTTTCCTCTCAAAGAGCCACCTTTAATATTTTTTGCAGTGTTGGTTTAGTGGTCACAAACTACTTCATTTTTTGCTAGTCTGGGAAACTATCCGTCCTGTTCTGAATAACACCATTGTTGGATAGAGTATTTTTGGCTGCAGTTTTGTTTTGTTTTTCCTTTTTCAGCATGTTGAATATATCATGCCATTCCCCTCTGGCTTGCAAGTTACTGCGGAGAAATATGCAGCTAGCCTTATGGGTCTTCCCTTGTAATTTAGGGACTGTTTTTTGTCTTGCTGCTTTCAAGATATTTCCTTTATCACTATGTTTTGCAAATTGAATTACAATATGTGTTGGTGTTGGCCTGCTTTTGTTGATTTTTATGGGATTTCCCTGTGCTTCCTGGATATGGATGTCTCTTTCTTTCCATAGATTACGGAATTTTTCATCTATGGTTTCTTCAAATACATTTTCTCCTCCCTTTTTTTTTTCTTTTCTTCTGAGAATCCTATCTTAGTGATGCTATAACATTTGGTGGAGTTACTGAGTTGGCTAAATCTATTTCCTTGATCCATAATTCTTTTTTCACTTTTTTGCTCAGCTTCATTGTTTTCCATTATTTTATTTTCTATATCACTTATTTATTCTTCTACTTCTTCCATCCATCTATTGATTACATGCAGTCTGTTTTGAAAATCAATTATTGCATTTTTTCATTTCTGATTGTTTTTACCTCTTTTATCTGTGTGGTAATGGCCTCCTCAAGGCCTTCCATTCTTTTCTCAAGTTTAGCCAGTATCCTTATGATAATGATAATATGAATATTACTTATATCTTTTTTGATTAGATCTCAGATGTGACTTTTTCTTGTTGTTTTGGTCAGGGTGAATTCCTCTGTCTTGCCATTTTGTCTAAGTCTCTCATTCTTCTCTGAGTTAGAAAAACCTGTTATGCTTCCTGACCCTGTAAGTAATGCCTTTATGAAGAAGAGGTCATATATTATCCTATGCCTAGCACTTCAGAAAATGTCTCTGGTGTGTGGTGGCTGCACTCTGCTGCTCTGTTTTGGCTGCTCTATCCTTCAGGCCAGTTGTCTGCAGAGGCCCTCCCTGCCATCAGTTGGAAGTTTTTGGATCTTATCCAAAGTGTGTTGTATTTTAACTAGGTGTGTTCTTGTCTGCTTGTTCACAGGAACTAATTTTACTTCCACTATAACTAAAGATTTGCAGAACTCTCTGGTTGGAATATGCTGTTTGTGCAGGGGATTCTTATGGTCTTCTGGGCAAAGGGCCCTTTGTCCTGCAACTCAGGCACCTTTGCCTGAGAAGGACAGTACTGGCAGAGCATGGGGTGGGGGTGGGGGGTCAGATTTGGTGTAAAAAGATTAGGGAGCTAGTTTAGGCGCTATTCTCTTCTGTTAACTGCAGGTGGTTCTGTGCTTATACTAAGGGTAAGGGGAGAGAAATGGCACCAGATATCTCCTATGTTCCCCAAGAATGGTGTCCCTAATTGCTGCTCTCAGAGAAGCACTCTTAGAAGACTGAATAAACTCCACTCTGTGCATCCCAGGTATTTTTCAGATCACCATTTTCATGCTGTCTCAGGGATATTTGCCTGCCTTCTTTTCAGAAGCAGCACAGTGCCCTCCAGTCTCTATCCCAGTAAGCCTGCTGACTATTAAAACTTTAAACTTTAGGAAAATGGTGTGGGAGGGGCCTGTGATAATCTTCTGGGGGAGGGTCTCACAAAGCTGGGATTGATTCAGATTTGACAAAGAGGGGCAGTGGCACCTGAGAACAGAATATACTACTTGGAGCAAGTTAGTGAGACAGAAATTATTGGGCTGATCTGATCTTGGTGGTTGGTTCTGCACCTATGCTGAGGGACAGGGGAGGGAAATGGCACCTACCAGCTCTTTGTGTCCAGGGGAGGTGTGACTCTGAATGCTACCTTTCAAAGATTCACTACATGAAAAGCAAACAATTTCCCCCTGTACACCTTAGGAGTTCCTCAGATCGTGCCTTCAGCCACTAAGTTGTCTGCCTGGTTCTTTCCAGGAGCAGGGCAGTGCCCTAATGGCTCTATCCCAGCCAAGTCTGCTGACCCCTAAAACTTCCACTGGTTTAAGCCCTGCTGGTTGCAAAAACTCATGAAAATCATCTCTTCTTATTTTCTCAGTCTATATTTTTGGGAAATGTTTGCATTGTGCATTCCCCTGTGTGGTCCTCTCTCTCACCTTTCTCCACAACCAATGCCCCCATCTCTCTGCAGCATCCAGCATTTATTTCTCCCCTAAACTACATCTACACACCTCCTACCTTCCTTCATGTGGCCTCTTCTCTCCAATTGTGGCATTTGTTCTGTAAGATCTCAGGTCGATTTCTTTGGTATTTAGAATGATTTGATAGTTTTTTATTTGTGTTCCAGTGATGATATGAGCCTAGGGTTTTTTCTACCAAGCTGCCATCTCAACTCTTCACCTTAAATCTTTTGATTCGAGTGTGTAGTTCATATACGTTCAAAGTAATTATAGATAGATATGTATATTGCCATTTGATTTCTTGTTTTATCATTTTTTCTGGAATTTTTTTTCTGTTTTTTTCTTGTCTTTTTCACTTTTTGTCTCTCCTTTCCACTCATAGCATCCCCTTTAATATTTCCTGCAAGGCTAGTTTAGTAGTCATGAACTACTTTAGTTTTTGTTTGCCTGAGAATCTTTTTTTTTATATATAGCTAACAATACTGTTTTTATTTATTTTCATATTATATTGTTTTATTTTATTATTTTATTTTATTTCTTTAAATTCAAGTTAATTAACATACAGTGTAGTATTGGTGTCAGGAATAGAACCCAATGATTCATCACTTATATTTAACACCCAGTGCTCATCCCAAATAGTGCCCTCATTAATGCCCATCACCCGTTTAGCCCATTACCCCACACAACTTCCCTCCAGCAACCTCAGTTTATTCTCTGTATTTAAGAGCCTCTTATGGTTTGCCTCCTTCTCTGTTTTTTTTTTTTATCTTATTTTCCCTTGCCTTCCCCTATATTTATCTGTTTTGTTTCTGAAATTCCATATATGAGTGAAATCATATATTTGTCTTCTCTGACTGACTTATTTTGCTTAGTATAGTATTCTTCATCTCTCTTTCTATTGTGAATGATAGCCTTCCTGGATATTCGTAGCTGCACGTTTTTCTCATTCAGCACTTTGAATACATCATGCCATTCCCTTTTGTCTTGCCATGTTTCTGTTGAGAAATCTCTAGTTAGCCCTATAGGTCTTCCTTTGTAAGTTAAGGACTTCTGTCTTGATGCTTTTAATATTTTTTTTATCACTGTATTTTCAAATGTAATCAAAATAGGTCTCAGTGTTGGCATGATGTTGCTGATTTTGATGGGAGTTGTCTGTGCCTCCTGGATCTGGATGTCTATTTCCTTTCCCAGATTAGGGAATTTTTCAGCTATTATTTTCTAAAGTAAATTTTATGCCCCTTTTCTGTCTCTTCATCTGGTACTACTATAACACAAATGTGATTAAATTTGATGGAGCCACTGAGTTTCATAAATCTCTTGTTCTACCATTCCCCTCTCTTTTGTTCATCTTCATCAATTTCCATTATTTTGTCTTCTTTGTCATTAATTCATTCTTCTGCTTTTCCAGCCTACTGTTTATTACACCAAGGCTTTTTCTTTTTTAATTAATAATTTATTAATTTTGAGACAGAGAGAGAAAGCAGAGAGAGAGGGAGAGAGAGAATCCAGAACAGTCCCCATGATGTCAGCACAGAGCACAATACAGGGTTTGATCTCATGAAACACAAGATCCTGACCTGAGCCAAAATCAAGAGTCAGGCTCTTAACTGACTGAGCCAACCAAGGTGCCTAGGCCTTTTTCCAATCGCATTGATTGCATTCTTAATCTCTGATTGATTTTTGTTAACAGTTATCATTATAGAAAGCATCTCATTCATGTCTTTTATAGTTTTCTCAAACCAAGTGAGTATCATTATGATTGATGTTTTAAATGCTTCATCAGTCATGTTACTTCTATCTGTTTCACTTAGATCTCTGGCTTTGGTCTTGTTCTTTCATTTGTGATAAATTCTCGCATTTTGCAATTTTTTTTCTGTCTCTCCCTTCTTGTTTGTGTTGCTAAACCCAGTTGTATCTCCTGATCCTAAACATGATGGCTTTATGTAGAAGAGGTCTTGTAGGGCCTAGGGCCTGGCACATCAGTGAGTGTCTCTGCTGCGTGCTGTGTGTGCTTTGCTGTTGTGTTTTGGTTGTTCTATACTTCAGCTAGGTCAACTACAGAGGCTTTAATTACCTGCAGTGGGCAGTATTTGGTGCCTGGCCTGAATGTGACAAGTACTAACTTGGTGTTTTCTGGTCTGCTTGGAAATAAGACCTGACACCACTTCCACTAGAAATGTGGTCCTGGAGAACTCTCTGGTCTGACGATGTTTTGTTGGCATGAGTTTATTCTGGTCTTCTGGGGAGAGGCTGGCTGTACTGGTATTGAGGCAAGTTTGCATGAGAGGGACACTCCCACCAGAGTGCAGGGTTGTGGGTCTTGGTGTAAGCATGTAAGCCAGTATCAGCAGTGCACTGATTCCTAAAGTTGGCTCTGTTCATGCTGAGGGTCAGTGGAAGGAAATGGCAGATGACAGCTCCTATGTTGCTGGAGAGGCAACATGAAAATCTTTCTCTCAAGCACACGCTCCAAGAAGAGCAAATACTCTCCCCTTCCTGTGTGCCCCAGGCATTTTCCAGATTGCTGTTTCCAAGTTATGTTTCCTAAGTTTTCTTTTCCCTGTCTTCTCTCCAGGACCAGAGCAGTGTCCTCTAGTCTTTATTCCAGCCATGTCTGCAGACCATTAAAACTTCAAACTTTAGAGACAAGGTGTGGGCTCGGGTTTGTGCTGGTCTTGTGGGGAAGGAGCCCATCATGCTGGGACTGAGGCCAGACTTACTGAGAAGAACAATCCTTCCAGAGTATAGGGGTTTGGGACTTGGTGTAAACAAGTTAGGCAGCCAGCATCTAGGCTGCACTGCTTTCAGCAAGTGACTCTGTCTTTATGCTGAGGGGTGGAGGAAGGGAAATAGTGCCAACCAGCTCCTTTTTTCCCAGAGAGGAAAATCTGTGAGTGTTGCCTCAGCGGGAAGGGCTCCAAGAAGAGCAAATACTCTCCCCATTTTGTGCCCCAGGAGTTCTTTAGATTGTTCTTTCCATGCCATTTGCCCCTGGGTTGTTTGCCTTCTCTCTAGGAGGAGGACAGTGCCTTCGGAACTGTATTCCAGCAAAGTTCTCTGGCCTTTGTAACTCCAGGCTTTATGCCCTGCTGGTGTCAGGAACTCAAGCCCTCTCATTTTTCAAGCCAAAGGCTTTGGGGAAAAGTTCTCTTTATGCACTCCCCTGTGTGTTCCTCTTTCTCTTGCCCTTCTCTGCAACCATGGCTCCCTCCACTCCACAGTACCAGAGATCTTTTTCTCCACTAAATTTTGCATCTGTTTTTACTACCTTCTTGGATATGTCCTCTTCTCTCCTTTTATTTGTAGTTTGATCCATCAAAATTCAGGTCAGTTTTGAGGATATTTAGGATGACTTGATAGTTCTCTAGTTCTTTTGAAAAAACGAGAGGAGCCTAGTGTTCTTTTAGTCTGATAACATCTTCCCCCTTGGAATCATACATTGAATTGTTTTCTTTATTTCTCTTTTTGCTGCTTCATTAATGGTGTATATAAATGGAACATATTTCTATACATTTATGTTGTATCTTGTGACTATTTAGTTCATTTATCAGTTCTAGAAGATTTTTGGTGAAGTCTTTCAGGTTTTCTATATATAGTATGTCATTGACAAGGAGTGTAAGTTTTACTTCTTCCTTACCAATTTTGATGCCTTTTATTCCTTTTGGTTTTCTGATTGCTGTGGCTAGAAATTCCAATAGTATGTTGAATAAAAGTGGTAAGAGGGGACACCCTTGTCTTCTCCTGAGCTTAGGGGGAAATCTCTCAGTTTTTGTTTTTGTTTTTGTTTTTGTTTTTGTTTTTGTTTTTGTTTTTCCCATTAAGGATGATGAGGTTTTTCATACATAGACTTTTTTATGTTGAGGTATGTTCCCTTAAAACCTACTTTGTTGAGGGTTTTTTTTTTACCATGAATGGATGTTGTACTTTGTCCAATGCTTTTTCTCCATCTATGGAAAAGATTACAAAGTTCTTTCCTTTATTTTACTTATGTCATATATTGCATTCATTGATTTGCAAATATTGAACCACCCTTTCATCCCAGCAATAAAACTCACTTGATCATGGTGCATGATTTTTTAACGTATTTTTGAATTCAGTTTGTTAGTATTTTGTTAAGAATTTTTGCATCCATATTCATCAGGGATATTGGTCTGTGGTTCTCTTTTATAGTGGTGTATTTATCTGGTTTTGCTTTCAGGGTAATGCTGACCTCATAGAATGAATGAATTTGTAAGTTTTCCTTCCTTTTCTATCTTTTTGAATAGTTCAAGATGAATAGATTTTAAGTCTCCTATAAATAAATAGTAGAATTCACCTGTGAAACCATCTGGTCCTAGACTCTTGTTTGTTGGAAATTTTTAAATTACTGACTCAATTTCTTTTTTTCTTTTCTTCTCTTTTTTCTTTCTTTTCTCCCCTTCCCTTTTCTTTTCTCCCCTTCTCTTCCTTTCTCTTCTCTTCTCTCTCTCTCTCTCTCTCTCTCTCTCTCTCTCTTTTTGAGAGAGCACAATCTGGGGGAGGAGCAGAGGGAGGGAGGGTGGGAGGGAGAGAGACAGAGAAAGAGAGAGAGACAGAGAGAGAGAGAATCATAAACAGGGTCCGTTCCCAGCATGGAGCTCGACATGGGGCTTGATCTCACAACTGTGAGAGCCAAAATCAAAAGTCAGATTATTAACTGACTGAGTCACCCAGGCACCTCGATTACTGACGCAATTTATTTGCAGGTTTTCAGTCTGCTCAAATTTTCTTTCTTTCTGTTTCAGTTTTGATAGTTTCTACATTTCTAGGAATTTATCTATTTCTTTAAGGTTGCCAATTTGTTAGCCTATCGTTTTTCAAAATATTCTTTTAGGATTGTATGTATTTTTGTGGTGGTGTTGGTTATTTCTCTCTCATTTGTAACTTTATTTATTTGACTCTTTTACCTTATTTTCTTGATAAATTTGACTATCAATTTCTTGATAAATTTCTTGATAAATTTGACTGTCTACCAATTTTACTGATTTTTTTTCAAAAAACAGTCTCCTAGTTGCATTGATGTGTTCTATTGTTTTTGTTTGTTTGTTTCTATATCATTTATTTCTGCTCTAATCTTTATTATTACTTCTGCTAGTTTTAGGTTTTTGTTTGTTTGTTGTTGCTGTTGTTATTATTGTAGCTTCTTTAAGTGAAAGGTAGGTTAGGTGGTTTATTTGAGATTTTTTTCTTACTTTTTAGGTAGACCTGTATTGCTACAAACTTCCCTCTTACAAACTATTTTGCTTTAGGACAGTTGTGTTTTCATTTTTATTTGTTTCCATGTACTTTTAAAATTCATTACTTTATTTCTTGTTTGACCCATTTGATGTTTAGTAGCATGTTGTCTAACCTTTATGTATTTGTGGGCTTCCCAAATTTTTTTCTTGTGGTTGATTTCTAGCATTGTTGTCAGAAAGATGCATGGTATTACTTCAATTTTGCTAAACTTTCTGGGCCTTGTTTTGTGGTCTATTATGTGATCTATTCTGTATAATGTTATGTGTGTATTGAAAAAAAAAATGTGTGTTCTGCTGTTGTAGGATGGAATGCTCTTAATATATCTGTTAAATCCATTTGTTACAATGTGTCAATTAAATCCATTATTTCCTTGTTATTTTTCTCTTTACATGATCTGTCCAATATTTTTTAGTGGAAGTTAAAATCCCCTACTATTATTGTATCACTATTAATTATTTCCTTTTTGCTTGTTATTAACTGTTTTATATATTTGGAGGCTCCTATGTTGGGTGTGTAAAGATTTATAATTATTATATCTTCTTGTTAGATTTTCCTCCTTATTATTATAAAGTGTCTTACTTTGTCTGTTGTTATAAACTTTGTTTTAAAGTCTATTTTGTCTGAAATAAGTATGGTTATCCCAGCTTTCTTCTCACATCCATTTGTATCGTAGGTGTTTCTCCATCCCCTCACTTTCAATCTACAGGTATCTTTAAGTCTATAATGACTCTCTTGTAGACAGCATATAGATAGGTTTTGTTTTTTATCCACTCTGTCACTGTATGTCTTTTGATTGAAGAAATTAGTCCATTTACAGTCAAAATAATTTTGATACATTTGTATTTTATTCCATTTTATTACCTGTTTTGTGATTGTTTCTGAAGATTTTCTCTGATCCTTTCTTGTCTTTCTTTTGTTCATATTTTCCTTTTTCTAATTTTCTTAGTGATATATTTGGATTTATTTCTTTTTTTTCTTTGCATGTTTATTACTGTTTTTTATACATGGGTATCATTAAGTTTGTAAATAAGCTCTTCTGCCTATAGCAGTCTATATTAATTTGATGGTCATTTAAGTTTGATCCCATTCGTTTCTTCTTCTTCCTGACATTTTCAATATATGCTATTCTATTTTATATCATTTTGGGGAATTGTTCACCTCATTTTTTTACAGAAATATTAATTTTCACTGCTTTTGTGTTTTCTTTCTTAATACTGTCAATTTTGGTGTCTGGAAAACTCTTTATCTCTTCTATTCTGAATAATATTCTTAAAGTATAGAATATTCTTGCCTGCAGATTTTTCCCACTCAGCACTTCCTATATTCCATGCCATTCCCTTGTGGCTTACAAAGTTTCTGTTGAAAAATATCCTGCTAGCATTATGGGTTTTTCCATGTAAGTTCACGATTTGTTTTGCTGCTTTTAAGATTTTTTTCTTTTTCACTATATTTTGCAAGTTTAATTACAATATGTATTGGCGTGAGTCTGGCTTTGTTGATTTTGATGGGAGTTATCATTTCTTCCTGGAATTGGATATGTTTCCTTCCCATGGTAAGGAAGTTTTCATTTATTATTTCTCTAAATAAATTTTCTGCCCTATTTATCTTCTTCTTCTGGTACTCCTATAATACCAAGGTTATTAAATATGATGACGCCACTGAACTCCTTAAATCTATTCGCATTGTGTGCAATTCTTTTCACTTTTTTTGTTCACCTTGATTACTTTCCATTGCTTTGTCTGGTAGGTCACTAATTCATTACTTGCTTCTTCAATCTTGTTATTCATTCCATCAAGTGTGTTTCTTATTTCATTTAATGAGGTCTTTATCTCTGTTGTGTTATTCTTTACCTGTGTGTTAAGGGTCTCACTCATATCTTCCACTCTTTTTTTAAAGAATGTATGAGAGAGTTCCTTATAATCATTGCTTTAAATTCTCTACAAGACATCTTTCTTTGTTTTGCTTAGATCTCTGGTCATGGCATTCTCCTGTTCTTTCATTTGGAATAAATTTCTCTGTCTCATTTTGTCTGTTCTCTCTGTTTCTCTGTGTTAAGAAAGTCTGCTGTGTCTTACACTCTTGAAAATAGTGACTTTATGAAAAATAGGTCCTGGGGTGCCTTGCAGTTCAAGGTCCCTTTTTCACCAGGACCTGGAATTTCAAGAAAGTATCTTATGTGTGTTGCTTATGCCTTGCTATTGTTTCTGAGCCACTTCTCTTTCAGTGCGATCATCTATACTGATTTTCTGCCTATTGTGGGCTGTACTTGCTCTCTTTGGTGTTAGTACCCATGTAGGCCAGCTCTGAAGGGGCATGCCTGCCAGTGAACTTGGGAACTGGGTGGTGGTATTAGCAAAGTTTGCACTGGGCCTCTCATCCTATGCAGGTCCCCCACAGTGCTGATGTAGCTGTGGACTGTGTTGGTGCTGCTGGTGTTGTATGATTGGGCATGGTGTCTGTTGGCTGGAGGTGCATGTCAGCATAGTGGTGTGCTGCAGCAGCTGTGCACCTGGCAACTGATCAGGGTGCATGTGTGGCTTTAACAAAATTTTCCCTGAGCCCAGGGCTGAGGCCAGCAGGCTTGGATTGGGTTACTTCCTCAGGAGACCTCATGGGAATAGCACACTGCCAGAGGGTCAGGCAGCAAGTGTCTATGCAACCAGATTTCTTGCAGGTGGCTATGTTAATGTTGGGTGGCGGGGAAACTATCATCTGCCAGCTCCCTCATTTCTGGAGAAGTTCCTCAATATACTCTGAAATCAGTATGAACAGATCTGTCTCCTGTTTGCCCCTGGCATTGTGCAAACTGCCTTTTATTTTTATTTTTAATTTTTAAACTTTTTATTTAATCACTTAATCCACTCCTTAATCCCCATCAACAATTTCACCCATATCCTACCCTACCTCCTCTCTGGTAACCATTAGATACTTCTCTATAGTTAAACATATCTTGGTTTGCTTCCCTCTTTTATTTTTCAATTTTTCATGTATTTTGTTTCCTAAATTTCACATGGGAAGAAAATCATATGGCATTTGTCTTTCTCTGACTTACTTATGTCACTTAAAATAATACTCTCTAGGTCCATCCATGTCATTTCAAATGGCAGACTGCCATTTTTTGTTGCTTCTATGTGAAAGCTGCTATCTCTTTAAGGGCCCTGACCAAACTATTGCTCACCTTGCTTGGCACCCAGTGCTGAGTTGTATATCTGAGGTGAAAAGAGGCAATATGATTTGCACAGTGATGTCCCATATAAACCTTCTTTATGAGGGTGAGGTAAGTTTTGGTTTTGTTTCCTAAAATTTTAAGTGCAAATCAGTATTCTGTACAGCCAATCTTGGGAAATACATGCTTTGTATCTTCTCGTGAAGAAAAATGCTTTACATGGTTATAAGCCAGAGGTGAGTGCTTAGTTTGAGATTAGGCAAAATATGGAAAACAGAAGTAAAATAATAATAATGAAGTCATCAAGAAGGCTTGGGCTTTCAAGCCTTTGGAAAGTTTAGCCATGAAAATGAACAACTTCTATTCATTTATTGGCCCTGACTCTAAAAGAAGATTTGATGAAAGAGGCCCCCATTACTTTGTTTTGTTTTGTTTTTAACTTTTGAATTTGGAATAATTTCAGGCTTACACAAAAGTTGTATAAGTGCTACAAAGTATTTCTGTATACAGTTGTCCCAGATTCTCCCCCAATTAATATATTACATAACCACATTACAATGATCAAAGCAGTATATTAGCATTGATACAATATTTTAAATTTACAGACTTCATTCACATTTTTCCAAGTGTCCCCCTAATTTCTTGTTTCTGCTTCAGGATCTGATGTTAGGTCTCACGATGGACTCTCTCTATCCTTTTTTAATCCAGAATAGGTTCTCAGAATTTATTTGACTTTCATGATCTTGATGCATTTGCAGAGTCAAATCTATGGAATCCCCTTCATTTTGATTTATCCTGATGTTTCTTAATGATACAAAACAGGTTATGCATGTTTGATAAAGATATCACAGAAATGTTTGTTCCCTTCTTAGTACATCAAATTAAGAGCTCCATGATGTTGGTAAGTCTCATTATTGGTGAAGTTAGCCTTGATCATTGTGTTAAGGTTATGTCTGCCAGGTTTCTGAAATGCAAAATTAGTATTTTGTAATATTAATTACAAAATTAGTAAGTATCTTATAGGGAGAATCTTTGAGGGCATACAAATAATCTATTACTCATAATACATTTACTCACTAATTTTATCATGCATTTTTAATTATCAACTGAAACAATTACTGATCTGGTTACCAAAAATACTTTAGTTTTTCTTTCTTTCTTCTTCTTCTTCTTCTTCTTCTTCTTCTTCTTCTTTTGTTTCTTCTTCTTCTTCTTCTTCTTCTTCTTCTTCTTCAATTTGAGAGAGAGAGAGACAGTGAGAGAGAGAGAGAGCAAGCATGAGCCGGGGAGAGAGGCGGAGGGAGGGGGCAGAGGAAGAGAGAGAAAATCTTAAGCAGGATCCGTGCTCAGTGCAGAGCTTGACAGAGGGCTCAATCCCACAACAATGTGATCATGACCTCATCCAAAATTAAAAGTCAGACACTCAGCCATCTGAGCCAACCAGACACGCCTCTGAAGATATTTTTTTTATTTCCATAATTCTTTCTATACTTATTAGTTTGAAATACATTCTCCCCCACTGATGTGTGCTTTTAGATCATTTATTTGTATCAGTATTGATTAATTTATTCTGTATATTCTAATCCATTACCATCATTATTTTTGCTAAAGTTTTCCTTTTGGTAGTTGGAAGCCCCTTTAAATTGAATCCTGTAGATGAGTTTTCATTTTAGTAATTTTATTTTTAGAAAACAAAAACATATTTCATTTCACAATACTTACATGCTGGAATCTATTTTAATTTGAGCTATTTTCAGGAGCCACAAGTGAGGAGATCTGGTATTCTTAGAGATGAGCTAAGCAGCCAGGGTTCTGCTCTCAGCTTACCCAAGAACCAGCTGTCAATTATTTATTATCGCTTCAATTTAGTAACAAGAAAGTACTGGATTTGTAACAATAGTAATATTTTGAATCTAAAAACCTTTGATTCTTATCTGATGGAAAGAAGTGCTGGTAGTTCATTGACAGATTGTTTTTTGATAACTTGATGGGGATAGAAGTTATTTAAAAATAATTAGGAAAGATTTCCTTGAAAATTAATAAAGGAAACAAAGTTGAAGTGGAATGCACAAGAAAAGCAACAAGACTTACCAAAAGATTTGCTATTTATCTCTAATTAGAGATAGGGTTCCTGGACTTCTTTGGCATGTGCATATCTGTAAATGTTACAGTTTCTCAAAAAGACAGTATTGATGATGATCTACTGTTCAGCTCATGAAATGGTTGTAATACTACAAATATAATTAGCTATAGCTTCACATGAAGACTCAATATGAAAGTAAACCTTGTATTCAGAAAAAAATATCATTGATGACTTGCAAAAGTGAGAAAAAACTGAACAATTCTTGACAGTTGAATATGATTCAGGACTGGCAGGTATAAAGTGAATGAGATTTAAGGTTGACACATATAAAATATTTAATAATGCTTTCATATTTTTCTGCAGGAATAAATTTAACTTACAGACTTTAGTTATATGAACTTCAATATTTTTCACTCTCAGTGCATACATTCCTAAGTTATTTTTACACACAAAGTACCTTTTTAGCAAAAGTTCAAAATAAATATACAAAGAAAAATATACATGAAACATCTTTGGTACCTTTTGAAAAAAAAGCAATATCATATTAGTTGAATTAAGTTTTTATTCCAACTAAGATAGTATAAAGTTCATGAGTTTTCAAGTTTACTTGTAACAAAGACAGTCTTTCCTTAAGTCACAGTATATATTTTTTTTCATTACTGGATTCAGAATAACAAATTTTTTAATTATGCTCAAACACAACAAATTTATTTATCATCATTATTAAAATCCTTTCTCACATTTGAGAAATGTGAGACAGGAAACTATCAAAACACTAGAGGATAAAACAGGCAGCAACCTCTTTGATGTTGGCTACAGCAACTTCTTTTTTTTTTTAATGTTTTTTTTAATGTTTTTTTTGAGAGAGAGACAGAGACAGAGCATGAGAGGCAGAGGGGCAGAGAGAGAAGGAGTCACAAAATATGAAGCAGACTCCAGGCTCTGAGCTGTCAGCACAGCCCGATGCGGGGCTCAAACTCATGGGTTGTGAGATCATGACCTGAGCTGAAGTCGGACGCTTAACTGACTGAGCCACCCAGGCGTCCCTAGCAACTTCTTAATAGACATGTCTCTGGAAGTAAGAGAAATAAAAACTAAAATGAACTATTGGGACCTCATATTAAGGGATAAAACTAAATAAAGTTTTAATATAATATTTTAATAATAATAATAATAATTTTATAATACAATAAATAATTAAAAAAAACAATAAAACTAAAAGGCAACCAATGGAATGGAAGAAGATAGTTGCAAGTGACATAGTGGATAAAAGGTTAGTATCCAAAATATAACAAGAATTTAACAAATTTAACTCCCAAAAATCAAATAATCCAGTGAAGAAATGGGCAGGGGGCATGAATACACACTTTTCCAAAGAAGACATCCAGATACATGAAAATATGTTCAACGTCACTCATCATGAGGGAAATACAAATCAAAACCACAAAGAGATACAACCTCACACCTGTCAGAATGGTTGAAATTAACAACTCAGGAAACAATAGACTTTGGTGAAGATGTGGAAAAAGGGGAATGTTTTGCATTGTTGGTGGGAATGCAAACTGGTGTATTCACTTTGGAAAACAGTATGGAGGTTCCTCAAAAAGTTAAAAAAAGAACTACCTTATGAAACAGCAGTTTCACTACTAGGTATTTATCCAAAGGACACAAAAATGCTGATTCAAAGGGGGACACGCACCCCAATGTTTATAGCAGCACTATCAACTATAGCCAAATTTTTCAAAGAGCCCAAATGTCCATTCACTAATGAGTGGATAAAGAAGAGGTGGTATATATATATATATATATATACAATACTACTTGACTATCAAAAAGAATATCTTGCCATTTGCAAAAACATGGATGGAACTAGAGTCTATTCTGCTAAGCGAAATAAGTCAGTCAATGAAAGATAAATATCATATGATTCCATTCATATGTGAAATTTAAGAAACAATACACATGAATATTGAAGAAGGGAAGGAAAAATAAGATAAAAACAGAGTGGGAGGCAAACTTAAGAGTCTCTTAAATACAGAAAACAAACAGGGTTGCTGGAGGGAGGTGTGGCAGGGGATGGGCTAAATGGGTGATGGGCATTACGGAGGGCACTTATGGGAGGAGCACTGGATGTCATATGTAAATTATGAATCACAGGATTCTAGTCCTGAAACAAACACTATGTCATATGTTAA
Organism: Prionailurus bengalensis; assembly: GCF_016509475.1. Classification (NCBI taxonomy): domain Eukaryota; kingdom Metazoa; phylum Chordata; class Mammalia; order Carnivora; family Felidae; genus Prionailurus; species Prionailurus bengalensis. The sequence continues at coordinate 69,087,491 of NC_057361.1, forward strand.
CTTGAATTTAAATAAAATTTAAAAATAAAATAATAAAATAAAGTAAAATAAATTCTTTATACAAAAGCAAATATTTCTTCATTGAAAGGTAGAGCACACACACATAAACACACACAGTATTTGTAAATTTTTCTGTTTTATTCATGTCAATCACAATATGAACATCAATCATTTAAATAAAAGGGTACTGTACAATGTTCTTATATTGCAATGAATATATTCTATAAAGCAGCTGTCCATTAGTGTCTCATGTCAGTTAATTTCATGAAAACTAAGATGTCTAATTAAGTATTAGTTTTTAACACAATGCTTTTTTTCTAAAGTATATGATGACTGCATCATTAATAAATCTTATACAGGATATAGAATTAATTTTTCTATTATGACAGATGTGTCATTTATATGCAATCAAATCCTGATTTACATTTTGTGGGAAATTTGAAATCATACTAATGCTTGAGAGTAAGTTCTCACAAAACGCGCTTACTTGGTATAATTTTGAATTATTTAGAGGGCTATGTAACTCTCCCAAATTTGAAATGGAACTTAAGGCTCTCAAATATCAACACTCTCAAGAAGTTTATCTTACCATAACCAACCCTGTTTCCACTAACTGACTTCATTTTCACATGCCAAAGAGGAGACTTATAGGAACAGAAATTGTACATTTGTTAGGGCTCAATCCAATGGAAGCTTGTATATTAATTTATTATCAACATATAGTGATAATGAATAGGTCCATGACAACTTGCTTAGGTAGGAGCATTTTAATTTCTGAGGATTCCCAGCAGAATAAACTAGAGATCAGCAGTACATGATAGCTTCAATCTTTATGAAGATTGTAAACAGCATATATATATATATAGCCGACCTCTTAAATCCTCCATATTTTTGTTCATCGTAGCACCTTTCCTAGCCTTCACACTAGCCCTAACCATGTGAATCTCCCTATCCATACCGTACCCACTTATTAACATAAACCTAGGAGTACTATTTATATTGGCCATATCAAGCCTTGCCGTCTACTCCATCCTATGATCAAGATGAGCCTCAAATTCCAAATATGCCCTAATTGGGGCCTTGCGAGCCATAGCCCAAACAATCTCATATGAAGTCACACTAACTATTATCCTCCCATCAGTACTACTAATAAATGGATCCTTTACACTAATCACTACCCATAATAATATATCACCTCTAGCTATAATATGATTTATCTCAACATTAGAAGAAAAGAACTGAGCCCCATTCGACCTAACAGAAGGGGAATCAGAACTCGTCTCCGGGTTCAATGTAGAATATGCAGCAGGTCCTTTTGCCCTATTCTTCTTAGTAGAATACGCTAACATCATCATAATAAACATCCTAACAACAATTCTATTCTTCGGAGCATTCCCTACATACCAGAACTATACACCGTCAACTTTACAGTAAAAACCCTATTCCTGACAGTCACTTTCCTATGAATCTGAGCATCTTATCCACGATTCCAATATGACCAACTTATACCCCTCCTATGAAAAAACTTCCTACCCCTTACTCTAGCCCTATGTATAAGACATGTATCCCTGCCCATTATCACAGCAAGCATTCTACCTCAAACATAAGAAATATGTCTGACAAAAGAGTTACTTTGATAGAGTAAATTATAGAGATTCAAGCCCTCTTATTTCTAGAATTATAGGAGTCGAACCTAATCCTAAGAATCCAAAAATATTAGTGCTACCATTATTACACCACATTCTACAGTAAGGTAGCTAAATAAGCTATCAGGCCCATACCCCGAAAATGTTGGTTTATACCCTTCCCGTACTAATCTAACCCCCTATCTTTATATTAACTGTCATCTCAGGGGCCATAATTGTAATAACAACCTCTCACTGACTTATAGTCTGAATTGACTTCGCAATAAATCTAGCTATTATTCCCATCCTTATAAAAAAATTTAACCCACGAGCCATAGAAGCACCCACAAAATATTTCTTAATACAAGCAACTGCCTCCATGCTCCTAATAGGAATTATTATTAATCTGCTATACTCAGGACAGTGAACTGTATCAAAAAATCTAAACCCCATAGCATCAGTCATAATAACCATTGCCTTAGCAATAAAACTGAGCTTGGCTCTATGCCACTTCTGAGTGCCTGAAGTCACACAAGGAATCTCTATATCCTTGGGCCTAATCCTATTAATGTGACAAAAAATTGCACCACTATCAATCCTCTACCAAATCTCACCTGCCATTAACCCCAACCTACTACTAACAATAGCTATCATATAAGTCGTAGTTGGTGGATGAGGAGGACTTAACCAAACACAACTATGAAAAATCATAGCATACTCCTCAATCGCCCACATGGGCTGAATAACAGCTATCATACTATACAACCCTACAATAATAATCCTAAACTTAATTACTTACATCATCATAACATGGACCACCTTTATGTTATTTCTATAGAGCTACACCACAACAACATCATCCCTATCACAAACATGAGACAAGACACCCCTAATCACCTCATTTATTTTAGTGCTGATAATATCTTTAGGTGACCTCACACCACTCTCTGGCTTTATCACAAAATGAATAATTATCCAAGAACTAACAAAAAAACAAATAATCATAATACCTACGTTATTAGCCATGACAGCACTACTTACCCTATATTTTACATACGACTAACATATGCCACAGCATTAACTATATTTCCTTCAACAAAGAGTATAAAAATAAAATGATGATTTGAAAGTACAAAAATAAAAATAACCCTCTTGCCCCCTCTCATTGTAATATCAACTATACTGCTACCACTTGCACCAATACTATTTTGGATTAGAAATTTAGGTTAGAACTAGACCAAGAGCCTTCAAAGCTTTGAGCAAGTCACATAGACTTAACTTCCGTACACCCAACCCTAAGGACTGTAAAAATCTATCTTACATCAATTGATTGCAAATCAAACACTTTAATTAAGCTAAGCCCTCACTATATTGATGGGCTCCAACCCCACGACCTCATTAAAATCATTAACCACTCATTTATCGACCTACCTGCCACGTCCAAGCATGATGAAACTTTGGCTCTTTATTAGGAGTCTGCCTAATCCTACAAATTCTTACAGGCCTCTTTCTAGCTATACACTACACATCAGACACAACAACCGCCTTCTCATCAGTTATACATCTGTCGTGACGTTAACTATGGCTGAATCATCCTATACAGGCACGCTAATGGAGCCTCTATATTCTTTATCTGCCTATTTACACATGTAGGCTGAGGGATGTACTACAGCTCCTATACCTTCTCAGAAACATGAAATATCGGAATCGTGTTACTATTTGCAGTCATAGCTACAGCTTTCATAGGATATGTCCTACCGTAAGTCCAAATATCCTTTTGAGGAGCTACTGTAATTACTAACCTCCTATCAGCAATCCCATATATTGGAACCAACTTAGTAGAAATGATCTAAGGGGACTTCTCAGTAGACAAAGCCACCTTGACACAGTTCCTTGCCTTCCATTTCATCCTTCCATTTATTATCTCAGACCTAGCAGCAGCCCACCTTCTATTCCTTCAGGAAACAGGATCCAACAACCCCTCAGGAATAACATCCGACTCAGATAAAATCCCATTCCATCCTTATTACACAAAGACATCCTGGGCCTCATAGTATTAATTCTAGTGCTCATATTACATGTCCTATTCTCACAGATCTACCAGGAGACTCAGACAACTATACTTCCGCTAACCCTCTAAACACCCACCTCATATTAAACCCGAATGAGATTTCTTATTTGCATGTGCAATCCTTCAATCCATCCCTAATAAACTAGGAGGAGTCCTGCCCTAGTCCTCTCTATCCTAGTTCTAGCAATCATCCTTATTCTCCACACTTCTAAACAATGAGGGATAATATTCCAACCACTAAGCCAATGCCTATTTTGATTTCTAGTAGCAGACCTACTAACCCTAACATGAATCGGCGGCCAACATGTAGAACACCCTTTATCACTATTGGCTAACTAGCTTCTGTCTTATACTTCGCGACCCTTCTAATCTTAATACCGATCTCAGGCATTATCGAAAATCACCTCCTTAAATGAAGAGTCTTTGTAGTATATAAAATACTTTGGTCTTGTAAACCAAAAAAGGAGAACATATGCCCTTCCTAAGACTTCAAGGAAGAAGCAACAGCCCCACCATCAGCACCCAAAGCTGAAATTCTTTTTTAAACTATTCCTTGCCAATACTGCAACTTTCATAATTAATATATTGCATATACCCATATTGTGCTTGTCCAGTACGTCTTTATTTCCCATAAAAAAGACATGTGAAAAATCCCTATTACCACAACACAGAACATATCATGTAAGATTAGTATATTGATTATTAACCCCATGAACATTAAACACGTACAAGAACCCATTAATATCATGCAAAACACATTGCATACACTGCACATTAACTGCCAACTCATGAACATAAAGTGAGTACAATAATACATTAATATTATACAAAACATACTATGTACATCATGCATTTTGTTTCATCATTGTGAAGGAGAAAAAGTATTAATGAGGTAGAAAAAATTAAAATAAAAAAATATTAAAATCAGGAAGTTAAACACACACACAAACACACACACACACACACAAATCAAATAGATGATGCTAGATCCTAGGTGTGTTTTGATTTGTGTGTTGAAAGTGGTTTGATAGATTAGAGAAAAAAGGGGGAAAAAAAGGAAACATTTGAAAATGTGAAAAAACAAATACACTCAAGTAGACTAAAATCAAATAATGGAAGTAAAATAGAATTTGAAAAAATTTACAGAAAAGTAAATAATATAGTAGAAAAAATTAAGGGAAAATATTTTAATAAAAATTAAAAATAAAAATGTATTTTTCTCTTTCTGTATTCTGTATTCTGTTTTTTTTATCTTTTACAATTCTTTTCTTTTTCTTGAATACACAAAGAAAAAATTCATTTTTATTTTCAATTTAAATATCTTTCTTCTATTTTAATTACCATATTTTTTTACTTTTGTGTATTTTTTTTTCAATTCTTCTTTACTTCCATCATTTTATTTTAGTCTACTTCAGTGTACTCACCTTTTCAAATTTTCAAATGATTTCCTTTGTTTTCTTTCTTTTTCTTTTTTCCATTTTCCATTTCTTTTCTTTTTCTTGAATGCAGAAAGAGAAAAACTTCAATTTACTTTCAATTTATATTAAAAATATTCTTATTTAATTTTCATTACTATATTTTTTGCTTTTATGTAAATTTTTTCAAATTCAATTCTACTTCCATTATTTTATTTTAGTCTACTACAGTGTATTCATTGTTTCAAATTTTCAATTTCTTTTTTCTTTTTTTTATTTCTTTTATTTTTTCTTAAATTCAGATAATGAAAAAAGTATATATTTATTTTTAATTTTTATTAAAAATATTTTCTTTAATTTTTTATACTTTATTCTTTACTTTTGTGTATATTTTTTTCAAATTCTATTTTACCCTCATCATCTCATTTTAGTCTACTTAAGTGTATTCATTTTTTCAAATTCTCAAATGATTTCCTTTTTTTATCTACCCCCCTTTTTTTTCTCTAATCTGTCAAACCACTCTCAACTCCCAGACCAAAACACACCTAGGATTTAGCATCATCTATTCAATTTGTGTGTTTGTGTGTTTTTAATTTTTAATTTAATATTTTTTAATTTTAATTTTTTAAATTTCAATTTTTCTACCTCATTAATTACTTTTTTCCCTTGAAAATGACAAAATGAAGGAATTCACCCCAAAAGAAGGAGCACAAAGAAACGAATGACAGGGATTTAACTAACACAGATACAAGCAAGATGTCTGAACAAGAATTTAGAATCACGATAATAAGAATACTAGCTGGGGTCGAAAATAGATTAGAATCCCTTTATGCAGAGATGAAAGAAGTAAAAAATAGCCAGAATGAAATTAAAAAATGCTATAACTGAATTGCAATCACAGATGGAGGCAGCAGCAGCAAGGATGGATAAGGCAGAACAGAGAATCAGTGATATAAAGGACAAACTTATAGAGAATAATGAAGCTGAAAAAAAGGGAGATTAGGGCAAAGGAGCACGATTTAAGAATTAGAGAAATCAGTGACTCATTAAAAAGGAACAATATCAAAATCATAGGGGTCCCAGAAAAGGAAGAGAGAGAAAAAGGGGTAGAAGGGTTATGTGAGCAAATCATAGCAGAAAACTTTCCTAACCTGGGGACACACAGACATCAAAATTCAAGAAGCACAGTGGACCCCCATTAGATTCAACAAAAAACTACCATCAACAAGACATATCATAGTCAAATTCACAAAATACTCATGCAAGGATAGAATCATAAAAACAGCAAGGAAAAAAAGTCCCTAACATACAAGGGAAGACAGATCACGTTTGCAGCAAATCTATCCATAGAAACTTGGCAGGCCAGAAAGGAGTCTCAGGATATATTCAGTGTGCTGAATCAGAAAAATATGCAGCCAAGAATTCTTTATCTAGCAAAGCTGTCATTCCAAATAGAAGGAGAGAGAAAACGTTTCCCAAACAAAAATTAAAGGAGTTTGTGACCACTAAACCAGCCCTGCAAGAAATTATATACCAAAAGCAACAAAAGATAAGAAAGGACCAGAGAACACCACCAGAAACTCCAACTCTATAAGCATCATAATGGCAATAAATTCATATCTTTCATTATTCACTGTAAATGTCAATGGCCTCAATGTTGCAAGCAAAAGACATAGGGTAACAGAATGAATAAGAAAACAAAATCCATGCTGCTTACAAGAGACACACTTAAGACTCAAAGACACCTTCAGATTGAAAATAAGGGGATGGAAAACTATCTATCATGCAATTGGTCAACAAAAGAAAGCAAGAGTAGCCATAGTTATATCAGACAATCTAGATTTTATAATAAAGACTGTATCAAGAGATGAAGGTCATCATATAAACATCAAGGGGTCTATCCACCAAGAAGACTTAACAATTGTAAACATTTATGTGCCACATGTAGAAGCACAAAAATATATAAATCAATGAATCACAAACATGAAGAAACTCATGGAAAATAATACCATAATACTAAGATACTTCATCAACCCACTCACAGCAATGGACAGATCATCTCATCAAAAAATCAACAAGGAAACAATGGCTTTGAATGACATACTGGACCAGTTGGACATAACAGATATATTCAAAACATTTCATCCTAAAGCAGCATAATATACATTGTTCTCCAGTGCACATGGAACGTTCCCCAGAATACATCATATAGTGGGACACAAATCAGCCCTCATGAAGTACAAAAAGATCGAGATCATACCATGCATATTTTCAGACCACAACGCTATGAAACCTGAAATTAACCAAAAGAAAAAATTTGGAAAGGTAGCAAATACTTGGAGATTGAAGAACATCCTACTAAAGAATGAATGGGCAAACCAAGAAGTTAAAGAGGAAATTAACAAGTATATGGAAGTCAATGAAAATGATAACACCACAACCCAAAACCTCTGGGATGCAGCAAAGCTGGTCATAAGAGGAAAGTGTAGAGCAATCCAGGCCTTCCTAAAGAAGGAAGAAAGATCTCAGATACACAACCTAACCTTATGCCTTAAGGAGCTGGAAAAAGAACAGCAAATAAAACCCCAAACCCGCAGAGGATTAGGAAATAATAAAGATTAGAGCAGAAATTAATGCTATTGAAACAAAAAAAAACCAAAAAAACAAAAAACAAACAAACAAACAAACAAACAAACAAACAAAAAACAGTAGAACAGATCAATGAAACCAGAAGCTGGTTCTTTGAAAGAATTGACAAAATTGATAAACCACTAGCCACTTTGATCAAGAAGAAAAAGGAAAAGACCCAAATAAATAAAATCAAGAATTAAAGAGGAGAGATCACAACCAACACAAAAGAAATAAAATCAATAATAAGAGAATATTATGAGCAATTATATGCCAATAAAATAGGCAATCTGGGAGAAATGGACAAATTCCTAGAAACATATACACTACCAACACTGAAACAGGAAGAAATAGAAAATTTGAACAGACTCATAACCAGTAAGGAAATCGGATTAGTAATCAAAAATCTCCCAAAAAACAAGAGTCCAGGGTCAGATGGCTTTCCAAGGGAATTCTACCAAACATTTAAAAAAGGGTTAACAGATGGGTATTGAGGAGGGCACCTGTTGGAATGAGCACTGGGTGTTGTATGGAAACCAATTTGACAATAAATTTCATATTAAAAAAGAGGGTGAGCAGCTATTTTCTTGAAGCTGTTCAAAAAACAGAAATGAATGGAAAACGTCCAACCTCTTTCTATGAGGCCAGCATTACCTTGATTCCAAAACCAGACAGAGACCCTACTAAAAAGGAGAACTATAGACAAATTTCCAATGAACATGGATGCAAAAATCCTGAACAAGATATTAGCCAACCGGACACAACAACATATTTAAAAAGTTATTCACCACAACCAGGCAGGATTTATACCTGGGATGAAGGGCTGGTTCAATATCCACAAAACAATTAATGTGATTCATCACATCAATAAAAGAAAGGACAAGAACCATATGATCCTCTCAATAGATGCAGAGAAAGCATTTGACAAAATACAGCATACTTTCTTGATACAAACCCTCAAGAAAGTATGGATAGAAGGAGCATCCCTCGAGATCTTAAAAGCCATATATTAATGACCCAATGCTAATATCATCTTCAATGGGGAAAAACTGAGAGTTTTACCTCTAAGGTTGGGAACAAGACAGGGATGTCCACTCTTGCCATTGTTATTCAACATAGTATTGGAAGTCTTAGCCTCTGCAATCAGACAACACAAAGAAATAAAAGGCATCCAAATCGACCAGAAAGAGTTCAAACTTTCACTCTTTGCAGATGGCATTGTACTCTATATGGAAAACCCAAAATATTCCACCAAAAAACTGCTAGAATTGATTCATGAATTCAGCAAATTTGAGGGATATAAAATCAATGCACAGAAATAGGTTGCATTCCTATACACCACCAATGAAGTGACAGAAAGAGAAATCAAGGAATTGATCCTATTTACAGTTGTGTAAAAAAACATAAAATACCTAGGAATAAATCTAACCAAAGGGATGAAAAATCAATACACTGGAAAGTATAGAAAGCTTTTGAAAGTAATTGAAAAAGACACAAAAAAATCGAAAAAGATTCCATGCTCCTGGATAAGAAGAACAAATATTGTTAAAATGTCGATAATACCCAACACAATCTGCATGTTCAATGCAATCCCTATGAAAGAAACACCAGCATTTTTCACAGAGCGAGCAAATAATCCTAAAATTTGTATGGGACCAGAAAAGACCCCCAATAGCCAAAGCAATCTTGAAAAAGAAAACCAAAGCAGGAAGCATCAAAATCCCAGACTTCAAGCTCTACTAGAAAGCTGTAATCATCATGACAGTATGGTACTGGCACAAGAACAGACACATCAATGGAACAGAATAGAGCATGCAGAAATGGACCCACAGACGTATGGCCAACTAATCTTTGACAAAGCAGGAAAGAATATCCAATGGAATTAGGACACTCTCTTCAGCAAGTGGTGCTGGGAAAACTGGACAGCACCATGCAGAAGAATCAACCTGGACCACTTTCTTATAGCATACACAAAAAATAAACTCGATATGTATGAAAGACCTCAGTGGAAGTCAGGAAGCCATCAAAATCCTCAAGGAGAAAGCAGGCAAAAACCTCTTTGATCTTGCTGACAGCAACTTCTTACTCAACACGTCTATGGAGGCAAGGGAAACAAAAGCAAAAATGAATTACTGGGACCTCATCAAAATAAAAAGCTTCTGCACAGCGAAGGAAATAATCAGCAAAACTAAAAGCAACCGCTAGAATGGGAGGTGATATTTGCAAATTACATATCAGATAAACGGTTACTATCCAAAATCTATAAATAACTTCTCAAACTCAACACCCGAAAAACAAATAATCCAGTGAAGAAATGGGCAAAAGACATGAATAGACACTTCTCCAAAGAAGACATCCAGGTGGCCAATTGACACTTGAAAAAATTCTCAACTTCACTCATCATCAGGGAAATACAAATCAAAACCACAATGAGATACCACCTTACACCTCTCAGAATGGCTAACATTAACAACTCAGGCAACAATAGATGTTGGTGAGGATGCGGAGAAAGAGGATCTCTTTTGCATTGTTAGTGGCAATGCAAGCTGGTGCAGACACGCTGGAAAACAGTATGGAGGTTCCTTAAAAAACTAAAAAATAGAACTACCCATAAGACCCAGCAATTGAACTACTAGGCCTTTATCCACGGGATAAAGGTGTGCTGTTTTGAAGGGACGCATTCACCCCTATGTTTACAGCAGCACTATCAACAATAGCCAAAGTATAGAAAGAGCCCAAATGTCCATTGATGCATGAATAGCTAAAGAAAATGTGCTGTATACAGTGGAGTATTACTCAGCAATCAAAAAGAATGAAATATTGCCATTTACAAGTACGTGGATGGAACAAGTAGATATTATGCTAAGTGAAATTAGTCAGTCAGAGAAAGACAAATACCATATGACCTCACTCATATGAGGACTTTAAAAGACAAAACAGATGAACATAAGGGAAGGGAAATAAAAGTAATATAAAAACAGGGAGGGGGGCAAAACAGAAGAGAGTCATAAATTGGAAAACAAACTGAAGGTTCCTGGAAGGGTTGTGGGAGGGGGAAGGGGCTAAATGGGTAAGGGGCATTAAGGAATCTACTCCTGAAGTCATTGTTTCACTATATGCTAACTAATTTGGATGTAATTTTAAAAATAAAAAAATAAATTAATTAAAAAAAGGAAAAAAGAAAAATCTGTGTTTTGTTTTTAAATAAGTATCTCTTCCCCACTTACATCTTTACTTTCAGAATGGGGATACTAAAGACAGAACACAATCCAATGAAGTTAAATGAAAACACTAAACAATGAATATTAATGTTATCCACAGTTTTTATACTCTCAGTATGTACCAAGATTGTGAATACTAAAAACATGTAAAATTATTGCCATTCTCATAATGCCTCTATAAAAATAATTACCGTTATGAAGTCTATTTTATAGATTAAAAACTGAACAAAAGGTAATCAGCTAGAAAATTCCACAGTTAAATTGAAATCCCAGTTTGTCTAATTTAAGATCTCAAACCATATTGATTTTATCATCCCCAAAATACCACACAGAGATCAGGGACATATGTCAGAGCATGGCCATCCATGGTTTGACTGAATGAATTATTTTGACCAGGCTGATAGAACACCTTTCAAACTAGAACAACCACTAATGAGACACATGGTGCTTTTGGTATCGTTACAGAAGAAACAATATCAGTTACAGGTGTTAAGAAAATCAAGTCTGGAAGTAAAATGTGTACAAAAGTTTATGGTAACAGATAAGAGGATGATAAGGCAAAATAGCATTACTTGTCTCAGACTTGCTGTGAAGTGTATGTTATTTATACTCTAAAAGTGCATAGACCATAAATAGAGAAGATGGCAATGGAGTAGGAGGACCATAGGCTCCTCTAGCCACATGAACACAACTAGATAACTATCAAATCATCCTACATACTCCAGAAATTTACCTGAAGACTGAAAGAAAAAAACTCCTCAACTAAAGGGAGAAGAGGTCACATTTAAGAAAGAAGAAAGGGTGGAGACATGGTTTGGAGGAGAAAAGGATCAGGGTGTTGCAGAGGGGAGGGAGCCATGGTGAAGAAAATGGGAGAGAAAGAGGAGCACACAGGAAATGCACAAGGAGAACATTTACCACAAACCAATGGGCTGGAAAAATGAAATAGCCCGTATTTTGTGAGTTCTTACAATCAGTGGGATTTAAACACTGGAGTTTTAAAGGTCAGTAGGCTTGGGTGGGATAGAATACAGAGGGCAGTGACCTACACCTGGAGAGAAGGCAAGCAAACAACATAGGGACGGACAGTATGGAAACAGTGATCTGAAGAACAGCTGAGGGGATAGTTTTCACTAGTCTCAGAGCATAGTCTCAGATCACATCCTTGAGAGGCAGCTTTCATACAGATTGATCTCCAGGAACAAAGCATCTGGCTAGTGTCATTTCCCTCCCCTGCCCCTCATCATAAACAGAGATACCCACAGGAAGCAGTATAGCTTGGACATAATCTGTCTAACTTGCTTACATTGAGCCCCAGACACCTGCACTCTGGCAGGATTGCCCTTATCAGTCAACCTTGCCTCATTCCCAGTGCAGTGAGCACCACCCCCAGAACACCAGCACAAGGCCCTGTCCACAACAATTCTCTAAACCCTGGAGTTTTAAAGGGTAGTATGTTGGGTTGGTATAGAACCTGTAGGAACTGTGCTGTACCTGGAGAGAAGGCAGGCAAAAAACCCAGGGGGAGAAAGCTGGAAACAATGATCTGAAAAACACCTAGGGACACAGCAGGGAGATAATTTGATCTTGAAACACATTTCTGAAAGACAGTTTTCACAGACATGTCACTCAAGTAATAAAGGAGCTGGTTGTTGCCATTTCCCTCCTTGTCTCTTCAGCATAAAAAAGAGAGCCACCTGCAGGAAGAAGCTCAGGGCTGACACTGGCTGCCTAACTTGCTTAGACCAAATCCCACACCCTACACTGGTCGGGCTGACCCTCTCAGGCAAACTTCCCTCAGTACTTGCATGGCAGGCCCCTCCCCCAGAAGACCAGCACAAACCCCTACCCACATCATGTCTCCAGATAAGAGAGTTCATAGGTGCCTCAGTTCTCATGAAAGTGGCGTCAGGTCTCCTGTCACAAACATACCAGAGCACACCTAGTTAAAAAGCACCACATTCAGGTCAGGGATAAAACATTCTCCACAACAGGAGAGCCTATGCAGATGACTTCTCTGAAATATAGAGCAGCCCAAACACAACAGCAGAGGGTATGGAGCACATACCAGAAACACTCCCTGAATCAACAGACCCTGGACATTACATGACCTCTTCTTCTTAAGACCATTACTTTCAGGATCAAGAGACACAAATGGCTTTCTTCACAGATAGAGGGTAGGGACTTAGGCAAAATGCCAAGACTGAGGAATTTATACTAAAGGGAAGAACAAGATAAGGCCTCAACCAGACAGCTAAGTGAAACAGATATAAGTAACATGCTCGATAGAGAATTTAAAGCAACCATAATAAGGATACTCACTGCGCATGATAAAAGAATACAAGATATCAGTGAGACACTTGACACAGAGATAAAAAAGTTAAAAATAATCAGAGATGAAGAATGCAAAAAATGAGATTGCAAATAGGCTTGATGCAATAAACAGCAGGCTAGAATAAGCATAGTAATGAATTTGTGACCTAGAAGACAAAGTAATGGAAATTAATGAAACTGAACAAAAGAGAGGAAGAAATATAATGCAACACAAGAATAGACGTAGGGAAATCAGTGCCTCCAAAGAACATAAAAATATTCATATTATATGAGTCCCACAATAAGAAGAAAGGGAAAAGGGGCAGAAAATTTATTCAAGAAATAATAGCTGAAATGTCCCTAATCTGGATATGGAAACAAATCCAGATTCAAGAAACACAGAAGACTGTCATTAAAATCAACAAAAGCAGGTCAGCATGAAGAAATATTGCAATTAATTTTTTAAAACATAGTGATAAAGATAAAAATATCTTAGCAGCAAGACTTAAGAATGTCCTAGCTTACAGAAGAAGATTCATAAAGCTGGCTGTAGATTTCTTAAGAGATATTTGGCAAACCAGAAGGTAGTTCCATGACATATTAAAAGTACCAAGTGGGAAATATCTGCATCCAAGAACAGAATACATCAAGGTTCTTATTCAGAATAAGAAAGATAAAGAGTTTCCCAGACAGATAAAAACCAAAGGAGTTAGTGACCACTAAACCAGCTCTGCAAGAAATATTGAAGGGGACACTTAAAGTGGAAAGGAAAGACCAAAAGTGAAAAAGACAAAAACAGAAAAAAAATCTCTAGTAACAATGACAAAACAAGTAATACAGTGGCATAAATTCATTTCTATGATTAAATGGACTAAATGTTCCAATACACAGTGTGTCAGAAAAGATAAAAACAAGACCCATGTATATTATGCCTACAAGAGACACACTTTAGAGCTAAAGGCAGCCGTACATTGAAAATGAGGGGATGGAGAAATATTTATCATGCAAATGGATGGCAAAAAGAAAGCCAGAGTAGCCATACTTATATTTAAAACACTAGACTTTAAAGCAAAGACTGTAAAAAACAAATAAAGTTGTTTATATCATACATAAATGATATATAAGTTTATTATATCATAATAAAGGGTCTATCCAACAAGAAGGTCTAACAATTGTTAAGTATTTATGAGTCCAAACTGGGAGCACACAAATGTATAAGTATATTAATAACATACATAAAGGAAGTAATTGGTAATAATACAATAATATTAGGTGACTTTAATACCCCACTTCCATCAATGCATAGATCATCCCAGCAGAAAATCAACAAAGAAACAATGGTTTTGAATGACACACTGGGCTAGATGGATTTAACAGATATATTCACAACATTCCATCATAAAACAGCAGAATACACATTCTTTTTAAGTGCATGTAGTACATTCTCCAGAATAAATAAAGGTAAAAGTATGGAAAATAATGAAGATGAAAAGAAGAGGTAAAGAAATATATTGGATTATGAATGTAGACTTAGAGAATTCAGTGATTCCATAAAGCATAATAACAATCATATCACAGGAGTCCCAGCAGTAGAAGAGACGGAAAAAGGAGAAGAAAATTTATTTGAGGAAATAATAGAGGAAATCTTCCATAATCTGGGGAAGAAAACAGACATCCAAATCCAGGGGACAAGAGAATTCCCTTCAAAATGAACAAAAGCAGGTGAACACCAAGACGTATCATAGTTACATTTGCAAAATATAGACATAAGAGTAAAATCTTAAAAGCAGCCAAACAAAGTAAGTCCCTATCTAACAAGGGAAGACAAATAAGGTTAGCTGCAGACCTCTCCACACAAAGTTGGCAGGCTGGAAGGTAGTTACTCAATATATTCAACAAGCTTCATGGAAAAAATATCCAGCCAAGAATTCTCTATCCATCAAGGCTATCATTCAGAAGAAAAGGAGAGATAAATAGTTTCCCAGACAAATAAAACTAAAATAGTTTGTGACCACTAAACCAGCCCTGCAAGATATATTGAAGGGGACTCCTTGAGTGGGAAAGAAAGACCAAAATTGACAGATAAAAAGGAACAGAGAAAATCACCAAAGACAAATACTTAAAAGTAATAAAATAGCTCTAATTTCATATCTATCAAAATTCACTCTAAATATAAATGGACTAAATACTGCAATCAAAAGTAATAGAGTGTGAGAGTGGATGAAATAACAAGACTAATGTATATGGGGCCTATAAAAGACTCATTTGAGACCTAAAGAAACCTGAATATTAAAAGCATGTGGATGAAGAAGAGTTTATTATGCTGATGGGCATCAAAAGAAAGCTGGAGTAACCATACTTACATATGATAAACTAGATTTTAAACCAAACACTGTAACAAGAGATGAAGGACACGGTATATAAAGGCTTTATCCAACAAGAAGATCTGATAATTGTAAATATTTATGCCACCAACTTGGAAGCCCATAAATATATAAAACAATAACAAACATAAAGGAACTCATTGATGGTAAGAGTAGGGTACTTAAACACCACCCTTAACATCAATGGACAGATCATATAAGCAGAAAATAAGTAAGAATACAATAGCTTTGAATGACACACTGGAACAGATGAATTTAACAGATGTATTCAGAACATGTCAACTTAAGAATCAGAGTACATATTCTTTTCAAGTGCACATGGGACAATCTCCAGAATAGATCACATACTGGGTCACAAGTCACACCTCAAAAAGCACAAAAATATTTACATAATATCCTGCATATTTTCTCATCATAACCCTATGAGTCTTGAAGTCAACCACATGAAAATATTTTGAAAATCCCCAAAACCATGGATGTTAAACAACATGTTACTAAAGAATGAATGCATCAATCAAGAAATCAAAGATAAAGTGTAAAAAATACATGGAAACAAATGAGTGTGAAAACACGACAGTCCAAAAACTTTAAGATGTAGCTTACAATATAGGCCTATGTCAAGAAGCAAGAAAAATCTCAGAAGAAACACAACACAACTGTACTTTACATCTAAGGGAGCTAGAAAAAAAAGAACAACAAAAGAAGCCCAAAGTCATCAGATTAAGAGAAATAATAAGGATTACAATAGACATAAATGATATAAAAACAAAAAAAAAAAACAAGAAAAAAACAACTAGTAGAACAGATGAATGAAATCAGGAGCTGGTTCCTTGAAAGAATTAATAAATTGATAACCCCCTAGGCAGATTTATCAAAAAGAAAAGAGAAAGAAACCAAATAAATAAAATCATGAATCAGGGAGGAGACATCATAACTAATACAACAGAAATACAATTATAAGACAATATTATGAAAAATAATTTAAAAAATTTATTTTATTTTTATTTTTATTTTTTTTTTAATTTTTTTTTCCGGGGCGCCTGGGTGGCGCAGTCGGTTAAGCGTCCGACTTCAGCCAGGTCACGATCTCTCAGTCCATGAGTTCGAGCCCCGCGTCAGGCTCTGGGCTGATGGCTCAGAGCCTGGAGCCTGTTTCCGATTCTGTGTCTCCCTCTCTCTCTGCCCCTTCCCCGTTCATGCTCTGTCTCTCTCTGTCCCAAAATAAATAAATAAACGTTGAAAACAAAATTTAAAAAAAAAAATATTTTTTTTTCAACGTTTATTTATTTTTGGGACAAAGAGAGACAGAGCATGAACGGGGGAGGGGCAGAGAGAGAGGGAGACACAGAATCGGAAACAGGCTCCAGGCTCTGAGCCATCAGCCCAGAGCCTGACGCGGGGCTCGAACTCACAGACCGCGAGATCGTGACCTGGCTGAAGTCGGACGCTTAACCGACTGCGCCACCCAGGCGCCCCATAAAATTTTTTTAAAAATATTATGGAAAATTATATGTAGACAAACTGGGAAATCTGGAAGAAACAGATAAATTCCTATAAACATATAAACTACCAAAACTGACATAAGAAGGAATAGAAATGTTCATGTTCATCAAACTGGTAACAGCAAACAAATTGAATCTGTAAAAAAAAATTCCCAACAATCACAAGTCTAGGGACAGAAATCTTCTCAGGGGAATTCCTCCAAACATTTAAAGAAGAGTTGATGCATATTCTTCTTAAAATTTTCAAAAAAAGTAGAAAAGGAAGGAAAACTTCCAAATTCATTCTACAAGGCCAGAATTACCCTGATTCTAAGACATGACAAAGACCCCACTAAAAAAGAGAATTATAGGCCAATATCCCTCATGAGCATGGATGCAACAGTTTTAAACATAATACCAGCAAATTGAATCCAATAGAACATTAAAAGAATCATTCACCATGATCAAATGGGATTCATTCCTGGGCTGCAAGGGTGGTGCAATATTTTCAAATTAATCAATGTGATACACCACATTAAAAAAAAAGGATAAAGGGGCACCTGGGTGGCTCAGTCACTTAAGTGCCCAACTTTGGCTCAGGTCATAGTCTTGCAATTCATGAGCTTGAGCCCCACATCAGGCTCTGTACTGACAGTTTAGAGCCTGGAGCCTTCTTTGGATTCTGTGTCTGCTCTCTCTGACCCTCCTCCGCTCAGACTCTGTCTCTATCTGAAAAATAAATAAACATAAGAGACTCTTAAAAACTGAGAATAAACTGAGGGTTGATGGGGGTGAGACGGAGGGGAAAGTGGGCGATGGGCACTAATGAGGGCACCTGTTGGGATGAGCACTGGGTGTTTTATGGAAACCAACTTGACAAAAAAAAATCCATATTAAGAAAATAAACATTAAAAATTAAAAAAAAGAAATAATAAGAACCATATGATCCTCTCAATAGATGCAGAAAAAACATTTGACAAAGTGCAGCATCCATTCTTGATAAAAATCTTCAACAGTGTATAGATAGATAGAATATACCTCAACATCATAAGGCCATATACAATACACCCCCAGCTAATATCCTCAATGGGGAAAAACTGAGAGCTTTTCTTCTATGATCAGGAGAAAGGGATTCCACTGTCACCATTGGTATTTAACATAGTACTGGAAGACCTAGCCCCAGAAATCAGAAAGCAAAAAGAAATTTAAAAAAATCTAAATTGTCAAGGAAGAAGTCAAACTTTCTCTATGCACAGACAACATGATACACTATGTAGAAAACCTGAAATACTCCATCACAACATTACTAGAACTGGTACATGAATTCAGAAAAATTGCAGGATACAAAGTCAACATACAGATATCTGTTCCATTTCTATACACCAATAATGAAGTAGAAGAAACAGAAATCAAGGAATCATGGTCATTTACCAATGCACCATGCACCAAATGCACTATGCACCAAAAACCATAAGATACTTAGGAATAAACCTAAAGAAAACAGGTAAAAGAACTGTATTCTAAAAACTATAAACACTTATGAAAAAATTTTAAGAAGACACAAACAAATGTAAAGACATTTTATGCTCATGGATTGGAAGAACAAATATTGTTAAAATGTTTGCAATACACCAAGAAATCTACACATTTAGTGCAATCCCTATCAAAATACTAAGAGCATTTTTCACAGACCTAGATCAAAGAATCCTAAAATATATATGGTACCACAAAAGTTCCTGAATAGGCAAAGCATTTTTGAAAAAGAAAAGCAAAGCTAAAGGTATCACGGTTTCTGACTTCCACCTATATTATAGAGTTGTAGTTATCAAGAGTGTATGGTTCTTCCTTAAAAAATAGACACATAGATTAATGGAACAGAATAGAAGACCAAGAAATGAACCCACGACTATATGGTCAACTAATCTTTAACAAAGCAAGAAAGATTATCCAATGGAAAAAAAGACAGTCCTTTCAAAAAATGGTGTTGGGAAAAAGGGACAGCAACATGCAAAAGAATGAAACTGGACCACGTTCTGGCAGCATTTTTTTGTTATAAAAATAAATTCAAAGGTTATTAAAGAGCTAAATGTGAGAGAGGAAGTCATCAAAATACTCAAGAAAGTAGAGAAAGTATCCCCTTGACATTGGCTATGGCAACCTTTGTTAGATATTTCTCCTGAGGCAAGGGAAAGAAACAAAAAACATCATTGGGAATTCATAAAAATAAAAAAGCTTCTTCACAGTGAAGAAAACAATCAACAAAACTAAAAGACAACCTATGGAATGGGAGAAGCTATTTGAACATGACATATGATAAAGGGTTAGTATACAAAATATATAAAGAACTTCAAATTTCAACACCACCAAAACAAATAATCCAAATAAAAATGGCAGAAGATATGAATATAACTTTTTCCAAGAAGACATAGGTATGAACAACAGACACATAAAAAGATGCTCAACATCACTCATCATCAGGGAAATGAAAATCAAAACTATAATTCAATATTATCTCACTCCTATCAGAATGACTAAAATTAGCAACACAGGAAATAGGTGTTGGCAAGAGTGTGGAGAACAGGGAATCCTCTTGCACTGTTGGTGGAATGTAAAATGGTGAAGCCACTCTGGAAAACAGTGTGGAGACTCCTCAAAAAGTTAAAGACAACTACCCTATGACCCAGCAATTGCACTCCTAGGTATTTTCCCACAAAATACAAAAATACTAATTCAAAAGGATATATGCACCCTGATGTTTATAGCAGCATTAGCTACAATAGCCAATTCATGGATACAGTCCAAGTGTGCATTGACTGATGAATATATATATTATATATACATGTATGTATATATATTCACTTTTAATATATATATATGAATATATATATGAGTATATATATATATTCACATATCCTATTTTTAGGGCTATATATCCTAAAAAAGAGGGAAATCTTGTCCCTACGACATGGATGGAACTAGAAAGTATTACAATAAGCAAAATAAGTCAGTCACAGAATGACATATACCATATGATTTCACACATATGTGGAATTTAAGAAACAAAACAAATGAGCCTAAGGAAAATAAGAGATAGGGACGAAGACCAAGAAATGGACTCTTAACTATAGAGAACAAACTTGTAGTTACCAGAGTGATTGTGGGTAGGGAATGGGTTAAATAGGCGATGAGCATTAAGGAGAGCACTTATTTTTATGTCTTGGTGTTGTAAGAAAATTAGATATAACAGAGAATGAGACAGACCATGTACCTATTCGTAAGGAACTTTAATTTTAGCAGAGGAAGAGAGAATGCACAAATGGATATCTGGATAAATTTTCAGGTCTTGACAAATAATAAGGAAAGATTGAAACAATTTAATGTTATAGAGAATTGAGAGGTACCTTAGATGGTCAGTGTAGGCTACTCCAAAGAAGTCAAACTTGAACAACAACAACAACAAAAGAGCCGTCCAAGCAAAACCTTGATGAAGAGCAATCTAGATAGAACCAAAAGTGCAAAGGCTATAAGGCAAGAATAAGCGTGTTTTGTTTGAGTAAAAACAAAAAACTTGTGTTGTAGGAGAATTATGAGTGCAGGAGAAGGTAGGATGAGATAAAGATGAAAAGTAATTAAAGGTCAGATCATATAGGACCATGATATGCTTTTTACATTTTATTATAATTTTGATGGACTTAAGGTTCAGAGTTTTAAGCAAATAAATAAAATATATAATTTATAATTTTAAAACATTGGATTAAATTCTTTTGTGGAGAAGAGAAACTAGGGAACATAACAGAAACAGGAATACCAGTTAGGAAGCTATTTCAGTCATCCTGGATAGAATGGTTGGCATAAAGATGAAGAGAATTTTTGAAATAAGAGCCGACTAACATAGGCCAAAATTATGTAAATCTGTACAGTAGCAAAAGAATAGCATGTATTTATTAACTGAAAATCCCAATTTAAATTACATCTTCATGTTCATTTAATGTAAGTTATTTAAGTAAAATTAATATTTATATCCTGTGTACCCTAAAAAAAAGTATGACTTGAGACCCCTTAAAATAAAAACTACAGACAAAATAATGATTATTATGATGGTAAAAAAAAGCCAATAGATAAGAGGCAATATGAAAATTGGATAAAAAAGTGTTTGCTGAAGTTGAGAATACATTTTTTTCCAAACTTCCTATTAGCTAGGACTAATTTATTAGGCAGAATACTATTTATCAAGAGGAATATATTTTACTCCTTTGAACTAAACTGTAATATAATGTTATCCTATGTATCTTTATACATAAGGATAAGGACATTAAGTGAACTAATAGATGATATTGGCTTCATTTTTAGTATAATTAGTACACTGTTTCTTTGATCCTTTTTGAATATAAACACTACCATTACTGAATAAGAATGCTGACTTTCCTCTAATGTATCTCCACAGCATCTAGTAAAAAGAAAATCTAGTCAAATCAGCTAATATGATTTTTAATACTCAATCAATAACCTTCCTCTTGCAATGCGCTACTAATCTTAACATCAGTATAATAATAATGACAGTACAAATAGTTTTACCTTTAGTAAGCACTTACTATTTGATATGCACCTTATACAGAATAATACTTATTACTATTATCCACATTTTATAAATGGCAGATTGAAATTTAGAAATATTAAGTGATTGAAGCCCATAGTCACAGCTAGAAACAAACCTGGAGCCCAAACTCAGATTTGGAATGGAAATACATGATCTTAATCATTATTGTATCTAAGTGGAGAGCATTTTTTTAAGATTAGAAATGATGGTGTTTTATGAAGTTAGCTAATGCCAAATGATGGTAACCTCTATGGAATAAATTTAATCTTTGTCTCCCACCCCCTTGTGGATGGCTGAGTCAAGTGGTTCTGTACTCTTCTTTCTTTAACACTGTGTTCCATCTGTTTCAAAAATTACCATGTTTTCCTGGGACAATCCCAATTTCTGCTTTTTGTCTCAGTACAAGTATTAATAGCCTCCTCTTTCAATCTCAGAAGCATTCAGTTTTGGATTATAAATTACTTGGTCACCTAATTTTCACCTATAGCAACACAAGTGGTTACTGGAAATTAAAATACTTTTCCCATCCCAGAACATTTTGGAAACAATTTTCCTCCTTTATCTTTTACTAAACAAAATCTTTCTTAAGTACCTCAGAAGAGAGGATAAGGTACAGAAAGCATAAATGGTGGTAGAGGGAGAGGTGGATGAAGATACACCTTGATGACATAATTTTGCCAAAGGCTAGAACCCCAATTGGATTTCATCTCATTTACCTATCTCATTAGCTTCTGCTTCTCTGTATGTTTGGCTTGCACTTTTAAATAACAGTTGTGTTTACTTTTATTAACAAATCCCATGTTTGGTTAAATACCAAACTCTAAATTTAAATACCAAATTGGAATTCTGCTTCTTGAGCCTTTGTGGATCTTATTTTTGTATAGAATCACTTTAATTCACATTTGAATAGTAAACAAAAGACATTGTTTAACAAAAGGACAATAATGAGGAAAAAATGCATTACTGGCCACGATATATTTTAGTAAATAGCATTCATTAGGAGGCAGCATGGTCCATAAATGGCAGGCTGTTCTAAAATGAGGGAGATTTCGTATCCAATATTGGCTCTACTTCAACCTTGTATATATTTGAGTAAGTCACATCCTTGTTGTAACCCTCAGTTTCTCCATATGTAAAATGAGAGCTATGTGTTTAATCTCTAAGCTTCTTTTCAGTTCAGACTTTCTTTGATTTTACTCACAAAAATTCATGACATGTTCATTCTCCAAGTGGCAGTTGTGATTTCAAACGCTTTGCAAGTAAACCTGAAATCATTCTACCAGAAATAAAAGCTGGACTGTCTGGCTGAGGGAATAATCTGGGAGAAGGGAGGGGTGAGTAAAATCATGCAAACATGATTACCAGGGGGAACATTTATCCCCCTTAAAAGAACAAACTGTTTTTATCACTTTTGAAGCTTCCATTTTCATATAAATCCATTTACACAAAAATTACTGATGACAAATAATTCTCAATTCATTACACTAGCTCCCCGAGGCCCCATACTTGGCAACACTTTGTCAGCTTGGTTCAGGTTGCTGTAGCTCCTTGATTGTAGTAAAATTGCCTTTCAAATAGTCTATCATTTTTCAATTATTTTTTTAAATAAAAAATTATTCAGACCCCTAATTAGACTGAATTAGCAAGGTTCGTATTACCACATTTTTTGTTTGTTAAGCTCTGCCAAAGCTCTAGCCATTGAATACCCATCTCCAGCTGTGTCCTGGCCTTTTCTCCAACTCAGTGAGTAGGAGAAGCACTGCTGCTCCATGAGTTTCCACTGTGCCAGGGAAAAGCACATGGACCTAATTGGAAAGTGTCTTCTCCTGTCATCCTAAAATATTTTCTTCCCACTTCATATTGGATGATTTCATGGGAGTCTATGCCAGACATTTCTTTTCATGAGCATGGCAGTTGGTTTGGGAGGAGCTAGGATAGACATGGTAAAACAATGCAGAAAACCACCATATCCTCAAAAAGTATCTGTAGAATTTTGAAACCAAACCATCTCAAAAATGTTGTCCAAGAACTATGTGCATCAGCACCACCTAAGACACTTGTTTAAAATTCAGATTTTTGGAAACCACTTCTAGAATTATTGAGTTAGAATTTTTCAAGATGGTTGTCAGGAGGTATATTTTTTACATGCCCCATGGATGATTTGGACACTAAATTATGAGAAGCATTGAAAGTCTATGTCACCAGACACAGAATGGCTTATAATTGAATGAAGAAAAAACGAGCATTGGGAACACTTCTTTTTTTTTTTTTTTTTTTAATTTTTTTTTCAACGTTTTTTATTTTTTTATTTTTTATTTTTGGGACAGAGAGAGACAGAGCATGAACGGGGGAGGGGCAGAGAGAGAGGGAGACACAGAATCGAAAGCAGGCTCCAGGCTCCGAGCCATCAGCCCAGAGCCTGACGCGGGGCTCGAACTCACGGACCGCGAGATCGTGACCTGGCTGAAGTCGGACGCTTAACCGACTGCGCCACCCAGGCGCCCCTGGGAACACTTCTGAGAAAGTTAATCTCGGTATTCATTATGGCAAGACAGTTCTCTCAGAGTCCACAAAGCTAGAACAATGTCAATAATGGTTGTTTATAACAGATAAAAATTATTGAGCACTTACCACGTGCCAGGCCTCTTGCTAAGTGCTTTATTATCGTCATTATCTCAGTTAATTACAGGCAGTACTTACAGAGCTTACTTCATTTTTTATTAGCTTTAGCCCACTGAATTTGCTCAACAGATCTATGGAGGAGGCATTGTTGTTGCTGTTGTCATCATCATCATCATTGTTATTATTATCCTTTCCCGATGGGGGGAAAAATCCTGAAGTTCAGAGAAGTTAACATGATTCTCTAAATTTTAAGTACCTAGTAAAGAGGTAGAGTCTGGAAGTAGCGTTTTCCTCACTAGACAGTGAGCTCCAACAAGGCAGGAACAAAACCTGTTTTGACTCTTGGTCCCATTTTCCAAAGTAGAGCTTGTACTCTAAAGTAGGGACATACCTAGAGTTGAACTGAAATGAAATTAAGGCTGTCCTAGAATGTAAAAGAGTGGAGTAAGAGCCTTTAGAGTAGGGTCATTTGGAGGACCTAAGAGCTGTGAAACATAAACTCCACTCTGACCACCTCCAGTAGGTTAAAGCACATTGGTTCCCGGAATCTCTCGCTTACCTTCTCCCCCATTAAACTTTATAAAGGACAACAGAATTGGAGTAAATAAAGCAGGAACAAGCAGACAATTCGTCCATAGCTATACCCTAATGGGGTCATATGCTCCTTTCCTCATCCTATACATGTTTTACCATTAAAAAAATGCTGATATGACTCTAATAAAATGGGGTTTAGCTCCTTTCTTTATCCTTATAGCCCCTTAGCATGATTTAATTTTTCTTTCTAAAAAATTATTTTAATTTTATTTTATTTCAACTTCTTTAGTAATTGGAGTCCAACTAGCCATATGACATGATTAAAGAGAATACTTAG
The DNA here is from genome assembly GCF_016509475.1 of Prionailurus bengalensis. Classification (NCBI taxonomy): domain Eukaryota; kingdom Metazoa; phylum Chordata; class Mammalia; order Carnivora; family Felidae; genus Prionailurus; species Prionailurus bengalensis. Next base: position 69,112,719 of record NC_057361.1, read on the forward strand.
GCCGCTTTCTGGTTAAGAAAAGTTGAATAGTTTCCAGCAGAAAAGAGATCACAATCTCCTCATCAAAATATAAAGCTTATATACAGCAAAAGAAACACTAAACAGAACTTAAAGGTTATGGAATGGGAGAAGACATTTGCAAATGACATATGTGACAAAGGGTTAATATCCAAAATATATTAAGAACTTATCAAACTCAATAACACACACACATCCAATTAAAAAGTGGGTAGAAAATATGAATAGACATTTTTACAAAGAAGATATAAAGATGGCTAACAGAAACATGAAAAGATGCTCAACATCACTGATCACCAGGGAAATAAAAATCAAAACTATAATGAGATATCTCACACCTGTCAAAATGGTAAAATCAACAATACAAGAAACAACAGTTTTTGGCAAGGATGTGGAGAAAGTGGAATCCTCTTGCACTTTGGTGGAATGCAACCTGGTGCAGCCACTATGGAAAACAATATGGAGGTTTCTTAAAAAGGTAAAAGATAGAACCACCCTATGATCCAGTTATTGCACTCCTAGGTATTTATTCAAAGGACATAAATAATTCAAAGGGATACATGCACCCCAAACTTTATAGCAGCATTACATACAATAACCAAATTATGGAAATATCTCAAACGTCCATTGACTGATGAATGGATAAAGAAGAGGTGGAATGGATATATATATATATATATATCATGACATCTTGCTCAGCCATACAAAGAAGGAAGCCTTTGCCATTTGTAATGATGTGAACGGAGCTAGTGAGTATTATGCTAAGAAAAATCAGTTAGAAAAAGACAAACACTATATGATTTCACTCATATACGGGATTTAAGGATCAAAACAGATGAACATACAGGAGGTGAAAAGAAAGATAGAGGCAAGCAAACCATGAGAGAGTCTTAAAGATACAGAACAAACTGAGAGTTGCTGGAGAGGGGATTGGTGGGAGGATAGGCTAAATGGATAACGGGCACTGAAGAGGGCACTTGTTGGGATGTGCACTGGGGTTGTATGTAAGTAATTAATCACTGAATACTACTCCTGAAACCAATATTGCAATGTATGTTAACTAACGAGAATTTAAATTAAATAATTGAAAAAAGAAAGGCAGCCAAAAAACATATTCTTAACTATAGAAACAAAATATAATGGTTACCAAAGAGAAGGTGGATGGGGGGGGGTGTTTTAAATAATTGATGAGGACTATGGAGTGAACTTGTGATGAGCATGTGGTGTGGTATGGGAGTGTTGAATCACTAAATTGTACACCTGAGACTAATGTTACACTGTATGGTAACTAACTGGAATTTAATTAAATTAAAAAAAAATGGCCAATAGACCCATTTGGGTCTAACCTTGTTTTATGGGAAGAGTTTTCAGTACTAATTTAATTTCTTAATTTGTTATAGTTGTATTCAGAATTTCTATTTGTTTTTGAGGAAATTTTGTAAAATGTGACCTATTGGAATTTGTCTATTTCATCAAAGTTATAAAATATGTTGTTATAAAGTGTTTCATACTGTTTTATTATAATTTTTAATATGGAATCAGCATTAAATTCTTTTTTATTCTCACTTTCCACAGTTTGCATATTCCTTCTTTTTGATTAGTCTGTGTAGTGATGTCAGTTTTGTTGAACTTTTCTTTTCTTCTTTTTTTTAATTTAATTTTTTTTAATTTACATCCATATTAGTTAGCATATAGTGCAGCAATTATTTAGCATATAGTGCAGCAATGATTTCAGGAGTATATTCCTTAGTGCCCATTACCCATTTAGCACATCCACTCTCCCAAAACCCCGCCAGTAACCCTCTGTTTGTTCTCCAAATTTGAGAGTCCCTTAGGTTTTGTCCCCTTCCCTGTTTTTATATTATTTTTGTTCCCCTTCCCTTATGTTCATCTGTTTTGTCTCTTAAAGTCTTCATACAAGTGAAGTCATATAATATTTGTCTTTCTCTGAATAACTAATTTCGCATAGCATAATACCCTCTAGTTCCATCCACGTAGCTGCAAATAGCAAGATTTCATTAGTTTTGATTGCTGAGTAATACTCCATTGTATATACATACCACATCTTCTTTATCCATTCATCCATCGATGGACATTTGGGCTCTTTCCATACTTTGGCTATTGTTAATAGTACTGCTATAAACATGGGGGTGCATGTGCCCCTTTGAAACAGCATACCTGTATCCCTTGGATAAATACCTAGTACTGCAGTTGCTGGGTCATAGGGTAGTTCTATTTTTAATGTTTTGAGGAACCCCATACCGTTTTCTAGAGTGGCTGCACCAGCTAGCATTCCGACCAGCAATGCAAAAGGGATCTTCTTTCTCTGCATCCTCACCAACATCTGTTGCCTGAGTTGTTAATGTTAGCCATTCTCACAGATGTGAGGTGGTATCTCATTGTGGTTTTGATTTGAATTTCCCTGATGATGAGTGATGTTGAGCATTTTTTCATGTGTAGGTTGGCCATCTGGACGTCTTCTTTGGAGAAGTGTCTAATCATGATTTTTGCCCATTCTTTCATTGGATTATTTGTTTTTTGGGTGTTGAGTTTGATCAGTTCTTTATAGATATTGGATACTAACCCTTTATCTGATATGTCATTTGCAAATATCTTCTCCCATTCTGTCGGTTGCATTTTAGTTTTGCTGATTGTTTCCTTCACTGTGCAAAAGCTTTTATTTGATGTGGTCCCAGTGGTTCATTTTTACTTTTGTTTCCCTTGCCTCCAGAAACATTTTGAGTAAGAAGTTGCTGCGGCCAAGATCAAGGAGGTTTTTGCCTGCTTTCTCCCCAAGGATTTCGAAGGCTTTCTGTATTACATTTAGGTCTTTCATCCATTTAGAGTTTTTTTTTTTGGATAGTGTAAGAAAGTGGTCCAGTTTCATTCTTCTGCATGTCGCTATCCAGGTTTCCTGGCACCACTTGTTGAAGAGACTGTCTTTATTCCATTGGATATTTTTTCCTGTTTCATGAAAGACTAGTTGGCCATACATTTGTGGGACCATTTATGGGTTCTCTATTCTGTTCCACTGACCTGAGTGTCTCTTTGTGCCAGTACCATACTGTCTTGATGATTATAGCTTTGTAGTATAGCTTGAAGTCCAGGGTTATGATGCCTCCTACTTTGGTTTTCTTTTTCAACATTGCGTTGGCTAATCTGGGTCTTTTCTGGTTGCATACAAATTTTAGATTATTTGTTCCAGATCTGTGAAGAATGCTGGTGTTATTTTGATAGGTAATGCATTGACTATGTAGATTGGTTAGGGTAGTATCACAATTTCTTCCAGATTGCCAATGTTGACATTGTAACAATATTTGTTCTTATTCGAGAGCATGGAATCTTTTTTTTCCATTTTTTGTGTCTTCTTCGAATTTATTTCATAAGCTTTGTATACTTTTGAGTGTATAGATTTTTCACCTCTTTGGTTAGACTTATTCCTAGGTATTTTATGGTTTTTGTTGCAAATGCGAATATTATCAATTCCTTGATTTCAATTTCTGTTGATTCATTGTTGGTGTATAGGAATTCAACCAATTTCTGTGCGTTGATTTTATATAGTACAACTTTGCTGAATTCATGAATCAGTTCTAGCAGTTTTTTTGGTGGAATCTTTTGGTTTTGACATATAGAGTATCATGTCATCTGCGAAGAGTGAATGTTTGACCTCCTCCTGGCCAATTTGAACGCCTTTTATTTCTTTGTGTTTTCTGATTGCAGAGGCTAAGACTTCCAATACTGTGTTGAATAACAGTGGTGAGAGTGGACATCCCTGTCTTGTTCCTGACCTAGGGGGAAAAGCTCTCAGTTTTTCCCCATTGAGGATGATATTAGTGTTGGGACTTTCATATATGGCTTTTATTATCTTGAGGAATGATCATTATATCCTTAGTTTCTTGAGGGTTTTTTTGAAGAAAGGATGCTGTATTTTGTCAAATGCTTTCTCTGCATCAATTGAGAGAATCATGGTTCTTGTCCTTTCCTTTATTGATGTGATGAATCATGTTGATGTTTTGTGGATATTGAACCAGGCCTGCATCCCAGGTATAAATCCCACTTGGACGTGCTGAATATTGTTTTAATGTATTGTTGGATACAGTTGGGTAATATCTTTCTGAGGATTTTTGCGTCCATGTTCATCAGGGAAATTGGTCTCTAGTTATCCTTTTTTGTGGGGTCTATGTCTAGTTTTGGAATCAAGGTTGTGTTTGCTTCATAGAAAGAATCTGAACGTTATCCTTCCATTTCTATTTTTTTGGAACAGGTTCAAGAGAAGAGGTGTTAACTCTTCCTTAAATGTTTGGTAGAATTCCCCTGAAAAACCATCTGGCCCTGAACTCTTTTTTGGGGGAGATTTTTGATTACTCATTTAATTTCCTTACTGGTTATGGTTCTGTTCAAATTTTCTATTTCTTCCTTTTTCAGTTTTGGTAGTATATCAGTTTCTTGAAATTTGTCCATTTCTTCCAGATTGCCCATGTCATTGGCATATAATTGCTCATAATATGCTCTTATTATTGTTTTTATTTCTGCTGTGTTGGTGTGATCTCTCCTCTTTCATTCTTGATTTTATTTATTTGGGTCCTTTTCTTTTTCTTTTTGATTAAACTGGTTAGGAATTTATCAATTTTATTAATTCTTTAAAAAAACCAGCTTCTGATTTCATCTATCTGTACTAGGGGTTTTTGTTTTGTTTTGTTTTGTTTTTTGGTTTTTGGTTTTAATAGCACTAATTTCTGCTCTAATGCTGTAATCTTTATTATTTCCTGTCTTTTGCTGGTTTTTGTTTTATTTCCTGTTCTTTTTCCAGCTCTTTAAGGTGTAAGGTTAGGTTGTGTATCTGAGATCTTTCTTCCTTCTTTAAGAAGGCCTGGATTGCTATATACTTTCCTCTTATGGCCGCCTTTCCTGCATCCCAGAGGTTTTGGATTTTGGTGTTATCATTTTCATTGGCTTCCATCTACTTTTTAATTTCCTCTTTAACTGCTTGGTTAGCTCATTCGTTCTTTAGTAGGATGTTCTTCAGTCTCCAAGTATTTGTTACGTTTCCAAATTTTTTCTTTTGTTTGATTTCGAGTTTCATACTGATATGGTCTGAAAATATGCACGGTAGTATTTCAATAGTTTTGTACTTATTGAGGGCTGATTTGTCTCCCAGTATGTAGTCTATTCTGGAGAACGTTCCATGTATGTTGCAGAAGAATGTACATTCTGCTGCTTTAGGATGAAATGTTCTGAATATATCTGTTAAGTCCATATGTTCCAGTGTGTCATTCAAAGCCATTGTTTTCTTGTTGATATTTTGATTAATTTGTCCATTGCTGTGAGTGGGGTGTTGAAGTCCCCTACTATTATGGTATTACTCTCAATGAGTATTTTTTATGTTTGTGATTAGTTGATTTATATATTTGTGTGCTCCTACTTTTGGCACATAAATGTTTACAATTGTTAGGTCTTCTTGGTGGATAGACCCCTTGATTTTGATATGATGACCTTCATCTCTTGATACAGTCTTTATTTTAAAGTCTAGATGGTCTGATATAAGGATGACTACTCTGGCTTTCGTTTGCTGACCATTAGCATTATAGATGGTTCTCATTCCCCTTAATTTCAATCTGAAGGTGTCTTTAAGTCTAAAGTGGGTCTCTTGTAAGCAGCATATAGATGGATCTTGTTTTCTTATCCATTTTGTCACCCTATGTGTTTTTATTGGATCATTGAGTCCATTGACATTTAGAGTGAGTACTGAAAGATACGAATTTATTGCCATTTTGTTGATTGTAGCATTGGAGTTTCTGGTGGTGTCTTCTGGTGTTTCCTAATCTTTGTTGCTTTTGGTCTTTATTTATTTATTTTTTCATCTTTTCTCCCCTCAGAGTGTCCTTAAAATTTATTGTGGGGCTGGTTTAGTGGTTACAAACTTCTTTAATTTTTGTTTGTCTGGGAAACTTTAATCTTTCCTTCTATTTGAAATGACAGCCTTGCTGGATAAAGAATTCTTGGCTGCATATTTTTCTGATTCAGCACATTGAACATATCCTGACACTCCTTTCTGGTCGCCAAGTTTCTGTGGGTAGGTCTGCTACAAACCTTATTTGTCTTCCCTTGTAGGTTAAGGACTCTTTTTCCCCTGCTGCTTTCATGATTCTCTCCTTTCCTGAGTATTTTGTGAATCTGACTATGGTATGCCTTGTTGATGTTTGACTTTTGTTGGATCTAATGGGACTCCTCTGTGTTTCCTGGATTTTGATGTCTGTGTCTTTCCCTAGGTTAGGAAAGTTTTCTGCTGTGATTTTCTCACATAACCCTTCTACCCCTTTTTCTCTCTCTTCCTCTTCTGGGACCCCTATGATTCTGATGTTGCTATTTCTTTAATGAGTTACTGATTTCTCAAATTTTTAAATTGTGTTTTTTTGCCTTAATCTCCCTGTTGTTTTCTGCTTCATTGTTCTCCATAAGTTTGTCCTCTATATCGCTGATTCTCTGTTTTGCCTCATGCATCCTTGCCACCATTGCATCCATTAGAGTTTGCAGCTCAGTTACAGCATTTTTTATGTCATTGCGACTAGCTTTTATTTGTTTTATCTCCTCAGAAAGGGATTCTAATCTTTTTTTGACTGTAGCTAGTATTCTTATTGTGGTTATTCTAAATTCTTATTCAGACATCTTGCTTGTATCTGTGTTGGGTAAGTCCCTAGCTGTTGTTTCTTCCTGCTCTTTATTTTGGGGTGAATTACTTCATTTCATCAATTTGAAGGGAGAAAAGGAATTAATGAGATAAGAAAAATAAAATTGAAAAAATAAATTAAAAAACATTAAAATTAAAAAATTAAAATAAAAAGAAACACACAAATAAGTCAAATGAATGATGGTATATTCTAGGTGTGTTTTGGTCTGGGTATTGAAATTTACACAAAATTTAAAAATATAGTAGAAAAAATAATGAAAAATATTTTTAATAAAAATTGAAAATAAAAATCAATTCTTTCTGTATTCAAGAAAAATAAAATAAATGTAACAGAGAAAGAAAAATAGATGGTCCAGAGAACAGATTTATATGAGTGAAATTACTTTGTTTTCTCCTAGAAGTCACACTATGAAGCACTTTATAGTCCATGAACTAAGCAGGCAGAGAGACTTGTGTTCTGGAAAAGCGAGGTTGGCCTAGTTGTGTGGGGCTTAGTGTCAAAGCTCCGTTCTCTCATAGAAGGTACTGCTTAGCTTACCAGGGTGGATTGTTGTGGCATTTGTAGGTGTGTATGAGCATGTATGGGATCAGTGAAAATGGTGTCACCCAGCTACCCAGTCTCTAGTATTGGAACTCTGTTGTCCCCAATCAGCAATCACACACCTGATCTTTGTCTTTGGGTTCTGTCCACTCCCTGCTTTTACACAGTCTGTAGCCAAGACCTAGGAAGCACCTCCCTCCTGAGTTTTGTCTCAGATGCAGCTGTTTTTCCCAACCTTACTTCTGAGGGACTACAGCTTTGACCCGTTCTGCCCCTCTGCAGGAAAATCTCACTGAGCAATGGCCAGGTGCCAGCCATACCCAGGAACTTTTGCGGGACCAGGCTGCTGCTGATTCCCAGAGGCTGCATCCCAGTGCCAGCCTGCCCCAGAATAAGTTCACAAGATAGTGTAGCAGCAGATTTTCAGGGATTATGGAAAAACAACACACATTTGGCACCATGCTTCACCCTTAATGACTTTGTTCCAGCCCCAGCAAATGCGGTTGTTTTCCCAGGTCCCCTGGGGCCTTGCCATCGGGGCCCACACAGCCTCTACCAGGATGTCCTCCTATCAGGGGAACTACCTCTCTCCGTGTGGCCTGAAGAACCCTGCCCTCCACTCTGCTTCTGGGGATTCACCCTTCCCACCAGAGCACCTCCAGTTATCAAGCTGTGGAGTTTTAGACTCTGCACTCCCCCTGTTTATAGTCTTAATGGAATTTAAATGCTCTCCTTTCTCATTTCTCCCTTTTTAGTTCAGTCCCTGCAGCTGTTTCCACTTTTCCACTTTCTCTCCAGCTGCTTTTGGGGGGGCGTGTGCTTTTCCCATATCCCTTCCCCCCCCATCTCTGTCGTCTCTCCACATGCAAAAGTGGCTCCCTGCCCTCCACAGCTCCTCTTTCCCCCAGTTGACCTCTCCACACCACATACTTGCTGATTTCTGTGGTTCAGGTTGTGCAGATTGTTGTTTTAATCTTCAGATCAGTTTTCCAGGTGTACAGGATGGTTTAGTGTTGGTCTGGCTGTATTTCATGGATGCAAGACACACAAAAAACTTCCATGCTGTTCCGCCATCTTGGCTCCTCCCTCTGAACTTTTTGAAGAATAAAGTTTACATATCATTTACTTTTACGATTATTTTCTTTGTTTTCCAATTGACTAAAATCAGCTCTAATCTTTATATTTTTCACTTTTCTTATCTACACTTTGATTTGTTCTTTAATATATTAAAGGTGATATTAAGTCTATTAAGTTGAGAACTTTCTCTTTTCTAGTGTGGGAATTTAAACTTATAAGTTTCCCTCTTGAGTTTATTTTTGTGTATGGTGTAAGAAAGTGGCCAGGTTCATTCTTATGCATGTCACTGTCCAGTTTTCCTAGCACACTTGCTGAAGACACTGTTTTTATCCCATTGGATATTCTTTCCTGCTTTGTCAAAGATTAGTTGGCCATACGTTTGTGGGTCCATTTCTGGTTTCTATATTCTGTTCCATTGATCTGAGTGTCTGTTCTTGTGCCAGTACCATAGTGTCTTGATGATTACAGCTTTGTAATATAGCTTGAAGTCCAGGATTATGATGCCTCCTTCTTTGGTTTTCTTTTTCAAGATTGCTTTGGCTATTCAGGGACTTTTCTGGTTCCATACAAATTTTAAGATTATTTATTCTGGCTCTGTGAAGAATGCTGTTGTTACTTTGATAGTGATTGCATTGAATATGTAGATTGCTTTGGGTAGTATCGACATTTTAACAATATTTGTTCTTCCTATCCAGGAGCATGGAATCTTTTTCCATTTTTTTTTTGTGTCTTCTTCAATTTCTTTCATAAGCTTTCTATAGTTTTGAATATATAGATTTTTCACCTCTTTGGTTAGATTTATTCCTAGGTATTTTATGGTTTTTTGTGTGACTGTAAATGGGATCAATTCACTGATTTCTCTTTCTGTCGCTTCATTGTTGGTGTACAGGAATGCAACCGATTTCTGTGCATTGATTTTATATCCTGAAACTTTGCTGAATTCATGAATCAGTTCTAGCAGTTTTTTGGTGGAATCTTTTGGGTTTCCCATATAGAGTATCATGTCATCTGTGAAGAGTGAAAATTTGATCTCTTCCTGGCTTATTTGGATGCTTTTTATTTCTGTGTGTTGTCTGATTGCAGAGGCTAAGACTTCCAATACTATGTTGAATAACAGTGGTGAGAGTGGACATCCCTATCTTGTTCCTGACATTAGGGGGAAAGCTCTCAGTTTCTCCCCATTGAGAATGATATTAGCATTGGGTAGTTCATATATGGCTTTTATGATCTTGAGGAATAATCCTTTTATCCCTAGTTTCTTGAGGGTTTTTTATCAAGAAAGGATGCTGTATTTTGTCAAATGCTTTCTCTGCATCTATTGAGAGGATCATATGGTTCTTGTCCTTCTTTTATTGATTTCATGAATCACGTTAATTGTCTTGCAGATATTGAACCAGCCCTCGTTCTTACTCAACACGTCTCTGGAGGCAAGGGAAACAAAAGCAAAAATGAACTACTGGGACCTCATCAAAATAAAAAGCTTCTTTGAAGCAAAGGAAACAATGAGCAAAACTAAAAGGCAACTGACAGAATGGGAGAAGATATTTGCAAATGACATATCAGATAAAGGGTTAGTATCCAATATCTATAAAGAACTTATTAAACTCAACACCCAAAACACAAATAATACAGTGAAGAAATTGGCGAAAGAGATGAATAGACATTTCTCCAAGGAAGACATCCAGATGGCCAACCGACACATGAAAAAATGCTCAACTTCACTCATTGTCATGGAAATACAAATCAAAACCACAATGAGATATCACCTTACACCTGTTAGAATGGCTAACATTAACAACTTAGCCAAAAACAGATGTTGGCAAGGATGTAGAGAAAGAGTATCTCTTTTGCATTGGTGGAATGCAAGGTGGTGCAGCCACTCTGGAAAACAGTATGGAGGTTCCTCAAAAAACTAAAAATAGAACTATCCTATGACCCAGCAATTGTAGTACAAGGCATTTATCCATGGGATACAGGTGTCCTGTTTTGAAGGGACACATGCATCCCTATGTTTATAGCAGCACTATCAACAATAGCAAAAGTATGGAAACAGCTGAAATGTCCATAGGTGCATGAATGGATAAAGAAAATGTGGTATATATATATATATATATATATACACACACACAATGCAGTATTACTCAGCAATCAAAAAGAATGAAATCTTGCCATTTGCAACTACATGGATGGAACTGGAGAGGATTATGCTAAGTGAAATTAGTCAGAGAAAGACAAAAATCATATTGCTTCACTCATATGAGGACTTTAAGAGACAAAACAGATGAACATAAGGGAAGGGGAACAAAACTAATATAAAAACAAGGAGGGGGACAAAAAAGAAGAGACTCCTAAATATGGAGATCAAACTGAGCGTGGCTGGAGGCGTTGTGTGTGTGTGGGATGGGCTAAATGGGTAAGGGGCACTAAGGAATCTACTCCCGAAATCATTATTTCACTATATGCTAATTTGGGTGTAAATTTTCTTTTTTTAAAAAAATTTTTTTTCAATGTTTATTTATTTTTGGGACAGAGAGAGACAGAGTATGAACGGGGGAGGGGCAGAGAGAGAGGGAGACACAGAATCGGAAACAGGCTCCAGGCTCCGAGCCATCAGCCCAGAGCCTGACGCGGGGCTCGAACTTACGGACCGCGAGATCGTGACCTGGCTGAAGTCGGATGCTTAACCGACTGCGCCACCCAGGCGCCCCAGGTGTAAATTTTCAAAAATAAAAAAATTAAATTAAAAAAAGAGAAGAATGTTAAATATTAAAGATTTTTAATAAATTTAGATAAAAATAGATAAATTTAGTCATATATTATTAAGAGCACTTCATTTTTGTAATGATTTTACCTTTAAAAAAGGACAGTATACACTTGTCTATTTTTAACCCAGTCACTAAAATAAAATCTATGTATAACCTTAGGATATTTTTTAGGTATAAGTTGAATATATTGGGCTATCATATATTTTGTCATGGTTGGACTACACTATTAAAAATATATTAAAAATAAATTTAAACAAACAAAAAATAAACTTATAAATTTCCCTGTATCATTTCAATTGCATCTCATAAATTCTGACATCTGTGCTTTAACATTTATTCAGACAAAATTCTTATTTCTCTATTTATCCTACTTTCTATGTTCTAATTTATAATTATCAAGTATATTCCTGGAGTAGCTTGGTAAAATGACAGAATAGAAGGGCCATGAACTTAACCCATCCCACCTTTACAATTAGATATCAATTACCTTTATTCAGCCACAACAGCATATTGGGACTTCTGGCATAGGATTAATGGCCTAACACAATTTTTTTTATCACCACCATCCTGCTACCATGTTTCCTAGTGGCCGTGGCCCTCCTCAGCTAGCCAGCCTGGGTCACTTTAACATCAGAGAGAGCAAGCCCAGCCCACAAAATGCAGAGAATCAGTGCAGATGATTGTACTGAGTGGAAAAATGACTCAGATACAACAGCAAAGCTTAGGTAACACATATAGGATACTCTCCTGAAATGGCAGGTTCTGGTAAAAGAAGACAGAACACTGCAGAGTACTCCAAGATCTATTTTTCATAAAGTCACTACTTTCAAGAGCAGAAGACATGGCTAACTTTCTTAACACAGAGAAACAGATACAGAGAACAAAAAATGAGGGGACAGAGAAATTTACACCAAATTAAAGAACAGCAAAAGGCCACAACCATAGATCTAAGTGAAACAGGTATAGTTATCATGCCTGAATCAGAATTCACAGCAATGATCATAAGAATAATCTCTGGATTTGAGAAAAAGAGTGGAAGATGTGAGTGAGATCTTTAACACAGAGATAAAGAAAAACATAGTAGAGGTAAAGGGCTCAACAAGTGAAATAAGAAGCATGTTTGATGAAATGAACAGCAGGATGGAAGAAGCGGAGGAAAGAATTAATATCCTAGAAGATAGCTAAATGGAAAGTAATCAAGTAGAACAAAAGAGAAAAAGGAATTATGCAATATGAGAATAGATGTAGGAAACCCATTGGCACCATCCAAAAATTGTAATAGCATTCATATTATAGGAGTTCCAGAAGAAGAAGAGATAAAAGGGAGCATGTGGGGAGGAGTGGAGTAAAGAATGGTTTCAACCTTAAATGACCATCAACTTATAGTAACCTACTATGTGCAGAAGAGGTTATATACAAACCTAATGGTAACCATATATCAATAGCCAGTAATATATATGCAAAGAATAAAGAGAAAGGAATTCAAATATCTCTAAGAAAATCAGCAAACCATGAGAGAGATAAAGATTATAAAGGATCAGAGAACATATCCAGGAACAACCACAAAAAATAATGAAATGGCAATAAATACATGCCTATACATAATTACTTGAATGTAAATAGACTAAATGCTCCAATCAAAAGACATGGATTGCAAGAATGGATTAAAAAACCACACCCCTGTATATGCTGCTTATAGGGACTCATTTTAAATCTAAACACACATACAGATTGAAAGTGAGAGGATATAGAGAAACACTGACCATGCAAATAGATGTTAAAGATAGCTGGAGTAGTAATACTTATTTAAAAAAAATAGACTTTAAAACAAATTTTTTAACAAGAAACAGAGAAGGAAAGAAAGACACTATACAATAATAAAGGGTGAAACTGAACCAGAAGATATAACAATTGGAAATGTTTAGGCACCCAAAATATGAGCACCTAAATACACAAAACAATTAACACCAAACATAAAAGAACCAATCCATAATAATACAGTAATAATAAAGGATGTTAATACTTCACTTACATCAATGGACTGATGACATAAACAGAAAATCAACAAGGAGGGGAAAGGTGAATTTAATAGATATATTCAGAAAATTCCATCCTAAAACAATAGAACAAACATTCTTTTCGAGTGTATATGGAACATTCTTCAGAATAGATCACAAATTAGCCCACAAAACCACACTCAGTAGATTCAAGAAAATCTGATTCATACCATGCTTCATTTATGACCACAGTGCTATGAAACTAGTAGTTAACCACAAGAAAAACTCATAAAAGAAAACAAATACATGGAGGGTAAATAACATGCTACTAAACAATGAATGGGTCATCTAGAAAACATAGGAAGAAATAAAAAATGTACATGGAAACAAATGAAAATAAAAACACCAATGTTCCAAAACACTTGGGAGGCAGCAACAGCAGTTCTAGTAGGAAAGCATATAGCAATACAGGCCTACCTTAAGAAGTAAGAAAAATTGCATATAAAAAAAAAACTAACCTTGCATCTAATAGAACTAGAAAAATAACTACAAACAAAAGCCAAAAAAAACATCAACAGGAAGGAAATAATAAAGATTAGAGCAGAAATAAGTGGTATAGAGTTAAAAAAATAGTCAATGAAACCAGGAACTGGGACATTGAAAAAAAGAATAAAATTGATAAACTTTTAACTGGATTTGTTAAGGAAAAAAGAGAAAGGACTCAAAGGATTACAATCACAAATGAGACAGGAGAAATGACAATCAACACCACAGAAATACAAAAATATATATATAAGGAAAATATTACGATAAATTATATGCCAACAAATTCGACAAGCTAGAAGAAATTGATACATTCCAGAAACATATAAACTACCAAAACTGAAAGTGGATGAAATAGAAATTTTGAACACACTGATTACCAGGAAAGAAATTGAATCCATAACCAAAAATCTCCCAGAAAACAAAAATTCAGGATGAGATGGTTTCATAAGTTAATTCTGCACACATTTAAAGAAGAGTTAATACTTATTCTTCTCAAACTATTCCAAAATATTTTAATAAAAGGAAGGAAAATTTCCAAACCCATTGTATAAGGTCAGCATGTACCCTGAAACAAAAACCAGACAAAGACTCCACAAAAAAGAGAATTATAGGCCAATATCCCTGAATAACATGGATGCAAAAATACTAAACAAATTACTAGAAAACCAAATCTAGCCATACATTAAAAGAATCATTCACCATGATCAAGTGGGATTTATCCCTGGGTTGCAAGGGTGGTTCAATACATGAATATCAATCAATGTGATACATCATATTGATAAGAAAATGGATAAGAACCACATGATCATTTCAATAGATGAAGTAAAAACATTTGACAAAGTATAACATACATTCATAATAAAAACCCTCAAAAAAGAAAGTTTAGAGAGACCATAAGGCAACTTACTATAGGCCATATATGAGAAACCCACAGCTAACATCATTCTCGATGGGGAAAAATTGAGAGATTTCCCATAAGATCAGTAACAAGACAAAAATTTCCACTCTCAACACTTTTACTCAACATAGTATTGGAAGTCCTCGCCACAGCAATCAAACATTAAAAAGAAATAAAAGGCATCCAAATTAATAACGAAGAAATAAAACCATCATTGTTTGCAGATAATGTGATACTAAATATAGAAAACCTGAAAGACTCCACCAAAAAACTGCTAGAACAGATAAACAAATTAAAGTCATAGTATACAAAATCAGTGTGCAGAAATCTATTCAATATTTATATACCAATAATAAAGTAGCAGAAATAGCAATAAAAATCTAATTTATAATTACACCCTGAGCAATAATACATCTAGGAATAAACCTAACCAAAGAGGTGAAAGAAGTGTATTCTGAAAACTATAAAAAACTGATGAAAGAAATTGAACACAGCACAAAGAAATGAAAAGATATGCCATGCTCATGAATTGGAAGGATGAATAGTGTTAAAATGGCTATACTACCCAATGCAATGTACCCGCTTAAGGCAATCCCTATCAAATTACCAACAGCGTTTTTCACAGAGCTAGAACAAACAATCCTAAAATTTGTATGTAGCCACAAGAGACCTGAATAGACAAAGCAACCTTGAAAAAGAAAAACACAGCTGGAGGCATTACAATTCCAAACCTCAAGTTATATTACAAAGTTGTAGTAATCAAAAGAGTATGCTACTGGCACAAAAAGACACACATAGATCAATAGAACAGAATAGAAAACCAAGAAACAAATGCATAATTACAAGGTCAAACTTTGACAAAGAAAGAAAGAATATCCAATTGGAAAAGGACACTATATTCAACAAATGGTGATGGGAAAATTGAACAGCCACATGCAAAAGAATGAAACTGGACCACTTTCTTACATCATACACAATAATAAATTCAAAATGAATTAAAGACCTAAATGTGAGACATGAAACCTTAAAAATCCTATAAGACAACACAGGAAGCAACTTATCTGACATCATCCATAGCAACTGTTTTTTTACCTTGAATTTTTATTCAAAACTCTATTAGTTTACATACGCTTTAATGTCAGTTTCAAGTGTACAATATAGTAATTCAACACCTTCCCACACACCCGGTGCTCATCACAACACACACTCTCCATAGTCATCATCATCACCTATTTAACCCATCCCTCAACCCACCTCCCCTCTTATAACCATCAGTTTTTTTCTCTACTGTTAAGAATCTGTTTCTTGTTTTATCTCTCTCTCTATCCCCTTAACTCATTTGTTTTGCTTCTTAAATTCTACATATGAGTGAAATAATATGTTAACTTGTTTTCTCTGATTTAATTATTTTGCTTAGCCTAATACTCTCTAGCTTCATCCTTGCCATTGCATATGGAAAGATTTTATTACTTTTCTAACTATGTAATATTCCATATATTATTATCCTTCATCCAGTCATCAGTCAGTGGACATTTGGGCCGTTTCCCTACTTTGGCTGTTGTGGATAACACTGCTATAAACTTAAGAATGCATATATAACTCTGAATTAGTATTTTTGTATTCTTTGGGCAAATGCCTATTAGTGCAATTGCTGTTTTGTGAGACACTTCTGTTTTTAACTTTTTAGGAATCCCCATACTGTTTGCCATAGTAGTTACACCAGTTTTCATTCCCATCAACCGTGCAAGACTGTCCCTTTTTCTACACCCTCTGTAACAACTGTTGTTTCTCATGTTATTTACTTTATTCTGAAAGGAGTGAGGTGATATGTCATTATACTTTTGATATGTATTTCCCTGATATTAAGTGATGTTGAAAATCTTTTCATGTGTCTGCTTTCCATCTGTATGTCCTCTTTGGAAAAATATCTATTCATATTTTTACCCATTTTTAAAATGTGTCATTTGGCTTTTGAAAGTTGAGATTTAGATTTTATTTATATATCTTTGATAGTAACCCTTTATCAGATATGTCATTTGCAAATAAATTCTCCCATTACATAGGTTGCCTTTTTTTTTTTTATTTTTTTTCAACGTTTATTTATTTTGGGGACAGAGAGAGACAGAGCATGAACGGGGGAAGGGCAGAGAGAGAGGGAGACACAGAATCAGAAACAGGCTCTAGGCTCTGAGCCATCATCCCAGAGCCCGACGCGGGGCTCGAACTCACGGACCGCAAGATGGTGACCTGGCTGAAGTCGGACGCTTAACCGACTGCGCCACCCAGGCGCCCCACATAGGTTGCCTTTGAGTTTTGTTTATTGTTTCCTTCTCTGTGCAGAAGTTTGTTTTTTTTTTTAATGAAATCCCAATAGTTGATTTTTTTTTCTTTTGTTGCTTTGCCTCAGGAATCATATCTAGAAAGAAGTCAGAAAGAATTGTCAAGGGATAACTGCCTGCATTCTCCTGTAGAACTGTTATGGTTTTCTGTCTCACATTTAGGTATTTAATCCATTTTCTATTTATTTTTGTGTATAGTATAATAAATTTGTCCAGTTGCATTCTTTTTTATATTGCTCTACTGTTTTGACAACACCATTTGTTCAAAGTACTACCTTTTTCCCTTTGTACATTCTTGACCATACAGTTGTGGGCTCAACTCTGGGTATTCTATTCTGTTCTATAGATCTATGTGTCTATTTTTGTGCCCCTACCATACTGTTTTCATCACTACAGCTTTGTAATATAACTTGAAGTCCAGAATTGTGAAGCTTCCAGCTTTGCTTTGCTTTCTCAAGGTGGCGTTGGCTATTTGGCATCTTTTTTGGTTCCATACAAATTTTAGGATTGCTTATTCTACCTCCGTGAAAATTGCTGTTGATATTTTGATAAGTATTGCACTAAATGTGTAGATTTCTCTGGGTAGCATAGACTTTTTTAAGCTTATTTATTTTTTGAGAGAGAGAGAGGGAGAGCAGGGGAGGGGAAAAAAGAGTGGGAGTGAGAGAGAATCCCAAGCAGGCTCTATGCCCAGGGTGGAGGCTGACATGGGGCTCGATCTTATGAACCTTGATATCATTACCTGAGCAGAAAACCAAGAGTCAGATGCTCAGGGCGCCTGGGTGGCTCAGGCAGTTAAGCATCTGACTTCACCTCAGGTCATGGTCTCGCAGCTCGTGAGTTTGAGCCCCACATTGAGTTCTGTGCTGACAGCTCAGAGCCTGCTTCAGATTCTGTGTCTCCCTCTATTTCTGCCCCCCCGCCCCACTCACTCTCTCACTCTCTCTCAAAAATAAACAAACATTTAAAAATTAAAAAAAAGAGTCAGTCACTCAATTGGCTGAGCCACCCAAGTGCTCTGGGTAGCATAGAATTTTTAACAAAATTTGTTTTTGTTATCCATGAGTACGGAGTGTCATTCCATTTCTTTGTGCTCTCTTCAATTTCTTTTGTCAGTGTTTTATAGTTTTGAGAAGACAGATATTTCACCTTTTGGTTAGGTTTTTCCTAGGTATCTTATGTACTGTGGAAGTGGGATAAATTACTTGATTTCTCTTTCTGATGCTTTATTATTAGTGTGTAGAAATGCAACAGATTTCTGTACATTAATGTCGTATCCTGGAACTTTACTGAATTTGTGTATCAGTTCTAGAAATTTTTTGGTGATTTCAGGTTTTATATAGAGAGTATCATGTCAACTGCAAGTAGTGAAAGTTTTAATTCTTCCTTGCCAAATTGGATGACTTTTCTTTCTTTCTTTTTATTGTCTGATTGCTTTGGTTAGGTCTTCCCATCTTATTTTATTTTTTTAATTTTTTTTCAACGTTTATTTATTTTTGGGACAGAGAGAGACAGAGCATGAACGGGGGAGGGGCAGAGAGAGAGGGAGACACAGAATCAGAAACAGGCTCCAGGCTCCGAGCCATCAGCCCAGAGCCTGACGCGGGGCTCGAACTCACGGACCGCGAGATCGTGACCTGGCTGAAGTCAGACGCTTAACCGACTGCACCACCCAGGCGCCCCCTAAATATCAATGGTGAGAGTGGACATCCCTGTATGGTTCCTGACCATAGAAAAAAAGTTCTCAGTTTTCCTGATTGAGGATGATTTTAGTTGTGGGGTTTTTATATATGCCCTTTTGTGTTGGCATATGGTCCCTCTAAATCTATTTTGCTGACAGTTTTATCATGGAATGATCTTACACTTTTTCAAATGTATTTTTCTGCATTTATTGAAAAGGTCATATGGTTCTTATCTTTCTTTTATTAATGTGCTATATCATGTTGAGTGTTTTGCTAATATTGAACCATGATGGCAACCCAGGAATCAATCCCATGGTGATCATGGGAATGATTCTTTTAATGTACTATTGGATTGGATTTGCTAGTATTTTATTGAGAATTTTTGCATCCATGTTCATCAGGGATATTTTCTGGGAGTTCTCATTTTTTATGGAGAAACTTTGTCAGGTTTTGCTATCAGGGTAATGCTGATCTTATACAATAAGTTTGGAAGTTTTCCTTCCTTTCCTATCTTTTGGAATAGTTTGAGAAAAAGACTCTTCAAATAAACATTTGCTAGAATTCATGTGTGGAACCATCTGGCCCTGGAATTTTGTTTTGTGTTAATTTCTAGATTACTGATTAAATTTCCTTAGTTGTCTGGTCAAATTTCTATTTCTTCCTGCTTCAGTTATGGTAGTTTATATGTTTACAGGAATTTATCCATTTCTTCTGGGTTGTCCAATTGTTGGCATATAGTTTTCATAATATAATTGTTTTTATTTATGGTGTACTGATTGTTATTTCTCCTCTCTCATTTGTGACTTTTATTTAAATTTTTATCTATTATTCTTAATTGATCTAATTAGGGTTTATCAATTTTATTCATTTGTTTTTCAAACAACCATCCCTAGTTTCATTGACCTTTTCTATTTTATTTTTTTTTTAGTTTCTATATCCTTTATTTGTTCTCTAATCTTTTTTTTTCTTTTTCCTTTGTCTTCCTGGCTATAGGTTTCATGTTTGTTCCTTTTCTAGGTCCTTAGGTATAAATTTATGTTGCACATTTGAGATTTTTCTTGCTTTCTAAGGTAGACCCTTATTGACATATAACTCCCCCTTACGGCTCCTTGTACCACATCACAAGGTTTGAATCATTATGTTTTCACGTTCATTTATTTCCATGTATATTTTTAAATTTCTCCTTTGATTTCATCATTGATCCATTTATTCTTTAGTAGACTGTAGTTGAACCTCCATGCTTGAGGTCTTCCCAAACTTTTTTTCTTCTTATTGACTTCTAGTTTCATAACATTGTGGTCAGAAAAGATACATAGTATGATTTTATTTATGTTATATTTGTTGAATATATATATGTATATATATATATATATATATATATATATATATATATATGTTAGTTAACGTATAGTGTGGTCTTGGCTTCAGGAGTAGAAAGTAATTCATTTCTTATATATAACACTCAGTGCTTATCCCAAGTGCTCTCCTTAATGCCAGTCACTTGTTTAAGCAACTATGCTCCCAATCCACCTCCAACAACCATCAGTTTGTTCTCTGTATTTAAGTCTCCTATGGTGTACCTCTCTGTTTTTTTTATTTTTGTTTCCTTTCCCCTATGTTCATCTGTTGAGTTTCTCAAATTTCACATATGAGTGAACTCATATGATATTTATTTTCACTGACTGACATTTCACTTAGCATAATACCCTCTGGTTCCATCCACATTGCTATAAATGGCAAGTTTTTATTCTTTTCATTGCTGAGTACAATTCCTTTGTGTATATATACCACATCTTCTTAATCCATTCATCACTTGATGTACATTTGGGCTCTTTCCATTATTTGGCTATTGTTTATAGTATTGCTATAAACATTGGAGTACATGTGCCCCTTCAAATCAGCATTTTTCTATCTTTGTATAAATTCCCAGTAGTGCAATTGCTGGGTCATAGGGTAGTTCTATTTTTACTTTTTTGGGGAAACTCCATACAATTTTCCAGAGTGGCTGCACCCGTTTGCATTCCCACCAACAGTGCAAAAAGGGTTCTTGTTTCTCCACATCCTTGCCAAAATCTGTTATTTACTGACTTGTTAATTTTAGCCATTTTGACAGGTGTGAGGTGGTATCTCAGTGTGCTTTTAATCTGTATTTCCCTGATGATGAGTGATGTTGAGCATCTTTTCATTGGTCTGTTAACCATCTGAATGTATTCTTTTAAAAACTGTCTGTTCATACCTTTGGTCATTTATTCACTGGATTATATGATTTTGGGGTGTTGAGTCTGGGAAGTTCTTTAAATTTTTTGGATACTAACCCTTTATGTGATATGCCATTTGCAAATAGCTTTTGTCATTCTGTTCGTTGGTTGTTTGCTTTGTTGTACATAAGCTTTTTATCTTGGTGAAGTACCAATAGTTCATTTTTGCTTTTAATTCCCTAGTCTCTGGAGACATGTCAGGTAAGAATTTGCTGCAGCTGAGGTCAAAGAGGTTGCTGCCTGTTTTATCCTGTAGGATTCTGATGGTTTCCTGTCTCACATTTAGGTCTTTCATCCATCCATTTTAAATTTATTTTTGTGTATGATGTAAGAAAGTAGTCCAGTTTCATTATTCTGCATGTTGCTGTCCAGTTTCTCATCACCATTTGCTAAAAAGAGACTGCATTTTTTTCCATTGAAGACTTTTCCCTGCTTTGTCAAAGATTAGTTGGCTATATATTTGTGCATCCATTTATGGGTTCTATATTCTATTCCTTTGGACTATGTGTCTGTTTTTGTCCTAATAGCATACTGTCTTGATGATTTCAGCTTGTAATATAGGCTAAAGTCCAGGATTGTGATGCCTCCAGCTTTGGTTTTCTTTTTCAACACTTTGGCTATTGGGGTCTTTCTTGGTTCCATACAGATTTTAAGATTGCTTGTTCTAGCTCTGTGAAGAAAGCTGGTTTTATTTTAATAGGGATTGCATTGAATGTGTAGATTGCTTTGGGTAGTATCGACATTTTAACAATATTTTTTCTTCCAATCCATGACCCTGGTATTTTTTTTTTCTATTTCTTTGTGTCTTCTTTAATTTATTTCATAAGATTTCTGTAGTTTTCAGTGCACAGATATTTTACCTCTTTAGTTAGGTTTATTCCTAGGCATTTTATAGGATTTACAATGGGATTGATTTCTTGATATCTCTTTCTGTTGCTTCATTATTGGCATATAGAAATGCAACTGATTTCTGTGCATGGATTTTACATCCTGTGATTTTGTTTTACTTGTGTATCAGCTCTAACAGTTTTTGGTGGAGTCATTTAGGTTTTCCATGTAGAGTATCATGCCATCTGCAAAGAGTGAAAGTTAGACTTTTTTTGCCAATGTGGATGCCTTTTATTTTGTTTTCTTGTCTGATTACTGAGGCTAGGATTTACAACACTGTTAAACAACAGTGGTGAGAGTGGACACCCATGTCATGTTCCTGATTTCAGGGTAAAATATCTAAGATCTTGCCCTTTGAAGATGGTATTTGCTGTGGGCCTTTCATATATGGCTTTTATGATGTTAAGGTATGTTCCTCCTATCCCTACTTTCTTGAGGATTTTATGAAGAAAGGAGGCTGTATTTTGTCAAATGTATTTTATGCATCAATTGACAGAATCATATGGTTCTTACCCTTTCTTCTATTAATGTGGTGCATTATGTTGAATTATTTGTGAATATTGAATCAGCCTCAAAGCCCAGGAATGAATCACACTTGATCATGGTGAATACTTCTTTTAATATACTGTTGAATTCGATTTGTTAGTAACTTGAGAAATTTTGCATCCAGGTTTATCAGGATTTTGGTCTGTAATGCTCCTTTTGGTGGGGATCTTTGCTCTTGTTTTGGAATCAAGGTAATGGTGGTTTCTTAGAATGAGTTGGAAGCTTTCCTTCCATTTCTTTTTTTTTTTTTTGGAACAATTTAAGCAGAATATGTAGTAAGTCTGCTTTGAATGTCTGGTAGAATTCCCCTGGGAAGCCATCTGGCCCAGCACTCTTACTTGTTGAGAGATTTTTGATAACAGATTCAATTACTTTGCTGATTATGGGCCTGTTCAAATTTTCTATTTCTTTCTGTTTGAGTTTTGGTAGTGTGTGAGTGTCCAGGAATTTGTTTTTTTCTTCCAGGTTGTCCAGTTTTTTTGTGTTTTTTTTCATATATATTCTTTCAAAAATAGCTCTTTGTTTCATTGAACAGTTCTATTGCTTTTTTTTTATTCTATGTCACTAATTTCTGCTCTAGTCATTATTATTTCCCTTCTGCTGCTGGCTTTGTGCTTTATTTGCTGCTACTTTTCTAGGCCCTTTAAGTTTTAAATTTAGGTTGTGTATTTGGGTCCTTTCTTGTTTCTTGAAATAGGCCTGAAATGCAATGTATTTTCTTCTTAAGACTGCCTTTGCTATATTGGAAAGGGTTTAGACTGTTGTGTTTTTATTTTCATTTGCTTACATATATACATATATATTTTTTTTTCATTTGCTTCCATATATATATATATATATATATATATATATATATATATAATTTCATTCCTGGTTGACCCATTAATTCTTTAGTAGGATATTTTTTTTAACCTCCATGTGTTGGGAACTTGATAATTTTTTTTTGTTGAGGTTGATTTTAAGTTTCATAGCGTTGTGATCTGAAAATATGAATGGTATGATCTCAGTATTTTAGTACCTGTTGAGGAATGCATTGTGACCCAATATGTGATCTATTTTGGAGAATGTTCCATGTGCACTTGAGAAGAATGTTTATTCTGCTGCTTTAGGATAAAATGTTCTGAATATATCTGTTAAGACCATCTGGTCAAATGTATCATTCAGAGCTGTTTTTTCCTTATTGATTTTCTGCCTAGATTATCCATCCACTGTTGTAAGTAGAGTTTTAAGTCTCATACAGTTATGGTAATTATTATTAAGTTTGCTTATGTTTGTGGTTAATTGATTTATATATTTGGGTTCTTCCATGTTGTGGGCATAAATATTTACAGTTGTTAGCTCTTCTTGATAGACACCTTAATTATGATACAATACCCTTCTTCATCTCTTACAGTCTTTCTCTTTTTTTAATATAATTTATTGTCAAATTGGCTTACATACAACACACAGTGCTCATCCCAAGTGCCATCCTTAATGCCCATCACCCATTTTACCTCTCCTCTACTCCCCCCATCCACACTCAGTTTGTTCTCTATTTAAGGGTCTCTTGTGGTTTGCCTATCTCCCTCTCTGTTTGTAACTATATATTTCCCCTTCCCCCAAAATCTGGTTTTCTGTTAGATATATGGCTTCTCTGGCTTTCTTTTTATGTCCATTAGCATGATAGATGGTTCTCCATCCCCTTACTTTCAATCTGCAGGTGTCCTTAGGTCTAAAATGTGTCTCTTGTAGGGAGCATATAGATGGTTCTTATTTTTTTACCCATTCTGATACCCTATGTCTTTTGATTGGGGCCTTTAGTTCATTTACGTTCAAAGTGATTATTGAAAGAGATGGCTTTAGTGCCATTGTGTTATCTGTAGATTTCATATTCGTTGTGATGTCTCTATTTCTTTGTGGTCTTTGCTGCCTTCAACTCTGAGAGTCCCCCTTATGATCTTTTGCAGGGCTGTTTTAGTGGTCCCAAATTCCTTTAGTTTTTGTTTGTCTGGGAAAGTCGTTATCTCCCCTTCTATTATGAATGGCACCCTTGCTGGAAAAAAAATGATTCTTGGCTGAGCATTTCTACTATTCAGCACAATGAATATTTCTGTCCTGCCACGTTTCACTGGACAGGTCTGCTACTACACTTATGTGTCTACTCTTGTAGGTTAAGGACCATTTGTTCCTAACTGCTTTCAGAATTCTCTCTTTATCTTTGTATTTTGCCAGTTTTACCATGATATGTCATGGTGTTGACCTGATTTGTTAATTTTGAAGGGAGTTCTCTGTGCCACTTAAACTTGGATGCCTGCTCCCTTCCTCAGATTAGGGAATTTCTCAGCTATAAATTGTTCAAATAGATCTTCTGCCCCATTCTCTTACTCTTCTTCTCCTGAGACTCCTGTGATAAGGATATTGTCATGTTTCATGGAATCACTTAGGTCTCTAATTCTCCCCTCATAATCTAGTAGTTTCTTTTCCCTCATTTTTTAGCTTCATTATTTTCCATAATTTTTTCTTCCCTTTCACCTATTCCTTCTTCTACTTCTTCCATCCTTGCTGTCATTTTACTTAGTTTATTTTGCATCTCCGTTATAGCATTTCTTAATTCATCCTGACTAGTTTTTAGGTCTTTGATCTCTACAGCACGAGTGACATTGCTGTCTTCTATGCTTTTTCCAAGGCCAGATATTAGTTTTACCACTGTTATCCTAAATTCTTGTTAATATAAATTGTTTAAATCTGTTTTGTTCTCTGATTTCTTCTTGAACTTTCTTTTGGGGAGAATTTCTCTGTTTTGTCATTTTGGCTAAGTTTCTGTATTTTGCATGTTTTAAAAGCTTGTTATGTGTCCTTCACATGAGAATACTACTATATTAAAAAGGGGTCATATACTGTCCAGGGCTTGACACTTCAAGAATTGGTTTTGGTGTATGTTGCATGCACTCTGTTGCTGCATTTTGGCTGCTCTATCCCACTGGTCAGTCCTCTGATTATCTCTTTCTTGATTTTGGTGGTGGAGTCTTTGGACCTGCAACCAGGTGTGCTTTGATATGTTTATTGAAATAACCCTGGACAAAAAAGGAAAAGGGAGGGGGAAACCTGATCCCATAAAAAGAGAAAAAATGAAGAGGAGGAAAGAAAACCAAACAGAGAATCAAAAAACTGTAAGGCTAAATCAGAGAAAGAGGAAGAAAACTATAGGTCTAGAAAAAGAACAGGTGGAAGAAGAATAGAATAAAAATTCCTGATTAAACAAACAACTACAACAACTATGTGTGTGTGTGTGTGTATACACACACACACACACATATATATAGCACTTATTTATATATACATATATATAACACTTATGTATATATATATATGTATAACTATGACTATAACTATATAACAACTATATATATACACATATATATAACATATATATACATATATATGTATATACATATGTATATAGCAAGTATATATATATAGCAACTATATGTGTGTATGTGTATATATAAATGTATACACGTGTATATATGTATATATAAGTGTATATATATATATATATATATATATATATATATGCCTGATTACAAAAGACAAATAGAAGATGAAAGAAAGAAGAATTTTTAAAATTAAAAAAAAATTGTCTGTCGGTGGTGCCTGGAACCAGTCACTGTGCTGGTCTGGTAGAAAGGCTGGCTGCATTGGGTCAGTCAGTCTTGCTCTAGGAGATAGTTGTTGCCAGGAACAAGGGGCGGGGTTTGGTGTAAGCACGTGGTGCCTCCACTGTGCTGCTCTCTGAGGTCCCATCATGTTGATGTTGGGGAGGAAAATGGCAACACCCCCATCTCTCCTCCCCATACTGGGTATTAAACACCATTGCTATTCAGGCAGCCCTCAAAGAATAGCGATGGTGGTCACCCTGTCCTGTTACAGTTCTCTCTCACCTTCTAGGAACTTGTCTGGAATTCAGACCCTGAAGTCTTACTGGACCCAGCTTGGTGTGGCTCCTCTCCCTGTTCCAGAGTAAAGCCACTTTACCTTGCTGATCAAAAGCTCTTGGCTGGTATCTGCAAGGGCTTCAGTCCTTGGGAAGACAATAAATCCTCTTCCTAAAGTACTCCCGGAAGGGGACTGTTCTCTCCCAGCGTGCATCTGAGATTGCTACATTGCACTATGTGCTCCAGGGCTGGCTTCCCCCTCCACAGGAGTAGGCACCAAGGCTCCCAGATTTGCTCCAGAAAAAGTCACCCACTTCTGAACCTCTGAGTTTCAGCTCCTAAGGCTGTGTGCAAAGAATAAACTGGCACTCTCCGTATTCTTTGTTCTCCAGTCCATGATCTGGAGAGGTTTTCCTCTTGTGCTAACTCAATGCCATATTTTCATAAGCCCTCACTCTTTCTCTCCCTTTTGTCTCTCCAGAGAAAGGGTTCCCACTGCTCTGTGCCTATGCTATTTATCTCCTCCAACTCATACATGAACCTTGATCCTGCCAAGTTGTCTCCTTCCAAATGTGGAGGTCCTTCTGCCACTCTGCAGATTGATTTCCTGAGTGTTCCAAGTGATCTAACCTCAGTATGGTTGTGTTTGAGGCATGAGGAAAATCCTGGTCCCTCTACTTCTCTGCCATCTTAACTCCCCACTTCCCTAAATATATATTAAGTCCAGCTGGTCCACTGTGTCATTATAAGCCATTGTTTCCTTGTTGATTTTCTGTTTAGATGATCTGTTCATTGATATAAGTGGGGTGTTAAAATCCCCTACTATTTTTGGATTTATTATGAATGAGTTCCTTTGTGTTTTTATTAATGGTTTTATACATTTGGGTTTTCCATGTTGGGGGCAATATTTACAATTGTTAGATCTTCTTGTTGGATTCCTCCCTTTATTATCATATAGTGTCTTTCTTTGTCTCTTGCTATAGTCTTTGGTTTAAAGTCTAATTTGTTCAATATAAGTATTGCTACTCTTTTAATGTCTTTTGACATCCATTGCATGATAAATGTTTCTCCATCCTCTCATTTTAAATCTGCAGTTGTCTTTAGCTTTAAAGTATGTCTCCTGTAGGCATGATATACATGGGTCTCATTTTTATCTGTTCTGACATCCTATGTCTTATTGGAACATTTACACCATTTAATTTGAAAGTAATTATTCATAGATATCTATTTAATGACATTGCTTTACTTGTTTTATCATGATACTAGAGATATTTTCTGTTCCTTTCTTGTCTTTTTCACTTTTGTTCTTTCCTTTCCACTTTAAGTGTCCCCTTTAATATTTCTTGCAGGGCTGGTGTAGTGGTAACAAACATTTTTTTTAGTTTTTATTTGTCTGGAAAACTCTATATTTTTCCTATTCTGAATGTGGCCCTTGCTGGATAGAGTGTTCTTGATGGCATATTTTTCCCATTCAGCACTGTGTATATATCATAGCACTCCTTTCTGACTTGCCACATTTCTGTTGAGAAATCTGCAGCTATTCTTATGGGTCTTCCCTTGTAAGTTCAAGACTTCTTTGTCTTACTCCTTGTAAGAATTTTTTTTTCTTTTCAGTATATTTTGCAAATGTAATTACAATATCTCTTGGTATTAATCTGATTTTGTTGATTTTTATGGGTATTCTCTGTGCCTCGTGGTTCTGAATGTCTGTTTCCTCCCTTAGATTAGAGACATTTTCAGCTAGTATTCTCAAATGTATTTTCTGACCCTTTTTAAAATTGCTTCCTCTTCTGGAACTCCTATAATGTGAATGTTATTACATTTGATAGTTTCACTGATTTCCCTAAGTCTATTCTTTTGTTCCATAATTATTATTTTCCACACTGTTTCAGCTTTATTATTTTTCATTATTTTATCTTTTATGTCACTCAATCATTCCTCTGCTTCTTTCAGTCTTTTCTTCATTGCATCAAGCCTAATTCTATTTTCATTTATTGCATTTTTTATCTCTGATGATTCTCTTTTAGCCTTTTTATCTCTGGTAATGGTCTCACTCATGTCTTTTATTCTTTTCTCAAGCTCTGTGAGTATCCTTATGATTGTTGTTTTACATTCTCCATCAGGCGATGGTACTTACACCTCTCTCACTTAGATCTCTGGCTGTGGCCTTATCTTATATTTTCATATAGGATAAATTCCTCTGTCTTGACATTTTGTCTATGTCTCTGCTTTCTTCTCTGTTTTAAAATAGCCAGTCATGCTTCCTCCATCTGAAAATACTGGCTTTACGAAGAAGTCATGTAGCATCCAAGGCCTGGATCTTCAGTAAGTGTCCTTGGTGTGTGCTGTATGTGTTCTAATATTGCGTTTTGGTTGCTCTATGATTCAGGGCACTTGTCTGCAGAGGAACTTTTGCTTTATAATTTTTTCCCCTAATGTGGTAAATTAACTAGATGTGTTCTGATCTGTCTGTAAAATGAGACCCGCTTCCACTTTGAAGAAAACTGAGGCCTTGTATAATTCTATGGTTAGGAGACATAGTGTGAGCAGGACATTTGTTCCAGTCTTCTGGAGTAGGGACCCACTTCAATGGGACTAGGCAAACTGGACTGAGAAAGGCAGTCCTTCCAGGGTGCAGGCATGTGAGGCTTGGTTTATGCAAAAATTCAGCCAGAGTTAATGCAGCTCTGTTTCTTGAAGGTGGCTCCTGTTTATGCTGAGGGGCAGAGGAACGAAATGAGGCCAGCCAGCTACTTTCTTCCTGGATAAGCATCTCTATGAATGCTTCCTCTCAGGGAAGTTTTCAGAGAAGAACAAATAAATACTCTCACTATTGTGTGTCTCAGGCATTTTTAAGATCTCTGTTTCTACACTGTCTGCCACTAGGTTTTTGCCTTCCTTCTCTCCAGGAGCAAGATAGTTCCTTCAGGGTTCTGTTCCAACCAAGCCAGCTGACCTTTAAATCCAGGTTTTAATGCGCTGATGGTTGCATGCACTCAGGAAATTCAGCCCTTCATGCTTTTCATGCAAATAGATTTGGGGAAATGTTTTCATGTGTACTCATTGTGCTATGTGTTCTGATAAAGAGATATTTATCCAAAAGAGACATACAGATGCCCAACAGACTCGAGAGAAGATGTTCAACATTACTTAACATCAGGGAATGCAAAATGAAGCTACAATGAGATATTACCTCACATCTGTCACAATCAACAACACAAGAAACAACAGGTCTTGGTGAGGATGTGGAAAAATAAGAACACTCTTTCACTGTTTTTGAGGATGCAAACTGATGCAAGCACTGTTGAGAACAGTGTGGAGGTTTCTTGAAAACTTAAAAACAGAATTACCCTATGATCCAGCAATCGCACTGCTAGGTATTTACCGAGAGAATACAAAAACACTAATTCAAAAGGATACATGCACCCCTATGTTTATAGTAGCATTGTTTACAATAACCAAGGTATGGAATCAACCTAAGTGTCCATTAACTGAAGAGTGGATGAAGAAGATTTTGTACGTATACAATGGAATAGTATTCGGGCATAAAGAAGAATTAAATTTTGCTATTAGCAAAGACATGGATGGAGCTAGAGAATATAATTCCAAGTAAAATAAATCAGATAAAGAAAAATACCATATGATAGTACTCATATGTGGAATTTAAGGAACAAAACAAATGAGCAAAGGGGAAAGAAGGAGAGAAAGAAAGAAAGAGAAATCAAGAAACAGACTCTTAATGATAGAAAACAACTTGAAGGTTATCAGAGGGGAGTGTGGTAGGGGGGTGGATTATATAGGTTGGCATTAAGGAGTGCACTTTTCATGATGAGCACTGGGTGATGTATGAAATTTTTTAATCACTATGTCGTACACCTGAAAATAACAACAGTGTTTGTTAACTAGCTAGAATTAAAATAAAAATTAAAATATATATATATGTATTCCCATTGAAATGACTATTTCATCATTATAAAATGTCCTTCACTGTGCCTAGAACAACAATTATGCATATATTGGTAAACTTCATGGTGTTCCACATGTATCTTTGTTGATTCATTTTTATTGAAATACAATAAGCATGTTATTGTGTATAATTTAAGTTGTATGATGCATTAATTTAATAAATTTACATATTATAATATGATTACCACTGTGGTGTTAGCTAACATCTCTATCACATCACATAATTATTACTTTCTTGTGAGAACTATTAAAATATAATCTTTTAGCCACTTTGGTGTTTATCATATAGTGTTTTTGACTATAACCTCTGTACTGTCCATTTGATCTCCAAAACTTATACACTATTTGCAAGTTTGTACACTTAAATGACATATCCTTATATTCCCTACACCCATGCCTCTGATAACCACCATTCAACTTTCTATTTTAATGAGTTTGGCTTTTTCTGATTCCACATATAAATGATTGCATACAATATTTGTTTCTCTCTGTCTGACCTTTTTTCACTTAGGATAATGCCCTCAAGGTCCATTCATATTCTTGCAAATGGCAAGATTTACCTCTCTCTCATGGCTGAATAATTTCACTGTGCATCTGTATAAGTGTGTATAGATATATAGATACAAATATAGATATAGGTAAATACCATATCATTTTTATTCATTCATCCACTGGTGACACAAGTTCTTTTTTATATCATGGCTATTGTAAATAATGCTGCTTTAAACATGGTAATACAGATAGCTCTTGGATATCCTGTTTTCATTTCCTTTGGATGTATACCTAGAAGTGGGATTGCTGGATCATATTTTTCATTTTTATAGGAACTTTCATGCTGTTTTCCACAGCAGTTGGAACAACTTACAATTCCACTACAGTGTAGAAGTGTGGCTTTTCCCCCACATCTTCATTATCTTCTTTTCTTGATGATAGTCATTCTAATAGGTGTGAGGTTATATCTCATTGTGATTTTAATTTATATTTCTATGATAATTTGTGATATTGAGCTCCTTTTCATGTACCTGTTGGTCATTTGGGTGTTCTTTTTGGGAGAAATGTACTTTTTTTCTTTCTGTGTTCATTTTTCAAGCAGATTGTTTTATGTTATCGAGTTGTATGAGTTATTTATATATTTCAGATATTAACCCCTTATCCTATACATATTTGGCAAATATTTCTTTTCCCCACAACCCATTCCATAACTGTGAAGTTTTGTTAACTTTTATTCTCTCTTTTCTTACTTGTTATTCCACAAACTGGATATTACCAATTGATCTATATTCAAGTCTGGTGATAAAAATCACGTTTCTATGTCAGTTCAAATCTGCTGTTTAGAGTATAAAGTGAATTTTTCATTTTATTTATTGTACTTTTACTTTTTAGCTGCAGAATTTTGCTTTTCTTCTTTTTAAAAAAGAAATTGGCCTCTTATTGATCTTTTTTATTTGGTGTGATTTCATCCTTATACTTTCTTTTAGTTTAGTAAGCATGGTTTCTTTTAGTTATTTGACCATACTATAATAGTATATTTAAAGCATTTGTCTAGTCATTAAGTCCAAATTCTAGGTTTTCTTTTTTTTTCAATATATGAAATTTATTGTCAAATTGGTTTCCATACAACACCCAGTGCTCATCCCAAAAGGTGCCCTCCTCAATACCCATCACCCACCCTCCCCTCCCTCCCACCCCCCATCAACCCTCAGTTTGTTCTCAGTTTTTAACAGTCTCCTATGCTTTGGCTCTCTCCCACTCTAACCTTTTTTTTTTCCCTTCCCCTCCCCCATGGGTTTCTGTTAAGTTTATCAAACTCTAGGTTTTCTAATGGACTATTTATATTATTTTTACCTGCATTTAGACCATAATCACCTATATATTTGAATATTTACCATCCTTAAAAAAACACTGTATATTTTAAATATTACATGGCAATATAACAACTATGGAAATCCTAAATCCCTCAAAATTTCCATTATTGCTTTTCCTTGTTATTATTTTCTGCTTGTTTATTTAGTGACTTTGCTGTAAAACTTCTGTAAAGTCTGTATACTTTGTTGTGTGTGTCCACTGAAGTCTCTGCTTGATTAGCTTGGTGGTCAGATAATAAATAGACAAATACTTCCTTAAATGCTTTGAACCAATAACCCTTCCATATTTTTCCAAGGGGCTATGCATGTTTTGGAGCATGAATTAATTACTCTTATAGTATAAAACTCTGCCATAACTTTCATTTCCTTTTTGTACATTTGCTCAATGTCAGAAAGAGGTGAAAGATGGGGGATCTCTGAATTCTTACCTGAGAATGCACAGAGCCCTGCACATGTGTCTGGACTTCCATCTCCCCAGGAGGAACATATCAGAGTTTTTCAAAGCTCTTTATGGGCATTATGTTTCCTAGATATTACTTCTAATTTTTTGGTCAAGCACTTGTTAACAACTACAGTTATCACAGCTTCACACAGCTGCAATATTAAACAATTGTTTCTGACTGCTGTTGACACTTTGGGAATACAACTTTTCCTGAAGAATTAACAGAGTTAAGTGAAAAAAAAACACCCTGAAATGGAAGCTTTTACAAGGATCTAAGAGAAAGTTCAAATAGGGATAAGACTTTGAGAATGGGGCTTTTTCAAGAGCTCCAAACCTGGTCTGCTTGCTACAATGACTGTAAGATTGATGTTTTTCACAACTACCATAATTGTGAGCCTTCTGGTTGTCAGTGCTACAGTGAAACTGAGAAGAAATGGATGAATGCAAGCCAAATTAAACCATCACAAACTCTAGTGTTCTTAACAACCTTGAGATTTTTTTTCTTGAAAAAATACTACTCAGATTTTTGTAAGCCTTTGCTTGTATGTAAGAGTCTGATAAAAGTTGATTTTGACTAATTTTTTCAAGGGTTTTTGGTCAGTTTTACAAAGGAGTAGATTTATAAAGGTGTTCACTTCACCATTCAAGAAGTCCTATTGTCTATATAGTTTAATTTTAATACATATGATTGCATCTTGCCAAAGTGGGTATATAAAATTTCATGCATATTTACTAAATTAAACCTGTGTTTAAGTATTCACCACTATATATTGGAAATAAAATATACACATAATACTTTGAACCTTGGGGAAAAATTATTCTGCATCACAGCACTAACAACACATGGTCTCATAACACTGTGTTGTAAAAATCATACTGTGGCATATTTTTTTTGGTTAAATTTACTAGACTACCACAATGAATCTACCTAAATCTCAACCAATAAGGTGTTTTCCTTATGAAAAGTGAGAGCTACATATATTCAAAAGAAGAAAATTTACTAACCCATGGGTTTCTGCATTATATGCTGACAGATTGCATTTTAGTTTAGCTTTATTGGCATTAATGCTAACTGTCCTATGGCAGTGGTCCCAAAGATACCTAACAACATATGCATCTTGTTCTTTACTATTTTACTCTGTTTTAAAAGTTTAGTGGGGAAGATCCTTCATGACTCCCAAATGCATATTGAACCTTTCAAAATAACAAAAAATGTTGAAAGATGGTCATGACATACACGCTGGACTTATGCTTTTTTTTTTCCTAAGTAAAAGATGAGGTTTGTTTAATCACTTGGAGAATTACTCATTAGTGGTTGTACTTATGTTACAGAGCTGTGATTCAAGGAAGAAACTGAAACACTCCTCAAAAATGTGCAAAACTCGATGACAATGTACTAGTTCATGAAGCAATGAATAATTATTTTGTACAGTTTGCTGTCATGAGGAAGTGAACCTGTTCCTTTGCTACCAGACACCTCAAGAAACTTTTTACAAAATATGGTCTTTGTTTGAAAATTGGAGGGATTTATAGGAATTAGATCTGGTAAGATTTACTTATCTAGAGCATACCAGCCATAAGATGGGATTTATAGTTCATTTTTTTTATACTCAATAATTTACATATGCATCCTTGATATTCACCACCTTTATAATTTGTTGTTTACATATGTATATCTAATATTATCCATGAATCCTTTTTAAAAAATAAGTGTCATATTTTTCTTTACCTCTAATGCATATCAAAATGTCTACTACATATGTTAGAGTAGGCAGTTAGATTAGGTTCTAAAAGGACACCTGGAGACCAGCAGAGAGGAAGTCATGGCCAGCTATCTGGAAAGTCAGGTGCCAGTACTGGCAGCATTCCACAAGAAGCTGGACCAAATCAGACAAGCCCAAGATGGTGGGTGCCATGACAGGTACCCTGACCAAATAAGGGGAGAAAAAAAGCATAAGACCCTGTTTCCAAGAAATCCCTGCCCGAGGTAATGAATATTCTATCCCCTAGTTAACTGTCAATATAATATAGAGACCAAAACCCCCCCATCTCTCTCTCTCTCCCTCTCTCTCTCTCTCTCTCACACACACACACCGTGAGAGTTTACTTTCACTTTAGTAAACTTTCCTACTTGTGTTGCTCTTGTCCGCTGTGTCATGTCTGTCCTCGAATTCATTCTTGTGATGAGCACAAAATGTCCATATCATCTTGAGGATTGACTGGATTGAGTTGGCATGGCCCCAGGGTCTCCCTAATTCACCTGGTAACATACAGGAAGTGCTTAACTAATATTTCTTAAAAGTAAACAAAATTGTCATTCCTGAATAAAAATGCTACGCAAAGGTTAAACACCAAAATACTGAATAAAGGAGGAGAAAGATTTACTGAATGTTTACCAAGTACCAAACACTGTTGTAGGCACTTTATGTGCAGTAACTCCTTTAATCCTTTTAAAAACAAATAATTAAGAGATAGATATTTTACATTTTAAGGCACTGCAACAGAGAAGTTAAATATCTTGCCTCAAATCCCCACATTTAGTGATGGATAAAAGGAATAAATCCCAGACAGTGATAGCAAGTGAAGCAGTGGTTCATATACTTAAAAAAAGTAAAGTTCTATGGTAAGTTTTGTTTTTGTTTTTGTTGTTTGTTTTTTTTTTTGCTTTTGTTGTCTTTTGTTTTTGTTTTTTTGTTTTTTGGCTAATTGAACCCCAGGACAATTATTCATCAATAACTCTTTCTGGGGTTTTGGATACCTTTTCAAGTGGTGCTAAGGAGACTGTAGAGGAGTAATATCTAATAACCATTTGCCTAGTTCAAGAGATGCTATCCTAAAAAATAATTAATATAAAGACAAAGCATGTGATTCTGAAAATGAAAGTCAACTAGCTTCACTATACATTTGAATAAAATTATCTCCATATAGGAAAGGGTTCATAAAACACAGTTATTGGTTTTACTAGATAGTTGGGTAATTATCAATTCTTTTGTGTTAGACATGGAGAAATTCCAAGCGAAATTATTATATATATTATAATATTTATAATATATATTATATGTTATATAATATATATGTATATGTATGTAATATATAAAAATTATTATAGATGAGGCTTCAACATAAGTTCTCCACATACATGCTTTCAGATCCAAATTTCTAGACTAATTAGTCTTTCTGTACCTCAGTTTGTTTATTCATCTAAAGTGGCAGAAATGAATAACTATCTCATAGGGTTGTTTTAATGATTAAATAAAATAATGTGATTTGTGTCATGTAATATGGTATGTATCAGATAATAAAATGTGTGCCAGATAAAATACATTATTGTATTTAATCTGTTTAAGTGATAAAGATAATGATAATAATAATTGTACTTGGCATTTACTGATGGATGACTATGAGCCAGGCATTGAATTAAGCACTTTTTATTGATTAAGTTTTATAATCCTCACAAAATTATAAGGCAAACACTATTATTTCCGTTATACTGATGAGTTCACTAAGATGAAATTAAGGAAAATTCTGAACATCAAATAGCTAGTACTTTGCAGAGCCACAGTAGAAACTTAGGCAGTCTCGTGCATTTGTTGAGTTAATACAGATCAGGACTTTTCCTTCTTTTATTTTGTGGAACCCACTTCTATCCAACAATGTGGTAAAGCATACCAGTAAATATGGCCTTACTGGCCTCTGTGCAAATACTTCTGATATTTGCAACAACAAAACTTTATTCCTTTATGGAAGGATGCTGAAGTAACAGCAAGGAAGCCACCAAGTGAATTATTGCAGTAATTCACTTTTCTTTTCCTTATGTGACAATGGTTATATGGTTTTTATTCCACTTGGAATTTCTCCATGTCAAATTCATAGTGAAGCTAGTTGACTTATTTTTCAGACTCACATGGTTTATCTTTATATTATTTTTTAGGATAGCATAAGTTGAACTAGGAAAATGGTAATTAGATTATACTCCTCTACAGTCTCCTTAGCACAACTTGAAAAAGTACCAAAAACCAAATATATAATACAATAATAAATTGTAGATTCGTAGGTGTATTACAGTTGAAATATCCCTCATCGGTCTGACAAAACAGTTAAGCACGTGAGTTCCAAAGTTAGATCATTTGATTCAAATCATAGCTTCACCACTTATAAAGGCTAGAATCTTTGACAATTTACTTAATCTCTCTAAGCTTCATTCGCCTCATCTATAAAATAGGGATATACAAGTATCTGCTTTGGGGGATTATTAAGATTGTTACTATATAAGAAAAATGCCTATTATAGGACCAGACACATAGAAAATGTTCTGAAGAGGTTAACTATACACACTGAAAATGAGAAATGAACATATCCCATGTACTATGATTTTCATAAGCAATTGTCTTTCCAGACATATTTTATACCTTTGAATCATGACATGCTCACATTGTACACAGCTTACACATTAAGCCCACCCAAAGTAAAGTATGTGCTTTTAATTGTTTTCCTTCAGTAGTAGCAACGGATTTGCAGAAAAACATCTTTATTGCATCTACTTTGTAAATAAGATCCCCTTTTGCTAGATTACCAGCCAGAAACAAAAGGGTATATGTTGCCCATTAAATGATTGACCTCTTGAATAAAGTATTTCTAGGTTACCCTAACAAGCCAGGGATAGAAATAAAAAGACATAGTCAGTTAAATTGACTTAGCCCTTGTTTTAGGAGCCATTTCTTGAAACTCAGGGTTTATTAAATTTCAGTCTTCACTGATAATTTATCAAAAGTAAAATATCTGTTTTGCAGACAGAATGGGAGAATCTGTAATAACTGGATTTCCACATATTAAAAAATCAACTTTTCATCAGGATTTTAAATAGCACTTACAACTATACATAGCTGTTGGAAGGCTTTCTTTCTTTCTTTTTTTTCATATCTCTGCATTTCCAGTACTATTAATGGAGAAAATCTGTTTCTAAAAACATAATGAATGAATATATGGGCTTTCCTCAACAACAACACAATAAAGTCAATAAAATGCCCAGTTGCATAGTGGGTGCTTGCCTGGATCAGTGAGAAGAGTGTGCAACTCTTGATCCTGGTCATGGGTTCAAGTTCCACATTGGGGCTACATAGAGATTATTGAAAAAAAAAACTTTAAAATGTAACTTTGCCCTGGATTCCTTCTTTAGTTATTTATTAAGAATGGTTCCAAATATTAATGGAAAACCATGCGGTCACTATTACCACTAGGTAAGCAACAAAGTTCTAATTTCTTTTTCTTTTGATTTTACTAAGTATTATATCCTTGAATAATTTTTATTAAAATTTGTGTAAATTGAATTTGAAATTCCTTATTTATACTTTTCTTTATTTCTATTTTACTCAGGATCTGTATTGTTTCTGGTATTGTTAGCATTTGTGAGTTCCTTCAAATTTCAGACTTTTCTATAAAGTTAGCCTCAAATAATGTTATATCCTAGATGATATTTTAGCAATATTAATGATCAGTCTTCCTACAGAAAATCCATAGTGTGGGAATCTTCAAATAAACTTTTCAAACTCAAATTTAAGCATGAAGAACTGGCCCCTTGAGAAGATCCTGTGAAAAGAAAGTGACAATAATATGTACCTTCTTCACTGCTTAATGTGGATTTCTCTATTAATGCCATTGTTTTTTTTAAATGCTTGTTTATAATTTTATACAAACACAAAAACGGTTACTGGGACCACTAAATCTTTTCAAAAACACAAGGGAGTAGCAGAGAGGAAACAGGTAGGATCTATTGAATTTAATAAGGCTTATGTAAAAATAAGTGCATTTGTCATTTGGCAAAAAGGAACTCTAAACTTAGATGAAAAACTATACCTTTGGTTTTAAAAATGAAAGAGAGGGTGTTCTGACTCCAATTAATGAGTTTGAAAATAAATGTGTGTATATTAAGATATTGGTTTATTGAAACAATGAAAATGAAATTAATTAAAATCAGGTAAAATGAGATTATATATATATATATATATATATATATATATATAAATTTGTTGTCAAATTGGATTCCATACACCCAGTGCTCATCCCAACAGGTGTCCTCCTTATACCCATCACCCACTTTCCCCTCCCTCCCACCCCCAATCAACCCTCAGTTTATTTTCAGTTTTTAAGAGTCTCTTATGGTTTGCCTCACTCTCTCTCTGTTTGTTTTCTCTTCCCCTCCCCCATGGTCTTCTGTTAAGTTTCTCAGGATCCACATAACAGTGAAAACATATGGTATCTGTCTTTCTCGGTATGACTTATTTCACTTAGCATAACACTCTCCAGTTCCATCCATGTTGCTACAAAGGGCCATATTTCATTCTTTCTCATTCCCAAGTAGTATTCCATTGTATATATAAACCACAAATTCTTTATCCATTCATCAGTTGATGGACATTTAGGCTCTTTCCATAATTTGGCTATTGTTGAAAGTGCTTCTATACACATTGGGGTACAAGTGTCCTTATGCATCAGCACTCCTGTATCTCTTAGGTAGATTCCTAGCAGTGCTATTGCTGGGTCATAGGGTAGATCTATTTTTAATTTTTTGAGGAACCTCCACACTGTTTACCATAGTGGCTGCACCAGTTTGCATTCCCAACAGTGCAAGAGGGTTCCCATTTCTCTACATCCTCTCCAGCATCTACACACTCCTGAATTTTTGATTTTAGCCACTCTGATTGGAGTGAGATGGTATCTGAGTGTGGTTTTGATTTGTACTTCCCTGATGAGGAGTGACGTTGAGCATCTTTTCATGTGCCTGTTGGCCATCTGGATGTCTTTTTTTAGAGAAGTGTCTATTCATGTTTTCTGCCCATGTTTTCACTGGATTATTTGTTTTTTGGGTGTGGAGTTTGGTGAGTTCTTTATAGATTTTGAATATTAACCCTTTGTCCCATATGTCATTTGCGAATATCTTTTCCCATTCTGTCGGTTGCCTTTTAGTTTTGTTGATTGTTTATTTGGCAGTACAGAAGCTTTTTATCTTCATGAGGTCCTAACAGTTCATTTTTGCTTTTAATTCCTTTGCCTTTGGGGATGTGTCAAGTAAGAAATTACTGCGACTGAGGTCAGAGAATTTTTTTTTCCTGCTTTCTCCTTAAGGGTTTTGATGGTTTCTTGTCTCACATTCAGATTTTTATCGATTTTGATTTTATTTTTGTGAGTGGTGTAAGAAAGTGGTCTCAAATAGATAAAATCATGAATGAAAATGCAATTATTACAACCAATCCCTCAGAAGTACAAGCAATTGTCAGGGAATACTGTGAAAAATTTTATGCCAACAAACTGGACACCTGGAAGAAATGGACAAATTCCTAAGCCTCCATTCACTTCCAAAACTCAAACAGGAAGAAATAGAAAACTTGAATAGACCCACAACCAGTGAAGAAATTGAATCAGTTACCAAAAATCCCCCAACCAATAAGAGTCCAGAACCAGATGGCTTCCCTGGGGAATTCTACCAGAAATTTAAAGCAGAGATAATACCCTTTCTTCTCAAGCTGTTCCAAAAAATAGAAAGGGAAGGAA
The DNA here is from genome assembly GCF_016509475.1 of Prionailurus bengalensis. Lineage (NCBI taxonomy): Eukaryota > Metazoa > Chordata > Mammalia > Carnivora > Felidae > Prionailurus > Prionailurus bengalensis. Next base: position 69,152,697 of record NC_057361.1, read on the forward strand.
AACTTCCAGACTCATTCAATGAAGCAAGCAATCAATCTAGCTTGATTCCCAAACTAGTCAGAGACCCAGCAAAAAAGAGAGAGACAGAGAGAGAGAGAGAGAGAGAACTACAGGCCAATATCCCTGATGAGTATGGATGCAAAAATTCTCAGTAAGATGCTAGCAAATCAAATTCAACAGCATATAAAAAGACCTATTCACTATGATCAAGTGGGATTCATTCCTGGGCTGCAGGGCTGGTTCAACATTCGCAAATCAATGTGATACATCACATTAATAAAAGAAAAGATAAGAACAATATGCCCCTAACAATCGATGCAGAAAAACCAATTGACAAAACTCAGCATCCTTTCTTAATAAAAACCCTCAAGAAAATCGGGATAGAAGGAACATACTTAAACATCATAAAAGCCATTTATGGAAAGACTACAGCTAATGTCATCCTCAATGGGGAAAAGCTGAGAGCTTTCTCCCTGAGATCAGGAACACGACAGGGATGTCCACTCTCACCTCTCTTATTTAACATAGGGTTGGAAGTGCTAGCATCAGCAGACAACAAAAGGAAATAAAAGGCATCAAAATTGGCAAAGATGAAGTTAAGCTTTCACTTTTTGCAGATGACATGATGTTAGACATGGAAAACCTGATAGGCTCCACCAAAAGTCTCCTAGAACTGACACATGAATTCAGCCAAGTTGAAGGATACAAAATTAATGTACAGAAATCAGTTGCATTCTTATACATTAAAAATTAAACAACAGAAGGACAAATAAAGAAACTGATCCCATTCACAATTACACCCAGAAGCATAAAATACCTAGGAATAAACCTAAATAAAAATGTAAAAGATCTCTATGCTGAAACTATAGAAAGCTTATGAAGAAAAGAGAAGTAGATACAAAGAAATGGAAAAACATTCCATGCTCATGGATTGGAAGAATAAATATTGTTAAACTGTCAATATAACCCAAAGCTATCTACAGATTCAACGCAATCCCAATCAAAATTGCACCAGCATTCTTCTCAAAGCTAGAACAAGCAATCCTAAAATTTGTATGGAACCACAAAATATCCCGAACAGCCAAAGTAAGTTTGAAGAAGACCAAAGCAAGAGGCATCAGAATCCCAGACGTTAGCTGCTACTACAGAGCTGTAATCATCAAGACAGCAGGGTATTAGCACAAAAACAGATACATAGACCAATGGAATAGAATAGAAACCCCAAAACTACACCCACAAAAGTATGGCCCACTAATCTTTGACAAAGCAGGAAAAAATATCCAATGGAAAAAAGATGTCTCTTTAACAAATGGTGCTGGGAGAACTGGACAGCAACATGCAGAAAGATTGAAACTAGACCACTTTCTTACACCATTCACAAAAACAAACTCAAAATGGATAAAGGACCTGAATGTGACATAGGAAACCATCCAAACCCTAGAGGAGAAAGCAAAGGAAAACCTCTTTGACCTCAGCTGCAGCAATTTCTTACTTAACACATCCACAAAGGCAAGGGAATTAAAAGCAAAAATGAACTATTGGGACCTCATGAAGATAAAAAGCTTCTTCACAGCAAAGGAAACAATCAACAAAACTAAAAGGCAACCAACGGAATGGGAAAAGATATTTGCAAATGACATATCGGACAAAGGGCTAGTCTCCAAAATCTATAAAGAGCTCACCAAACTCCACACCCGAAAGACAAATAATCCAGTGAAGAAATTGGCATAAATCATGAATAAACACTTCTCTAAAGAAGACATCCAGATGGCCAACAGGCACATGAAAAGATGCTCAACGTCACTCCTCATCAGGGAAGTGCAAATCAAACCACACTCAGATATCATCTCACGCCAGTCAGAGTGGCTAAAATTAACAAATCAGGAGACTATAGATGCTGGAGAGGATGTGGAGAAATTGGAACCCTCTTGCACTGTTGGTGGGAATGCAAACTGGTACAGCCACTCTGGAAAACAGTGTGGAGGTTCCTCAAAAATTAAAAATAGACATAACCCAATGACTCAGCAATAGCACTGCTAGGAATTTACCCAAGAGATACAGGAGTACTGATGCATAGGGGCACTTGTACCCCAATGTTTATAGCAGTACTCTCAACAGTAGCTAAATTATGGAAAGAGCCTAAATGTCCATCAACTGACGAATGGATAAAGAAACTGTGGTTTATATACACAACGGAATACTTCATGGCAATGAGAAAGAATGAAATATGGCCTTTTGTAGCAACGTGGATGGAACTGGAGAGTGTTATGCTAAGTGAAATAAGTCATACAGAGGACAGATTCCATATGTTTTCACTCCTATGTGGATCCTAAGAAACTTAACAGAAGACCATGGGGGAGGGGAAGGAAAAAACATGGTTAGAGAGGTAGGGAGCCAAAACATACGACTCCTGAAAACTGAGAACAAACTGAGGGTTTATGTTGGGTGGGAGGGTGGGGTGAGTGGGTGATGGGTATTGAGGATGGCACCTTTTGGGATAAGCACTGGGTGTTGTATGGAAACCAATTTGACAATAAATTTATTAATAATAAAAAAATAAATTAATAAAAAATTATGGAAAAAGCCAATATGTCCATTGTCAGATGAACAGACACACAATGGGCTATTAGTCAGACATAAAAAAAGAATGAAATCTTGCCATTTGCAATGATGTGGAGGAACTAGAAACTATTACACTAAGTGAAATAAGTCAATCAAAGAAAGTCAAATACCATATGATTTCATGCAAATGTGGAGCTTATGAAACAAAACAAATGAACGTAAGAGGGAAAATAAGAGGGGCAAACCAAGCAACAGAATCTAAATTATAGAATACAGACTGAGGGTTACTGGGGGGATGAGTAAATGGCTGATGGGTATTAGCAAAGGCACTTTTGATGAGCACTGGGTGTTGTATATAAGTATTGAATCACTAAATCCTACACCTTAAAATAATATTATATGTATGTATGTTAACCAACTGGAATTTAAATAAATAATTGGGGGAAAATGAAGTATCACTCGGGTATAGTGTTAGAAATAAACTACTAATGAACTGCTGTGGGAGATAGGCCAAGTAGGAGTTTATTAAAGGGTGATCCAGGGAGGAGATTGTGGTGTTTCAGACCATGATTGTAACACAGTAAGAGATGACAGGCTTTAGATTCTTGTATTTTGAAGACACAGTCAAGAAGATTGGTTAATGGATTGGATGTGGAATATGAAAGAAAGTATTGTCAAGGATAACTCTAAAGTGAACTCTGCCATACACTTCCCCAGAGACAATGAAATTAAATATGAGAAAAGGGAATGATGGCAGAGGGGAACAAAATGCTATCTCAAAATAATATTCAGCCATGACTGCTTTAACATTTTATTGCTCCCAGAAATTTTATTCAAAGATAAAGAACCTAACCTACTCTAACATTAGAAACTAAAAGATAAAGGACCTAAACTAGTGTAATAATAGAAACTAATTTATAAACTACACCTCATAACTATGAAATACGTGTGGTGTGTTCTGAAGGCAAAATGTCTGAATAACACTAAGTTTCAGTATACACAGTGACAGGGAAGAAGCTGTGCATGCTTTAGCCCAAAATGTGTTTTATATTAATTAGTACAGTACACTAAGTATGTGATATACTTAAGTGTTGAATCAGCTCAAATTTAAATTGAAATAAGTAAAAGTAACCAGACTTTCCTATAAAATGATAGAGAGACAAATACTCTTGTCAGAAAGTGAATTTTGACCTTGAGGAATCCTAGGACTAACTCATGTGACAATTTCCACATTTAATATCTATCGTTAATAAGAGTTTCAAAAAGTTTGTTATTTTTGTTGTGCTCATTATTAATTAAGTGGAGGTAACAAAGGCATGTCAAGAATTTGGAAGAAGGCAGCATAGGAGGACACTGGGCTCACCGTGAATTGCTGATCACTTAGATTCCACCTACACCTGCCTAAATACCCCAGAAAACCGCCAGAAGACTAGCAGAATGGAGTCTCTGGAGCCAAGCGCAGACTAGAGGCACACAGAAGAGGGCAGGAAGGACAGAGAGGCGGTGCGTGCTACACGGACTGGCAGGAGGGAGCCGGGGCAGAGGGGCAGCCCGCTGGCAAAGCAGAGCCCACGAGTCTAGCTTGCAAAAATGGAGGGGGCAGATGGGGTGTGTTCTGACAGCAAGAGGGCCTTAACATCTGGAAAGTTATAAGCTATCAGCTCTGCTTGGAGAACGGAAGGGCTGGAGGACAACGGGAGGGAGAGTTGTTGAGCCCCAGATGACAGAGCGCAGCTTAGCGGGGAACAAAGGCACTTGCCAGTGCCATCTACCTGGCCCATCCCCCAGCGAAAATCCCAAAGGGAGCCAGTTCCTGCCAGGGATCTTGCTTGCACAAAGCAAACACCCAACACTGTGCTTCTGTGGATCCATCCCTCCAGTGGGTCTGACTCCCTCCCAGTGCCGCAGGGCCCCTCCTGAAGCAGATCTCCTAAGGAAAAGCGAGTTGAGCCTGCCCCTCCCGTCCCTGTGCACCTTGCCAATCCACCCCAGCTAATAAACCAGATCCCCAGTACCACAAGCCTGGCAGTGTGCAAGTAGCTCAGATGGACCACGCCACCCCAGTGAATCCCGCCCCTAGGAAAGGGAAAGAGAAGGCACACACCAGTCTGACTGTGGCCCCAGAGGTGGGCTGGGGGAAGACATCAGGTCTGACTGCAACCCCACCCACCAATGCAAGTTATTCAAGACAGCACAGGGGAAGTGACCCGTGGTTCCACACCACTCCAGGGACTATCCAAAATGACGAAATGGAAGAATTCCCCTCAACAAAACATCCAGGAAATAATGACAGCTAACAAACTGATCAAAAACGATTTAAACAATATAACAGAAAGTGAATTTGGAATGATAGTCATAAAATTAAATACTGGGTTTGAAAAGAGTATAAAGGACAGCAGGTAAAATATTGCTACAGAGACCAAGGGACTAAGGAACAGCCAGGAGGAGCTAAAAAATTCTATTAATGAACTGCAAAATAAAATGGAGACAACCATGGCTCGGAATGAAGAGGCAGAGGAGAGAATAGGTGAACTAGAAGATAAAATTATGTAAAAAGAAGAAGCTGATAGATCCTGGGAAGATGGCGGCGTAGGAGGACACTGGGCTCACCGCGCATCCTGCTGATCACTTAGATTCCACCTACACCTGCCTAAATAACCCAGAAAAGCGCCAGAAGAAAACACAACAGAGACTCCAGAGCCAAGCACAGATGAGAGGCCCATGAAAGAGGGTACTAAGGGTGGAGAGGCGGTGAGCTCTCCACGGACTGGCAGGAGGGAGCCGGGGAGGAGGGGCGGCCTGCCAGCCAAGCAGAGCCCCCGAGTCTGGCTTGCAAAAGCGGAGGGGCCAGACGGAGTGTGTTCTGACAGCAAGTGGGACTTGACATCTGGAAGGTTATAAGCTAACAGCTCTGCTCAGAGAGCAGGAGGGCTGGAGGACAATGGGAGGGAGAGTTGTTGAGCCCCGGACAACAGAGCTCAGTTTGGCGGGGAACAAAAGCACTTGCCAGCACCATCTCCCTCGGCCATCCCCCAGCCAAAATCCCAAAGGGAACCGGTTCCTGCCAGCAAACTTGCTTGCACCGGCAAACACCCAACTCTGTGCTTCTGCGGACCCATCCATCCAGTGGGTCTGAGTCCCTCCTGGTGCTGCAGGGCCCCTACCAAAGCGGATCTCTGAAGGAAAAGTGAGGTGAGCCTGCCTCCCCCTGCCCCTGTGCACCTTGCAGATGGACTCCAGCTAAGACGCCAGATCCCCAGCACCACAAGCCTGGCAGTGTGCAAGTAGCTCAGACGGGCCACACCATCCCACAGTGAATCCCGCCCCTAGGAGAGGGGAAGAAAAGGCACACATCAGTCAGACTGTGGCCCTGGCGGTGGGCTGGGGGCAGACATCAGGTCTGACTGCAACTCCGCCCACCAATGCAAGTTATTCAAGACAGCAAAGGGAAAGTGCCCCGGAGTCCAGCACCACTCCAGGGACTATCCAAAATGACTAAACGGAAGAATTCCCCTCAGAAAAACGTCCAGGAAATAACACAGCTAACAAACTGATCAAAAACTATTTAAACAATATAACAGAAAGTGAATTTAGAATAATAGTCATAAAATTAATCACTGGACTTGAAAACAGTATAAAGGATAGCAGAGAATCTCTTGCTACATAGATCAAGGGACTAAGGAACAGCCAGGAGGAGCTAAAAAATGCCATCAACGAGCTGAAAAATAAAATGGAGACAACTACGGCTCGGATTGAAGAGGCAGAGGAGAGAATAGGTGAACTAGAAGATAAAATAATGGAAAAGGAAGAAGCTGAGAAAAAGAGAGATAAAGAAATCCAGGAGTATGACGGGAAAATTAGAGAACTAAGTGATGCACTAAAGAGAAATAATATACGCATAATTGGTATCACAAAGGAGGAAGAGAGAGGGAAAGGTGCTAAGGTGTACTTGAAGAAATAATAGCTGAGAACTTCCCTGAACTGGGGAAGGAAAAAGGCATTGAAAACCAAGAGGCACAGAGAACTCCCTTCAGACATAACTTGAATCCATCTTCTGCATGACATATCATAGTGAAACTAACAAAATACAAGGATAAAGAGAAAATTCTGCAAGCAGCTAGAGATAAACGTGCTCTAACATATAAAGGGAGACCTGTAAAACTCCTGACTGATTTCTCTACTGAAACTTGCCAGTCCAGAAAGGAATGGCAGGGGATCTTCAATGTGATGAACAGAAAAAAATATGCAGCTGAGAATCCTTTATCCAGCAAGTCTGTCATTTAGAATAGAAGGAGAGATAAAGGTCTTCCCAAACAAACAAAAACTGAAGGAATTTGTCACCACTAAACCAGCCCTACAAGAGATCCTAAGGGGGACCCTGTGAGACAAAGTACCAGAGAAATCTCTACAAGCATGAAACCTATGGACATCACAATGACTCTAAACCCATATCTTTCTATAATAAGACTGAATGTAAATGGACTAAATGCACCAACCAAAAGACATAGGGTATCAGAATGCATAAAAAAACAAGACCCATCTATTTGCTGTCTACAAGGGACTCATTTTAGACCTGAGAACACCTTCAGATTGAGAGTGAGGGGATGGAGAACTATTTATCATGCCACTGGAAGCCAAAAGAAAGCTGGAATAGCCATACTTAGACAAACTAGACTTTAAATTAAAGGCTATAACAAGAGATGAAGAACGGCATTATATAATAATCACAGTCTATTGATCAGGAAGAGCTAACAATTATAAATGTCTATGACCCGAATACGGAAGCCCCCAAATATATAAAACAATTACTCACAAACATAAGCAACCTTATTGATAAGAATGTGGTAATTGCAGGGGACCTTAACACTCCACTTACAGAAATGGATAGATCATCTAGACAAATGGTCAATAAAGAAACAAGGGCCCTGAATGAGACATTGGATCAGATGGACTTGACAGATATATTTAGACTCTGCATCCCAAAGCAACAGAATATACTTTCTTCTCGAGTGCACATGGAACATTCTCCAAGATAGATCACATACTGGGTCACAAAACAGCCCTTCATAAGTATACAAGAATTGAAATTATACCATGCATACTTTCAGACCACAATGCTATGAAGCTTGAAATCAACCACAGGAAAAAGTCTGGAAAACCTCCAAAAGCATGGAGCTTAAAGGACACCCTACTAAAGAATGAATGGGTCAACCAGGAAAGTAGAGAAGAAATTAAAAAAATATATATGGAAACAAAAGAAAATGAAAATACAGCAATGTAAACGCTTTCGGATGTAGCGAAGGCAGTCCTGAGAGGAAAATACTTGCAATCCAGGCCTATCTCAAGGAACAAGAAAAATCCCAAATACAAAATCTGGTTTTTCTGAAAAAAAAAAATAAACAAAATTGGTAAACCTCTAGCCAGGCTTCTCAAAAAGAAAAGGGACATGACCCAAATAGATACAATCGTGAATGAAAATGGAATTATTACAACCAAGCCCTCAGAGATACAAACAATTATCAGGGAATACTATGAAAAATTATATGCCAACAAATTGGACAACCTGAAAGGAATGGACAAATTCCTAAACACCCACACTCTTCCAAAACTCAATCAGGAGAAAATAGAAAGCTTGAACAGACCCATAACTAGCGAAGAAATTGAATCGGTTTTCAAAAATCTCCCACCAAATAAGAGTCCAGGACAACATGGCTTCCCAGGGGAGTTCTACCAGAAGTTTAAAGCAGAGATAATACCTATCCTTCTCAAGCTATTCCAAGAAATAGAAGAGGAAGGAAAACTTCCAGACTCATTCTATGAAGCCAGTATTCCTTTGATTCCTAGAACAGACAGAGACCCAGTAAAAAAAGAGAACTACAGGCCAATATCCCTGATGAATATGGATGCAAAAATTCTCAATAAGATACTAGCAAATCGAATTCAACGGCATATAAAAAGAATGATTCACCATGATCAACTGAGATTCATTCCTGGGATGCAGGGCTGATTCAACATTCGCAAATCAATCAATGTCATACATCACGTTAATAAAAGAAAAGATAAGAAGCATATGATCCTCTCAATCGATGCAGAAAATGCCTTTGACAAAATCCAGCACCGTTTCTTAATAAAAACCCTTGAGAAAGTCGGGATAGAAGGAACATACTTAAAGATCATAAAAGCCATTTATGAAAAGCCCACAGCTAACATCATCTTCAATGGGGAAAAACTGAGAGCTTTTTCCCTGAGATCAGGAACACGACAGGGATGCCCACTCTCACCGCTGTTGTTTAACATAGTGCTGGAAGTGCTAGCATCAGCAATTAGACAACAAAAGGAAATCAAAGGCATCAAAATTGGCAAAGATGAAGTTAAGCTTTCACTTTTTGCAGATGACATGATGTTAGACATGGAAAACCCGATAGACTCCACCAGAAGTCTGCTAGAACTGATACATGAATTCAGCAAAGTTGCAGGATACAAAATCAATGTGCAGAAATCAGTTGCATTCTTATACACTAATAATGAAGCAACAGAAAGACAAATAAAGAAACTGATCCCATTCACAACTGTACCAAGAAGCTTAAAATACCTAGGAATAAATCTAACCAAAGATGTAAAAGATCTGTATGCTGAAAACTATAGAAAGCTTATGAAGGAAATTGAAGAAGATATAAAGAAATGGAAAAACATTCCCTGCTCATGGATTGGAAGAATAAATATTGTCAAAATGTCAATACTACCCAAAGCTATCTAAACATTCCCTGCAGTCCCAATCAAAATTGCACCAGCATTATTCTCGAAACTATAACAAGCAATCCTAAAATTCATATGGAACCACAAAGGCCCCAAATAGCCAAAGTAATTTTGAAGAAGACCAAAGCAGGAGGCATCACAATCCCAGACTTTAGCCTCTACTACAAAGCTGTCATCATCAAGACAGCATGGTATTGGCCCCAAAACAGACACAGAGACCAATGTAATAGAATAGAAACCCCAGAACTAGACCCACAAACTTATGGCCAACTCATCTTTGACAAAGCAGGAAAGAACATCCAATGGAAAAAAGACAGTCTCTTTAACAAATGGTGCTGGGAGACCTGGACAGCAACATGCAGAAGGTTGAAACTAGACCACTTTCTCACACCATTCACAAAAATAAACTCAAAATGGATAAAGGACCTGAATGTGAGACAGGAAACCATCAAAACCTTAGAGGAGAAAGCAGGAAAAGACCTCTCTGACCTCAGCCGTAGCAATCTCTTACTCGACACATCCCCAAAGGCAAGGGAATTAAACGCAAAAATGAACTACTGGGACCTTATGAAGATAAAAAGTTTCTGCACAGCAAAGGAAACAACCAACAAAACTAAAAGGCAACCAACGGAATGGGAAAAGATATTCACAAATGACATATCGGACAAAGGTCTAGTATCCAAAATCTATACAGAGCTCACCAAACTCCACACCCGAAAGACAAATAACCCAGTGAAGAAATGGGCAGAAAACATGAATAGACACTTCTCCAAAGAAGACATCCAGATGGCCAACAGGCACATGAAAAGATGCTCAACGTCGCTGCTCATCAGGGAAATACAAATCAAAACCACACTCAGATATCACCTCACGCCAGTCAGCGTGGCCAAAATGAACAAATCAGGAGACTATAGATGCTGGAGAGGATGTGGAGAAACGGGAACTCTCTTGCACTGTTGGTGGGAATGCAAATTGGTGCAGCCGCTCTGGAAAACAGTGTGGAGGTTCCTCAAAAAATTAAAAATAGTCCTACCCTATGACCCAGCAATAGCACTGCTAGGAATTTCTCCAAGGGATACAGGAGTGCTGATGCATAGGGGCACTTGTACCCCAATGTTTATAGCAGCACTCTCAACAATAGCCAAATTATGGAAAGAGCCGAAATGTCCATCAACTGATGAATGGCTAAAGAAATTGTGGTTTATATACACAATGGAGTAGTACGTGGCAATGAGAAAGAATGAAATATGGCCCTTTGTAGCAACATGGATGGAACTGGAGAGTGTGATGCTAAGTGAAATAAGCCATACAGAGAAAGACAGATACCATATGGTTTCACTCTTATGTGGATCCTGAGAAACTTAACAGAAACCCATGGGGGAGGGGAAGGAAAGAAAAAAAGAGGTTAGAGTGGAAGAGAGCCAAAGCATAAGAGACTCTTAAAAACTGAGAACAAACTGAGTGTTGATGGGGGGTGGGAGGGAGGGGAGGATGGGTGATGGCTATTGAGGAGGGCACCTTTTGGGATGAGCACTGGGTGTTGTATGGAAACCAATTTGACAATAAATTTCATATATTGAAAAAAATAAAAAATTTAAAAAAAGAATAGAATAGAATAAATAGAATAGAATACCTAGGAGTAATAAATTCTAAAAAAGACTTGCTCTTCCACCGCTATGAAACCCAAATCCATGTACTCATGAAAGGAATAATAGAACTTGTCACTTCTCTATCAAAAATCCCATAATGTTTAAAGGCTGAACTACTAGCATGACAGTATTATTTATTGTTTTGGTTTGTACTTAATGATTTTATTGCATGTGTCACCTTACCCAAAGGTCCTGTAAGTAACTCAAAGACCAATATATCTGAAATCCAACTTACTCCCTACCCATCCCAAGAGAAAATTTCCATCGCTTCCAGTATTCTCTATTTCAGGAACCACCTTTATACTTTCAAAACTTGAAAATTTTCTTTCTAAATATCTCTCTAATGTGTAAGCTTCTGTCCTCCACCACTGGAACCATTGTAACATTGCTGTCATATCTCACATGGGCTACCACAGTAGTATCCTAATTTGTCTTTTTGCTTCCATTATGGCATCCTTTTATCAATTTTGTACACATTGACCAATGTACTATTTTCAAAACATAAATCTATTATGTCATTTTTTTCAATTACTACTAAAACCCCTCAAAACTTCCCTTTGTTGCTGTGTGCACTGACCCATTTCTCTCTCTTACCTCATCACTCACATCTTACTCACCATCTCTGCACTCATTTCATACTATTCACTTTCTCAAAAGTACCATGTTTCCTTCATGTATATATATATATATATAGACCCTGTCTCTACTTATATCATTACCTACTCATCCCTCATATCTCATCTAAAGAAAGATATCCTTTACTCCCCAGGCCAGGTTTTCATAATAGTATAGACCTCTGTGCCATTGGAATTTTACAGTTATTTGTGTGATTCTTTGAATAATGTGTTTTTTGAAGCCAATAACAATAACATTTAAGTTCTATGATGGAAATACAGCAACTGTTTTTGTTAGCAAAATGGCAATGGCTTTCATATAGTCTGTGTTCAATAAATATTTATTAAATAAATGAGTAAATCAAGTGTTCAGTTTTTGTTTTTATAAGCTTCAGTATTATCTAGCTAGTATTATCTAGCACAATTCTGAAATCATAGCAAAGGCATAATAAGTTCTTTGGGGCCTATGGCTTGATATTTTACCTTAGACTGAACAACAACAAAATGGTTAGAATTTCCACATTAACTTTATAACCAGGAACCTAAATTTGGAATTTTAAGTTTAAAAAAAAATAAATTAAAGAAAATATAGTGACCAGTTTCTTAAAAATGCATGTGTTGAAAATGCAGATAAATAAAAACATCAAATCAAATACAGTGGATGTCCTTTTACTCAAATAAATTGAAAAGTGAAACATTCTGACTTAATATATTCTTGATTAATAGGTTACACATATTAATTCCCAACTTTTGAACATCTATAATAAAATAAATGAGAAACATGCAATGCTAAAACTAACTGAACTTACGTACATTTTATTTTGAGTATTTGAAATGTATTTTAATATCTTACAGTGCTCCAGAATCATCATTGTAAACACAAATTATCACTGCCTTTCAAGCTGTCTGGATACACCTGCTTAATGAAATATTCCAGTTAAGGGAACATATCTTAATGTTTTTGCATAGCAATAGGTCTAGTATAACTGAAATGATGGATCTGGGGGTGATCTTCATTAACATATATACATGTTCCTTTAGTAGCAGATTTCAAAACAGAATACAACTGGGTGTGAATTTGTGCAAATTCATATTTGCATTTGGCATAAAGGTGGGCATCCTCCAAAAGGTCTTGTCTGCAGATGGATATTGCATTGCAAATTGCCAAACCAAAATAGCCAGGCATTGTAGGAAACTTTTTAACCTCTATTTTTTTTTTTTTGTACAGAGCCAGGGAGTCTCCTTCCTCCATTAACTACTCTGAAGTAGACCAAATTTAATATGTTTTCATTTAGTTATGATTTCCAAAGCTACTGGTAAAGAATGTGAAATGTATAAACAGACCCATGGATATGAGGAAAAATGTGAAGGGAAACAAATGTTTAATTAGGACTAATTAAAGTGATTAATGTGAAAGAAGAAAACCTAGCATAACATATTTCACTTGATATTCACTTAATATATAACACTGTGTAGAAGCATGGATGAGACATTTTCAAGTAGAAAATGTATTTCAACAAACATATACGAAATCATGTTATTTAAACAGTTTTCAGTAAATGTGGCCAGTGTTTTAGCAACTGAACTGTGACTATTTGATAAAATATTCAGAAACAAATAAGTTGTAGAATTAATTCTGTTCCCTTCCACAATGGAACGTTGAAGAGTTAATTATTTCATCAAAAGTCATAATGGTCTAGCCAACTGAATTTTTACCCTTTCCCTCCAGGTGGCTCAAAGTATTGGCTAGTCCAAATTTTTATTATTTAAGAGAGTAAAAGAGGGAGAGAAAGTGGGGGAGAAGGACAGAGGGGGAGAGAGAGACTCTTAGGCAAGCTCCATGCTCAGTGAAGATCCGGATGTGGGGCTTGATTCCATGACCCTGGGATTGTGACCTGAGACAAAATCAAGAGTTGGATGCTCAGCAAACTGAGCCCCCAGGAATCCCTTGGCTAGTCCACATTTTGTACTGAACCTATATCATATGCCTAGTACCCCCCAAATATTGCCCCATTTACCTAGTATCCCCCAATCCACTCTCCCATCACAGCAACTGGAGACCCTAAAAGGAACAGGCAGTAAGGGAAAGGAGTGGTATTGGGCCATTAGAGTTGTGGGGGTCATAAAAGAGAGACATAGTAGGAGTAGTGTTCGCAGTGAATGGCAATAAATATAGCTATCCTTACTTCTAGGTAAAGAACAAATACAAGACTTCCACGTATAGTTTAACTGAACCTTGCTGCCATTAATCTCACTCGACTTCCACACACACCAATAGGTCATGTTATGGTCAGAACACTTGTGTCCCTCCACCTTCCTCAACTTCATAAGTTGAAATCTCTAGACCCTTCATGAACAGAATAAGTATTTTTATGAAAGAGATTCCACAAAGAGTTTTCACCCTTTCCACTATGTGAGGACACAGCAAGAAGGTGCCAGTTACAAACCAGGAAGAAAGCCTGACCAGAATGCAATCATTCTGGCATCATAATCTTGAACTTCCAGCCTCCAGACCTTCAGAAATAAATTTATGTTGTTTACAATGCACTCATTCTGTGTTATTTTGTTATAGCAGCCCGAATGGCATAAGACAGCCAACCAAATAACCTATTAGCTTTCTAAGAACTTTTAGATTTATGAAAAGCCTGCATTAATTTTTTGTAGTACTTACAAAAGCTTCTGATACGTTGGGCTTTGTAAGATCAGAACTGAGCTCCTTGAATTCCCAAATAGGGATTTGTTTCACTCTTCAGAAAATGCCTAAAGCCGTGATAAAGACTGAGCTTTACTCACTATGCCACTATTTTTCAAAGTGTGGTAAGGAGAATTCGTACATTAGCTGGAAGCTTATTAAAATTCAGATAAGTGAGCTCTATCCCATGCTACTAATCACATCCCTGGGGCTGGAACTCAGGCACCTATATTTCAGAAAGCTATCTAGGTGGAGCTGATACATAGTAAAAGCCAGCTATTTCTTCTTGGCAACTGGAGGAGAATAAGCTGAATATTCCCATCCATATTCTGGTTTTGATGTGAAAGAAAAATTGGAATGGAAGGAAATGGGAATCATGGAGACCAGTTAAGGCCAATTTCAATTATCCAATTGGTAAATAATGAGGGCTTGAACATTCAGAAGTTCAATCAATAAAATTTTGTAATGTGGCTTGACCGTGGTTGAAATTTACATAAAAAGAAAACTCTGGACTAAACTATCTGAATATATGTCATAGTATCTCTATACATCAAAATAAGGAAAAATTTTCCAACTAAATGCCTCCTTAAACTTTACACCATTCTAAGTACAGTAACAATTACATTTAAAGTACAATTGTATGTCCAGTTCAAAGTATTTGAGGCAGGAGATCTTAAATTCCACCTTCCTATAATCTATATTAACGATAAGACTGGATATACACATAACAAGTAAGAGAAAACAGGACACAAGTAAAATGTCCATAATCTCTTCTATTACTACCAATCTTGATTTTTAGAGCTTACTAAAAATATTTTGAATAGTCTATGATTCATATCTACCCTTAAAATCCTTTAAGGGTGACAGCATATCTCTATTCTTATTAAAGACAAAAAAATTAAACTAAATTACTACCCTATTGGACTGGTTAAAACTTCCTTAGACTTAGAGGAAATTTTATGTATTATTACAGCTGTGTAAATCTCTTCTATTAATCCTAATCTCTTGTATTTTACATACATTATGAAAATACAGGTAGTAGAAAAGGGCTGTAGTACTAGATTTCAAATGGTACTACCTAAAATCTATTAAAGAATGTCCTTTATTTGCTTCCAGTCCCATTTCTCTGAAATAATGGCTTTACTAAAATCTAATTGTGGCAGTGATGAATTTTGCCATTTCTTTTTCAGGATATGGAATCTCTCCTCTGAACACTAGTTCTTGGCCAAGGCCTTAATACCTACAGATTGCTTTCCCTGATGACAGATTTTGCCTGCTTATTTGGCTTTCCAAATGTCACCTGTCCCTAACTTCCTTACTGCTATGGTCAGATGACCCGTCAAGGTAAATTGTTATTCCATGTTAGGTCTCCCTGTTGCCAACTGTGATATTAGACTCTTCCCTTTGTTTAAACAAGTTTTGCCTGGAGACTGGTTTTTCTTTGGAGAATTGTTCCTTCTAAATGAGAGTTGAAGGTTTCAGAAGCTAATAGTAATAAGCTGATTTATTTATTGCCCTTCTGTTTTAAAATGTTTATGTATTTATTTTTGAGAGGGAGAAAGCATGAGCAGGGAAGATCAGAGAGAAAGGGAGCCAGAGAATCTCAAGAAGGCTCCATGCTGTCAGCACAGAGCTTGATGTGGGGCTCAAACTCACAAACTGAGAGATCACAACCTGAGCTGAAATCAAAAGTTGGATGTCCAACTGACTGAGCCATTCAAGTGTCCCTAGTTATTGCCCTTTTATGGACATGCATACATAGCCTATCTAACTCATAAACAAGATAATGTACTCTTATTCTGAGATTATATATGAGAATACTAATCCAGAATTTAACAAGTTGGTATCACAGAACTAAGAAATCATCTAATTTCAGATTCCATTTCTTCTATTTAGTCCAATCAGATTCCATTTCCTCTACTTAGTCCAATTCACTGTGGTAATTGAAGCATCATCATCTTGTCACAAGATGTAATCAATAGTTGTTAAACCTAAAATTAATATCAATGGGCATTCTAACCTGAAATACACACACACACACACACACACACACACACACACACACTTACTTTTCTGAGTTCTTCAGTTTAAAATACCAACCAGAACACTTAAGCAGTTTTTATTACAGTTTGGAAATTGGGGCATCATTGCTTTTTTATATTAACATTTTATTGAGTGAGTTCAGTTTAAGGCTTATTCAATTCCTAGAGAAACAATACTAGACCTGGATAAATAACACAACTGTTTCAAAAATGATCCAAATGTATAATTGCCATGTATTACAAAATACCTAAAAGGATATAATCCATATGCATATAGGAATATGGGTCTCCAGTTTCAAAGTGAATGCAAAGTGAACAATACATAAATGTAAATTTGGGTGGGCTAAAATTAAAAAAAAATGAAGTTGGCATACATGTATATATGGAGAAAGAAGGTGCTAGCATCTTTTAAAAACCAAACCAAACTAAATTCAGAGGCCTCATTGAATTTCAGTCATATTTCAGACAGTGGCTTTTATAGTTTTGCATTCTTTAATAATTGTGGTGCTGGGACCCAGCTATATCCCACTACTTCACATGCTATCATTGACATTTGTTTGGCCAAGTTATTTTGCATGTCTTTTCTTTGTGAAGCAAACAATACCAATTATTCTCCTTTTTCAACAATATCTACAAACATGCTTCGTAGCTGCTAAGTGTATGGTACTTCTAAATCAAGATTTTGCAAGAGTGTAACTTTTGACATATAAGGCCAGAAAATTATTTGCTGTGAGATGTTGTCCTATATGTTGTAAATCTTTATTTAGCATTGTTGGTGACCTCTACCCAATACATACCAAATACCTTACCCTACCAGTTGTGATAACCAAAAATGTGTCCAGATATTGCCAAATGTTCCCTGGAGGACAATATCACTCTCAGTTGAGTACCACTGATCTTAACAGAAAACTAGTCAGTTAACTACATTTCTTATATTACTCCCTCAACAAATTCACCGTCCTTTTCAATGGAAAAAATTGTTATCTATGATCAAATACTGGTTTGCTGTTTGGAAATTCTGAAGTACAGTTAAAGCATGGAAGCTTTACTACTCCGTGGAGTGGATTTTAACAATTAGTTTAATTTGGGTTTTAAAGCCACGACTATTAATTTGAGTATTTATTCTATGTTCCCTGACATGGGAACACACACACACACGTGCACACACACACACACACACACAATTAATAAACATACAGTTTATGTCTTCTATCTGCATGACCACATCTCTATTCATGACTCCATATGTATGATTCAAAAACAATTATTTAATATACTAAATATACAGAATAAGACATTTGTCTTTGATTCATTTATTTCCCCCTTTATACTTTTCTCTGACAAATACTTCCTTAAGGTTCAACTGTGGCAGGGATGGAGAAGGGAGCCCTTTATGGAGAACTCATTCAGCTGCTTAGTCCAGCAGCATAAATTTGATCTCGTAATTGGTATTCAACTCAGCATCTTGGGCAGAAACCAGTGTTACAGCCAAGAGGTGGTTTAAATCACATAAATCATAGATCAATGGCAGAACTCAAAGCACTAGATAGATTATAAAAGTAAAGCTTTAGTTAAAAATAGAATAACTGTTTGCCTGCAGGAATTTTTAAATTCTCAAAATATATAAAACAAACAAAATTATATTGAATCATTTTTGGTAACATACACATGTAAGTTGAGATACACTTTCCCTTAACAGCCACAGTGATGTTTTGGAAATGTAGAAATGTAAAAGTATTCTCTTACCATGAAAATATTTCACATTTCTAAGACTTTATGCACAATATTGTAAGAAACATAAAATACATGTGTTATAGTAGCAACTACAATAATGATGTGAAACCTGTTTTGAATTACTTTATGAGCATCAGATTTTTAACTTAAAACTCAACCAAAAATATATTTCTAAAGAAACAATGTATATCATTCAGTCTAAATCTTGTAACTACCAAAGTTAAAGATTTTGAGGTTACAGTAAATAAAACTACTAAAAATGGTAGATTGTATGAGTTTTATAATACAAAATCATCCCATCACCAAATAATCATCTTAGTAGCTCTTTCCATTTGAATTCATAATTTTTCGGGGCGCCTGGGTGGCGCAGTCGGTTGAGCGTACGACTTCAGCCAGGTCACGATTTCGCGGTCCGGGAGTTCGAGCCCCGCGTAGGGCTCTGGGCTGATGGCTCGGAGCCTGGAGCCTGTTTCCGATTCTGTGTCTCCCTCTCTCTCTGCCCCTCCCCCGTTCATGCTCTGTCTCTCTCTGTCCCAAAAATAAATAAACGTTGAAAAAAAAATTTAAAAAAAATGAATTCATAATTTTTCAAAATTATGCAAAAATGACTTGTAGCTATTTAAATATATACATCTTCAAATGTGGCATATTATAAAGTTTTCAATAAAATTGACAATTCAACTTTAAGTGTCATTAAACCTTCACTTTTCTGGAAAACCAATTCCTTCTGCTTGAAACTAGAAATAGTTTTTTTATTACTGGCACTGAGGAACACAAATAAAAAAGGAAAGGTTTTTTCATTCAACTTCAGACGACTGTGAAAAACAAAGAAAAACAAAGTAAAATGAAGACAGTTTAGATACATACCCTGTTACTTAAGATACTCTTTCTTGGAGGAGGTAAATCAACCTGAAGATTAAATTAACTGGAAAAATGATCAAATATAATGAAAGAAACTAACATTATGCAATTGAATTTTACAAATGTTACTCTTAAGGAAAGAAAATTAAAATATATCTGGTATGTACCAATTACAGAATTAATATCAACATATTAAAAGTATCTTTGTGTTAAAATGAAGACAACATGTAAGTAATTTTTTCACTGTGTTTCCTCTCAAGTTTTATACATGTGAAATGTGAGATGTTCTTGTGGCTCTTCTTTATGAGGAAAACGCAAATATTATCAGATCTTAATTTTATTACTAAGCAACAAGGTAAATAAAAGTCTTTGGCAATAAAATTTGTTTGTATGTATCTTTAAAATATGATACTCAAAAGGAAAATTTCATTTTATTGTTATTAATGGCTACATAAAAATGTTTACAAGTTAAAATTGGTAAGAAAACATGTTAACTATTTACAGCTTACCAAATATTGTTTTACAACTTAGTCAAACTACTTAGATTAAGTTTTATATTTATAAGTTTCTAAAAGAATTATGAAAAATTCAGAGTGTATCGCTGATGTTTGGGTTAATTTATGTAAACCTACAATTAATACATAAAAATAGAATAAATAATTAAATATGATAACATATGTTGTCTTTTTATTTTCAGTCTCCAAGCCTACCTGTGGTTAGCTTATTCCAAATTATGTTTCCACTCTTTGTCTACCATAATCAAAACCTTAAGATTTTTTAAAAGTACAATGTATATAAATAGAATCAATTTGTTAAAAAACCTTGGTCATATTACTAGAAATCCAATGAAAACATATTAAGAATCCACAGGGTGCTCAAGCATGCTCCATCAGTGGATTACAAATCACAAAATCTCTTTCAATAGTTTTAGATGGTAAATTTTCAAGGTCTCTGCTGTTTAGATACATTTAAAGAGCGATGTAAACAATAGACATACTCAAATTCAAAAGAAAAAAAATAATTTTCCAAAAATACAAGTAGCATCTGAGGATAAAAAAAAATCCACAACAGAAACTAGTATTTCAAGATGTAAACATATATTTAAAGTTGGCATTTGAAATATTTATTTTCAACCATTAGAAATGAGATAAGTTTACAGCACTTGAGCTTTCCTTCCATTCAATTTATAAGGAGTAAAAGGATGCCACATTACATTCAGTATTCACCTGATGAAATGTGGGAGTCATTAAATGAATTAAGCAGAAAATGCACGCATGAGAGTTCATCATTTTATCTTGTGGCATCATGTCAATTTCTAAGTCACATTTTTCATTCAAAATGGAAATAACTTAAAAACGGAAATTAATATATCATTGAGAAAGTTTTTCAATGGGATTCAAACTCACAAATGTGTATGCATTTTAATGAGTCAAGATATCAAATGTTTTATAAGAAAAAAAAATAAAGGACGAGAGAGGAATTTGGGAAACTTTCACATCTGTTGCAAACTAATGGAATTTTTAAATACCACATAATGCAAATCACACTCTATAGCTAGTCATAAGATTAAAAGATTTTCAAGTTGCTTTCTTGGGAAAATTATTTCAAGGAAATTACTACAAAGCCTTGTTTTAGTACATTCCCCTACTGTGCTTCCCACTGTGTTTTTTTAATAAGGAAAGCTATCCATCCATAGAGGTGTATCCTGTTTTCCATGCTTCAGTGTCTAGCAGCAGGCAGATACAGTAGATGCTTAAGTGTTTGACTCTTTAATTTTCATTCCATAATGTTGATTCCTGCTTTTGCTGACTGATGCCATGTATCTTCATCGTTGTTTAACTATGAGTGGGGACAGATTTCCCCACACCATAAACTCCCCCTTTTCAAGTTACCCTCAACCAAAGCAATACATAATCTGAGGTGTCTCTATATTAATAAGGTAATAGATGCTTGATGTAATCATATAAAAAAAATCAACCTGTACAGTTCAAATTATTGAAAAAGAGAATGCAAATTTAATTACATAGAATCAAATTATTTTATTATTAATATATAACAAGTAAACATCAGAAACTACTTTAAAATTCTGCATTTTAAGTTTCATTAATAAAAGATCACTGACAAAAATTATGGACTTAAAGTATCTTATCAAAATTTGCTTTCATACCATAAAAATTCAAATTATCAATTAAATTAACAAAGAAAGGCAAATATTATTTTTAGCACATAGGGATCTCTTTGTTATTTTAAAATTAAAACACCAATTGTCTGTTATGGGGAAAAATGACATAGACCCTTTTGATTAAACAAAACCGTAAAATAATGTGTTTTTTTTAAACAAGAACAAATAAATGTATACTCAAATAATGAGAAAACATTGGCCATTATACTTTAAAACATATTGGGCATTATACTTTATAGGCAACCAACTATGAATTTGGCTGTTTGCAAATTAGTTGACTTTGTCCCTAGAGACACTTTGTGTTACTGTATAACAAAATCTAATTTTTTCATTATCCTAAAATTCTTGCCTTCTATAGAGTTGTGTATTGTTTTTAAAGTCCCAGATATGGCCATCAGGTCTGAGGCCAGCATTCTTATGACCAATTTTTTTCACTACCAAGATTAGTTACACCAAGAAAATGTGTACTTATTCTGTCTTAATAAGTTCTTTATAATTGATGGCATAGATTTTATAAGAAGATGAATGAAACATGCAAAATTATCTGTAAATTCAGAAAATAAACATGCTGTTTTTATTATTTTTACTACTTGTGTCTACACAACTCACCCACAAAAGAGTATGAATTGACTGAGTTAGGAAAAAAAATGATTTTGTCATAAAAAAGCAGTAAAATTCATGATCTTTTGTTTTGGATTTTCATAACAAATAGTGACATAAATATTTTGTTTAAAAAGAATGTTTAAAAAAGCATTCTTATGCTCAAAAATTTTCAATAGATTCTAATATTTTAATGTTTCAAATATTAAATATAGGAAGTTTTTTTAATATAGTGATAGAATTTTACATGCAATATTCTTAAACTTGGTAGATTAAAATGAGATTGTAGAAAGACTAGTGATACAGTGCCACTAGTATTGGGTTGTGCTGCATCCATGACAACAGAATGGAAGGTTGGTTTTAATACTATTATCTTGCATACTCACAGCTGAATGCTAATGCAGCTTTACTGGAAAAAATCAAGTTTCAGATTTGAAACCACTGAACTTACATACACTATGCACAGAGTTGCAAATATAGAAAAGAATAAAAAAAACTAATATTACAACTTGAAAATCTCTCAAATGGTCATTATTTCAAAATGTACATAAATGAATTAATTAATTGTCAAATACTGAAAGAATATTTATTGATGCAAAAACAAATTCAGTGACATGGAACGTTTTGCTGCTAGTTTGTTTTTGAGAGCATAATCAGTACACTAAGAGATTATTTAATTTTTCTCTGTAGTGAAACTGATGATCACTTCCTTCAAATAAACATTGACTCAATAGGGTGTTGTTTGATCTACTTTTGAAAAAGAGACTGATAAAAGGGGAAGCAAAATGCAACTATATGTCTTTTACTGATTTTATTAAGTAAAGCCTAGCTGTCTTTAAAAAAAAAGGAATACAGTACTCAAGTTTCAGATTCTTCACTTCACTTGTTTTAAAGATAAGAATCTAGTACTATTTATAAATAGATGATAATAAATTATAGAGTGATAGACTATAGATGATAGTTTAGGTAGGTAGATGATGAGTAGATAGATGAGAGAGAGAGAAGGAGGAGGAGAGAGAGAAATACCCATGAATCTCTTGTCTGAGGCAATCCCATTTGGATCCAAATGATACAGGTGTCAGTAGTTTAGTAAAATCCATGACTAAGCTGCCTTATGATGGAGATTCTAATTACATTACTGTTAACCTTGCATTTTCTCAGAAGCTAAGAGAACCTTTCTATAAATTCCTACGTGATACCTATGTAATATCTCCTTTTTAACTCTAATGAAATGATTTCTTTATCTATACACAGGCAGTGTGAAATATAAATTAGGGCTAATTGTGTCCATTATAAAATTTAGAAAGAGATATGGAAATTAGCCAACTCATTGGAATAATGTCTACTGTCAAACTAGAAAACCCAATACAAATAGAAAAACACATACATAGTATGAAGTAAAGCTGGAATTATGCATTATAGAGCAGTGCCTCCAAACAACAATATCATGAATTAGTCCAAAAAGTTAAATGTTTAGTTCCCAGATTTCTTTCCACCATGTCTACCTTGACAGTGTTATACTGCTATCTCTAGTAATAAATTTAGATTGCACTGGTTTATAGAATAATTTGAAATGTGGAATATTGGTCTTGAGTCAAGTATCAGATAAAACTGAAATTATCCCTTTTTCCTTTCACTTTGTTTTAGGAAATCCTCAGTGTAAAGTTTAGGCAATTAAAACAACACCTCAGGAAAAGAAGGTACTACTAAATCAAAAGTGAGATATTTGTCTTGCCTAGTAACTTACATTGATTAACTATGATGGGTAAGTGCCCAGCTTTCTTCTTCATTACTATACTAACATGGTCAGATTATCTTACAAATTTGACTATATACATTAATTCATTCATTGTCTCTAATTCATGCAATAAATGTTTACCAAGCATTTATTGGTGTGTCAGGTACTGAACTTTCTAATAAGAAGCAGTGCAGTATAGTATTATGGACTCTAGTGCAAAACTGCCTGAGTTCAAAATCCAGTTCACTTAATAGAGTTATGTGGTCTTAGGTAAGTTGCTTGTCCTCTCTGTGCCTCTGTTTTCTCATCTGTAGAATGAGGATGATGATATCACTATCCATGGGGTATTGTAAGGATTAAATTAGGTAACTGAAGTAAAGCACTCAGCTCAAGAATTGTCATATGATAGATGCTAAAATGTGTTTGTTAGCATAATTTCCTTTATCCAGATGAACCACCAATAAAACATGTAAAGACAAACTATAGTCCAAATATGATAAAGACCACAATCTTAATTAAAATTCTGATACATGACAGAAATTGGAAAAAAATAAAAAGGAGGAATATGAAGCTTCCTTATTCGAGTTACCCTAGCAATAGTGGATTCAGGTGGCTGATCATTTCAACCTCTGAATCCAACTACTATTTATGACTAAAGAAGGCTATCTTGAAAAACAAGAAAAAGCCTAAATTACAGCATTTTGTTGTCAAAATGCCAAATTACTACATGCAATGCTTTATTATAACAAACTAGGCTTTTGTTTTCACTTAACAGTTAACTTGTCTATTTATATGTTCATATTGTTTTCTTACCCACACACCCAATTTATATTTTCTTCTATTTAATTCTCATATCTCTTCTAGGGTCTGTTCCTCTCACTAGCTTTGCCTATTATTTATCAGCTCAACTCTAAACACTTTTTTCTACCTTAATGTACCATTGCATTGAATTACACAAAAACAGCTTTTCTGGTTACAATGATATTAGTAGCTAATATTCATGGACTACTTACTAGGTACCAGGGTCATTGCTAAATGATTCACAATGATCTTACTTAATATGTATAATATCACTATGCAATAAGTGCTATTATTGTCATACTCATTTTATGGAAGAGGAAAATTGAGGGTCAGAAATGATTAGTGATTACACTTTTAGTGTAGAACACATTTCTAATAATTAATAATTATTTATATGACCCAATATAGAAAGCTGCCCTTGTGGAGCTGTAAGAAATGCTTAAAAAGTGACAATATCCTTGCCATTGTTTTTTTTTTCTTTTTTCTTTCTTTTCTTCCCCAAGTTTTTATTTAAATTCCAGCTAATTAACATACAGTGCAATATTAGCTTCAGGAGTCTCTATACGGTATTTTTTATATCCTTGTCTAAATGTTGTTGCTTATATTGGGCCAAATAATTTTTAATGTTGCCAAGAGTAATATTTTTTAGCATTTGATTTGTTTATGAGTTCTTAAACCATGTGTTAGGTTAAGGAGATGGATATGAATAAGAAGAGCAATATATTAGATTCTGAAGACATCTAGGCTTATCTTAGAGAACACCAAAACATTTGGGTCATTTAAGTAATTCAATCATTCTTCAAAATATTTTATTAAGTCACTCAATATAATTTCTCACCCTGAACTAAGACAAACTTGAACCAATTATTCCTTTCATTGACTCATCAAAGTACATTATCTGAACTTCTGCTTAAACACTGCTTAGTGTACATTACAGTTAATTATATTATAGTCTTTTTTTTTAACTAAGCTGTGGGTGCTTTAAAGTCAATAGTCATATTTGTAACTTATTATCTAGCAAATTCTAAAAAAGAAAACGGGGATGGGTGAAATCTGAAGAGGATTAAGAGGTACAAACTTTCTATTATAAAATAAAGAAGGTACAGGGATGAAAAGTACAGCATAGGGAATATAGTCATAATATTGTAATAACTTTATATTGTGGCAGATTGCAACTACACTTACCGTAGTAAGCATTTTGTAATGTATATAATTGTATACCTAAAATTAATTTAATATTCTATGTCAACTATATTTCAATTTTTTAAATAAATAAAAATGGTTTTTCAACAAATGTAGCTTTATTTTAGTAAAATCCTTGATAGTTTTCTGGAAAACATAAACTATATAATAGTGCTATTAGGTTAGATTGTGTTTGGTTTAATAGTCATAAAAGAATATGAGTTAATGAATGCATATTAAGCTGAAAGAAGTTCCCTCTCCTGTCCAACATTTATAGATACTTCAAACAAAGATATTAATGGCTTATTGCTCAAATCAATGCATGACAAAATTCTAAGAGATTGCTCAACTCAACACATGACAAAATTCTCTGAGATAAGGCAAAATTCATAATTCTAGATTAGAAGAAAACTAGAAGGATGGAAAATGGACAAGAAAACAATGTAACTTCTCTATTAAGGATTGATTAAAAGTAAACTGCAAGTACAGACTAAATGTAATTATTATTTGTGTAAAATAGGAGACCTCAAGGTTATATACAGGAATAAAATGAGCCAACAAGAGAAGGATAAAGGAATCAGTCGCTCAGGTGGCTTGGAAGGCAGCATAAAGTATAAGTTTACAGCCATTTGTGGAGTTAAGCAAGTTAATCAACTCAAGATTTGAGTTCAAATCTGCAATCTATTTTCTATGAATTCTTGGGCATCTTACTCAACATTTGTGTTTCTCAGTTTCTTCATCTATGAAATGGAAATAATAAAAGCACCTACCTAGTTGGATTGTGGGGAAGATTAAATTAGATAATGCATATAAAGTACAAAGGAGTTTCTGACACATACTAAACACTCAAAATAATGGTATCCCATAGCAGAAAAAAAAAAAAAACGTTTCTTCAGATACAAGTTATCCTTCTGCCATCTGCACTGTTCCTAATAAAACCATAATATATCCCCATTTGTGATTCATTTTTAAGAATAATTTTGGCTCACTGGAGATGATGTAGCAAGAGCTCATTGGATCTTAAAAGATCTGGAAATGTTTTCATATAAGAAATTCAAATAGATTGGAAAACAGGAAGGGCATGATTATGTTGTTTTAAGTGAAGAAATGTCATCCTATAAAATAGGAATTAAATTTGTTCTGTATTGTCCCATATGGGATAAAAATAACTATATATGCAAATAACAAAGAGATAAATGTTAGGTTAATATTTGAAAGCATTTTCTTTTTTTTTCAGTTTACTTATTTTTGAAAGATCCAGAGACAGAGTGTGAGTTGCGGGGGCGGGGGCGGGCAAAGAGAAAGGGAAACAGAATTTGGAGCAGCCTCCAGGCTCTGAGCAAGCTGTCAGAACAGAGCCTGATGCAGGGCTTGAACTCACAGACTGTGAGATCAGGACCTAAGCCGAAGTTAGACGCTTAACCAACTGAGCCATCTAGGAGCCCCTTGAAAGCATTTTCTAACAATCTTCTCAGATGGTAAATTAGGCTGCCTTTTAAAAAAAAATGAGCTCCTCGTTTTGAAGGTACTTAAGCAAAAGCTAAGTGAGTTCTCATTAAAGATGCTGAAAAATAGATTCCTATGCTGGTAAGGCTAGATCTTTTTTACTCTAACATTTCTGATTCTATAAAACAAAGACTATATTCATATGAGGCAAATAAACTATTATTTTGAACTCCAAATACTTGAAATTTCCACAAAGAATTTATTGTTTATCCACAAAAAAATCAATCAAAGTGACCAATAAAGGGTGAGGATGACAATGGTTGAATATAACTGAGGGTCGATCTAAACATATCTGTATAGTCTAGTGGAAAGAACATAGGACTGGGGAAACTATATATTAATAATCTCTTTATCCTTAATGAGATATCCACTTTTATTTGGTCTCAGTTTTCTATCCAAGAAACAAGCAGGTTGGACTAGATTTTCTTTAAAGGTATTTTCCTCTATTATAGCATCCTATTATTTACTCTTTGGAGCATCATTTACCTATGCATCGATAGCCAGCCAAAACAGTAAAAAATGGTCAAAATTGATTATTCTCCTTTCACACCATTGTAGTCATATAAAATTCCTATTGATTAAGCATTTTCACTAAGCTATCTCTTTCACTAGTGTTGAACCCATTTCTTTCAAACATTGTGCGGAAGAGATTTTAATAGTGAATGGTGCTACCCAAAACTCCCAGTCACACATATTTGTCAAAACTTTGGTTTGCATTAATATAATACTATATACCATTAGTGCATGAGGGAGTAACTTCTTCCTAGTCACAACACATCTGTTGGTTTTCAGAAAGCAAGAATGAAAAACATAAATATTTTCACTGTTTGTAGTATGAGCCAAATAATTGTATAATGATAAACATAACAAATTATGTGATTTTATATTAGAAAAATAAATTATAAACTTGAACATCATTGCATACTATGCACATATTTATTCTAGCTCTCTCTCTCTCTCTCAACTTTCTTGAAACATGTATCAATTACAATTAGTTCTGCACCCTAGGTACCCCACTGTTCCTTTCTTCCTTGGGAAAAAATAGCAACTTTTCTTTTCCTTCACCTATGTCTAGTAGCAAATTAATGTCACTGGGAGTCAAGAGAGATTTTAAAATCCCTTTTTGAAGGGCTTCCACCCATGAATTTAACACTTCGGACTGTTGCCAAGGGGAAACGAATCCCCAAGAAAATGAGAGAAGGCCTAGAAGTTGGAGAAAAGGCTTTAGTTTTTGCTAAATGGTCCGAGGTGGCACAACATTTGACCTTCTGATGACCTCATTGAAGACAAATGGGTTGTAAGTTAAAGCATCTTCTATCTATGTACTCTTTCTACATTCATATTTCTAAATGAGCACCATGAAGAAATTCCATTATTGTTAATGTTCTTTTTCCAGATCTACATTTCATATAATACCCATCCTTCCACTTGATCACTTCTACAAAACGAAATTTTAAGGAGGAAGCTGGTGAGCTCATTTTCCAGTTCAGAAATTCTTAAAAGAAATTAGCCCTTAGGTAGGTATTTTACTGTAAATTATTTTTAAATACTGTAAGAAATGACCTCTGATATTGTCCCATCTATTTCTTTTGATGACAGTCTTGCTATTTGAAGTTGTTCTTCAAGTTTTGCCAGCTCGAGGAGAAGAGTTCCTTTGTGGAAATTTCCAAAAAGAATCTGCACCCCAACAAATATCATTAGCTCTCCAGAAGCCATAAAAATTCCTTAGGGCTTCCTCCTTCCATTTGGGTAAAACTTGGGAGGTTCATATAATGAAAACACTGCTAAGTCTCTACAGTTACATTTTTGTTAAATTTCAAACATGTTCTATACTGACTTACACAGTCAGTTTTCTTAGAATCTGAGAAATCTTTAAGGGCATAAATATATTCCTGGTTGTTAATATAGTACTATATAGTTAACATAGTAATATAGTAAATGTGAAAAAGCAAAAAAAGAGAAAGTGTGGAAAAATGGGAAGTCAGCTGTTCTGTTATTTAGTATGTGACTAGTCAGTGTTGTTGGCTAAATCATGGCATTAATGAAAACATGGCAAGTAGTCTTATCTCATGAGGGCCAATTAGCATCACTTCTTTTCTTATTTTAATGCTTATTCATTTTGGAAGTAGAGAGAGAGAGAGAGAGAGAGTGAGCAAGGGGAGGGGCGGAGAGAGAGGGAGACAGAATCCAAAGCAGGCTCCAGGTTCTGTGCTGTCAGCAGAGGCCAACGTGGGGCTGCAACTCCTGAGCTGTGAGATCATTACCTGAACCAAAGTCGGACGCTTAACGTAATGAACACCCAGGTGCCCCAGCATCACTTCTTTTCAATAAGACAAACTGCAATCATTGACTTAGTGAAACAAAAGCAAACACCTAATTTTGTCACAAAGGAAACGAGGTGAATGTGACTAGCTCAGTGCAAACTCAGTCCCATGACCTGGAAACTTCTTTCAAGAGGCAAGCTCTCCCGATAACTCTCCATGTACAAATCCAACATAAATAGGAAGAGAAAAAGAACATTTGTGTGACATATTTTTGTCTGTAAAGCATATTCGTATATATTATGGTATTTGATCCTCACAATGGTCCTATGAGGGAGGTTATTATCTTCATTTTACAAAGAAGGAAAAATTTATTATACTTTATGCAGACTATGATGGACCCTATTAAGTCCTACAAGTAAAAAGAAAATTTCACAGCTTCAAGTACTAAAAGGAATAAAAATAATTTTGTAGCTTTGAAAAATTGTAAATAGGGGTAAAATGTTAATTTTTATAGAATTTGCATAAAAAGAAAGGAAAATATAAAGCTGGCTCAAATCACCATAAATATTTCCTTTAAAATAATCAAAAAACCTAAATCTAAAGTGAGGTTTCTATTTGAATTTTCTGAATAATGGCTTCAATTTACCATTTTATTACATACATATACATATAATATACAATATTGAAGATTTCAATCAGATAAAGCTTAAAAATTATTTATTCCCATTTTAACACTTGCAATGACTCCATGAAGTAGATATTTTCTCTATTTTTATAGGTAAGGAAGTAGACTCAGAGAATATGTGACTTACCCATTTTAGGTACAAAATCCTTTGCATTTAGGAGTTACACAATCAAAGATCTATAAATAATGAAAACCCTCCTCAGACAACATTAATTTGGCCATCAAATAAGAACTGCCTGTTTTGTTTTTAGTTCCACTTTGACTCATAATTCCATAGACCCAACCTAAATTACAAGTAATTACCATAAATAAGCAGAAGGTACTCTCAGATTTTTCAAATTTTTTTTTAAATTATGTATTTATTTACTTTGAGAGAGAATGAGCAGAGGAGGGACAGAGAGACAAGGAGAGAGAGAAAATCCCAATCAGGCCCCACAGCATCAGCTTAGAGCCTGACATGAAGCTTGAACCCATGAACCGTCAGATCATGACCTGAGTAGAAACCAAAGGTTGGGCTTTTAACCGACTGAGCCACCCTCAAATTTTTTAACCCCCATTTGACTAGTCATTCCTTCTGTAGATGCTGTAGTTCTAACTATACAGATATTCTAAGTAATGTCTTTTCTTTTTGTCTAAGGTTAAGAAAGTATTTCCTTTCTCACCATAAGATAAAAGAAAAATGAGTTACAGAGACATGTTGGAAGCAGAACTAACAGTAAGAGAATATTTACTTTCTCACCCCAAGATAAAAGAAAAATGAGTTACAGAAACATGTTGGAAGCAGAACAGCTAGACAGTTTTTCCTAGGTTATTTATTTGTTGTTGTTGTTGTTGTTGCTAAATTCATAGACTATGGTAAAAAATGCCCAGGTTTTTTGTTTTGTATTTTCTTTTTTTTTGAGTGTTTCACAAAATTTTTTTTTAAAATTACACTCTGTCCTAATAATCTATTTTTAGCAACATCTTGCAGGTGACATAATAAAGGATTTTATGTGGGGAAAATTAAGATTTTAGAAATGTTAAAATACAGTAGTCATCTCTATTCTGTACATCTCTCTAGCTTCACTTTCTACAACAAGGGGGGAAATTCAAAAGAGAAAAACAGATTTTTGCTAAGGGAAAATCTTGTCAACATTATAGCATCAACACCACTTTTTTCATTTACATAATTTGTAGATCCAACAAAATGTAAAATTTATCAGTTTTATCTTATATGAAAGGTTTTCTGTTCAGTACAATTTTTTTTGTAATCCATTCTGATTAAGTTTTCAAAGGTCCACCAGTGACCTCAAACATATTGCATTGCAGTTTTCCATATTAATATACAATGGAAATCTTCAGAATTTCTCTAATGAAATTCATTCATTAATATGATAGTTGCTGATGATCTAACACTTTTAGAGAGTGAGAAAATAGTTAAATTTGTCAGTTTTCATGTTGGAAATTATCAATGAAGTAAAACTTTAGTCTCTTTTTTTGAGGCAATATATTTAGTGTTAAATAGGAAAAATCCTTGACATTAATTGTATATAGTCAATTAAAAAATGCTGTCTTACTTTGAGGTAGCTGTCTTAGGGATTAATACTGTCACTAAATGTTGATTCTATCTTGTTAAGTCAAAGTTGTACTAAAGTGATTGTTGCAAAAACTACATAGAGTTAACAGAATTTATTTTTAAAGAAGGAAACTCACCAATCTTAAAACATCTTTTTTGGTTTGCTTACTTATTTAATTTTTATTTTTATCTAGAAAAAGTAGAGTAAAGAGCAGAAAAATGCAGGGGGAGTGAATTAATATTTAATCAGGCATGTTTTAAATTAAGCGTTTTTGTTTGTAAGTTAATTTATTTATTTTGAGACAGAGACAGAGAGAGTGCGCAAGCAGGTGAAGGGCAGAGAGTAGGAAAGACAGAATCCCAAGCGTGCTCTGCACTATCAGTGCAGAGCCCAATGAGGGGCTCAAACTCATGAACCATGAGATCATGACTTGAGCCGAGATAAAGAGTCAGACTCTTAATTGAACAATCCACCAACATGCACCTTAGTCAGACATTTTTATCCAAAACAATATTGGCTGAGAGTGTACATAACAGTCTACTTGAAGGATTTCTTAATAAGATATTGTTTTTTTTTGTTTTAGTATAACTTTCTGATGTATAATAACCTGCCTCATAATAAAGGGCATTTCTATTAACATCTTTAATTTCCAGATAAGTGTGACTAGAAAACAGTCACTGTCTATTTCCAGATCTTTTTCTGGACCAAAATATTTGATTTTAAAAATTCCACATACTTTTTCTTATAGATTGTAAATATATAAAATCTTCTGTTTCAATTTTCTCTTAAAATTGATCTCCATCCCTACCCCCCTAAATAATTTACATACCTCTAGATCACATAGCTACTTAAATCTTTACTGTTTTTCAAATTTCAAAATTCTAATTTGAAGTGGAAATAAAGGCAGAAAGCCAAATCATGAGAATGCAATGAAACAGTCATCTAATTTACAAAATTTTGTCTATGGAGCCTTTGTTTAAATGTCGTAAGTGTGAGCATGCATGCATGCCCACAAGCACACTCTTGAGCCTGCCAAAACCATTTATGCCATTTCACTCTCTCTTCCTTTGATTAACCTTAACCTGACCTCACTTCTTAAGGGAATTTCAGGTAATTTTGTTTCTGCATTCAAATTCTTCAGTCAAACAAATGAGTTTCTTAAAGGTTGGTCATTAAAAATATCCTCAGAAGCAGTTTTTTTTGTAATTTTTGCAGACATTTGTCATAAAAATAAAATATAATACAAAAATAAAAGTATTTCACATAAATATAACAACCAGTTGTGATTATTCAACTAGTAGGGCAACTAAATTTACTATGGACAGACATAAACTAAGTAGTTCTGCAATTTTAGCAATTTTTCCTAAGTCAGTGAAATCAGCACAAACAATATATAAGGAGAGAAAGAAATTATTATGATCATACAAAGTGGTTTGCTACAACTGAGATGGGATAGTATACTGTGAATGAAAAGAGATTTAAAAAACTTGTTTTTAAAAAATTTTGCAAAATATTTTTTGTACTACATCATGGTCTTAAAAATCACTGTTTTCTATGAAAACAGTTGCTTGAAAACATGGATTTTTTAAGCAATTTCCTATTTTTTTTGTCATAATTGAAAGCACATATTTGAATTTTCTTTATGTTGATTTCTAAAATAATATATCACCAGGAACTTGCCAATATTCAGAGAAAGCAAGGATATAGAAAATGAGAAAGGATAGTCTTAAGCACCAAAAATTAAAAGATCCTTGGAAAAGAATGGAGAAGGTAAATAATCACATCCTGTGATTTTCTAATATCCCTGTTATCCCTACCCTTTCTTTCATCTTTTAAAATTGCATAGCAAAAAGTATTATTCTACTTGCTAGTTGCAAGAGAGAAAATAAAACTTTACAATGGAGAAACCAAGTTGTTACAGTCTTAACCAACAATCACTCACCATCACTAGTAGTGGGACAACACACAACACATGTCTTTTGTGAAATGTAATAATATATATGGAGAAGTACCTATGCAACATACTTGTCCAATATCTTATGCAGTCTTTATTTTTTTTAACTTTTTTTAACGAAATTTGTAGACAAATTGGTTTCCATACAACACCCAGTGCTCATCCCAAAAGGTGCCCTCCTCAATACTCATCACCCACCCTCTCCTCCCTCCCACCCCCCCATCAACCCTCAGTTTGTTCTCAGTTTTTAACAGTCTCTTATGCTTTGGCTCTATGCAGTCTTTAGACCTAATTTTCAATTTCAGGAAAAACGGGGTTATGAGAAATAAATTAAATACCACAAGAAAGGAACTATCTAAATTCAGAAGATCAAACATTCTGTAAAACCATGGTCCCCATCTCTTTAACAGCTCAAGTTTGTAAAGAAAAAAAGAGAGAGATCTGTTAGATTAGAAAAATTATTCATGATGTTTGATAGGATGCTGATTTGTGTAAGCTATAAAAAATATTGTGTGGACAATAGGGGGTTGAATACAGACTAAAAATTAAATTATATCTAGGAATTTATCATTCATTAATAAGCATGATAATGACAGTTTGGTGATATACAAAGATGTATTCATTTTTTTAGAGATGAATATTGGTAAAATATTCAGATGTTTACAATAATCTGCAAAATAGTTAAGGAAAGGGGAACCTGGGTGGCCCAGTCAGTTAAGCGTCCAATTTCAACTCAGGTCATAATCTCATGGTTTATGAGTTTGAGCCCCTCACTGGGCTCTGTGCTGACAGCTCAGAGACTGGAGCCCACTTTGGATTCTGTGTCTCCTTCTCTCTCTATCCTTCCCCCACTCATGCTCTGTCTCTCTCTCTCTCTCTCAAAAATATATAAACATTAAATTTAAAAAATAAATTAAATAAACAAACAAACAAATAAATAAATAGTTAATGGAAAAGCAGATGAAGCAAATATGGCAAAATATTAAGGGTCATTAAATCTTAATAGTGGGTATATGGAGTTCATTATATGATTCTCTTAGCTTTTCTGTATGTTTAAATTATTTTATAATAGAGTTAAATAAAACACACCCAAAGACATTAAAGTAGACTACTTCAGCCAACCTTGAAATTCTAAAACAGCACAAGTTACTTGTTTTCTCTCCTTTCCACTTGCATGTTAAGTAGCATTCAATGCCCACCCCCAAACAAGTCTATGATCCAGAGCCTAATATTCACTGTTTCCCTGGTCCTGTGACTGCTTTCTACTTCCTCATAAAAAAGGATCTCAGGTTCTTGGTATATGTAAACTTTAGTGTCTTGATGCATACTAACTACTATTTCTTTCCAGAAAATTGGAGGGTAGGTCTTGGAGCAAACCTGTTTGATACCCTTTTAGGCCTCAGATACTTTTAGATTTAAAATCTTATCCTTCATCATGCCAAAAATATGAAAATTATATATCATTGTATATTAAATACATTTTTGGTGAAAAACATCTAAAGAATATCATTAACGTTATAACTTTGAGCTCTGTTAATAAAAATATGTTTCAATTTTCTGTTAAGAAAAATATGTTGTATGGAGGTTCCCAAAAAAGGTAAAAATAGAGCTACCCTACAATCAGGCAATTGTACTACTAGGCATTTACACAAAAGATACAAAAATACAGATTCAAAGGGGCACATTCACCTAGATGTTTATATCTGCATTATCAACAATAGCCAAACTATGGAAAGAGCCCAAATGCCCATCAACTGATGAATGAATAAAGAATAAGTGGTATTTATATACAATGGAATATTACTTTCCCATCAAAAAGAATGAAATCTTGGGGCGCCTGGATGGATCAGTTGGTTGAGTGTCTAACTTTGGCCCAGGTCATGATCCCGCACTTTGTAGGTTCGAGTCCCATATTGGGCTCTGTGCTGACAGCTCAGAGCCTGGAGCCTGCTTCAGATTCTGTGCCTCCCTCTCTCAATGCCCCTCCCCCACTCTTTCTCTCTATCTCCCCAAAATAAACATTAAAAAATTATTTAAAAAAGAATGAAATCTTGACATTTTCAATGATATGGATGGAGCTAGAATGTATTATGCTAAGTTGAATACATCAGAGAAAGACAAATACCATGTGATTTCACTCATGTTTAATTTAAGAAACAAAACGGATGAATATATGGGAAGGAAAAAAGAGAGAGAGGGGGAAGCAAACCATAAGACACTCAATGATAGAGAACAAACTGTGGGTTGATGAAGGGAGGTGGGTGAGGGATGAGCTAATTGGGTGATGGGTTTTAAGGACAGCTCTTGTTATAATGAGCACTGGGTGTTACATGTAAGTGAGGAATCACTAAATTCCACTCCTAAAACCAATAATACACTATACGTTAACTAACTAGAATTTAAATTAAAATTTGGGAGAAAAAATGAAAAAATATGTTGGGACTTAAACTTCATTATATTTATATATAATTATTTAATAATTGAGTGATAGTTAATTAGTTGATGTGTTATGTTATCTAAATTTTAAACACGTGTTTAAATTGTCATTTTCTTTGCACATTTTAGAGCTGATACATTTTTTTCAGCTTCTGAGAATGTTTATAGGTTCTTAAAAAGCTGGATATAAAATGTGGACGTAAAAATGTGAGCCCATCAAATAGAACAATTAATCTTGGGGAATATCCCTGCCTATCCCAAGTTTTACGTATTTTGACTAGGCAGTTATCTTCGTTAGTATGTAGCATGCATAAATAAATTACACATCATTGAATTAGAAATACAGAATCATATTTTGTTAGAATTTAAAAGGTTCTTTTTTTTAACTGGAGTCTATGTATAAGCTTTAGTGGGGGGCACATGTCACTTCAAATTGTTGGTAAAATGCTTTGTGAATATGTGTGGGGTGAGGGTGGCTGTTATGACTTTTTGCCATTTTCTGATGAAGGGTCCTGAGTTTTCACCAGAGTTTCAAACTTTTTGTGACCATCAGTATCTCATCTACAGAAAGTCACTAATTCTAGTCTAATTTCTCCCTATTAAAGATAAGAAAACTAAGACCAGCAAGAAGAAGGGAATTGCTTAAAGGGAATTGCTTAGGGTCTGAAGTTTAAGTCCCCTAACTTAAAGTTTTCTATCCTTTTCTTGAATTTGTTTTTACAGTCCATCTTAGACTATTGTGTTGTCATTGTATTATTTTAAGCTTAAGCATTTTGAGTGAGCACCCTGATTTTCACATGTTGTAAGATATTATTGTCTTAAAGTCAAGCTGCTGTATGTTTGAACAGTTTGAAATGAAGACCCTCCTTACCTTTGCTATGCTGAATCATAATCTAGTGTTCTCTGGCATCAAAAAAAAATCTCTCTTGATTTTATTGTGCAAACATTCTTAGCAACACCGAGGTAGAATTTATTTTAGAAATCCTCTGAAAGGACCATAATCACTAAGAGGAAGCAAATCATCTATGGTGGTTTCACAGAGCAGTCTGAAGGTCTAGGTTTATTCTCCATTCAGCTAGTAAAATATAGAACTGAACCACAGGGTTGGGTAATTATCTTGGTGCAGTCACTGAACCACTGTGTGATTAGTGTCTTTCTCTAGAAAATAGCAGTATTGGTTCTGGGACCACATACATATGACCATGTGGCACCTGAACACTAAAATATTTGTAGGAATTTTTGGGGTGCCCAGGTGGCTCAGTTGTTTAAATTTTCAACTCTTGATTTTGGCTCAGGTCATGATCTCACAATTTGTGGGTTCGAGCCCTGCATTGGGCTCACAGTCAGTATGGAGCCAACTAGAATTCTCTCTCTCCTCTCTCTCTGCCCCTCCCCTGCTGTCTCTCTCTCTCTCAAAATAAATAAACTTAAAAACACATTTGTAGGCATTTTTATGATTTTCATTCAAAAGTCTCCCCATCAGTGATAAATCAACAAAAAGACAATGCAATCTGATGTGTGATTTCCTAAAAAGAAACATCTCTGCTACTGACCTTTGACTTCAAATAAAAACTTATTCTTGATAGTTTTCTTCTCCAGGCCTGTTCAATTTCATTTCTGAATTGTAACAAGGAAAATTGGATATCTATTATAATAGATTTTATAAAAAATCTATACACTAGGCAGTTGGGTTTTTTATAATGGAAAATTCCTTCTATTCAGATATAGTAATGAAATAAGGCAGTAAATCCTAAAGTATGCCCTTCCTCAGGCTGCAGTTGTATTAAAAACGACTATATAGTACAATAGTTATTAATCCTTTTTCATTTTGACAATTGATGTAAATATAATGTGTGTTGTAGTCTCTTTATAATACAATATCACAAAAGTTCATATCTAATTTATTATTCTTTGTTCCACCCAGCAAAAGTGCACCGTATCAAAACTGTTAGTGTCAGATTGATACTGTGCTGAAGCAAAAATGCAGATTAGCCATTAAAGGCTTCTTTTTTTAGCTGCAATTTATGAATGACTTTGTAAAGTCCAAGCACTGTGGTGGAGGAAAAAAAATTAAGGAGGTAATTTTTAAATTGAGTGGAGAAGTAAGTAGAAAAAAGAGGTCTTATAAAGGTTGCATTCCAAAAATTCACTGGTATAAATTTAAGAAATTTACTTATTTAAATAAAACACTGATTGCAGTTAGCATGTCCAGATATTGAACCTGAAACTGGAAACTACTGGTGGAGAAGGCATTCATTCCTATTTGCATTGGCTTCCAGTTTTTGCAGTTCAACAATAACTGAACATATGGAACATACATCTCAACATAGCTCTACTTAGATACCAAAATTAAAAGTGTTTGAACAGATTGGAATAGTTTGGTTCATGTTAGTGACTCAAACTTACTGAACTTAGAAGCTAATAGATCCTAGTTGAAGTACAAAGTGCTCATTGATTTTAAAAAGAAATATCTCTAACTCCACTCATTCAATGGATGTTACAAGGAAGGATAAAATGTTGTTAGTTTTGTCGTTAAGTTAGGCCTATTCAGAAAATTCATCAGACTTTTTCTGCCTCTGTCCCCATTATCACCTCACTGCTGGGGGTCAGAAGGATATACAGCCCCACAGGGTTTTAGACGAAAGAAGAGAAGAGAGGAGGGGCGCCTGGGTGGCGCAGTCGGTTAAGCGTCCGACTTCAGCCAGGTCACGATCTTGCGGTCTGTGAGTTCGAGCCCAGCGTCGGGCTCTGGGCTGATGGCTCAGAGCCTGGAGCCTGTTTCCAATTCTGTGTCTCCCTCTCTCTCTGCCCCTCCCCCGTTCATGCTCTATCTCTCTCTGTCCCAAAAATAAATAAACGTTGAAAAAAAAATTTTGAGAAGAGAGGAAATATTTGACCACGAGCCTATTTGAGTAAAACTGCACAAATCCTGAAAATAGATGCTGAGTTAGTGGATTTTTATGCTGTCCTCAGACATTGATAACATTCAACTTGTATGCATATTTGTGTTTGTGTATTCTACTGTTAAGTAGGAAACATTTACCACAGCAAACCACCTGGCAATTCACCTGGCAGCTTTGCTATTTTAATAAAGCCATAAGATTGTTTCTCATAGAAAAAAATACACACATATAGCAGTAAAAACAGTGTGTTATATATAATTCCTTTACTGTAGAAGACATTCATCTCACACTATTCTTTTTTATATCATCTTGCTGGTTAGTGGTAGAATTTGAGAATGTATTCCAGATCGTTGAATCTGTATCTCTTCCCATTTTCTATTCAAACCCTACTGAAGTTTATAAGATTTTCAGTGAATTGATATTGGTCATTTTTTTCCCAATTGTCAATACTAATTTGAATAGAAGGCATATACATAAGTATTTTCTATTCTTCATTTGGGCTTTTCATTCTTACTCTATTCTTATGGGAATGACTGCTTTAAATATTATGTAAGCCATTAATAGTGAATTTAGCTTTAATGTTTACACAGAGACAGAGGATGAAAGAATTAGGTTGTTAGAAGAATAATCCCACATAATTCTTTTCAATGGAGTTTAGCTCATGTAGGTTTCAAGTCAAGGACTGAAGGCTTTCAGGACACCTGGTGGCTCAGTTGGTTGAGAGGTCAGCTCAGGTCATGATCTCATGATTTGTGAGTTCAAGCCCCACATTGGGCTCTGTGCTGACAGCTTGGTGCCTGGAGCCTGCTTTGGATTTTGTGTCTCACTCTCTCTCTGCCCCTCCCCTGCTTGCTCTCTTTCTTTCTCTCAAAAACAAATAAACATTAGAAAAGAATTTTTTTAAAGAACTGAAGGCTTTCAAATGTAAGATATATCCAATAGAAGTCTTCAGCTAGTTACAAGCACAAAATTTTATCCCATTGATGCAAAAACACAATTGCAATGGGAAATAAAATTTCATTTCCTGAGAATTTTGTTTTCCATTTCTGTGAAACTGCTTTTAGTTTCTTGTGATGAAAGTTTGTCTCTTTCTGCCTTAATTACACAAAAATGATCTTGTGACAGTGTTTGTATTTGTTTTCTGCAGCACTATACTGAGTATCTCAATACCAATTTCCTTTAGACATTTGATTTATAGGGTACAGGCATGACTCATTTTATTTTGCTTCACTTTATCGCACTTCACAGGTATTCTACTCTACAAATTGAAGGTTTATGGAAACTCTGTGTTTAAGCAAGTCTATTACAGCCATTTTTTCAACATTGACTCACTTTGTATCTCTGTGTCATATTTTGGTTATTCTTGCAATATTTTAAACTTTTTAATTATTATTATATTTCTTATGGTAATCTGTGATTAGTGATCTTTGATGTTACTATTGTAATTGTTTTGGAGTGTCATAAATCAGACCCATATAAAATGGCAAATGTAATTGATGAATATTGTGTGTGTTTTGACTGCTCTACCCACCAGCTAGTCCCCCATTTCTCTCTCTTTTCTTGGACTTCCTTATGCCAATAGACATAGCAATATTAAAATTAGGTAAATTAATAACCCTACAATGGCCAGTAAGTGTTCAAGTGATAAAGAAAAAGTTGCATGTATCTCACTTTAAATCAAAAGCTAAAAATAATTAAGCTTAGTGAGGAAAGCATGTGGAAATCTGAGATAAGTCAAAAGTAGACCTCTCAAACAAAATAATTAGCCAAGTTTTCAATACAAAGGAAAAGTTCTTGAAGGAAATTAAAAGTGCTACTCCAGTACATACACATGTGAAAAGAAAACAAAACAGGCTCATGGTTGATATGGAGAAAGTTTAATTGTCTGGATAGAAGATTAAACAGGCCATAATATTTCTTTAGACCAAAACCTAACCCAGAGCAAGGCCCTAACTCTCTTCAATTCTATGAAAGCTGAGAGAAGTGAGGAAGCTGCAAAGGAAAATTTTGAAGCTGGCAGTTTGGTTCATGAGGTTTAAGGAAAGAAGCTATCTCCATAATTTAAAAATGCAGGGTGAAGTAGGAAGTGCTCATGTAGAAGCTGCAGCAGGTCATCAAGAATATCTAGCTATGATAATTAATAAATATATCTATATAAAGCAACAGATTTTTACTTTATATGAAATTGTTTTGTAAGCTACATTATATAGAAGAGAATGCCTACTAGAACTCGCATAGCTAGAGAGAAGTCAGTTCCTGGTTCAAAGCTTCAAAGGACAGACTGACTCTTGGGGGCTAATGCAGCTGATGACTTTAAATTGATGTCAGTGTTCATCCACCATTCTGAAAATCCAAGGGTACTTAAGAAATATGCCAAGGCTACTCTTCCTGTGCTCTATAAATGAAGCAACAAATATGAATGACAGCACATCTCTTTATAACATAATTTACTGAATATTATAGGCCCAATGTTGAAGATTTCTGTTCAGAGAAAAGGATTTCTATTAAAGTACTACTGCTTATTGACAATGCACCTGGTCACCCAATAACTTTGATGGATATGTGCAACAAAATTAATGCTGTTTTCATGCCTGTTTACACAATATCCATTTTGTAGCCCATGGATCAAGGAGTCATTTCAACTTTCAAGTCTTATAGAAGAAATATATTTTCATATGGTTATATCTGTCATAGATCATGATTCTTATGATGGATCAGGGCAAAGTAATATGAAAATCTTCTAGAAAGAATTCACCATTCTAGATGTCATTATGAACATGAAGAGGTAAAAGTATCAACATTAACAGGAATTAGAAAGAAGTTAATTCCAACCCTTATAGATGACTTTGATGGGTCCAAGTGTGCAGTGAAAAAACTTAACTGGAGACGTGGTGTAAATAGCAAGGGAAGTAAAATTACAAGTAGAGCCTGAGATATGACTGAATTGCTACAATCTAAAGATAGAACTTTAACAAATGAGGAGTCGATTTTATGAATGAGCAAATGAAGTGGTTTGTTGAGATGGACTCAACTCCTGAAGATGCTGTGAAGATTGTTAAAAGGACAACAAAATATTTAGAATATTACATAAACTTGATTGATAAAGCAATGACAGGGTTTAAGAAGATTGACTCTAATTTTGAAAGAAATTCTATAGGTAAAATCTATTGGTAAAATTCTATCAAATAACATCAAAAGTTAAGGAAAAATCATTCATAAGGAAAAGACAATGTGGGAAACTTTTGTTTTTTACTTCCAAAATGGTTAACATACATTTATATCAGTTTCAGATGTACAATATAGTAATTCAACAATTCCATACATCACCCAGTGCTTATCACAAGTGCACTCTAATGCCCAAGATTCCCATCCCATGACCACTTTGTTCTGTTAACCATCACTTTGTTCTCTGTAGTTGAATATGTTTCTTGGACTGTCTTGCTCTTCATTCCTTTTCTTTTCCCTTTGAATATTTGTTTTCTTTCTTAAATTCCACATATGAGTGAAAACATTTGTTTTTCTCTGACTTATTTTGCTTAAACATTATACTTTCTAGCTTCATCCACATAATTGCAAGTAGCAAGAGTTTGAGGAGAATAGTTATTAACTCTTCTTTAAATGTTTGGTAGAATTCTCCTGTGAAGTCATCTGGTCCTGGACTTTTTTTTTCCCCTGGGAGCTTTTGAATTACTAATTCAATCTCCTTATTGGTAATATGTATGTTCAAGATTTCTATTTATTCCAGCTTCACTTCTGGTAATTTATATGGTTCTAGGAATTTATCCATTTCTTCTAATTTGTTTAATTTGTTGGCATATATTTTTTTCATAATATTCTCTTACAATTATTTGTATTTCTCTGGCATTGGTTATTTCTCCTATTTCATTTGGGATTTTGTTTTTTTGAGTTCTTTATGGTGTGTGTGTGTGTGTGTGTGTGTGTGTGTGTTTTAATGAATCTGTGTAGAAATTTATCAATTTTGTTGATCTTTTCAAAGAACCAGCTTCTGATTTCATTACTGTGTTCTATTGATTTTTTTTTTTGGTATCATTTGGTATCATTTATTTCTGCCCTTACCTTTATTGTTTCCTTCCTACTAGTGGCTTTGGCTTTTGTCTGTTCCTATTTTTCTAGCTCCTTTCAGTGTAAGATTAAATTATTTATTTCAGATCTTTCTTGCTTCTTTATTTATAAGCCTATATTGCCATAAACTTCTGTCTTCAAACTGATTTTTCAGCATCTCAAATGTTTTGGATTGCAGAGTTTTAAGTTGTATTTGTTTCTATGTACTTTTTTTATTTTTATTTTTATTTCTCAGTTGACACATTCATTGTTTCATAGCATGTTACTTAACTTTCAAGTCTACAAGGTCTTTCTAGTTTTTTTCTTATGGTTGTTTTCTCATGCCATACCATTTGTGGTGAGAAAAGATGCATGGTATGATTTTTAAAATGTTGAATTTGTTGAGGATTGCTTTGTGGCCTAATACGTGATCTATTCTGAATAATGTACTGTAGGCCCATAAAAAATGTGTATTCTGCTATTTTAAGATGGAGTGTTTGAATATATCTGTAAAATCCATCTGATCCAGTTTGTCATTGAAAGCCATTGTTTCTTTTTTTTTTATTTTTTATTTTTTAAATTTAAATCCAACTTAGTTAACATATAGTGTAATAATGGTCTCAGGAATAGAATTTAGTGATTCATCACTTACATATAACACCCAATACTGATCCTAACAATTTCCCTCCTAAGTGCACATCACCATTTACCCCTTCACACAACCCACCAACCCTCCAGCAACCCTATGTTTGTTCTCTATAGTTAAGAGTCTTTTTCATTTGTCTCCCTCTCTGTTTTTTCTTTCTTATTTTTCCTTCACTTCCCCTATGTGCATCTGTTTTGTTTCTTAAATTCCACATGAGTAAATCATATATTTGTCTTTCTCTGTCTAACTTATTTTGCTTACCATGATATACTCTAGCTACTTCCACATTGTTGCAAATGCCAAGATTTCATTTTTTAATTGCTGAATAGTATTCCATTGTGTGTGTGTGTGTATGTGTGTGTGTGTGTGTGTGTGTGTGTGTGTGTATATATATATATATATGCCATACCTTCTTTACCCATTCATCAGTCAACGTACATTTGGGCTCTTTCCATAATTTGGCTATTGCTATAATCATTGAGGTGCAAGTGCTCTTTCGAATCAGTATTTTTGTATCCTTTGGATAAATACCTGGAAGTGAAATTGCTGGGTTGTAGGGTAGTTATATGTTTATTTTTTGAAGAATCTCCATACAGATTTTTTGAGCCACTCCATATGGAGTGGCTGCACCAGTTTTCAACCCCACAAAAACTGCAAAACTGTTCCCCTTTCTCTGCATACCTGCCAACATCTGTTGTTTCCTGAGTTGTTAATTTTAACTATTCTGACAGGTATGAGGTAGTACCTCATTGTGACTTGATTTGTATTTCCCTGATGATGAGTGATGTTAAACAACTTTTCATG
The DNA here is from genome assembly GCF_016509475.1 of Prionailurus bengalensis. Classification (NCBI taxonomy): domain Eukaryota; kingdom Metazoa; phylum Chordata; class Mammalia; order Carnivora; family Felidae; genus Prionailurus; species Prionailurus bengalensis. The sequence continues at coordinate 69,196,926 of NC_057361.1, forward strand.
TGTCTGTTAGCCAACTGGATATTTTCTTTTGAAAAATGTATGTTCATGTCTTCTGCCAATTGTTTTTTTTTTTGGGGGGGGGGTGTTGAGTTTGATAGGTTCTTTATAGATTCTGGATACTAACCCTTTATCCACTATTCAGTTGCAAATATCTTCTTCCATTCCATCAGTTGCCTTTTAGTTTTGTTGTTTCCTTCCATATGCAGAAGGTTTTTTTTTAATGTTGATGAAGTACCAATAGTTCAATTTTGCTTTTGTTTCCCTTACCTCTATAAACATGTCTAGAAAGAAGTTGCTGTGGTGGCCAAGGTCAAGGAGGTTGTTGCCTGTTTTCTCTAATATTTTGATGGTTTCCTGTCTTATATTTAGGTCTTTCATCCATTCTTAATTTATTTTTGTGTATGGTGTAAGAAAGTGGTCCATGTTCATTCGTGTGTCGCTACCCAATTTTCCCAATGCCATTTGCTGAAGAGACTGTCTTTTTTTTCCATTGTATATCATTTCCTGCCTTATCAAAGATTCATTGGCCATACAATTATGATCCATTTCTGGGTTCTCTATTCTGTTTGATTGCTCTATGTATCTGTTCTTGTGCCAGTTCCATACTGTCTTTATTATTGCAGCTTGTAGTCTGAAAGCCTGATGCCTCCATATTTGGTTTTCTTTTTCAATATTTCTTTGGCTGTTTAGGGTCTTTTCTGGTTCCATACAAATTTTGGAATTGTTTTTTCTAGTTCTGTGAAGAATGCTGGTGTTATTTTGATAGGAATTGCATTGAAGTTGTAGATTGCTTTGGGTAATGTAGACATTTTAACAATATTCGTTCTTCCAATCCATGAGTATGGAATGATTTTGAATTTCATTGTGTCTTCTTCAACTTCCTTCACAAGCTTTATATAGTTTTCAGTGTACAGATCCTTTACCTTTTTGGTTAGCATTATCCCTAAGTATCTTATGGTTTTGGTGCAATTGTAAATGGGATAGATTGCTTGGTTTCTCTTTCTGATGTTTCATTATTGGTGTATAGAAATGAAACTGATTTGTGTGCACTCATTTTATATCCCAGGATTTAGCTGAATTCATGTATTGGTTCTATCAGTTTTTTGGTGTAGTTTTTTTTGACTTTCCATGTAGTGTTTCTTGTCATCTGGGAAGAGTGAATGTTTGACTTCTTCCTTGCTGATATCTCTGCCTTTGATTCTTTTTGTTGTCTTATTACTGAGGCTAGAACATCAAGTACTACGACAACCAACAGTGGTGAGAGTGGCCCTCCATGCCATGTGCTGGACCCTAGGGGAAAAGATCTCAGTTTTTCCCCATTGAGGATGCTATCAGCTGTGGGTCTTTTGAATATGGCCTTTATGGTGTTGAGGTATGTTACTCCTGTCCCTACTTTCCTAAGGGTTTTTATCAAGAAAGAATGCTGTATTTTGTCAAATACTTTTTCTGCATCTATTGAGAGGATCATGCGGTTCTTATTCTTTCATTATATGATGTATCACATTAATTTGCATATATTGAACCACCCTGTAGTCCAGGAATCCATCCGACTTAATCGTGGTAAATAATTTCTTTAATGTGTTGTTGGATTCAGTTTGCTAGTATCTTGTTGAGAATTTTTGCTTACATGTTCATAAAGGAAATTGGTCTGTTATTCTCCGTTTTAGTGGGGTCTATAGTTTTGTAATCAAGGAAATGTTGGCCTCATAGAATGAGTTTGGATGTTTTTCTTCTGTTTCTATTTTAGGAACAGTTTCAAAAGAATAGGTACTAACTCTTCATTAAATGTATGATAGAATTCCCCTGGCAAGCCATTCGGCCCTGGACCCTTGTCTATTGGGAGATTTTTGATTGCCGATTCCATTTCTTTGCTAGTTATGGATCTGTTCAATTTTGCTATTTCTTTCTGTTTCCGTTTGGGTATTTTATATGTTTCTATGAATTTACTCATTTCTTCCATATTGGCCAATTTTTTGGCATAAAATTTCTCATAATAATATCTTATTATTGTTTGTATTTCTGTGGTGTTGTTTGTGAACTCTCCTCTTTCATTTGAGGTTTTATTTATTTTGGTCTTTTTCTTTACTTTGTGACAAATCTGGCTAGCAATAATCAATTTTGTTGATTATTTCAAAGAACCAGATCCTAGTTTCATTGATCTGTTCTACTGTTTTTTGGTTTAGATATTATTTATTTCTGTTCTAAACTTTATTTCCTTTCTTCTGCTGGTTTTGGACTTTTTGTGCTATTCTGTTTCCATATTATTTAGGTGTAATGTTAGGATGTGTATTTGAGACATTTCTTCCTTTGTAGGAAGGACTGGATTGTTATAAAATCCCCTCTTATGACTGCCTTTGTTGCATCCCAAAGTTTTGGACAATTGTATTTTCATTTCTATTAGTTTCCATATGTGTTTTTTATTTCTTTTTTAATTTTTTGATTAATCTGTTCCTTCTTTAGTAGTATATTCTATAACTTATTGTATTTTCAAATTTCTTCTTATGTTTTATTTGAAGTTTCATAAAGTTGTGGTCTGAAAATTTGCATGATAGGATCTTGAGCTTTTTGTACTTGTTGAAGGCTGATTTGTGACCAATATGTGATCTATTCTGGAGAATATTACATGTGCAGTCAAAATAATGTGTATTCTGCTGTTTTGGGATGAAATGTTCTGAATATACTGGTTAATTCCATTCAGACCAGTGTATCATTCAAAGACATTGTTTTCTTGTTGATTTTTTGCTAGATGATCTGTCCATTTCTGTAAGTAGGGTGTTAAATTCCCCTCCTATTATTCTATTTTTATCAATGAGTTTCTTTATGTTTATGATTAATTAATTTATATATTTAGGTTCCCCTAAGTTATAGGCATAGGTATTTTAAATCATTAATCATAGATGACTTAAAATCATTCTTGGTGGATAGACCACTTAATTGTGATATAATGCCATTCATCTCTTGTTACAGTCTTTGTTTTTAAATCTAGTTTGTCTGATATAAGTGGAGTTGCTCTAGCTTTATTTTGATGTCCATTAGCATGATACATGTTTCTCCATCCCCTGAGTATCAATCTGCAGGTGTCTTTATGTCTAAAATGAGTCTTGTAAGCAGCATAGAGGTGGATCTTGTTTGTTTGTTTTTTATCCGTTCTTATACCCTATATCTTTTAATTAGAGCATTTAGTCCATGTATATTCAGAGTGTTTATTGAAAGATATGAATTTAGTTTCAATGTTTTGCCTGTAGAGTTGGTGTTACTGGTGATGTTCTCTGGTCCTTTCTAGTCTTTGTTGCTTTTGTTTTGTTTTGTTTTGTTTTGTTTTGTTTTCTCCACTAATAGAGTACTACTTAAAATTTCTGGAAGGGCTGGTTTAGTGGTCATGTACTCCTTTAGTTTTTGTTTTTCTGGGAAACTCTTTATCTCTCCTTCTATTTTGAATGACAGTCTTGCTGGATAAAGAATTCCGGGCTGCATATTTTTCCCATTCAGCACATTGCATATTTACTGCCACTCCATTCTGGTTGGCTAAGTTTCTGTCAACATATCTGCTATAGGCTTGATCTGTCTTCCCTTGTAGGTTAAATTTTTTTCCCGTTCTTGCTTTTATGATTCTTTTCTTCCTTGTCTGTGTACTTTGTGAATTTGACATGACATGCCTTGGTGATGGTCAGTTTTTGTTGAATCTAATAGGAGTTCTCTGCACTCCTTGGATTTTTTGTCTGTGTCCTTACTCAGATAAGAGAAGTTTTCATTTATAATTTTCTCACATAAACCTTCTGCCCTTTTTGCTCTCTCTTCATCTACTTGGACTCCTATGATATGAATGTTATTCCTCTTTAATATATCATTGAGTTCTCTAAGTTTTGTATCATTATCTTTTGACTTTCCTTCCCTCTTTTTTCTGTTTCATTGTTTCCCATAATTTTATCTTCTATATTACTAATTCTCTGTCCTGCTTCATCCATCTGTGCCATAACAGCAGCCATTCGAGAATGCATCTTGGTTATGGCACTTTTAACTTTGGCCTGAATAAATTTTAGTTCTTTTATTTCTGCAGAAAGAGATTCTCTGGTGTTCTATGCACTTTTGCAACCTGAGTATTCTTATAACCATGGTTTCAAATTCTAATTTGTACATTTTACTTTTTTTCTGTGTTGATTAAAACCCTGTCCATAATTTCTTAGTGTTCTTTTTTTGGAGTGAATTCCCTTGTCTTGGCATTTTGGAAGAAGAAAAAAATTAATAAATTAAAAAATAAAAATGAAAAACAAATTAAAAACAAAACAAATAATTAAATAGAGGAAGCTAGATCCTAGGTGTGTTTCTGTCTGCTTGTTGGGAGAAGCTTGATAGATAAGCGAAAAAAGAGAAAAAAAATTTAAAAACTTAAAACTTTTTAAAAATTTAAACAATAAAATAGAATAACATAAAATAAAATAAAATAGAATAAAAAATTTACTTTCTGCATCCATGAAAGAAAAGGGAAATAAAGAAAACAGAAAACAACATAAGCAAAAATAGAAGCAAAGAAAACAAACAAACAAACAAGCAAACAGAATGAAACCTGAATGAAGTTAGTTCCAGTTTCCCCTAGAACTGAAGCCTTGCAGTACACTATGGTCCATGGACTAAGTGGGTGGAAAGGATTTGTGCTTGCCTTCTGTGGGTTGTGCCTGGAAGTCACAGGTGGGTTGGACTTTCTGTGAAGGCTCTTCTCTGCACTTGGTGGCACTGCTTATCTCACTGTGGTCAATCAGTGTGTGTGCTAACACACGTGCACTAGAGATGAAAATGGCTTCACCCATGGTGTAAAAATTTCATGCCCTCATAGATGTGCAATCGATCACTCCTTTGTCTTAAGCTTCTGTCAGTTCCCAGCATTTACCCTGTCTGTGTCCAAGCTGTCTGCCTTTCAGGCAGCACCTCCCTCTAGAATTTATCTCAGTGTTGGGTTTTAAAACCCAACACTCCAGAGACACCTGCAGCATGGACATGTACAGATTATCCCAGTAAGGGTCTTGCTGAGCAATGGCAGGGTACCATCTTGTCCCAGAAATTGTTCTCATGATTGCACAGTGGCAGAGGCTCAGAGTTTATGACAAATCACAACACAAAGCCAGTGCCAGGTTTTTCTGTACTCATCTGGCATCTTTGTTCCAATATCAGTAAACGTGGCTGCTCTCCAGTGTCCACCAGGACTTTTGCCCACATGGAGGCTGTATCACTTCTACCAAATGCACTCCAAGCAGGGGAACCACTTCTCTACGTGTGACACATGGATCCTTCAGACTCTGCTGCCTGCTTCTGGGGATTAGCCCTACTTCCCGGCTGAAACACTTGAAGGCCACTGATCTCTGAAACTTCAGCCTCTGTGCTCCATGTTTATAGAAACCTGCAATATTGAAACCCTCTCCTATTTCCCTGTCAACGGTTTTAGGGAACAGATTTCTTGTTCAGTCTCCTGCGAGTGTTTTCACCCTTTCTCTCTCTCTCTCTCTCTCCAACTAATTTCAGGGTGATTACTTTTCCTCCTTGATTCCACTATGCTGTGCTCCCCCTCCCTCTTTTCTCTATATTTTTCTGTCCTCTCTCCACAAAAATACCTCCTTACCATCTGTGGCACATTAACTTTTCTATTACCAAGTTTACCTCTCTGAACCACATACCTGCCATATTCTGTGGCTCAAATTATGCAGATTGTTGTGTTAATCCTCAGATCAATTTCCTAGGTGTCCAAAATGGTTTGTTGCTGATATAACTGTGTTTTAAGGACAAGACAATCTCAGAGTCCCGATTCTACTCCACCAACTTAACTCCAAAGTCACTGTTTGCTAGCTGGATTTTTGTTTTGTTTTGTTTTGTTTTAATGGTCTGTCCATCTATGTAAGTGGGGTATTAATGTCCCCCAGTATTATTATATACTTATCAATTAGTTTATTTATATTTGTTAATTGTGTTATGTATTTTGGTTCTCTCATAAAAATTGACAATTGTTATATCTTCTTGTTTCATTGTACTTTTTATTATTATTTAGTGTCCTTTTTTCATCTTTTGGTATAGTCTTTGTTTTAAAGTCTAATATTTCTGATAAAATTGTTGCTGCTCCTGCTTTCTTTTGAATTCCACTTGCATGATAAATGTTTCTCCATTCCCTGATTTTCAATCTGCAGGTGTTTTTAGGTCTGAAATGAAATGATGTATTTTTTTATTATTATTCACTCTGTCACCTTATGTCTTTTGATTGGAACATTCGGCCGATTTACATTCAAAGGAATTATTTATAGATATGTATTTGCTGCAATTTTGTTACTGTTTTGTGGTTCCTTTTGTAATTTTCCTCTGATCCTTTTTTATCTATCTTCCATGGTTTGCTGTTTTTCTTTAGCGATATACATAGATCCCTTTGTCTTTAATTTTGTCACATCTATTACTTATTTTTGATTTGTGCTTACCATTAGGTTTGTGTATTACATCTGCATATAGCAGTCCATATTAAGTTGATGGTTGCTTAAGTTTGAATCCATTCTTACTCTTCTGCCCCCCAAGTTTTAGGTATATGGTGTCATTTGACATCCATTTATTTTCTTACCCTCTTGATTTTTTTTTACAGAAATACCTATTTTTATTGCTTTTTGTTTCCTACATGTCATACTTTCACTTATGGTCTTTCCTTTCCACTCAAAGAATCCCGTTTAATATTTTTTGTAGGGTTGGTATAATGGTCTTGAGATACTTAGTTTTTGTTTGTCTGAGAAGCTGTTCATTTGTCCTATTCTAAATGATAACCTTGATGGATAGAGTATTTTTTCTGCAGGTACAGGGTACAGTGCAAGCAAGTTAGGTAGTGTGAACCAGCTTTGTGCTGCTTTCTATAAGTGTCTATGTGTCTGTGGTAAGGGGTGGGAGAATCTGCCAGCTCTTTTTTTCCTGGAGAAGTCCCTTGTGGGAAACTTCTATTTTGCCTTATTTTAAGAAATTATAACAGCAACACCAACCTTCATCAGCCCACCATCTTAATCAGTGCACAGTCAGCAACATGGAGGCAAGATCATTCTCCAATAAAAAGATAATAACTCAGTAAAACCTCAGAGGTTGGTTGGCACTTTTTTAACAAAAGCTTTTAATTAATGTACATTTTGACATAATGTTATTGCACACTAAATGAACTAGAGCATAGTGTAAACAAAAGTTTTATATGCACTTAGGAAACATAAAATTTATTTGACTTATTTTATGATGATATTTGATTTAAAGAATGTGGGAGGCTGTGGAGTTTGGTGAGTTCTTTATAGATGTTGGATACAAGCCCTTTGTCTGATATGTCATTTGCAAATATCTTTTCACATTCCATTGGTTGCCTTTTAGTTTTGTTGATTGTTTCCTTTGCAGTGCAGAAGCTTTTTAAACTTAATGAGGTCCCAATAGTTCATTTTTGCTTTTAATTCCCATGCCTTTGGAGATGTGTCAAGTAAGAAATTGCTGTGGCTGAGGTCAGAGAGGTTTTTTCCTGCTTTCTTCTCTGGTGTTTTGATGGTTTCCTGTCTCACATTTAGGCCCTTTATCCATTTTGAGTTTATTTTTGTGAATGGTGTAAGAAAGTGGTCCAGTTTCATTCTTCAGCATGTTTCTGTCCCGTTCTCCCAGCACCATTTGTTAAAAAGACTGGTTTTTTTCCATTGGATATTCTTTCCTGCTTTGTCAAAGATTAGTTGACGATACTTTTTTGGGTTCAATTCTGGAGTGTCTATTTTATTCCATTGGTCTATGTGTCTGTTTTTGTGCAATACCTTGCTATCTTGATGACTGCAACTATGTAGCAGAGGCTAAAGTCTGGGATTGTGAGGCCTCCCGTTTTGGTCTTCATCTTCAATATTACTTTTGCTATTTGGGGTCCTTTGTGATTCCATACAAATTTTAGGATTGCTTGTTCTACCTTTGAGAAGAATGCTGGTGCAATTTTGATTGAGATTGCATTGAATGTGTATATAGCTCTGGGTAGTATTGACATTTTAACAATATTTCTTTTCCTATCATTGAGCATGGAATGTTTTTCCATTTCTTTGTATATTCTTCAATTTCCTTCGTAAGCTTTCTAAAGTTTTTGGCATATACATCATTTACATCTTTGTTTAGATTTATTCCTAGGTATTTTATGATTCTTGGTGCAATTGTGACTGGGATCAGTTTCTTTATTTGTTTTTCTGTTACTTCATTATTAGCGTATAAGAGTGCAACTGATTTCTGTACATTAATTTTGTGTCCTGCAACTTTGCTAAATTCATGTATCAGTTCTCACAGACTTTTGGTGGAGTCTATCGGATTTTCCACGTATAGTATCATGTCATCTGCAAAAAGTCAAAGCTTGACTTCATCTTTGGCAATGGTGATGCCTTTGATTTCCTTTTGTTGTCTGATTGTTGATGCTAGAACCTCCAACACTATGTTAAACAACAGCGGTGAGAGTGGGCATCCCTGTCGTGTTCCTGATCTCAGGGGGAAAGCTCTCAGTTTTTCCCCATTGAGGATAATATTAGTTGTGGGCTTTTCATAAATGGCTTTGATGATGTTAAGTATGTTCCTTCTATCCCGACTTTCTCGAGGGTTTTTATTAAGAAAGGATGCTGAATTTTGTCAAATGCTTTTTCTATATCGATTCACAGGATCACATGGTTCTTTTCTTTTCTTTTATTAATGTGATGTATCACATTGATTGATTCGCAAATGTTGAACTAGCCCTCCAGCCCAGGAAGGAATCACACTCGATCATGGTGAATAAGTCTTTTTATATGCTGTTGAATTCTATTTGCTAGCATCATATTGAGAGTTTTTGCATCGATATTCATCAAAGATATTGGCCTGTGGTTCTCTTTTTTTGCTGGGTCTCTGTCTGGTTTAGGAATCAAAGTAATTCTGGCTTCATAGAATGAGTCTGGAAGTTTTCCTTCCCTTTCTACTTTTTGGAACACCTTGAGAAGGAAAGGTATTATCTCTGCTTTCAATGTCTGGTAGCATTCCCCAGGGAAGCCATCTGGCCCTAGACTCTTATTTGTTAGAAGATTTTTGATAACTGATTCAATTTCTTCGATGATTATTGGTCTGTTAAAGTTTTCTATTTCTTCCTGTTTGAGTTTTGGAAGTGGGTGGGTGCTTAGGAATTTGTCCATTTCTTCCAGGTTGTCCAGTTTGTTGGCATATAATTTTCCCTAGTATTCCTTGACAATTGCTTGTATTTCAGAGGCATTGGTTGCAATAATTCCATTTTTATTCATGATTTTATCTATTTGGGTCATCTCTCTTTTATTTTTGAGAGGTCTGGCTAGAGTTTTATCAATTTTGTTTAATTTTTCAAAAAACCAACCCTTGGTTTCATTGATCTGCTCTACGTTTTTTTAGATCCAGGAAAGAAATGGGAAGAAGACATGAATAGACACTTTTATAAAGAAGACATCCAGATGGCCAACAGGCACATGAAAAGATGCTCAACGTCACTCCTCATCAGGAAAATACAAAACAAAACCACACTGAAGATACCATCTCACACCAGTCAGAGTGGCTAAAATGGACAAATCAGGAGACTATAGACGCTGGCGAGGATGTGGAGAAATGGGAACCCTCTTGCACTGTTGGTGAGAATGCAAACTGGTGCAGCTGCTCTGGAAAACAGTGTGGAGGTTCCTCAAAAAGTTAAAAATAGATCTAACCTATGACACAACAATAACACTGCTAGGAATTTACCCAAGGGATACAGGAGTACTGATGCATAGGGGCACTTGTATCCCAATGTTTATAGCAGCACTTTCAACAATAGCCAAATTATGGAAAGAACCTAAATGTCTATCAACTGATGAATGGATAAAGGAATTGTGGTTTTTATACACAATGGAATACTACTTGGCAATGAGAAAGAATGAAATATGGCCTTTTGGAGCAACATGGATGGAACTGGAGAATGTTATGCTAAGTGAAATGAGTCATAGAGAGAAAGACAGATACCATATGTTTTCTCTCTTATGTGTATCCTGAGAAACTTAACAGAAGTCTATGGGGAGGTGAAGAAAAAAAAGAGGTTAAAGAGGGAGAGAGCCAAACCATAATAGACTCTTAAAAACTGAGAATAAGCTGTTTATGTGGGGTGGGAGGTAGTGGAGAGTGGGTGTTGGGAATTAAGGAGGACACCTGTTGGGATGAGCATTGGTTGTTGTATGGAAACCAATTTCAGAATAAATTCCATATTAAAAAATGTAAAAAAAATTAAAAACTAAAAATAAAAATAAAGAATGTGGGAGGTCATTCAAATTTCCAGGTACATTTAGAAAAGGAATTTAATACTTATTTTTAAAGTCTTTCTAACATATATTGAATTATTCATGGGTAAAAGTATATTTGATCTGGGATATAAAATATAATTCAACAGCAATAAAGAGAATGAGAATGGCAAAATTTTTATAATTCTTAAAGTTGGATATTATATACATGGAATTTCATTGTTAATACTCTTTATACCTTTGGGTATATTTAAAAATTTTCATAGCAAATAAAAGCAAAATCTAAAATATAGTTGTTTCAAGATTTTCACTAGTAGAGTTTAGTAAATGTAGTTTAATTTTCTTTTACTTGACTGAAGAAATAACCAGAGACCTATATGCCCAAAACCTTATTCATGTTATGTCATTTACTTATTCATACCATCCATTTTATGTAGATACTACTGAATTTTACAGATAAGGAATTGAAAGTTGAGAATTGGTGGCAGGCAAGTCTGACTACAAAACCCACTTGGTTCTGAATATCTCCACTTTAATAAAGACCTTCCAAAACATAAGAGACTCATAAAAACAGAAAAAACTGAGGGTTGATTGGGGGTGGAAGGGAGGAGAGGTTGGGTGATAGGTATTGAGGAGCACACCTGTTGGGATGAGCACTTGATGTTGTATGGAAACCAATTTCACAATAAATTTCATATTAAAAAAAGAAAAAAACATGATATATTAATAAAATGCATAATCTGAAGAATTTGCTAAACTTTAATGATATTACTACTTACACAAATAATAAAGCATAGAGATGTAAACCTTAAAAATAAAAAGACCTTCCTCTCACCATGTGGGACTGGAGACACTAGTAAGTATGGGAGAGTAGACTACATGTGTCCTAAGATCTGTGATATATTTGTGTTTGTTTTTGTTTTTTATTAATTCCTTAATAAAATTTTTTTGATCTTTTTTGTTATTCTAAATCATTAGTTTTATTCTCTAAAAAACAGAGAATAACATTTGGAGTGCCTGGGTGACTCAGTCGGTTAGGTGTCCAACTTTGGCTCAGGTCATGATCTCGTGGTCCATGAGTTCGAGCCCTGCATCGGGCTCTGTGCTGACAGCTCAGAGCCTGGAGCCTGATTCAGATTCTGTGTCTCCCTCTCTCTCTGACTCTCCCCTGTTCCTGCTCTGTCTCTCTCTGTCTCAAAAATAAGTAAACATTAAAAAAATAAAAAGCTGAGAATAACATTAAAGTTCAGGTCATAAATTTGAAAGTTAAAATCCAAGACAATATTTGAAGTATACTTATACTAAACAATTAGTTAATTTAGCTCTGCATCCAACTGGATTTTTTTTATTTTTAAATCTAACAATAGTAGGTAGATTATTTGGATTATTATGAATTGAAATTAATATAATTCATATAAACACATATAATTCATATAAACACTGACAGGAAAATGTAAACACTGTCTCCATTAAAATGGAGAGGCACTTTCAAATTTGATATATTACTGAAAAGTATGACTTTATCTCCAAAGAGGTTCAAAATACTAAGTAGAATATGATCCAAATTTTCCATAATGAATAGATACTGTTTTGTAATAAAAAAAGTCATTTTTCACAAACAAATTGAAAGATACACAATGTTCCTGGATTGGAAGAATCAATATCATTAATATTCCCTTACTACCCAAAAGAATCTACACATTTAATATGATCCCTATTAAATACCATCTGCATTTTTCACAGAACTAGGTAAAATCAAACTAAAATTTGTATGGAACCACGAGAGATCTGAATAGTTAATTCAGTCTTGAGAAAGAACACCACTTGGAGGTATCATAATCCTAGATTTCAAGATATAAGACAACGCTCTAGCAATCAAAATGGAATGGTAGTGGCACAAAAATAGACACATAGATCACTTGAACAGAGTAAAGAACCCTGAAATAAACCCACTCTTATATGGTCAATTAATTAATGACAGAGGGGGTGAGAATGTTCATTCCATGAAAAGACAGTCTTCAAAAATGATGCTGGAAAAAGTGCACATCAATATGCAGAAAAATTAAAGGGACCACTGTTTTATACCATACACCAAAATAAACTCAAAATGGATTAAAAGTCTAGATGTGAGACCTGAAACTATAAAACTCCTAGAAGAAACCTAGGCAATAATTTCTTTGGCATTATCCATAGAAACATTTATCTAGATATGTCATCTCAGGAAAGGAAAGAAGAGCAAAATTAAACTATTGGTATTACACACACACACACACACACACACACAAACTTGTGCTCAGCAAAGAAAAATATCAGCAAAACAAAAAAGCAACCTATAAATGGAAAAAATATATTTGCAAATGAGATATCTGATAAGGGGTTAATAACATAAATGCACAAATAAATTATACAACTCATACAAAATATATAAAGAAAAATGGGCAGAGCGCTATACATACAAGCCCACAGCAAATATAGGCCACAGTGAAAGATTGAAAGATCTTCATCTAAGAAGATTAATAATACAAGGTTGACAACTTACATCATTCTTATTCAACATTGTACTTGACGCCATGACCAGAAATCAGGCAAGAAAAAGAGGGGTAAAATCCAAAACATAAAATAATAAAGTTGTGTCTCTTTGTAAAAGACATGATCTTATATCCTGAAGACTTCACACATACACACACACTTGCACACACACACAGAAATAATAAATTCAGTAATTTGGCAAGAAACAAAATACATACACAAAAATCAGTTGTGTTTTAATGCAGTAATAGTGAACTATTAGAAAGTTAAGTAAAAATAATCCCATTTACAATAGCATCAAAAAGAATAAAATGATAAGGAATAATTTAAGACGAGAGGTGAAAGATTAGTAAACTGGAAACTACAAAGACATTGTTGTAGGAAATTGAACAAAACACAAATAAATGGAAAGATATATTGTGCTCATGGATTGGAAAAAAATAAAATTCTTAAAATGTTCACACCCCTGAAAACACAAAAGACCCCAAATAGCTAATGCAACCTTGAAAATGAAAACAACAACAAAGAAACAAACAAACAAACAAAAACCTGGAGTCACTGAGTTCTCTAAGTCTATTCCAGTGATCCATAATTTTTCTTTCTCTATTTTGTTCAGCTTCATTATTTTTTCATTATTATATCTTCCAAATCACTTATTCGTTCCTCTGCTTCTTCCATCCTTGTAGTCATTCACTAGACTGTTTCAAATCTCAGTTACTGCATTTTTCATTTCTCATTGATTGTTTTTTAACTCTTTTATGATTGTGGTACGGGTGTCCCTGATGTCTTGCATGCTTTTCTCAAGCCCAGGGTGTACCCTTATGAATCTTATTTTAAATTCTGCATCAGACATCTTATTTATACCTGTTTAGATTAGATCTCTGGCTGTGACCTTGTCTTATTCTTTCTTTTGGGATGAAGTTTTCTGTCTTGACATTTTGTCTAAGTCTCTGTCTTCTTTTCTGTGTTAGAAAACCCTTTTATATATTTCTTGCTCCTGAGAATAATGGCTTTATGAAGAAGAGATAACGTAGTGTCCAGGGTCTGGAAATTCATGGAGTGTCTCTGGTGTGTGCTGCATGCACCGTGCTGCTGAGTTTTGGCTGCTCTATCATTAAGGCCAGTAATCTGCAGATATTTTCCTTGCCTACAGTAGACAGTGTTGGGACCTTGGCCAAAGTGTGGCAAGTTTTAACTAGTTGTGCTCTGGTCTGTTTGTTAAAGGAGTCCATTCTACTGGCTTGCAGAATCCTCTGGTCAGTAAATGTGGTGTGTGCAGTTGTTTCCACTGGTCATCTGGTGAAGGGGCCTGTGTGCTGGGCCTTAGGAGCACTTGCTACAGAAAAGCACTTTCAGCAGAGTGCAATGGGGCAGGATTTAGTGCAAGCAGGTTAGGCAGCGAGTGTTGGCACTGTGCTGCTCACTGAAGTTGGGCTATGCTGGAGGGCTGGGGACAGAAATGGTGCCAGCCAGCACCTTTGTCCCCTGAGATGGGTCTCAATGCTTCCTCCTTTCAAGGAAGCACTCCCAGAAGAATGAATAATTTCCCCTCGTGTGTTCCAGATATTTTTCAGATCACTGTTTTCACACTGTCTGTCTCTGGGTTGCTTGCCTGCTCAGAGCAGCCCAGTGCATTTTGGGCTCTATCCCAGCCCAAAAATCAAGACATTTTGATTTTTAAAACTCCAAAATTTAGAGACTTGGTGTGGTGGGGACCTGGGCTGGTTCTTTGTGTGAGGGTCTTATCACACTGGGACTGTTGCAGGTTTGACGGAGAAGGGCCGTTCTCTCAGAAAGCAGGGGAATGGGATTTGGAACAAAGAAGGCTAAACAGCCAGTGTTGAGGTTAGCTGCCTTCAAGCAGGTGTCTCTATACCTATGTTGAAGCACAGGAGAGTTAAATGATGCCCACTGGCTCTTTTGTCTCCAGAGAGCCAATGCCACCTCTCACAAATGCCCTCTAAGAAGAGAGGACAGTTCCTCCCCATGAGGTTTAGGGGATTCTCACATGACACCTTCTACCTGGGGCTATTTGCCTACCTTCTCTCTAGGATTAGGGCAGCACTCTCAGGTCTCTATCCAAACCAAGCCCATCAACCTTTAAAATTACAGTCTGTGAGAAGCTTGGGTGTCTCAGTCAGTTAAGTGTCTGACTTCAGCTCAGGTTATGATCTCATGGCTTGTGAGTTCAAGATCTACATTGGGCTCTGTGCTGACAGCTCAGAACCTGGAGCCTGCTTTAGATTCTGTGTCTACCTCTCTATCCCTTCCCCTCTCACACTCTGTCTCTTTCCCCCTCTCTCTCAAAAATAAATAAATAAAAAACAACTCCTGTCTTTGAGCCCCACTGGTTTCAGAAACTCATGAAAATCAGCCCCTCTCATTTTCCCAGCCCATGGTTTTGGGGAAGTGTTATTGTGCTTATCCCCGTGCATTCAACTCTATCTCACCTTTCTCCATGATCAGGGCTCTGTCCCCTCCGCAGCACCTGTGATCCATTTCTCCCCCACACATCTTCACACTTCATACCTTCCTTGATATGGCCTCTTCTCTCCCTCTAGTTGTGCAGTTTGTTCTGTCAGTACTCAGGTAGATTTCTTGGGTATTCAAAATGATATGATAGTTATCTAATTGTATTCAAGGGATGAGACAAGTCTATGGGTCTTCCTGCTATGCCACCGTCTTAGCTCTCTTCAGTCCACAGACTTTAAATCAGGATGTTAATGAGCTGAATTATGCCTCACCAAATCCATATGTTCAAGTTATAACACATAATACCTCAGAATATGAATTTATTTGAAAATAGAATCTTTAAAAGGGTAATTAAGTTAAAGTGAGGTCCTTAGTGTGGGCTCTAACACATTATTGCTGGTGTCTTTATATTAGAGAAAATTAGAACATAAATGAATACAAAAGAAAGGCCATGTGAACACACAGGGAGATGAAGGTTATCTACAAGCTAAGAAGAGAGGCCTCAGAAGAAATCAACACTGTAAATCCTTAGATCTCAGATTACCAGATTCCATAAGTAAGTCAATTTCTTTTTTCTTTTAAAAAAACTTTTTAAATTAAATTGTTGTTGTTTAAGCTACTCAATCTGTAGTACTTCATTATGGGAACCATAGCAATCTAATACACAGGAGCTACTTAAGGTGACATTCTTGAAAATAAATAGGTGCTAAAGCATTTTTCAACTTCTCAAAGTATATCATTTCTTAATTTCTCTCAAATAAATTTCTTCTATTTTTATAATTATTTTTCTATGTTACCCTACTGTTAACTTCTTAAGCACCTCAAATCCTTTTGAAATTAGGTAATATGTAAGTAAATGGGGAAAAATCTATCTAATAGCATTGTACAAATAGGTAATAATTAAATAACTGTAAGAAAGCTTTTATATTTGTCAACATTGATCCCAGTAGGCCATTTTATAAAGAGTAAATATTTCATAAATAATATATTTTAAAATAAGCAGTACAAGGAAAATTTTGTCCTAAGAGTTTTTCTAAGTAGACATAGAATGCATCATTGGACAAGGTAGCAAAGTCATTCAAATAAAAATCCTCTTTAGTTGGTACACTGTTAACCAGAAGCTTTGGCAGAGGCTTAGAAAAATAAATTAATTATTCTAGTCAGTAAATAAAAAATTATTGAGAAATGTTGTTTATAAATAATTTTAAATTCAATGTTTATTACTACTTTACAATTTCATAACACTAGAGTTTATGTATATAGTATGTTGTTATAATAAATGATATTTCCAGAACCATATTAGAAAAAAAAATGTTGATCAATTTCTTATAAAGGTAAATGTATACTGACCATATTGTTCCAGCAATCTCACTCTAGTTTTTTTACCCAAAAGTTATGGCAATTTAAGCTCATTTAAAAACGTGTATGGTGATACTCACAGAAGCTTTGTTCATAATCACCAAAAATTCCCAAATATCTATCAACCAGTGAGCACATAACTCAATTGTTATATAGTCATACAGTGGAATATTACTTTATAATAACAAGTAAATATAAAAATTAGGACAATAAATACTAGGCTATAATGATAAAAACATATCAAAGTCTGTATGAAGCTATATATGGGGGTGGGTTGTTGATTGCAAAATAGATGAAGAATAATTTGGAAATTTATATCATGATTGTGATGATGGTTACACTAGTTTTGAAAACTTGTGCAACTATACACTCAAAAATGTGACTTTCATGGTATCTAAAGTATATCTTAAAAGGTCTGATTTAAAATAATTAGGTAGTTCTGTACAACAGTTACATTGTCCTCATTTCACAGATTCAGGGGCTAAGTATAAGGACTTGTGTTTTCAGAAAAGATATAGTAAATCCTTCCAATTAAATATGGCTAACCCCCCTGAGTATTATGTATAAAATAAACATACAAAAACTCTGAAAGGTGAACAGAAGTGATGCAGACCAAGGATCTTGATATGTAATGAACAACACACCTGTAAGTTCCCTGGGTTTTTCTTTTCCCTCCCAAATTCCATACTTGGTGAAGGAGTATTCAAAAACTCAGAAAAACTAACAAGGGTAGAAAAAAATGTTCCAAGACACACCTGCCTTCTCTTCCCAAAGAAGTACGAAAGGGTGACCTACCAAGCCAAAAATATTTTTGACAATACCAGTCTTAATTCAGGCAAATACCACAGAAATAAATGCTCTCCACATTCCTTATAACCAGTAGAGGCAGGAGAGGGAACTTGAATGTCTGCCCCCATTTAACTTTAACAAGGACATATTTTCCCCCTTAGTGTTAATGGAGGCCAAATGTGAGTATGGACCTCCATCTTTACCTAGTAGTAAGAAGGCACCCTTCCTTTTCTCTCCAATGTCAGCAGAGACCAGGTGAGGTGCCTGAACTTCCATTACCACTCTGTGGCAATAAGACATCCTTGCTCCTCTCAGTGGAAGATGAGTGGTGAGTCTAGACTTCTACCTTTGTCCAGGGGTCACCAAGGTTCTCTCCCATATCAAGTGTAAGTGGAAGCTGAGTGGAAAACCTGGACTTCTACCTACACTCAGCAATAATGAGACAGAATACTCTGCTTTTCCCACATATGCACTGTGAGAATAGTCCCATTCAAATATACAATTTAAATACTGTACATAATCTCAGACTAATCACAATGTTCATGTTACAACTGAAAATCTTTCACCATATTAATAACCAGAAAAATCTCAGCTTGAATGAGAAAAAAAAAACAGCAACCAACAGATGCCAACACCAAAAACGACAGAAATGTTGAAATTACCTGGAAAGAATTATAAAGCAGCCATCATGAATTTGTTTCTACGGGCAATTATAAACATGCCTGAAACAAAATAAACTAGGGAGAAACATAGTTACATGACTTGCTCTTTATCATACTGAGAGGCTAAGACTACAACCACTATCTCTTGACTCACAACATTGCCACAAACATGAAACCTAAAATGAATTCTAAAACTAGTCACTTAATAAAATTTATTTGGTTTATTATTAAAACTGGTAGATTATTTTCAAAAAAAACCTTTTTGTATGCCCAAAGTTAAATTTTAAGTAAAAATATAACCCTGAAAATTGGTATATGTTTATACATTTACTTAAATGTATATTTGCTTTTTCTCCACTAGTAGACAAGAAGTTGCTTGAGGGAAGAGAAAATCTCTCAAGCTAATATATATCTCTTATAGTGACTAAAATAGTACCAGTAAAAAATGAATTTTCTGTAGATGTTTATTGAATATAAATAATATCTTATATTTTATAACAGATTAAGAGAGCATCTACCTCCTCCTTTGGGATGAATGTTTGTTGTTTGTGTACTCTCAAAATTTATATTGAAATCCCAGTCTCTGATGTGATGGTATTTGGAGGTAGGGCTTTTGGGAGGAAATTGGATTTTAATGAGGTCATAGAAGTGAAGCCACCATGATAGGATTGATGATACTATAAGGGGATAAAGAGATGAAACTTTCCACTATGTGAAGATATAACAAGATGTCCATCTGGAAACCAAGAGGGGTCCTCACCAGACACCAAATCTTCCAGCACTTTGATCAGGGATTTCCTAACCTCCGGAGCTGTGAGAAATAAATGTTTGTTGTTAAAACCATCCAATCTATTGTAAATTGTTATACAGCCTGAATTGACTAAGATACTACCCCATACCAAAAAAGTCAAATCAGTAAAAATGTGTAAAATTGGTTACTAATTAAAATTAGGGAAGCAATTGGTTGATTAAATTATTTGTTTCTATTCATTACGGCATAACATAGACACAATGTTAAAATATGCCCATCTAACATAAGCAATTTTAGACTGTGTAATGACATAAATAAAACATGAGATATATCATCCTTTACAATGTGTATCAATCATCGCAAGTATTTTACAAATAGTAAATGAGATGAACCATTTATGTCAGAGCATCATATATTAACCATTCTGCATAGAGTCATAAACCATTAGAATCAAAACAGATTTTGAGATACAGTAGCCCAACTTTTCACTTCACAGATTAGAAAAGCCAAAGCCCAAAAAGTGATGTGGTTCATCTATATCCCACAGTCTGTGGGAGGTGGCTAGAAGAGAAGGAAGATCTCCAGGATCACACAACCTGATTCTTTCCAATAATCTTGGAAGCTTCCCTTTGTAAACATTTTAATAGGTACTGATATGCATTTGGGAATAACATGCAGAGTTAGCATAACAAATAAAAGCCCAGGACCCAGATGTCTTCACTGCACAATTCTACCAAATGTTTAAAAAATGATTTAGTCAATCTTCTTCAAATTCTTAGAAAACCGTGAAGATAAGTAAACACTACCAAATGAATTCTATGAAGCCAGAATTATTCTGATAACAAAGCCAAACAAAAATACTACAGGAAAATAAAAGTGTAAACCAGTATATGTGATAACTATTGATGCAAAAATCCTCAAAATAATACAAACAGAATTCAGCGGCACATAAAAAGTATTATATACAATGACCAAATAGGGTTTATTCCTGGAATACAAGAATGGTTTACCATATGAAAATCAATAAATATAATACATTAACAAAATAAAGGCAAATGAAATACATGATTATCATACTTGGCGAAAAAACATGAGACAAAATTCAACATACTTTCATGATAAAAACAGTTAACAATTTTGGAACTGAAGAAAACTTTTTTCTTTAATAAAAATATTTTAACATTATAAAGTTTATAAATTAAGAGCTCACAGCTAACATTATACTCAATGGTAAAAGATCATTGTTTTTCCTCTAATATCAGGGAAAAGACAAGAATTTCCTCCTTGGGGATCTCTATTCAACACTGTACTGGAAGTTCTAGCCAAACCCATTACACACACACACACACACACACACACACACACACACACATATGGCATAAAAATTGGAAAGGTAGAAGTAAGTTTATCTCTGTTCACAAAGGGTATAATCTTATATGTGCAAAAACCTAGGTAGTTCTTATGAACACACACACACACACACACACACACACACATATGCACAAACTGTTATGAACAATCAAACAGAATACTTTAAAGATACAATATAAACACACAAATCAGTTACATTTCTATATAGTAGCAATGAAAAATCCAAAAAGGAAATTAGGACATATATTCCTTTTTTTAAGTTTTTGATTTACTTCTACTTAGTTAATATACAGTGCTAACTATTTTCAGGTATACAATATAGTGATCAAACAATTCCATACAGCACCTCCTGCTCGTAACAAGTGCATTCCGTAATCCCCATAACCTATTTACCCATCCTGCCACAACGATCCCCTCTGAGTCTGTTTCTTGGTTTGTTTCTCACTCTTTTTTACCCCTTTGTTCATTTGTTTCCTCTCTTAAATTTCACATATGAGTGAAATCACATCGTGTTTGTCTTTCTCTGACTAATTTATTTCACTTAGCATTAATCTCTCTAGCTCCATCCTTGTTACTGAAAATGGCAACATTTCAGTCTTATTTGTGATTGTGTAATATTCCATTACACACACACACACACACACACACACACACACACAGATACATACCACATCTTCTTTATGCATTCATCAGTTAAGGGATATCTGGGCTGCTTTCATGATTTGACTACTGTACATAATGCTGCTATAAACATAGGGGTGCATTTATCCATTTGAATTAGCACTTTTTTATTCTTTGGGTAAATGCCCCTAGTGAAACTGCAGGATGATAGAGTAGTTTTATTTTTAACTTTCTGAGGAAGCTCCATACTGTTTTCCACAGTGGCTGCACCAGGTTGCATTTCCACCAACAGTGCAGGAGTGTTCTCTTTTTTCCACATCCTTTCTAACACTTGTTTCTTGTGTTTTTGATTTTAGCCATTTTGACAAGTGTGAGGTGATATTTCATTGTACTTTTAATTTGCAATTCCCTGATGATGAGTGATGATGAACGTCTTTTCATGTGTGTGTTGGCTATTTCTATCTCTCTTTTGGAGAAATGTCTATTAATGCCTTCTGCCCATTTTTTACTTGGATTGTTTGGTAGGTGTTGAATTTTTTAAGTTCTTTATATATATTTGGATACTAACCCTTTATTGGATATGTCATATCTTATTCCATTATATAGGTTGCCTTTTAGTTTTGTTGACCGTTTACTTCACTGTGCAGAAGCATTATACATTGACATAATCCCAATAGCTGATTTTTGCTTTTATTTCTCTTGCCTCTGGAGATGTATGCAGAAAAAAGTTCCTTCAGCCAAAGTCAAAGAGCTTACTGCTTATGATCTCTTCTGGGATTCTTATGGTTTCCAACCTCACATTTAGATCTTTCATCAATTTTGAATTTATGTTTGTGTGTGGTATAAGAAAGTGGTCAGTTTATTTCATTTGCATGTTGCTGTCTAGTTTCTCCAATAAGATTTGTTGAAAAGAGTTACCTTTCCCCACTGAATATTTTTTCCTGCTTTCTCAATGATTGGTTGACCATACAGTTATGGATTCATTTCTGTGTTTTATATTCTGTTCTAATGATCTATGTGTCTATTTTTGTTCCAGTACCATATCCTTTTTAATTATTACAGCTTGGTAAGATAACTCGAAGTCTAGAATTGTGATATCTCCAGATTTGTTTTTTTGTTTTTCAAGATTGCTTTGGTTATTTGGGGTTTTTTGTGGTACCATACAAATTTTAGAATTGTTTGTTGTGGTTCTGTGAAGAATGCTGTTTTTAATTTTATAGGGATTGCAATAAATGTGTACATTGTTTTGGGTAGTATAGACATTTTAAAAATATTTTTGGAGTATTACTCGACAATCAAAAAGAATGAAATCTTGCCATTTGCAACTATGTGGATGGAACTGGAGGGTATTATGCTAAGTGAAATTAGTCAGAGAAAGACAAAAATCATTTGACTTCACTCATATGACTCATGTGATGACTTTAAGAGACAAAACAGATGAACATAAGGGAAGGGAAACAAAAATAATATAAAAACAGGGAGGGGACAAAACAGAAGAGACTCATAAATATGGAGAACAAACTGAGGGATACTGGAGGGGTTGTGGGAGAGGGGATGGGCTAAATGGGTAGGGGGCACTAAGGAATCTACTCCTGAAATCATTGCCACACTATATGCTAACTAATTTGGATATAAATTTAAAAAATAAAAAATAAAATTTAAAAAAATATTTTTTTTCTTCTAATCCATATGCATGGAATGTCTTTCCATTACTTTTGTCATCTTTAATTGCTTTCATCAGTGTTTTACAGTTTTCAGAGTACAAGCCTTTCAAAAATTTGGTTAGTTTTATTCCTAAGTATCTTATTATTTTGGTTGCAGATGTAAGTGGGATTGATTCCTTAATTTCTCTTTCTACTTCATTATTGTTGTAGAGAAATGCAACAGATTTCTGCATATTGATTTTGTACCCTGTGACTTTACTAAATTTGTGAATCTGTTCTAGCAGGTTTTGGTGGAATTATTATTATTATTTTTAATTTTTTTTATTTTTTTAAATGAAATTTATTGACAAATTGGTTTCCATACAACACCCAGTGCTCATCCCAAAAGGTGCCCTCCTCAATACCCATCACCCACCCTCTCCTCCCTCCCACCCCCCATCAACCCTCAGTTTGTTCTCAGTTTTTAACAGTCTCTTATGCTTTGGCTTTCTCCCATTCTAACCTCTTTTTTTTTTCCTTCCCCTCCCCCATGGGTTCCTGTTAAGTTTCTCAGGATACACATAAGAGTGAAACCATATGGTATCTGTCTTTCTCTGTATGGCTTATTTCACTTAGCATCACACTATCCAGTTCCATCCACGTTGCTACAAAAGGCCATATTTCATTTTTTCTCATTGCTACGCAATATTCCATTGTGTATATCGGGGCGCCTGGGTGGCGCAGTCGGTTAAGCGTCCGACTTCAGCCAGGTCATGATCTCGCGGTCTGGGAGTTCAAGCCCCGCGTCAGGCTCTGGGCTGATGGCTCAGAGCCTGGAGCCTGTTTCCAATTCTGTGTCTCCCTCTCTCTCTGCCCCTCCCCTGTTCATGCTCTGTCTCTCTCTGTCCCCAAAATAAATAAACGTTGAAAAAAATTTAAAAAAAGTGTATATAAACCACAATTTCTTTATCCATTCATCAGTTGATGGACATTTAGGCTCTTTCCATAATTTGGCTATTGTTGAGAGTGCTGCTATGAACATTGGGGTACAAGAGGCCCTATGCATCAGTACTCCTGTATCCCTTGGATAAATTCCTAGCAGTGCTATTGCTGGGTCATAGGGTACGTCTATTTTTAATTTTCTGAGGAACCTCCACACTGCTTTCCAGAGCGGCTGCACCAATTTGCATTCCCACCAACAGTGCAAGAGGGTTCCCGTTTCTCCACATCCTCTCCAGCATCTATAGTCTCCTGATTTGTTCATTTTGGCCACTCTGACTGGCGTGAGGTGATACCTGAGTGTGGTTTTGATTTGCATTTCCCTGATAAGGAGCGATGTTGAACATCTTTTCATGTGCCTGTTGGCCATCCGGATGTCTTCTTTAGAGAAGTGTCTATTCATGTTTTCTGCCCATTTCTTCACTGGGTTCTTTGTTTTTCAGGTGTGGAGTTTGGTGAGCTCTTTATAGATTTTGGATACTAGCCCTTTGTCTGATATGTCATTTGCGAATATCTTTTCCCATTCCGTTGGTTGCCTTTTAGTTTTGTCGGTTGTTTCCTTTGCTGTGCAGAAGCTTTTTATCTTCATAAGGTCCCAGTAATTCACTTTTGCTTTTAATTCCCTTGCCTTTGGGGATGTGTCGAGTAAGAGATTGCTACGGCTGAGGTCAGAGAGGTCTTTTCCTGCTTTCTCCTCTAAGGTTTTGATGGTTTCCTGTCTCACATTTAGGTCCTTTATCCATTTTGAGTTTATTTTTGTGAATGGTGTGAGAAAGTGGTCTAGTTTCAACCTTCTGCATGTTGCTGTCCAGGTCTCCCAGCACCATTTGTTAAAGAGACTGTCTTTTTTCCATTGGATGTTCTTTCCTGCTTTGTCAAAGATGAGTTGGCCATATGTTTGTGGGTCTAGTTCTGGGGTTTCTATTCTATTACATTGGTCTCTGTGTCTGTTTTGGGGCCAATACCATGCTGTCTTGATGATGACAGCTTTGTAGTAGAGGCTAAAGTCTGGGATTGTGATGCCTCCTGCTTTGGTCTTCTTCTTCAAAATTCCTTTGGCTATTCGGGGCCTTTTGTGGTTCCATATGAATTTTAGGATGGCTTGTTCTAGTTTCGAGAAGAATGCTGGTGCAATTTTGATTGGGATTGCATTGAATGTGTAGATAGCTTTGGGTAGTATTGACATTTTGACAATATTTATTTTTCCAATCCATGAGCAGGGAATGTCTTTCCATTTCTTTAAATCTTCTTCAATTTCCTTCATAAGCTTTCTATAGTTTTCAGCATCCAGATCCTTTACATCTTTGGTTAGATTTATTCCTAGGTATTTCATGCTTCTTGGTGCAATTGTGAATGGGATCAGTTTCTTTATTTGTCTTTCTGTTGCTTCATTGTTAGTGTATAAGAATGCAACTGATTTCTGTACATTGATTTTGTATCCTGCAACTTTGCTGAATTCCTGTATCAGTTCTAGCAGACTTGTGGTGGAGTCTATCGGATTTTCCATGTATAATATCATGTCATCTGCAAAAAGCGAAAGCTTGACTTCATCTTTGCCAATTTTGATGCCTTTGATTTCCTTTTGTTGTCTGATTGCTGATGCTAGAACTTCCAGCACTATGTTAAACAGCAGCGGTGAGAGTGGGCATCCTTGTCGTGTTCCTGATCTCAGGGAAAAAGCTCTCAGTTTTTCCCCGTTGAGGATGATGTTAGCTGTGGGCTTTTCATAAATGGCTTTTATGATCTTCAAGTATGTTCTTTCTATCCCGACTTTCTCAAGGGTTTTTATTAAGAAAGGGTGCTGTATTTTTGTCAAAGGCCTTTTCTGCGTCGATTGACAGGATCATATGCTTCTTCTCTTTTTTTTTGTTAATGTGATGTATCACGTTGATTGATTTGCGAATGTTGAACCAGCCCTGCATCCCAGGAATGAATCCCACTTGATCATGGTGAATCATTCTTTTTATATGCCATTGAATTCGATTTGCTAGTATCTTATTGAGAATTTTTGCATCCATTTTCATCAGGGATATTGGCCTGTAGTTCTCTTTTTTTACTGGGTCACTGTCTGGTTTAGGAATCAAAGGAATACTGGCTTCATAGAATGAGTCTGGAAGTTTTCCTTCCCTTTCTATTTCTTGGAATAGCTTGAGAAGGATAGGTATTATCTCTGCTTCAAACGTCTGGTAGAACTCCCCTGGGAAGCCATCTGGTCCTGGACTCTTATTTGTTGGGAGATTTTTGATAACCGATTCAATTTCTTCGCTGGTTATGGGTCTGCTCAAGCTTTCTATTTCCTCCTGATTGAGTTTTGGAAGAGTGTGGGTGTTCAGGAATTTGTCCATTTCTTCCAGGTTGTCCAATTTGTTGGCATATAATTTTTCACAGTATTCCCTGATAATTGTTTGTACCTCTGAGGGATTGGTTGTCATAATTCCATTTTCATTCATGATTTTATCTATTTGGGTCATCTCCCTTTTCTTTTTGAGAAGCCTGGCTAGAGGTTTGTCAATTTTGTTTATTTTTTCACAAAAACAACTCTTGGTTTCGTTGATCTGCTCTACACTTTTTTTAGATTCTATATTGTTTATTTCTGCTCTGATCTTTATTATTTCTCTTCTTCTGCTGGGTTTAGGCTGCCTTTGCTGTTCTGCTTCTAGTTCCTTTAGGTGTGCTGTTAGATTTTGTATTTGGGATTTTTCTTGTTTCTTGAGATAGGCCTGGATTTCAATGTAATTTCCTCTCAGGACTGCCTTTGCTGCATCCCAAAGCGTTTGGATTATTGTATTTTCATTATCGTTTGTTTCCATATATTTTTTAATTTCTTCTGTAATTGCCTGGTTGACCCACTCATTCGTTAGTAGGGTGTTCTTTAACCTCCATGCTTTTGGAGGTTTTCCAGACTTTTTCCTGTGGTTGATTTCAAGCTTCATAGCATTGTGGTCTGAAAGTAAGCATGGTATAATTTCAATTCTTGGAAACTTATGAAGGGCTGTTTTGTGACCCAGTATATGATCTATCTTGGAGAATGTTCCATGTGCACTCGAGAAGATAGTGTATTCTGTTGCTTTGGGATGCAGAGTTCTAAATATATCTGTCAAGTCCATCTGATCCAATGTCTCATTCAGGGCCCTTGTTTCTTTATTGACCGTGTGTCTAGATGATCTATCCATTTCTGTAAGTGGGGTGTTAAAGTCCCCTGCAATTACCACATTCTTATCAATAAGGTTGCTTATGTTTATGAGTAATTGTTTTATATATTTGGGGGCTCCGGTATTCGGCGCATAGACATTTATAATTGTTAGCTCTTCCTGATGGATAGACCCTGTAACTATTATATAATGTCCTTCTTCATCTCTTGTTACAACCTTTAATTTAAAGTCTAGTTTGTCTGATATAAGTATGGCTACTTCAGCTTTCTTTTGGCTTCCAGTCGCATGATAAATAGTTCTCCATCCCCTCACTCTCAATCTAAAGGTGTCCTCAGGTCTAAAATGAGTCTCTTGTAGACAGCAAATAGATGGGTCTTGTTTTTTTATCCATTCTGATACCCTATGTCTTTTGGTTGGCGCATTTAATCCTTTTACATTCAGTGTGATTATAGAAAGATACGGGTTTAGAGTCATTGTGATGTCTGTATGTTTTATGCTTGTAGTGATGTCTCTGGGACTTTGTCTCACAGGGTCCCCCTTAGGATCTCTTGTAGGGCTGGTTTAGTGGTGACAAATTCCTTCAGTTTTTGTTTGTTTGGGAAGACCTTTATCTCTCCTTCTATTCTAAATGACAGACTTGCTGGATAGAGGATTCTTGGCTGCATATTTTTTCTGTCTAGCACCCTGAAAATCTCGTGCCAATTCTTTCTGGCCTGCCAAGTTTCAAAAGAGAGATCAGTCACGAGTCTTATAGGTCTCCCTTTATATGTCAGGGCACGTTTATCCCTTGCTGCTTTCAGAATTTTCTCTTTATCCTTGTATTTTGCCAGTTTCACTATGATATGTTGTGCAGAAGATCGATTCAAGTTACGTCTGAAGGGAGTTCTCTGTGCCTCTTGGATTTCAATGCCTTTTTCCTTCCCCAGTTCAGGGAAGTTCTCAGCTATTATTTCTTCAAGTACCCCTTCAGCACCTTTCCCTCTCTCTTCCTCCTCTGGGATACCAATTATGCGTATATTATTTCTTTTTAGTGTATCACTTAGTTCTCTAATTTTCCCCTCATACTCCTGGATTTTTTTATCTCTCTTTTTCTCAGCTTCCTCTTTTTCCATAACTTTATCTTCTAGTTCACCTATTCTCTCCTCTGCCTCTTCAAGCCGAGCTGTGGTGGTTTCCATTTTGTTATGCATTTCGTTTAAAGCGTTTTTCAGCTCCTCGTGACTGTTCCTTAGTCCCTTGATCTCTGTAGCAAGAGATTCTCTGCTGTCCTGTATACTGTTTTCAAGCCCAGCGATTAATTTTATGACTATTATTCTAAATTCACTTTCTGTTATATTATTTAAGTCCTTTTTGATCAGCTCATTAGCTGTTGTTATTTCCTGGAGATTCTTCTGAGGGGGATTCTTCCGCTTGGTCATTTTGGATAGTCCCTGGCGTGGTGAGGACCTGCAGGGCACTTCCCCTGTGCTGTGGTGTATAACTGGAGTTGGTGGGCGGGGCCGCAGTCAGACCTGATGTCTGCCCCCAGCCCACCGCTGGGGCCACAGTCAGACTGGTGTGTGCCTTCTCTTCCCCTCTCCTAGGTGTGGGATTCACTGTGGGGTGGTGCGGCTCGTCTGGGCTACTTGCACCCTGCCAGGCTTGTGATGCTGGGAATCTGGCGTATTAGCTGGGGTGGGTAGGCAAGGTGCACAGGGGCAGGAGGGGCAGGCTTAGATCGCTTCTCCTTAGGTGATCCACTTCAGGAGGGGCCCTGTGGCAGTGGGAGGGAGTCAGATCCGCTGCCGGAGGTTTGGCTCTGCAGAAGCGCAGAGTTGGGTGTTTGCGGGGACCGAGCAAGTTCCCTGGCAGGAACTGGTTCTCTTTGGGATTTTGGCTGGGGGATGGGCGGGGGAGATGGCGCTGGCGAGCGCCTTTGTTCCCCACCAAACTGAGCTCTGTTGTCAGGGGGCTCAGCAGCTCTCCCTCCATTTGTCCTCCAGCCTTCCCGCTTTCAGAGCAGAGCTGTTCACTTATGACCTCCCAGACGCGAAGTCGCGCTTGTTGTGGGAACACAGTCCGTCAGGCCCCTCTGCTTTTGCAAGCCAGACTCGGGGGCTCTGCTTGGCCGGCGAGCCGCCCCTCCGCCCCGGCTCCCTCCCGCCAGACCGTGGAGCGTGCACCGCCTCGCAGCCCTTCCTACCCTCTTCCGTGGGCCTCTCGTCTGCGTTTGGCTCCGGCGACTCTGTTCTGCTAATCCTCTGGCGGTTTTCTGGGTTATTTAGGCAGGTGTAGATGAAATCTAAGTGATCAGCAGGACGTGCAGTGAGCCCAGCGTCCTCCTAAGCCGCCATCTTGCCGGGCCTCCCTGGAATTATTTTTTTTTATAGAGTATCATGTTATTGGCAAATAGTGAAAGATTTTCTTCATTCTTACCAATTTTGATGCCTTTTGTTTATTTATGTTGTCTGATTTCCATGGCTAGAACTTCCAGTACTATGTTGAATAAAAGTGGTGAGAGTGGACATCCTTTTCTTGTACCTGAACTTAGCTGAAAAGCTCATAGTTTTTCTCATTAATGATGATGCTGGCTGTAGGTGTTTCATAGATGGCTTTGCTATTTTGAGGCATGTTTCCTCTAAACCTTCTTTGTTGAGATTTTTTTTTAACATGAATGGATGTTGTACGTTGTCAAGTGATTTCTTTGGTGTCTATTGAAATGATCATATTCTTCTTATCCTTTCTCTTATGATGTGATGCATCACCATGACTCATTTGTGAATATTGAAACACAGAACCCTGGGAAAAAATTCCACTTGACTGTGGGGAATGATTGCCCTAATGTATTATTGGATTCTATGGGCTGGTATTTTGTTGAGGATTTTTCATCTATTTTCATCAGAGATATTGCCCTGTAGTTCTCTTTTTTTTCAGTGGTGACTTTATCTGGTTTTGGTATTGGGGTAATGCCGGCCTCATAAAATGAATTTGGAGTTTTCCTCACTTTTCTATTTTTTGAAATTAACTCTTCTTTAATGTTTAGTAGAATTCTTCTGTGTAACTATTTGGTCTCGGGCTTCTGTTGGGAGTTTTTGATTACTGATTCAGTTTCCTTGCTGGTTATCAGTCTGTTCAAGTTGTCTATTTATTATTGTTTTAATTTTTGTAATTTATGAATTTCTAGAAATTTATCCATTGTTTCTAGCTTGTCCAATTTGTTGACATGCAGGTTTTCATGATGTTTCCTTATAATCGTATTTCTGTGATGTCAGTTGTTATTTCTCCTCTCTCATTTATGATTTTATTTATTGAAATGTTTTCTGTTTTTTTCATGATAAATCTGTCTAGAGGTTTATCAGTTTTATTGAATATTTCAAAGAGCCAGTTCCTGGTTTCATTTACAGTTTCTCTATCTCTTTCTCTCTCTCGTTTCTCTATCTCCTGTTTCCCTTCTAATTTTATTATTTCCTTCATTCTACTGGTTTAGGTTTGTTTGTTGCTCTTTTCCTGAAACGTTTAGGTGTAAGGTTAGGTTGTTTAAGATTTTTCTTGCTTCTTGAGGAAGGCTTGTATTGCTATGAATTTTCTGTGTAGAACTCCTGTAGCTGGAACCCAAAGCTTTTGGACCATTTTGTTTTTATATTTGCTTCAGTGCACGTTCTTAATTCTTATTTTATTTCCTTGTTTACCTATCCTTTGTATAGCAGCATGTTATTTAACCTCCATTTGTTTGCTTTTTCCATATTTTTTTTCTTGTAGTTGACTTCTTTCATAGTGATGTGGTCAGAAAAGATGCATGGTAGGGGCACCTGGGTGTCTCAGTAGGTTAAGGATGCAACTTCAGCTCAGGTCATGATCTTGCAGTTCATGAGTTCAAGCCCTGCTTCAGGCTCTGTGCTGATATCTCAGAGCTTGGAGCCTGCTTCAGATTCTGTGTTGCCCTCTCTCTGCCCCTTTCCTGCTCATGTTCTGTCTCTCCCTCTCTCTCAAAGATAAGCATTAAAAATTAAAAAAAAAAAAAGATTCATGGTATGACTTCAATCTTGTTAAATTTGTTGCGGTTTGCTTTGTGGGCTAATATGTGATCTATTCTGCAGAATGTTCCATGTATGCTTGAAAATAATGTGTATTCTGATGTTTTAAGATGGAATGCTTTGAATATATTTGTTAAATTCATCTGTTCTTGTGCGTCATTCAAAACCAGTCTATCCTTATTGATTTTCTGTTTAAATTATCTCTCCATTGATGTAAGTGGGGTGTTAAATTCCCCTATTATTATTATAATATTATTTAGTTCATTTATATTTAAATGTGTTATGTATTTGCATATCCCTATGTTGTGTTGTGTGCATATATATTTACAATTGTTATATTTTCTTGTATATTTCCCTTTATTATTATATAATGTTACTCATTATCCCATGTAACAGTCTTTGTTTCAAAGTCGACTTTGTCTGAAATAAGTATTGCGACTTCAGCTTTCTTTTGATATCTATTCATGATAGATGTTTCTCCATTTCCTTTCAATCTGCAGGTATCTTTAGGTCTAAAATCAGTCTTTTGTAGGCAGAATCTAGATGAGTGTTTTTAAAATCCATTCTGTCACCCAATATCTGTTGATTGGAGTATTTAGTCCATTTACATTCAAATTAAATATTGATATATATGTATTTATTGTCATTTTATTATTTGATTGTGTTTGTTTCTTAATATTTTCTCTCATCTTTTATTTCTTCTGTGGTTTACTCATTTTCTTTAATGATACATTTGGATTTATTTCTCTTTAGTCTTTGCATATTTATTAGTGGCTTTCGATACATGGTTACCATTAGGTTTGTACATAACATCTTCTGCATATAGCAGTCTTTATTAAGTTGGGTTTTACATTTGAACCCATTCTTTTCTCTTTTTCTTCAGACATTTTAGGTATGTGTTGTCATATTTTACATCTTTTTATCTTGTGATTTCCTTGAATGATTTTTACACAAATATACATTTTTAATGCTTTTGTGTTTCCTACCTTTATACTGTCACTTCGGGTGTCTCCTTTCCAAAGAGTTCTTTTTAACATTTCTTATAGGGCTAGTTTAGTGGTCATGAACTCCTTTAGTTTTTGTTTGTTTTGGAAATTCTTTATCTCTCCTTCTATTCTGAATAATAGTCTTGCTGGATACAGTGTTCTTTGCTGCAAATTTTCCTCATTCAGAACTTTGAAAATATCATGCCACTTAATCTGATTTGCAAAGTTTCTGCTGAAAAAGCTTCTACTACCCTAATGCTTTTCCCTTGAACGTTGCTGTCTTCTTTTGTCTTGCTGTTTTAATTTTATATCACTATATACTGTCAATTTAATTATGATATGTCTTGGTATTGGTCTGCTTTTGTTGATTTTGATGGGAGTTCTCTGCACTTTCTTAATCTCGGTATTTGTTTCTTTTACCAGATTAGAGAAGTTTTCAGATATTATTTCTTCAAATAAATTTTCTGCCCCCTTTTCTCTCTCTTTATATTCTGGGACTCCTATAATAAGATTGTTATTACATTTAATGGAGTCATTGATTTCCCTAAGTCTATTCTCATTTTGCATAATTCTTTTTTTTTCTTTTTTTCCATCTTGATTACTCTATATTCTAGATTACTAATTCCTTCCTCCCA
Source organism: Prionailurus bengalensis (assembly GCF_016509475.1). NCBI lineage: Eukaryota > Metazoa > Chordata > Mammalia > Carnivora > Felidae > Prionailurus > Prionailurus bengalensis. Next base: position 69,229,173 of record NC_057361.1, read on the forward strand.
TTCTTCCATCCTGCTATTTATTCCAAAAAGCATGTTTCTTGTTTCATTTTTTCTACCCTTTCTCTCTGCTATGTTATTATGTTATGTTATTATCTCTGTGTTAAGGGTCTCATTCATATTTTCCACTCTTTTATCAAGTCTAGTGAGTATCCTTATGATAATTGCTTTAAGTTCTCTATCTGGCATGTCACTTATATCCGTTTCACTTAGACTTCTGGCAATGGCCTTGTTCTTTACTTTCATTTGGGATATATTTCTCTGTCTTCTCATTCTAAGACTTGGTACCTATTTCTGTATGTTAGGAAAGACAGCTACATCTCTTATTTTTTATGGTAATGGCCTTATGAAGAAGAGGTGCTGTGTGGTATCCCTTGTTTCCCAGGGCTTCATGCTTCCAGGAATGTCTCCAATGTGTCCTGCTTATGCTCTACTTTTTTGTCCTGGCCACCTTTCCTTCAGGCCAGTCATCTGTAGATGCTCTCTTTGCTTGTGGGAAGTGTTTTGTCTCTGGCCTGACAGTAGCACATTTTAACTTGGCGTGTTGTGTTCTGCTTGTGAAATGAGACTTGTTACCATGGCTGCCTGAACCAAGGTTCTGGAAAACTCCCCCATTAGGAGATGCAGTGTGAGCAGGCATTTGAGCTGGTTTTCTGCAGGAGGGGCCTGCAGTGCTGGGAGTGTGGCAAGTGTAACAAGGATGGAAGCTTACACACAGAAGGGGATGCTATGGTTTGGTATAAGCAAGTTAGGTAGGGAGTGTTGTCTGCACTAGTTCCCTCAGGCTGCCCTGTGTTTATGCTGAGGAGTGGGGAAGGGAAATAGAATAGGGCAGTTTTTGTTCTCATAGAGGTCTCTCTGTGAACTATTGTCTTTCTGAGATGTTCTCCACGATAAGAGAATAACCTCCCACTGTATGCCCTAGGCACTTTTCAGATCACTCTTTCCAGGCTATGTGTCTGTGGGTTGTTTTCTTGGCATATCAGCAAGAGCAGTGCAATGTCTACAGGGATCTATCCCAGCCAAGCACAGTGACCTTTAAAACTCAAGGATTTAAACCCACTTGTTGCCAGGAATAACAAAATTCATCTCCAGTCACTTTCCAAGCCAGTTGCTATGGTGATTTGTTTTCCCTGTGCACTCCCCTGTGTGTTAGTCTGTCTCTTGCCCTTCTCTGTGACTTCAACTCCCTCCCCACCACAGAAGCCATGATTTATTTCTTTTTGAATCTGCATCTCTATACTTCCTATCTTCTTCCTTGTGACATCTTATTTACCTTTAGTTGTGGAATTTTTTCTGCCAATGTTAAGGTAAATTTATGGAGTATTTTAGTATCTAGTTGTAATCATAGGAAGAGGTAAGCCTTGAGTCCTCTTATTATGTTGCCATCTTCCATGAAATAAATTCTATTATTTTTTTTAATATATGAAATTTATTGTCAAATTGGTTTCCATACAACACCCAGTGCTCATCCCAAAAGGTGCCCTCCTCAATACCCATCACCCACCCACCCCTCCCTCCCACACCCATCAACCCTCAGTTTGTTCTCAGTTTTTAACAGTCTCTTATGCTTTGGCTCTCTCCCACTCTAACCTCTTTTTTTTCCTTCCCCTCCCCCATGGGTTTCTGTTAAGTTTCTCAGGATCCACATAAGAGTTAAACCATATGGTATCTTTCTCTGTATGGCTTATTTCACTTAGCATCACACTCTCCAGTTCCATCCACGTTTATAGCAGCACTCTCAACAATAGCTAAATTCTATTATTAATAACATCAAAAATAATAATAAACTTAACCAAGGAAAATAAATATTTGTACAATGAGTATTATAAAACTTGGCTGAGAGAATTTAAGATGACATCAGTAAATGGAACGATATTTAGTGTTCATGAATTGGAATGCTCAATATTGTTATGATACCACTACTAATCAAAGTGATCTATAAATGTGATGCAACTCCTATAAAAATTCCAATTTTTTTAGTAGAAATAGAAAAATTCATCCTAAATGTCATATGGAATCTCAAGAGACTCCATACAACCTAATTAATTTTCTAAAGAACAAAATTGGGAATCATGCACTTCCTCATTTCAAAACTTACAACAACCTACAGTAAAAATAAAACAGTGCATTACTGGCGTAAAAATAAAAATACAAACCAAAATAATAGAATACAGAGCACAGAAAGAAACCTTCACATATGTGGGCAAATTCTTTTTGACAATAGTTCCAGGAAAGTTCAATGAGGATAGACAGTCTTTTCAGTAAATGGTGTTGGGAAAACTGGATACCCCTATTCAAAATAATAAATTTGTACCCTTACTTTAAGCCACATACAAATGTTAACTCATAATGAATTAAGACCTAACTGTAAAACCTAAACTTATAAACTTAGAAAAAAAAACACAGAAGCAAAACTCCATTACATTAGATTTGGCAGTGGTTTCTTGGATATGATAATAAAAGCATAAAAGTACAAGTAAATACATTGGAATACTTCAAATGTACAAATTTTTGTACATCAAAGAAAATCATCAGCAGAGTGAAAGGCAACCAATGAAATGAGAAAAAGTACTTGGAAATTATGTATCTATTGATGGATTAATATCCAGAGTACATAAATATTCCCACTCAATAACAACAAAAAAATAAACAACCTGATTAAAAACATGGGCAAAGGACTTGAATAGTTATTTCTCAAAAAAAGACATATAAATAACCAATAAGGACATGAAAAGATGATCAACTTCACTAATTATTAGAAAAAAGAAAATCAAGACTACAAAGATATACCTCTTCACATCCATTAGCATGTCTACTATGAAAACAAAGAAGCAAACAAAAACAGAAAAAAACAAGTCATGGTGTGGTTGTAAAGAAATGAGAATTATTATATGCTATTGGCAGTAATGTAAAATGGTTCAGATTCTATGGGAAACAGTATGGAAATTACTACAAAAATTAAAAGTCAAATTACCATATGACCCATCAATTCCACTTCTCAAAACAAGATTGAGGAAATCTACCAGGTTCATTGCAACATTGTTCACAATATCTAGTATGTAGAAACAACCCAAATGGTCAATGATAGATGAATGTTTTAAGAAATAAAAAAATATATAACAGAATATTATTTTTCCTTAAAAATGTAAGAAGTAAGAAGTCTTATCACATGCTAAAACATAAAAGATCCCTGAGAACATTATGCTAAATGAAATAAGCTGATCACAAAAAAAAATATGTTTTATGACTGCACTTGTAGGAGGTATCTAAAGCAGTCAAACTCAGGAAAACAGATAATAAGATTGTGGTTGCAGGGGCTGGTGGAAGTGGGGAATAGGGAGATGCTGTTCAACAGATATAGACTTTTGGTTTTACAAGAAAAAACTTTCTGGTGATTGGTTCCACAGCAAAGTAAATATAAATTAATACTACTGAACTGTACAGCTTAAAATACTTCAGATAATAAAAAAATTCACAAAGACCATAATTTTGCAACGTGACTTCACTGGAACAATAGATAGATATTAGATAGATAGATAGATAGATGATAGATATAAATATATATATATATGTGTGTGTGTGTGTGTGTGTGTATAGAAATAACATTTTTTATATCTTTATATATTTAATTTTTAGTCTGTAAATATATCATAGATAATAATTTATTCAAAAATAATACTGTAACATTAATAAGATGTATTTTTAAATGTGAGCATCAGATCTAAACCTTGAACTCACCAAATAATATACACAGATGGCAAATAAACATAGGAAAAGATGCTGGGTATTATATATCATTAGGACATTTCAAATTAGAAGAGCAAAGAATAAAGTAGTTGTGGTATACATATACAATGCAATATTATCCACGAAAAATAATGAAATCTTGCCATTTGCAATGACATGGATGGAGCCAGAAGCTAAATAAGTCAGTCAGAGAAAGATAAATACAATATGATTTCACTCATCTGTGGGATTTAAGAAATGAAACGGATAAACAGGGGGAAAAAGGGTCAAACTATAGAGAACAAACTGAGGATTCTTGGAAGGGAGGTGGGTAGGAGTATGGGTTAAGTGGGTTATGGTATTAACAAGGGCACTTGTGATGATCACTGGGTGTTGTAAGTTATGAATCACTAAATTCTACTCCTAAACCTAATATTACACTATATGTTAGCTAACTGGAATTTAAATAAAAATTTGAAGCAAACAGACAAAAAATAACAGCAATGAGATCCCACTGCACACCTATTAGAATGACTAAATTCCCAAACATGACAACACCAAATATAATGAGGATGTGGAAAAGGAACTCTCATTGATGATGAGAATGCAAAATAGTATAGCCACTTTGGAAGAAACCTGGCAGTTCCTTATAAAGCTAAATATAGTCTTACAATACAATCTTGCAATCAAGCTTCTAGTTATTTATCCAAATGAAAACGTATGTCCATACAAAAACATGCACATGAATATTTATGGAAATGTTATTCATAATTCATATAATCAACCAAGAACATAGAATCTCCAAGATTTCCCTCATAGGTGAGTGGATAAAATATAATATAATAATACAATGGAATGTTATTCAGCAATAAAAAGAAACTATCAAGCCACAAAGAGAGAAAAACTTAAAACCATATTGCTGAGTGAAACTAATGTAAAAAGCTCCATACTGTATGACTCCAACTACATGACATTATGTAAAAGGCAAACCAATATAGAGAGTAAAATGTTCAGTGGTTCCCTGCTATTAGAAAGCGGAGGAAAAGAGAGATGAATAATGGAATACAGAGATATTTAGGACAGTGAAACTATTCTGAACAATAACTGAAATGATGCATACATGACAGCATGCATATATCAAAACCTATAGAATTGTACAACACAAAGGGTGAACCTTATTGTAAATTACGACTTTTACTTAGTAATCATGTATCAAATTGTAAAAAACAAAAGTGTCAATTGTAAAACATATACCACATTAATGTAAGACATTAATAACAGGGAAATTTGGGGGGGGATGTGAGGTATATGGAAACTCTATACTTACTGCTTGATTTTTCTCTAAACCTAAAAATGCTTTAAAAAATAAAGTCTAGGGGCGCCTGGGTGGCTCAGTGTGTTAAGTGTCTGACTTTGGCTCAGGTCATGATCTCACAGTTTGTGGATTTGAGCCATATGTCGGGCTCTTTGCTTATAACTCAGACCCTGGAGCCTACTTTGGATTCTCTTTTTCTCTCTCTCTGTCTCTGTCTCTCTGTCTCCCTCTCTGTCCCTCCCCCACTCACACTCTGTCTGTTTGTCTCTCTCTCTCAAAAAATAAAATAAACATTAAAAAGGAAATAAAGTCTAGAGAAGGAATAAACCACAAGAGACTCTTAGCAATAGAGAACAACAAGGTTGATGGAGGGAGGTGGGTGGGAGATGGGCTAGATGGGTGATGGGTATTAAGGAGAGCACTTGTTATAATGAGCACTAGTTGTTGTGTGTGATGAATCACTAAGATCACTACATTCTACTCCTGAAACCAATATTGCACTGTATGTTAACAAAATCACATTTAAATTAGGAAGAAAGAAAGAAAGAAAGACAGAAAGAAAGATGTTAGGAGCACCGGGCTGGCTGAGTAGTTGGAGCATGTGACTCTTGATCTTGGAGTTGTGAGTTCAGGCCCACATTAGGTGGAGAGATCACTTAAAAATAAAATTTAAAAAAAAAAGAAATAAAGTCTATTAATTTATAAGAAAACAAACAAACAAACAAAAATGATGAAACTCTCTGTGTATGCATTTGTTAACTTGAAAAAGGAAGATGCAAAACAGTGTGTATAGTAATCTTCCATTTGTGTAAAAATGATATAATGAAGAAATAAATATTTTATAAGTTTTTACATAAAAATTAAAATATCTGGAAGGATATACTCACAAGAGGTTAATAATACTGGTAATCTGTTATGTTGGGAGGAAATGTAGAGGGATAAGAATAGGAACAGTACTCAACAGAAAAAAAATGTTTTATTATCTCTATTTAATATTTGAGCCACATAGATATATTTTCTTCTAAAATATTAAATAATTATTATTTTTTTTAATTTTACAACTTGAAAAACTCAAGACTTAATACATTAACATCTAAACTACATCCATATGTACATTTGATATATTTTTCCACATGTGTATAAACTACTTTCTAGTGTTTTTTTCCCAATATTCTGATATTCTCAAATATTTTTTTAAATCACTATTTACTTTAGCAATGTTCTAAGCAATAGATTCATTTAATCATGGATTTAATATACTATGACTTCCCAATAACTTTAAAATGCACCAAATGCATTTTAAAAAATTTTCTATGTATGACCAAAATAAATCATCTCACAAACAAGTAACTATAGTCAAGCACATTACACTTTAGAAAACAAAAACTGTTTAAGAAAATTCCATTTGCTCTGCTTGGAAAGCAAATCTCGGAGGATGAGTTAATTAGCATAATATCTGAAGAGTCTGAGACCACAGAGCAAGGCAGATTTCTAGAGACAAGAAAAAGTAGTTTCTTGCCTATTGTGGGATTTATTTATAAAGGTGTGAAATAGGTATTGAAAGTATGGTAACACAACACTTTTCTAGGTCTCTTTAAGAACAACAAATTCCCTACATCAGGTAAATTGAAATTCAGAAAGAACATGTGTCCGTATTACCGGTCCTGAAGCATATTTTTGGAAAGTAGCAGGACTAAATCCTCATCTGTGCAAAAAGACAAAAACTAAACATTGATTTTCTCAAGTTTGTCCCATCTTTTTCCCCTTCCAGTGTGTTTAAATATAAATATCAGACCTTGGTAAATACAGTAGGGCATGATTTTCTTGCTGAAGGATAGGAAAAAGCAAGAGAGATTTCAACTATATCTGAGACAAATAGAAAGCAAAATTCGCAGACATATTTATAATAAAACAAGCAGCAGGCAAGTATTCCAATGAAAGAAAAATTCAGAACATAAAATATTGTAACAACAGCAAACACATTGTCAAGAAAAGGAAGCAAACAACTAGTCATGTCAGAGACCTACAATTCAGATTTTATTGTTATGAAGACAACATATCATCAGGGGGTAGAAAAAGCCCCACTACTATACAATTTATTGGGCAATAACTAAATTTTCCAGAGGTTGCCAAAGTGACATCCCACAGTGGGAGAAATGCAGAATTACATCATGGTTAATAGCTGGAATATGGAGTTAAAAAGACCTATGTTCAAGTTGCACATTTCAGTTTTTGAGCTGTATGACCTAGTGCAAATTATTTGAACTCTAATTCCCAACTTTTTATTCTCTAATGTTGAAATAATAAAGTAATCTAGTATAGTTTATAGCAGGAATTATATGAGATAATACACACAAAACATTTAGGAAAGTAGCCGGAACAAACTAAGTGCATTGTAAATATAATTTTTTTGTCATTTTTATTTGGAGCACAGTATTTTTTCCAGTATCAAACATGACTTTACAGTACAAACAGAAAAAAAGTAATAAAAAAGTAATATTGCTGGTTTAGGAAAAACTAAAATATCAGTTTTCGATCAATTGGCTAACACTACTCAAATTACCCTACCAGAAATTACCCACCCCCAGAGTTAAGGTTAAATTCTGTCTTAAAGAATGTGGGGGTGAAGGTTACACATAAATTCCCTTCCAGTTTTTTTTTAATATTCCTACTGTTTTAGTTGCATGTATAAACAGATTATTTTGTTTCTTGAAGAAAAATATGTGAGCAAAATAAATTTCTGATTGCATATACATAATGCAAAACAATTACTTCAAGGTGAAAAAGCGTAGAGGAGAGTCAAACAACTTCTTTAATATCGTATGCTATATAGAGCTCTTTTGATACAATAAGCTCAATAAATTTATAGCTATGCCAAAACAGTTCCTCACTAAACAGTGCAACAATATTTGGTATCATTTCTTAATGGTGTTTATATCTAAAGCAATGCTTGCTAGTGCCATGTATATATGAGAAAAAATAACATCAAAACACACAAAAATTACCTGGGAAAAAGTTAACTTCTCTCCCCTACAACTATTCCACTTATTAATTTTGCAGATGGCAAATATAAAACTGATTTCGGCCAAGAAATCAAATAGAATTTAGCAAGCTAAATAAAAAAAGTTTATAGTATGGGTAGCAGATATTGATATGCATTCATCAAAAATTGTTTCTGTTTTGTTTGTTTGTAAGCAAATAGACTGCATTTCTTAAATCCCTCTTGGAAGTGGCCATTTATCACATTTTTATTCAGTGCAATGTTGGAAGAAAAATAAAGCACACCATTTCCAAACCTGACCCATAAAAAATTCATGCACAGATTCTCATAAACTAAACTTGAAATTTGCATTCAATCAAGCAATTGCATTCATGTCCATTTACCCCAGGAAAATTAAAATTTATGTTCACACCAAACCTGTACATGAGTATTCATTGCTATTTTATTTGTTATAGCCTAAATCTGGAAACAATCTGTATATATTTTTAACAGGCAAGTGGTTAAAAAAAAAACAAACTGCCATGCATCCATATCATGGTATACTACTCAGCAATAAAAAAGGAATAAACTGGGGTACCTGGGTGGCTCAGTTGATTAAGTGTCTGACTTTGGCCCAGGTCATGATCTTATGGTTCATGAGTTCAAGCCCAGAATCAGGCCCTGTGCTGAAAGCTCAAAGCCTGGAGTCTGCTTCTGCTTCTGTGTCTCCTTCTCTCTCTCAAAAATAAATAAACATCAAAAAATTTAAAATAATAAAAAAAGGAATGAACTATCAATATAAAATTTGGATGGATCAGGGGCGCCTGGGTGGCTCAGTCAGTTAAGTGACTAACTTTGGCTCCAGGTCATGATCTCACAGTTTGTGGGTTTGTGGGCTGTCTGTTGACAGCTCAGAGCCTGGAGCCTGTTTTGGATCTGTGTTTTGGATCTTTCTCTGCCCCTCCCCGACTTGTGCTCTATCCCTCTCTGTCTCTCAAAAATAAATAAACATTAAAAATTTTTAAAAATACATATTATACAAACTTGGATGGATCTTCATGCTAATCTCAAAAGGTCACATAAATCATGATTTTGATTAATTAATGACCACATTTTAGAGATAGAGAACAGATGAGTAATTATCTGGGATTAAGGATGGAGAATGGGGAAGAATGTGGATATGACAATAAAGGAGAAAAATGAGGAATTTTTGTGGTTAATAATTGTTCTGTATCTTGATTGGGATGGCATCTGAATGGCAATATGAATCCGTATGTGTAACAAAATGACAAAAACTCCGCATACACAATGATAATTTAATGGCTTTTAAATTATATTGATGTGAGATGTACCCATTAGGGGAAACTAAGGGAGGGGTATATGGAATATTTATGTATTACTTTGCAACTTGTATTGAATTTAGAACTTTGTAAATAAAAAGTGAAAAAAAGTCATTTATGCACAATCTTCTTCCCTTTTCCCCATCTACTGTGTGAAGTCTCGAAACAACATATTTAAAATGGCTGAGCCACAAAATGTAAAGAGCTTATGTCCTTCCACTTTTTAACACCGTACAGAAAAATAAATTCAAAATGGATGAAAGACTTAAATGAAAGACAGGAAATGATCAAAATCCTAGAGGAAAAAACAGGTAGCAACCTGTGACTTTGGCCGCAGCAAATTCTTACTAGACATGTCTGTGGAGGCAAGGAAAACAAAAGCAAAAATGAATTAGGGGGACCTCATCAAGATAAAAAAGCTTCTGCACAGTGAAGTAAATAATCAAGAAAACTAAAAGGCAACTGGGAGAGGATATTCGCAAATGACATATCGTATAAAGGGTTAGCATCCCAAATCTATAAAGAACTTCTCAGTCTCAACACACAAAAATCAAATGATCCAGTGAAAAAGTGGGCAGGGAACACGAGTAGACACTTTTCCAAAAAAACATCCAGGTGGCTAACAAACACATGAAAAGATGCTCAACATCACTCATCATCAGGAAAATAGAAATCAAAACCACAATGAGGTACTGCCTCATGCCTATCAGAATGGCTAAAATTAACAACTCAGGAAACAACAGATGTTGGAGAGTATGTGGAGAAAGGGCAGCACGTTTGCACTGCTGGTGAGAATGCAAGCTGGTGCAACCACTTTGGAAAACAGTATGGAGGTTCCTCAAAAAATTAAAAATAGAGTTACCCTATACCCAGCATTTGCACTGCTAGGTATTTATCCAAAGGATACAAAATGCTGATTTTCAGGAACACACGCATCCCAATGTTTACAACAGTACTATCAGCAATAGCCAAATTATGTAAAGAACCCAAATGTCCATTGACTGATGAATGGATAAAGAAGTGGTATATATATATTTATATATATATATATATATATATATATATATATATGAATATTACTTGGTGTTCACAAAGAATGAAATCTTGCTATTTTTAACAATGTGGATGGAACTAGAGTGTATTATGCTAAGCAAAATAAGTCAGTCAGAGAAAGACAAATATCATATGATTTCACTTGTATGTGGAATTTAAGAAACAAAACAGATGAACATAGGGAAAAGTAATGAAAAAAAAAAAGATCAAAACAGAGAAGGAAGCAGACCATAAGAGACTCTTAAATACAGAGAACAAACTGAGGGTTGTTGGAGGGGAGCTGTGTAGTAGGGACATGTGCTAAATGGGTGATGGGCATTATAATAGGAGAGCAATTGTTGGGATGAGCACTGGGTGTTAGATGTAAGTGATGAATCACAGAATTCCACTTCTGAAACCAGTACTGCAATACACGTGGATTATAATTTAAGTTAATAAAAAGAGCTCATGTCCTGGAATCACAATATTCATGGTTTGTCTCCCAATATCACTTGTTTGTGAAGGGAAAGCAAATTTCTACTGTATTTTTTCCATAGTTTATCTTTAATGAAATGTAACGATAATTTCTACAATACTCTACAAAATACTATAAATTTGAAATACTTCTAAGGCATATTTTCTAGATTATCTTTACATATAATTTTGATAATCAAAAATATGAGAATAATGTCACCAAAATGGTGACATAAGAAACCTCAGTCTCCATCTCTCTACAAAGGCCAACAAATAGATAGCTATTGCAAAGAAAAAACAAACAAACAAAAAAAAACAGCTCTGAAAGAGTTCTGGAGTCTATTCTAAAACTTTAGCAACATGATGGGGAAAAAAAAACATGAAAATAACCACGCAAGAAGGGAAGGTGAACCATTTCATTTTGCCTGAATCATCCAATTATCCAAAACAACACTACTCATCATTAAGAGGTAAGTCCCTAGCTAGGAAGATATCTCCTCACCAGGAAAGAAAGAACAGGATGAGTGACCAGTTTTCACAACCTTTCAGTTACCAAATGAAGATATCACATCAGTTTTACCCCACCAAACCTGCAAAGCTGAGAAACATACAGATGGATAGGGACAAAAGAGAAATGCAGTGGTTGCCAATAACTGACATGAAGCCAGAACAATCACTGTTCACAGTGACCTACTCTGCAGTCACAGTTGGATGATTTCATCACTGAAGAACTAATGGCCAATACAGACACCACAGATATCCTACAGATTTCACCAGCTTTCAACCCAAAGATATTTGAGTGCTGATGCCAGCTGCTTGAGTGCTTCCTCAGAGCCTGCCACCCCCACCTCTTCTAGAGACTAAGAACTATTGCAGCATCCAGCCAATGACTTTGTAGCAGATCTGAGTCAAGATACCAGCCTAGACTCTGATGGCTAACCCCCAATATTAAGCATGCACACAAGACTAGTCCCAAAAGCTGTGAATTTGCATACCACTTGGTTGATATCTATCAAAGTCCTCCACCACAGTGCACAAGCCCAGGGGAAAACTGTGCAACCATAGGAGAACATGTCAACAGCTAGGGTCCTTACAGCTGTCAGCGAGCCTGTAGTTGGCCTCAGTTCATGCTGCATGTACTGGCCCCCACCACTACATGTGTGTCTGAAAACGGTACCTGCCATTACACAGGCACCTGCAGCTGGTCCCCACAGCAGATGTATGCACACACCAGCTCCAGCCACCTCCACTACCTGACCTGATTCCTAGCCAATAAAACTGGAGGTGAAACAGGCCTTGCAGTAACTGCAGACTACTCACAGTACAATGCAAGGACAAAACAGTTTTTAATAAGGTGGATTCCAATGGACTAAGCTGAAGATAATAATGCCTCCCTGGACCCAGTGCTGCAAAATGCCCCTGTAGTTGTTAACTTTCATCACTAGATCTGGGTTAACAGCACACTTCAGTGTGCTACCTCCAACAGCACACTCTAAGTGTGCTCCCTCCAACAAGTAAAATCTTCCCTTACGAAAGTCATTCATAAGCTCTACAAGAGGTGACTACTTTGTCAAGGGAAAATACCTACATACATCACAAAGAGCCATAGAGGCATGACTTCACCAAAATAATACAATAAATTTCTGTAAGTGGCTGCAAACTAATAAAGATCCAGATTTCCCAGCAAAAAAATCAGTATAATTATCCTAAAGATGTTCAAAGAACAAAGATAAATAACTTAACAATGTCAGGAAAATAGTATAAGAACAAAATAAGTGCAATTAAGAGATACAAAAATTAAAAAGAATCCAACCTATATATGATTAATTAATTTACAACAAAGGAGATGAAAACTTACAATGAAAAAAGGACATTCTCCTCAATAAATGCAAATGGATGAAATTGACCCACTGTTTTACATCATACGCAAAAATGATCCCAAAGTGGATGTAAGAAATCTTAAGTAATAAAACTTCTAGATGAAAACATTGGTAATGATGTTCTTTACATAAGTCTTGATAATTAGTTTTGGATTTGACACCAAAAGCAAATGCAACATAATAAAAAATAAATTAGTGGGATACATCAAACTAAACAGGTTCTGCACAAAAAAGGAAAACTTCAACAAAATGAAAATCAATCTACTTAATGGGAGATTGATAGAAAATCATATCTGAAAAAAGATTAATACTGCAAAGATAAAAAAGTACACAACTCAGTTTTTTAAAAAAATAAACCACATTGATAAACCTGTAGCCAGGCTTCTCAAAAAGAAAAGGGAGATGACCCAAATAGATAAAATCATGAATGAAAATGGAATTATTATAACCAGTCCCTCAGAAATACAAGCAATTATCAGAGAATACTAGGAAAAATTATATGCCAACAAACTACACAACCTGGAAGAAATGGACAAATTCCTAAGTACCTACCCACTTCCAAAACTTAAATAGGAAGAAACAGAAAACTTGAACAGACCCGTAATCAGCAAAGAAGTTGAATCAGTTATCAAAAATCTCCCAACAAATAAGAGTCCAGGACCAAATGGCTTCCCTGGGGAATACTATCAGACATTTAAGGCAGAGATAATACCTATCCTTCTCAAGCTTTTCCAAAAAATAGAAAGGGAAGGAAAACTTCCAGACTTGTTCTATGAAGCCAGCATTACTTTGATTCCTAAACCATACAGAGACCCAGAAAAAAAAAAAAAAAAAAAAAAAAAAAAAAAAAAAAAAGAACTACAGGCCAATATCCTTAATGGATATGGATGCAAAAATTCTCAATAAGATACTAGCAAATCGAATTCAAGAGCATATAAAAAGACTTATTCACCATGATCCAGTGGGATTCCTTCCCGGGCTGCAGGGATTGTTCAACCTTCACAAATCAATCAATGCGATACATCATATTAATAAAAGAAAAGATAAAAAACATATGATCCTGTCAATTGATGCAGAAAAAGCATTTGACAAAATACAGCACCCTTTCTAATAAAAACCCTCGAGAAAATCGGGATAGAAGGAACATACTTAACATCATCAAAGCCATTTATGAAAAGCCCACAACTAATATCATCCTCAATGGAGAAAACTGAGAGTTTTCCCCCTGAGATCAGGAACACGACAACGATGTCCACTCTCACCGCTGTTGTTTAACATAGTGTTGGAAGTGCTAGCATTAGCAATCAGACAACAAAAGGAAATCAAAGGCTTCAAAATTGGAAAAGATGAAGTTAAGCTTTCCCGTTTTGCAGGTGACATAACATTAGACATGGAAAACCCAATAGACTCCACCAAAAGTCTGCTAGAACTGATACATGAATTTAGCAAAGTTGCAGGATACAAAATCAATGTACAGAAATCAGTTGCATTCTTATACACTAACAATGAAGCAACAGAAAGACAAATAAAGAAACTGATCCCATTCACAATTGCACCAAGAATCATAAAATACCTAAGAATAAACCTAACGAATGATGTAAAAGATCTGTATGCTGAAAACTATGGAAAGTTTATGAAGGAAATTGAAGAAGATACAAACGAATGGAAAAAAAAACATTCCAGGCTCATGGATTGGAAGAATAAATATTATTAAAATGTCAATATTTCCCAAAGATATCTACACATTCCATGCAATCCCAATCAAAATTGCACCAAAATTCTTCTCGAAGCTAGAACAAGCAAACCTAAAATTTGTATGGAACCATAAAAGACCCGAATAGCCAAAGTAAGTTTGAAGAGGAAGACCAAAGCAGGAGGCATCACAATCCCAGACTTTAGCCTCTACTGCAAAGCTATAATCATCAACACAGCATGGTATTGGCACAAAAACAGACACATAGACCAATGGAATAGAAAAGAAACCCCAGAACTAGACCCACAAAAGTATGGCCAGCTAATCTTTGACAAAGCAGGAAAGAATATCCAATGGAAAAAAAGACAGTCTGTTTAACAAATGGTGCTGGGAGAACTGGACAGCAACATGCAAAAGGATGAAACTAGACCACTTTCTTACACCATTCACAAAAATAAACTCAAAATGGATGAAGGACTTGAATGTCAGACAGGAAAATATCAAAACCCTAGAGGAGAAATCAGGAAAAAATCTCTCTGACCTCAGCCACAGCAATTTCTTACTTGACGCATCTCCAAATGCAAGGCAATTAAAGCAAAAATGAACTATTGGGACCTCATTAAGATAAAAAGCTGCTGTACTGCAAAGGAAACAATCAACAAATAAAAGGTAATGACGGAATGGGAAAAGATATTTGCAAAAGATATATCAGACAAAGGACTAGTATCCAAAATGTAAAGAACTCACCAAACTCCACACCTGAAAAACAAATAATCCAGTGAATAAATGGGCAGAAAACATGAATAAACACTTCTCTAAAGAAGACATCCGGATGGCCAATAGGCACATGGAAAGATTCTCAATGTCACTCCTCATCAGAGAAATACAAATCAAAACCACACTAAGATATCACCTCACGCCAGTCAGAGTGGTCAAAATGAACAAATCAGGAGACTATAGATGCTGGAGAGGATGTGGAGAAACGGGAACCCTCTTGCACTGTTGGTGGGAATGCAAACTGGTGCAGCTGCTCTGGAAAACAGTGTGGAGGTTCCTCAAAAAATTAAAAGTTGATCTACCCTATGACCCAGCAGTAGCACTGCTAGGACTTTACCCAAAGGATACAGGAGTGCTGATGCAGAGGGGCACTTGTACCCCAATGTTTATAGCAGCACTTTCAACAATAGCCAAATTATGGAAAGAGCTTAAATGTCCATCAACTAATGAATGGATAAAGAAATTGTGGTTTATATACACAATGGAATACTACATGGCAATGAGAAAGAATGAAATATGGCCTTTTGTAACAACGTGGGTGGAACTGGAGAGTGTGATGCTAAGTGAAATAAGCCATAGATAGAAAGACAGATTCCATATGTTTTCATTCTTATGTGGATCCTGAGAAACTTAACAGAAGACCATGGGGGAGGGTAAGGGAAAATAAAAAGAGAGGGAGGGAGCCAAACATAAGTGACTCTTAAAAACTGAGAACAAACTGAGGGTTGATGGGTGGTGGGAGGGAAGGGAGGGTGGGCGATGGGTATTGAGGAAGGAACCTGTTGGGATGAGCAATGGGTGTTGTATGGAAATCAATTTGACAATAAATTTCGTATTTAAGAAAAAAATGAGAATAAACTGAGGGTGTTTGGGGATGGGTGAGAGTGGTGGTGGGTGATAGGCATTGAGGAGGACACCTGTTGAGATGAGCACTGGGTGTTGTATGGAAACTAATTTGGCAATCAAATTCACGTTAAAAAAATAAAAACAAGACAAAAAGTGCACAACTCAATGGCAAATTAGTAATAATAATAATAATCAAATAGAAAATAGGCAGAGGATTGAGTTGATAGTTTTTTCTAAAGAAGATATAAAGATAGACAACAGACAATGAGGGAAATGCAAATCAAAACCACAGTGAGATATCAACTCACACATGTTAGAGTGGCTGTTATCAAAAAGGGAAAAAGATGTTGGCAAGGTTATGAAAAGAAAAGAAACCTGTGTGCATTGTTTGTGGAATGCAAACATGTTCAGTCACAGTGGCAAAAAGTATCGAGGTTCTTAAAAAAATAAAACTAAAGCTGTCATATAATCCAGCAATTTCATTCCTGGGTATTTATCCAGGTAAAATGAAAATATTAATTCAAAAGGTTATATGCTGACAACTGAGTGGCTCAGTCAGTTAACCATTCAAGTCTAGATTTTGACATGGGTCATGATCTCACAGTTTGTGAGTTTGAGCCCTACATCGGGCTCTGCACTGACCTTGTGGAACCTGTTTTGGATTATTTCTCTCTGCCTCTCTCTGCCTCTCTCTCTCTCTCTCTCTCTCTCTGTAAATAAACTTAAGAAAAATTATATGAATCTCTGTATTTATTGCAGCATAATTTATAATAGTCAAGACATAAGAAAAAACCAAATGTCCATTAATGGATGAATAAAGGACATTTGATGTATATATACATATTCAATCCTAAGAAAAGAATAATAATGTAACATGTATCAATCTAAAGACATTATGCTAAGTGAAATAATTCACACAGAAAAAGTAAAGTACCATATTTATGTGAAATCTAAATTCAACAGTAACAGTAACAACAACAACAAAACAAAACAAATCATGCTCATGCTCATAGATATAAATAACAAATTGGGGGTTGCATAAGGCATGGGAAGGAGATGATGAAATAGGTGAAGAGGGTCAAAAGATACAAATTTCCACTCATAAAATAAATAATTCAACAGAATGTAATATAGAATATGGTGATTATACTTAATAATACTGCATTACATATCTACAAATAGCTAGGAAAGTGGATTGTAAAAGCCATCATCACAAGAAAAACTTGTAACTGTGACAGTGATAGATATTAACTAGTCTTACTGTGGTGATCATTGCAACACATATAAGTATTGAATCATTACATCATACATCCAAAATTAATATAATGTTATGTAAATTATACCTCAATTTAAGAAACGAATAGGGGCACCTCGGTGGCTGTTGATTAAGCATCCAATTTAGTTTTAGAAACAGTCATTATCTCACAGTGTGTGAGTTGGAGCCTTGCATTGGACTACATGCTGCTGGTGCAGAGTCTGCTTGGGATTCTCTCTCTGACTCTCTCTGTGCCCCCCCCCCACACACTTGTGTGCACACACTCTCTCAAAATAAATAAATGTAAAAAAAATAAATGAAATATAAAATATGAATCAATCAATCAAAAATTTTGGAGCTCAGGCATACAATGATTGAACTA
Organism: Prionailurus bengalensis; assembly: GCF_016509475.1. Classification (NCBI taxonomy): domain Eukaryota; kingdom Metazoa; phylum Chordata; class Mammalia; order Carnivora; family Felidae; genus Prionailurus; species Prionailurus bengalensis. Next base: position 69,246,873 of record NC_057361.1, read on the forward strand.
AAGAATTCAAGAGAGAGTTTCAATACCATAATGACAAAGCAAAACAATTAGATCAGTGTGCTGTAAGATCAATCAAAATTATCCAAGCAAATACATACATACATACATACATACATAAAATAGAACAGAAAAAAGAATTAAGGGAATGAAGAAAATCAATGAGATTTATGGAACACTATTAAGAGAAGTAATCTACATATTACTGAAGTCCCAGAAGAAGAAGAGATGGAGAAAGCAATAGAAAGCTTATTTAAGGAAATAATGGGTAAGAAATTCACAGCCATAAGGAGAGATTTGGACATCCAAGATCATGAAGTTAATAGGTCAGAAAAAATTTTAATGCAAAATGATCTTTTTTAAGACACACTATTCTAAAACAGTCTAAAAGCAAAAGTAATGATGATATTTTAAAAGCAGCAAGAAAAAATATATACTTTTACATGAGGGAACCCACACAAAGTCATCAGTGGATTTATCAGCAGAAACTGCAAGCCATGAGACAATGGAATGTTATATTCAAAGTGATGAAAGAAAAAAAAACTGCAATCCATGAATATTTTACCAGCAAAGTTGTCCTTTAGCAATGAAAGCAAAATAAGTGTTCTCTAACAAACAAAAGCTGAGGCAGTTTATTATGAATAGACCTGCCTTAAAAGAAATGCTGAAATGGATTCTAAAGCTGAAAATGATGCTATTTAGTAACATTAAAATATATTAAATTATACCATAAATGCATAAATGTAAACATACACTCTGGTTCAGAACACTCTAATACAGTAATGCGGTGGGTTTTAACCACTAAGTATTAGTGTAAAGACTAGAAAACAAAAATATTAAAAATAGAGCTACAATAATTTGTTAATGGATACAAAAAGCAAAATGATATAAATTATTTGAATTCTCAAATCAAAAGACAGGGACTTAATTATATACTGCCTACAAGTGTATCAATTAAGCCTTAAGGACACATATATTTAAAGTTAAGTGATCAGGAGTTAAGATGGCAGAGTCGTAGGGAAACCTATGCTTGCCTCATTTCTCAAACACAGCTAGGTAATTATCAAATAATTCTGAAAACACAAGAAATCAATCTCATGAGTTAGAGAACAAACAGCACAACTAGAGGGAGAAAAAAGCCACATTGTGGAAGGTAGGAAGTGCAGACACATGATTGGAGAAGAACAGAATCACAGGTGCTGCAGAGAGGAAGGATCCCTGATCACAGAGAGAAGGGAGGGGGAGGGAGGGAGGGACAGAGGGAGAGAGAGAGAAAAAAAGAGAGAAGCACACAGTGGATTGCACAAGAAAAACACTTCAAGATCATTTACTGCAATAATGAGAGGGTCTGATTATCACAAGTTTTTACATATAGCAAAATTCAAAGCCTAAAGCTTTATAACTCCACACCATCACCAGGGTAGAGCCTGACAAGTGAAGTAGCTCTCTTATGGATAAGGAGGGAGAAGCCTAGGAACAGAATGTGGTGTAAGGATTCCTTAGGTCACACCAAGAGAGACAATGCCCCTTCTTGGAATGCATTTGGAAGAGGTGGCACTGCCTCTCAGGGGAGAAAAGAGTTGGTAGGCACTATTACGCTGCCAAGTTCATTAGCATAGAAGCAGACACCTGCCAACGGAAGCTAAACTGGATGTCAGCTATTGCTACACATTGCCATAAATTCCAAGCCCCTATGTGTTCCTTGTCACTGCCTTTCTGGGACAAACCAACACCAGCAACAGCACAGTGAGAAACTCTCCCAGAGGATTAGCATGCATACCTGCCATGCCAGGTCCCTACAATTTGGAGTTTTCAAACTCATCCGCCCCTGTTTCCTGAGATAAAACACAGAAACACTGCACAGCCAGGGGGGTAGATGGCTCAGACACAGACAGGGTGAAGGCATGGGACACACATGCATCAGGGATGCATGGGACACACGAGGGGAGACTCTTCACTCTTCTAAAGGGCTTTCTGAACAGCAGTGGTCACAAACTCCCAACTCTGGGGACAAAAGAACAGACTGATGTAATTTTCCCTCCACCAATCAGCATGGACAGACATCAGTGAGCAGCACAGTGCCCACAGTGGAGGCTTGAACTGATTACACCATGCCATGCCCCCCTGCACTCTTCTAGTACTTTTTTACTAGGGAAAGTGTGTCCAGAGAAACAGAGAAAGAGCAGGCATCTCCTCAAGAGGACCAGCACAAAACCCACACACACACAAGTCTACTGACCATAGAGTGGTGCAAAGCTTCAACTCTAGTGGAAATTAGACAGAGCCTCATAACATGCAGACCAAAACACACCTAGTTAAAATAAGCCACACACTAGACAATGTCCAAATGCTCCACTATAGGCAAGGAGAAACACTGAGAGAAAGAGCAGCCAAAACACAACAGCAGAGTTTACACAGCATACACCAGAAACTTTCTGAAGCACCAGACCCTAGACAGTATATGAACTTTTCTTAATATAGCCATTACTCTCAGAAACAGGAAACATAACAGGCTTTCCTATCACACAGAAGACAGAGACCCAGACAACATGCCTGAAGAGAGCAATCCATCCCAAAAGAAAGAATAAGAAAAAAAAAATCATGGCCGGTAATCTAATCAAAACACATAGACGTTATGTGTCTGAATGAGAATTTAAAACAACAATTGTAGGATACTAGCTGGCCTTGAGAAAAGCATAGAAGACACCATGGAGTACCTTAACACAGAGACAAAAGACCTAAAAAGGCCAAAGTAAAAAATGCTATAAATGAGATTCAGAACTGACTGGATGTATTGACCACTAGGATGGAAGAAACAGAGGAATTAATAAGTAATATAGAAGATAAAATTATAGAAAATAATGAAACTGAAGATATGGAGAAAATAAAAATATTGGATCATGAATGTCGACTTATAAAACACATATATCCATAAAGCATAATAAGATTTGTGTTACAAGAGTCCAAGAAGAAGAGAGGAAAAAACAGGAGGATTTATTTGAGAAAATTATAGCTGAAAACTTACCCACTCTGGGGAAGGAAACAGACATTCAAATCCAGAAGACACAGAAAACTCCACCAAAATCAACAAAAGTAGGCCAACACCAAGATATATTGTAGTAAGTTTGCAAAATACAGAATTGAGGGAAAAATTCTGAAAGCAGCAAGGGAAAAGAAATCACCAAGCTACAAAGGGAGACAAATAAGCTTACCAGCAGATCTCTTCACAGAAACATGGCAGGCCAGAAAGAAGTGACATGATATATTCAACATGCTGAATAGAAAAAAAAAAAAATGCAGGGGCACCTGGGTGGCGCAGTCGGTTAAGCGTCCGACTTCAGCCAGGTCACGATCTCGCGGTCCGCGAGTTCGAGTCCCGCGTCGGGCTCTGGGCTGATGGCTCAGAGCCTGGAGCCTGTTTCCGATTCTGTGTCTCCCTCTCTCTCTGCCCCTCCCCGGTTCATGCTCTCTCTCTGTCCCAAAAATAAATAAACGTTGAAAAAAAAAAAAGAAAAAGAAAAAAAAATGCAACCAAGACTACTTTACCAGCAAGGCTATCATTTAGAATAAAAGGAGAGATAAAGAATTCCCCATACAAATAAAGACTAAAGGAGTGTGTAACTACTAAACCATACCTGCAAGAAATATTAAAGGGGATGTTTTGAGTGGGAAAGAAACACTAAAAACAACAAACAGTAGAAAGGAACAGAAAAAAATCTGCAGAAACAACACACATGTAATAAAATGGTACTAAATTCATATCTATCAATAATCACTCTGAATTAAAATGCACTAAATGCTCCAGTCAAAAGTCAGAGGGTATCAGAATGGCTAAGAAAAACAACAACAACAACAAAAACAACAAAAACAAAACTACCCATCTATATGCTGCTTACAAGAGACTCACCTTAGACATAAAGACATCTACAAACTGAAAGTGAGGGGATGGAAAACTACCATCTTTTGATGGTAATAGATATCAAAAGAAAGCTGGAGTAGCCATACTTAGATCAGACAAACTAAAGTTTAAGCCAAGGCTATAAAAAGAGATGAAGAAGGACACAGTATCATAATAAAGAGGTCCATCCAACAAGAAGACCTAACAATGGTAAATATTTATGCCCCCAACATGAAACACCCAAATATATAAATTAATTAATAACAAACATAAAGAAACTCATTGATAATAATACAATAATAGGAGTTGACTTTAACATTCCTTTAACTTTAACTTTAACTTTAACACCAGAAAATCAACAAGGATATCATGGGACTGAGGGACACATTGGACTGGATGGACTTAACAGTTATGTTCAGACTATTTCATCCAAAAGCAGCAGAATACACATTCTTTTAAAGTGCACATGGATATTCTCAAGGATAGACCACATACTATATCACAAATCATGTATCAACAAATACAAAAAGATTAAGGTTATACCATGCATAGTTTCCAACCACAGTGCTGTGAAACTTAAAGTAAATGAGAGGAAAAAAATTGGAAAGACCATAAACATGGAGTTGAAAGAACCTCCTACTACTGAATGAATGGATTAATCAGGAAATTAAAGAAAGATAGAAAACATGGAAGCAACTGAAAATGAAAACACAACAGTCCAAAATCTCTGAGGTGCAGCCAAGGCAGTCATCAGAGAGAAGTATATAGTACTACAGCTCTACCTCAAAAAGTAAGAAAAGTCTCAAACACATAATCTAACCTTGCACCTAAAGGCACTAGAAAAGAAACAGCAAATAAAGCATAAATACAGCAGAAAAAGGAAAGTAATAAATATTAGAGTAGAATTAAATGTTATATAGAAACAAAGAAAAGAGTAGAACAGATCATTGAAACTAAGGCCTGGTTCTTTGAAGGAATTAATCAAATTGATAAACCTCTAGCCAAACTTATCAAAAAGAAAAGAGAAAGGATCAACAGAAATAAAATCATGAATGAGAGAGGAGAGATCACAACCATCACCACAAGAATACAAGAAATTATAATGAAATATTATGAATAATTACACTTAACAATTTGGGAAATCTGGAAGAAATTGATAAATTTCTAGAAACATTTAAACTATCAAAACTGAAACAGAAATAAATAGAAAACTTGAGAAGACCCATAGTAGCAAAGTAATTAAATCAGTAATCAAAAATAGACCAACAAACAAAAGTCCAGGGCCAGATGCTTCCCAGGGAAATTCTACCAGACATTTAAAGAGGAGTTAATACCTATTGTTTTTCTCAAAATGTTCCAAAAAATGGAATCAGAAGGAAAACTTCCAAACTTATTCTATGAGGCCAGCATTATCTTGATTCCAAAACTAGACAAAGACCCCACTAAATGGAAGACTTACAGGCTAATCTACCTAATGAATAAGCATACAAAAATTTTCAACAAGATATTAGCAAATCAAATCCAACAGCACATTAAAATAATTGTCCACCATGATCAAGTGGGATTTATTTTTGGACTCCAGAGATGGTTCAATATTCACAAATCAATCAATGTTATATACCATAATAATGAATGAAGTGATGATAAATATATGATTCTTTCAATAGATGCAGAAAAACATTTGACAAAATATAGCATCCATTCTTGACAAAAACCCTCAACAAAGTAGGGATAGAAGAAACATACCTCAATATCCTAAAGGCCATATATGAAAAACCCACAACTAATATCATTTTTGATGGAGAAAAACTGACACTTTTCCTCTATAGTCAGAAAAATGACAGGGATGTCCACTATCACCATTAGTATTTAACATAGTACTGGAGGTCCTAGCCTCAGCAATCAAACAACAAAAGAAATAAAAGGCACCCAAATAGGCAAGGAAGAAGTCAAAGTTTCAGTATATTCAAAAGACGTGATGTTCTTTGTAGAGAACCCAAAACACTCCACCAAAAAATTGCTAGAACTGGCACATGAATTCAGCAAAGTTGCAGGATATAAAATCAATGTACTGCTGCCTTTCTCTATACCAATAATGAAGCAGTATAAAGGGAAATCAATCAATTTATTCCATTTACAGTTGCAGCAAAAAACATCAGATACCTAGGAATAAGCCTAACTAAAGACGTAAAAGGTCTATAGTCCGAAAACTATACAGCACTAATGAAATAAATTGAAGATGACACAAAGAAATGGAACATTTTCCAAGCTTATAGATTGGAAGAAAAATACTGTGAAAATCTCTACCCAAATAATGTCAAAATGTTTTGTTACCCAAAAGAATCTACACATTTAATACAATCCCTATCAAAATACCAACAGCATTTTTCACAGAGCTAGAAAAAACAATCCTAAAATTTGTATGGAACCATGAAAGACCCCAAGTAGCCTAAGAAATCGTGAAAAAGAAAAACAAAGCTGGAGGCATCAAAGTTCCAGACTGAAAGTTATATTACAAAGCTGTTGTCATTAATACAATATACTACTGACACAAATGCAGACACATAGAGCAATGGAACAAAATAGAAAACCCAGAAAAGGACCCAAACCTATATGGTCAACTAATCATAGACAAAGCAAGAAAGAATATCCAATGGAAAGATACAGTCTCTTCCACAAACGGTGTTGGGAAAATTGGACAGCAACATGCAGAAGAATGAAACTGGACCACTTTCTTACTCCATACACAAAAATAAATTCAAAATGGTTGAAAGAACTAAATGTGAGGTAGGAAACCATAATAATTCTAAAGGATAACACATACAGCAACCTCTTTTCCATTGGTCATAGCGACTTCTTCCTTGACATGTCGCTGGAAGGAAGGGAAATAAAAACAAAAATAAAGTACTTGCACCTCATCAAGATAAAAACCTCCTGCACAGCTAAGTAAACATTCGACAAATTAAAATACAATCTTTGTAGTAGAATATATTTGCAATTAACATATCTGATAAAGGGTACCAAATTCCATACCCAAAAAACAAATAGTTCAGTTAAAAACTGTGCAGAAGACATGGATAGACATTTTTCCAAAGAAGACATCCAGATGGCTAACAGAACTATGAAATGATGCTCAACATCACTCACCATTATGAACATACAAATCAAAACCACAATGAGAAACCACCTGTCAAAATTGGTAGCATTAACAACAACACAGGAAACAACAGATGTTGGCAAGTATGAGGATAAGGAGGAACACTTTTATATTGTTGATGTGATTTAAATTGTTGGCACTCTGGAAAACTGTATAGAAGTTTCTCAAAAACTTAGAAATATCCTATGACCCAGCAATTTCACTACTAGGTATTTACCCAAAGGATACAAAAATACTGATTTGAAAGGGAAATTGCACTGCAATGTTTATAAAAGCATTATCAATAATAGTAAAATTATGGAAAGAGCCCAAATGTCCATTGACTTATGAAAGGATCATGAAGAAGTGGTACATTCAATGGAATATTACTCAGCCACCAAAAAAGATTGAAATCTTGCCATTTGCAACGATGTGGATGGAGCTACAGTGTATTATGCTGAATGAAATAAGTCAGGGAAAGACAAATACCATATGATTTCTTTCATGGAATTTAAGATAAAAACAGATGAACGTAGGGAAAGGGGAAAATAAAGACACAGGGAGACAAGCCATACAAGACTCTTAACTATAAAGTACAAACTGAGTGTTGCTGGAGGAGAAGTGAGCTGGGAAAGGGCTAAACGGATGATGGGTATTAATGAGGGCACTTTTTGTAATGAGCACTGGCTGTCATATGTAAGTTATGAATCACTAAATTATTTTCCTGTAAACCAAGTTTACAATATATGTTAACTAACTAGAATTAAAAAAAAAACTTTACATAAAAAAGTAAAGTTAGCAAAAAAGGTATTTCATATAAATGGATAACCAAAGGGAACAAGGTAGCTATATTTATTTCAGACAAAACAGATTTTAAGCCAAAAACTGTAACAAGAGAAAAGGGTTATTAAATAATAAAAATGGATAAATTCAAAAAGAAAATATAACAATCATAAATATATATGTAGCCAATATTGAAATACTTAAATATGTGAAATAATACAAACAGATTTGAAGAAAGAAACAGGCAACTATATAGTAATATTAGGGGACATCAATACCCACTTTAACATTTCATTAGGAAATAAATCAACAAATATATGTTGAGTTTAAATTATATTTTGAACTAAATGGACCTAGCAGACATTTACAGAACATTTTATCCAATAGCAACAAAATACAAATTTTTCTCAGCTTAAATGGGACATTCTCCAGGATAAATCATGTAATGTTTCAAAAAACATGTCTTAGTAAATTAGAGAAGTTTAAATTGTATCAGGCAATTTTCCTGACCACAATGTTATGAAAATAGAAATTAATAACAAAGGAGAGGGGAAAATTCATGAATATGTAGAAATTTCACAACATACTGCTATAAAACAAATGGGTCAGAGAAGAAATCAAAAGGGAAATTAAAAAATAAATTGAAATAAATGAAATTGGAAAGGCAAAATATTAAAATACATGAGATCACTGACTTGTTCACCTAAATTAATATATGTTTAAAACATAATAGAATTAAAAATGTATCTATGAGATGTTACTAAAAAAGCTTAAGAAAAAGTTTCTATCAATAAATGCCTACATTAAGAAAAAAGAAAGATTTTAAATAAACTACCTAAATTTACACCAAAAGCAACTAGAAAAAGAAGAAAAAAACCCAGCTCAAAGTTAGCATAATGAAGGAAATAACAAATATTGGGGCAGAAATAAAGGAAATAGAGATCAGAAAAACAATAGAAAAGATTAATTTAACTAATAGTATGTTTTTTTGAAAAGATAAAGAACATTGACCAACTTTTAGCAAGATTCAGAAATAAAGAAGACTCAAATCAATAAAATCAGAAATAAAAAGCAGTCATTTCAGCTGTCACCACAAAAGCACAAGAAATCATGAGAAAAAAAAGAGATATATTTCAGAAATATAAAATCTACCAAAACTGAATCATGAAAAAAAAACAGAAAATCAAAACAGAACAATAATGATTAAGGATATTGAAAGGATACTGGAAAAACCTCCCAACAAAGAAAAGCTCAGGACCATCTGGTATCACTGGTAAATTTTACCATCTATCTAAAAGACAAATTAATGCCAATTCTTCTCAAACTCTTCCAAAAAGTTGGAGAAGATAGAAGACTCCCAAACTCATTTTACAAGGCAAGAATTTCACTGATGCCAAAGCCAGATAAGAATACTAAAAAAGAAAATTACATTCCAAAGCCTTGATAAATATAATTGGGAAAATTCTCACAAAAACATTAGAATATCAAATTAAAAGGATTATTACAATTATTTTTTCACCATGATCAAGTGGGATAAATCCCTGTGAGGGAAAGATTGTTCCACATATGCAAATAAGTAAATGTGATATAATACATTAATAGAATAAAAAGTAAAAATAATATAATTATCTCAATAGATGCAGAAAAAATAATTTGATTATAAACAACAACCTTTCATGATAAAAATTTTCAACAAATGTGTATGGTAGGAACATAACATAATAGAGATCACATATAAAAAACTCACAGCCAACATAATACTCAGTGGTGAAACTGAAAGATTTTCCACAAAGTCAGATACAAGACAAGATGCCTCCTCTTCCTGCTTCTATTCAACATTTTGATTTTCATAGGGATTACATTAGATGTGTAGATTGCTTTGGTAGCATAGACATTTTAACAATATTTGTTTTCCCCATCTATGAACATGGAATATTTTTCCATTAATTTGTATCATCTTAAATTTCTTTCATCAATGTTTTATACTTTTCATACCAGGACTATGGACTTTCACCTTCTTTGTTAAGTTTGTTCCTAGGTATTTTATTCTGTTTGGTAAAATTGTCAATGGAATTGATTTCTTAATTTCTCTTTCTTCAAATTCATTATTAGTGTATACATATGCAACAGATTTATGTATATTAATTTTGTATCCTGTGATTTCACTGATTTCATTCATTAGTTCTGGTAATTTTTTTGGTGGAGTCTTTAGAGTTTTTTTTTTTATATAGTAGTATGTTATCTACAAATAGTGACAGTTTTGCTTCTTTTTTTCCAAAATCTATTATTTTTATTTCTTTTTATTGCCTAAATGCTCCAGAGAGATTTTCCAATGTTATTTTGAATAAAAGAAGAGAGAGTAGGCACTTTCTGTGGCTCAGGTCTTGGTTTGACTAAACATTCCTCAGGCCATAATGTTACTGTTCTGTACTCTACCCTCCAGGCCCCAGGCTACATTTTGTCCTTGCATTACTGATGTGTGCTCCCCCTGCTCTATGCTCTGTGCCCTGATCCCAGGTCCCAAATCATGATTTTATTCAATGTTACCAACACATGTTGTTGCTAATCTAAGCCCTATCACTGGATCCCATGTCACAGCTTTGATCTGCCATTGCCAAGGACAAGCTCTGCACCTAACCTATCAGGTCCTATCATGCAGTGTTACTAGGGCCTCACTGGAAATGTTCTGCTACTTTCTGAAACTTTTCCCTAAGATCATAATGGAGACTTTGACCAATCATTCTGAGGTTATGCTGCTATTGCGCTCTGGCCTAAGCCACCATTGCACCCTGTCACCTCTGTTCTCATGCCGCTGCTGCATACCTCCAACCCCAACCATCTTGAGTCACTGAAGTGAGTCCTAGACCGAGTTACACAGTAGACTGGAACAAATTTTCACCTCACATACCAGCTCCAGTGACACAAAAAGTGCACTGGTGCCCTAGAACTCAGACACTGTGGGAATTCTTTGTGTGTCCTATCTTTGAACCCCTGCAACTCTGCCACTCTGATGGCCAGTGTTCCAGACCAGGCACCAAAAGGGATCCTCTTGGCTAAAATGTTCTCCCATGAACAAAAAAAAAAAGGAAAGCAGGATGACCCTATCAGTCATCACCTTTGGGAACCACAAAAGCCCTAACCACAACTGCTACCCATTGGATCTCTGCAGTCTTGGCCACAGAAGACCCCAATCATGTTTTCATCAATATTGATCTCAGGTGATCAAACTGTATAGTGACTATTCCAATGTGTACTTCTAGGAACCAAAGATACTGCATCCACCCAAGCCAATGCCCTAGCAATTCACCTTCAGATGTCTTTCTACATCAAAGCCAGTCCAAAAGGCTGAAAAAAACAGCTACTTCATTAAATGCACAGACATCAAGACAAAGCCATTAGAAAAATGAAGAAAAAAAAAACCAAGAAAACATGAAACCCCACAGTACCTCAATAATTTTCCACTAACTGTCCACAAGAAATTGATATCCTGGAGAAGTATTGAAAAGAATTGTTTTAAGGAAGTTTGGTAAGATTTAAGAGAACATATGTAAACAACTAAATAATCTCAAGAAAATAATGTAAGAACAAAATTAGAAGCAAAACGAAGAAAAATCATGCAGAAAGAACAAAACAAATTCTAGAACAGAAAAATACAGTAAATAAAACTTAAAAAATGCAATATAGAGATTCAAAATAAAGTTCAAACAAACATAAGATAAAATCAGCAAACTTAAAACAAGATGACTTGATATTATCCAAGCAGAGGAGAAAAAAGAAATGGTCTAAAAAGGGTGAATTATGGTGACAATGAATTATGGGACATCAAGTGACATAATATTCACATTAAGAAGTACCAAAAGAGTCATTTGTAAGAAGATGGCAACTTAGGAGGACGCTGGGCTCACCACACGTCCTACTGATCACTTAGATTCCATCTACACCTGCCTAAATAACCCAGAAAACCGCCAGAGGATTAGCAGAACAGAGTCGCCGGAGCCAAACGCAGACGAGAGGCCCACGGAAGAGGGTAGGAAGGGCTGCGAGGCGGTGCACGCTCCACGGACTGGCAGGAGGGAGCCGGGGCGGAGGGGCGGCTCGCCGGCCAAGCAGAGCCCCCGAGTCTGGCTTGCAAAAGCAGAGGGGCCTGACGGACTGTGTTCCCACAACAAGCGCGACTTAGCGTCTGGGAGGTCATAAGTGAACAGCTCTGCTCGGAAAGCGGGAAGGCTGGAGGACAAATGGAGGGAGAGCTGCTGAGGCCCCTGAAAACAGAGCTCAGTTTGGTGGGGAACAAAGGCGCTCGCCAGCGCCATCTACCCCGCCCATCCCCCAGCCAAAATCCCAAAGAGAACCAGTTCCTGCCAGGGAACTTGCTCGGTCCCCGCAAACACCCAACTCTGCGCTTCTGCAGAGCCAAACCTCCGGCAGCGGATCTGACTCCCTCCCACTGCCACAGGGCCCCTCCTGAAGTGGATCACCTAAGGAGAAGCGATCTAAGCCTGCCCCTCCTGCCCCCGTGCACCTTGCCTACCCACCCCAGCTAATATGCCAGATCCCCAGCATCACAAGCCTGGCAGGGTGCAAGTAGCCCAGACGAGCCGCACCACCCCACAGTGAATCCCACACCTAGGAGAGGGGAAGAGAAGGCACACACCAGTCTGACTGTGGCCCCAGCGGTGGGCTGGGGGCAGACATCAGGTCTGACTGCGGCCCCGCCCACCAACTCCAGTTATACACCACAGCACAGGGGAAGTGCCCTGCAGGTCCTCACCACGCCAGGGACTATCCAAAATGACCAAGCGGAAGAATCCCCCTCAGAAGAATCTCCAGGAAATAACAACAGCTAATGAGCTGATCAAAAAGGATTTAAATAATATAACAGAAAGTGAATTTAGAATAATAGTCATAAAATTAATCGCTGGGCTTGAAAACAGTATACAGGACAGCAGAGAATCTCTTGCTACAGAGATCAAGGGACTAAGGAACAGTCACAAGGAGCTGAAAAATGCTTTAAACGAAATGCATAACAAAATGGAAACCACCACAGCTCGGCTGGAAGAGACAGAGGAGAGAATAGGTGAACTAGAAGATAAAGTTATGAAAAAAGAGGAAGCTGAGAAAAAGAGAGATTAAAAAAACCAGCAATATGAGGGGAAAATTAGAGAACTAAGTGACACACTAAAAAGAAATAATATACGTATAATTGGTATCCCAGAGGAGGAAGAGAGAGGGAAAGGTGCTGAAGGGGTACTTGAAGAAATCATAGCTGAGAACTTCCCTGAACTGGGGAAGGAAAAAGGCATTGAAATCCAAGAGGCACAGAGAACTCCCTTCAGACGTAACTTGAATCGATCTTCTGCATGACATATCATAGTGAAACTGGCAAAATACAAGGATAAAGAGAAAATTCTGAAAGTAGCAAGGGGTAAACGTGCCCTCACATATAATGGGAGACCTATAAGACTCATGACTGATCTCTCTTTTGAAACTTGGCAGGCCAGAAAGAATTGGCACGAGATTTTCAGGGTGCTAGACAGAAAAAATATGCAGCCAAGAATCCTTTATCCAGCAAGTCTGTCATTTAGAATAGAAGGAGAGATAAAGGTCTTCCCAAACAAACAAAAACTGAAGGAATTTGTCACCACTAAACCAGCCCTACAAGAGATCCTAAGGGGGACCCTGTGAGACAAAGTCCCAGAGACGTCACTACAAGCATAAAACATACAGACATCACAATGATTCTAAAGCCGTATCTTTCTATAATAACACTGAATGTAAATGTATCAAATGCACCAACCAAAAGACATAGGGTATCAGAATGGATAAAAAAACAAGACCCATCTATTTGCTGTCTACAAGAGACTCATTTTAGACCTGAGGACACCTTTAGATTGAGAGTGAGGGGATGGAGAACTATTTATCATGCGACTGGAAGCCAAAAGAAAGCTGGAAGTAGCCATACTTATATCAGACAAACTAGACTTTAAGTTAAAGGCTGTAACAAGAGATGAAGAAGGACATTATATAATAGTTACAGGGTCTATCCATCAGGAAGAGCTAACAATTAGAAATGTCTATGCGCCGAATACCGGAGCCCCCAAATATATAAAACAATTACTCATAAACATAAGCAACCTTATAGATAAGAATGTGGTAATTGCAGGGGACTTTAACACCCCACTTACAGAAATGGATAGATCATCTAGACACACGGTCAATAAAGAAACAAGGGCCCTGAATGAGACATTGGATCAGATGGACTTGACAGATATATTTAGAACTCTGCATCCCAAAGCAACAGAATATACTTTCTTCTCGAGTGCACATGGAACATTCTCCAAGATAGATCATATACTGGGTCACAAAACAGCCCTTCATAAGTTTACAAGAATTGAAATTATACCATGCTTACTTTCAGACCACAATGCTATGAAGCTTGAAATCAACCACAGGAAAAAGTCTGGAAAATCTCCAAAAGCATGGAGGTTAAAGAACACCCTATTAACGAATGAGTGGGTCAACCAGGCAATTACAGAAGAAATTAAAAAATATATGGAAACAAACGATAATGAAAATACAACAATCCAAACGCTTTGGGACGCAGCAAAGGCAGTCCTGAGAGGAAAATACATTGCAATCCAGGCCTATCTCAAGAAACAAGGAAAATCCCAAATACAAAATCTAACAGCACACCTAAAGGAACTAGAAGCAGAACAGCAAAGGCAGCCTAAACCCAGCAGAAGAAGAGAAATAATAAAGATCAGAGCAGAAATAAACAATATAGAATCTAAAAAAACTGTAGAGCAGATCAACGAAACCAAGAGTTGTTTTTTTGAAAAAATAAACAAAAGTGACAAACCTCTAGCCAGGCTTCTCAAAAAGAAAAGGGAGATGACCCAAATAGATAAAATCACAAATGAAAATGAAATTATGACAACCAATCCCTCAGAGGTACAAACAATTATCAGGGAATACTATGAAAACTTATATGCCAACAAATTGGACAACCTGGAAGAAATGGACAAATTCCTGAACACCCACACTCTTCCAAAACTCAATCAGGATGAAATAGAAAGCTTGAACAGACCCATAACCAGTGAAGAAATTGAATCGGTTATCAAAAATCTCCCAACAAATAAGAGTCCAGGACCAGATGGCTTCCCAGGGGAGTTCTACCAGACGTTTAAAGCAGAGATAATACCTACCCTTCTCAAGCTATTCCAAGAAATAGAAAGGGAAGGAAAACTGCCAGACTCATTCTATGAAGCCAGTATTCCTTTGATTCCTAAACCAGACAGAGACCCAGTAAAAAAAGAGAACTACAGGCCAATATCCCTGATGAATATGGATGCAAAAATTCTCAATAAGATACTAGCAAATCGAATTCAATGGCATATAAAAAGAATGATTCACCATGATCAAGTGGGATTCATTCCTGGGATGCAGGGCTGGTTCATCATTCGCAAATCAATCAACGTGATATCACATTAACAAAAAAAAAAAGAGAAGAAGCATATGATCCTGTCAATCGATGCAGAAAAGGCCTTTGACAAAAATACAGCACCCTTTCTTAATAAAAACCCTTGAGAAAGTCGGGATAGAAGGAACATACTTAAAGATCATAAAAGCCATTTATGAAAAGCCCACAGCTAACATCATCCTCAACGGGGAAAAACTGAGAGCTTTTTCCCTGAGATCAGGAACACGACAAGGATGCCCACTCTCACCGCTGCTGTTTAACATAGTGCTGGAAGTTCTAGCATCAGCAATCAGACAACAAAAGGAAATCAAAGGCATCAAAATTGGCAAAGATGAAGTCAAGCTTTCGCTTTTTGCAGATGACATGATATTATACATGGAAAATCCGATAGACTCCACCAAAAGTCTGCTAGAACTGATACAGGAATTCAGCAAAGTTGCAGGATACAAAATCAATGTACAGAAATCAGTTGCATTCTTATACACTAACAATGAAGCAACAGAAAGACAAATAAAGAAACTGATCCCATTCACAATTGCACCAAGAAGCATGAAATACCTAGGAATACATCTAACCAAAGATGTAAAGGATCTGTATGCTGAAAACTATAGAAAGCTTATGAAGGAAATTGAAGAAGATTTAAAGAAATGGAAAGACATTCCCTGCTCATGGATTGGAAAAATAAATATTGTCAAAATGTCAATACTACCCAAAGCTATCTACACATTCAATGCAATCCCAATCAAAATTGCACCAGCATTCTTCTCGAAACTAGAACAAGCAATCCTAAAATTCATATGGAACCACAAAAGGCCCCGAATAGCCAAAGGGATTTTGAAGCAGAAGACCAAAGCATTAGGCATCACAATCCCATACTTTAGCCTCTACTACAAAGCTGTCATCATCAAGACAGCATGGTATTGGCACCAAAACAGACACATAGACCAATGGAATAGCATAGAAACCCCAGAACTAGACCCACAAACGTATGGCCAACTCATCTTTGACAAAGCAGGAAAGAACATCCAATGGAAAAAAGACAGCCTCTTTAACAAATGGTGCTGGGAGAACTGGACAGCAACATGCAGAAGGTTGAAACTAGACCACTTTCTCACACCATTCACAAAAATAAGCTCAAAATGGATAAAGGACCTAAATGTGAGACAGGAAACCATCAAAACCTTAGAGGAGAAAGCAGGAAAAGACCTCTCTGACCTCAGCCGTAGCAATCTCTTACTCGACACATCCCCAAAGGCAAGGGAATTAAAAGCAAAAGTGAATTACTGGGACCTTATGAAGATTAAAAGCTTCTGCACAGCAAAGGAAACAACCAACAAAACTAAAAGGCAACCAACGGAATGGGAAAAGATATTCGCAAATGACATATCGGACAAAGGGCTAGTATCCAAAATCTATAAAGAGCTCACCAAACTCCACACCCGAAAAACAAATAACCCAGTGAAGAAATGGGCAGAAAACATGAATAGAAACTTCTCTAAAGAAGAAATCTGGATGGCCAACAGGCACATGAAAAGATTTCAGCGTCGCTCCTTATCAGGGAAATACAAATCAAAACCACACTCAGGTATCACCTCACGCCAGTCAGAGTGGCCAAAATGAACAAATCAGGAGACTATAGATGCTGGAGAGGATGTGGAGAAACGGGAACCCTCTTGCACTGTTGGTGGGAATGCAAATTGGTGCAGCCGCTCTGGAAAGCAGTGTGGAGGTTCCTCAGAAAATTAAAAATAGACCTACCCTATGACCCAGCAATAGCACTGCTAGGAATTTATCCAAGGGATACAGGAGTACTGATGCATAGGGCCACTTGTACCCCAATGTTCATAGCAGCACTCTCAACAATAGCCAAATTATGGACAGAGCCTAAATGTCCATCAACTGATGAATGGATAAAGAAATTGTGGTTTATATACACAATGGAATATTACGTGGCAATGAGAAAAAATGAAATATGGCCTTTTGTAGCAACGTGGATGGAACTGGAGAGTGTGATGCTAAGTGAAATAAGCCATACAGAGAAAGACAGATACCATATGGTTTCACTCTTATGTGGATCCTGAGAAACTGAACAGGAACCCATGGGGGAGGGGAAGGAAAAAAAAAAAGAGGTTAGAATGGGAGAGATCCAAAGCATAAGAGACTGTTAAATCTGAGAACAAACTGAGGGTTGATGGGGGGTGGGAGGGAGGAGAGGGTGGGTGATGGGTATTGAGGAGGGCACCTTTTGGGATGAGCACTGGGTGTTGTATAGAAACCAATTTGTCAGTAAATTTCATAAAAAAAAAGAAGTACCAAAGGAGAAGAGTGGGAGAATAGGACAGAGAATTATTTCAAGAAATAATGATTGAAAACTTCCAAAATCTGAGGAAACATATATATAAAGCTAAAAGGCCTACACACAGATTCAACCCAAAGACATTTCCACCAAATCACATTATAATCAAACTCTCAAAAATCAAGGGCAAATTCAGAATTTTGAAAGCAGCAGGAAATAAAGGAGCTCACATAGAAGGGATCTCTAAAAAGGCTATTCACATATTTCTCAAAAGAAACCTTGCATGGAAGAAGACATTGGAATGATATATTCAAATTACTCAAAGGAAAGAAAACTTGCCAGCCAAGAATGATTTATGCATCAAAGTTGTACATTAAAAATAATGCAGAGGGGTGCCAAGTGGCTGAGTTGGTTAAGCCTCTGACTCTTGGTTTAGGCACCTGTCATGATCTTATGGTTCATGAGTTCGAGCCCCGCATCAGGCTCTGCCCTGACAGTGCAGAACCTACTCGTGATTCTCTCTCTACCTCTCTCTCTGCCTCTCCCCTGCTCATGCTTTCTGTCTTAAATAAATAAATAAACAAACAAACAAATAAATAAATAAATAATGAAGAGAAACACTTTCCTAAAAAAATCCCACAAAATGTGAGAGAATTTATCACCACTAGATCTGACTTACAACTAATTCTAAAGGTAATTCTTCAAGCTTGAATGATGCCCAATATCACTAATCACCAGGGAAGTACAAATCAAAACCACAATTAGATACCACCTCACACCTGTCAGAATATTATCAAAAATACAAGAAATATCAAGTGTTGGCAAGGATGTTGAGAAAAGGGAAGGAACCCTTGTGCACTCTTGGTGGGAATGTAAACTGGTGCTGTCACTATGAAAAATAGTATGGAAATTCCACTAAAACTGAAGTACTATATAATCCAACAATTCCACTTTTGTATATTTATCTGAAAAAATCCACTAATTTCTATATATATATATATATATATATATATATATATATATGTATCCCTACGTTTATTGCAGCATTAGTGACAATATCCAAGATATAAAAGCAACCTAAGTTTATTGACAGATGAATGAATAAATACAATTTGGTATATACACAATGGAATATTACTTAGCCATAAAAAGAATGAAGTCTTGCCATTCATGACAATGGATGGACTTAGAGGGTATTATGCTCAATGAAATAAGTCAGGCAGAGAAAGACAAATAACCATGTGATTTCATCCTGCATGTGGAATCTGAGCAAAAAACAAACAAAACAAAGCAGAAAGACTCACAAATTCAGAGAACAAACATGATTGCTGGAGGGTGGGCGTGGGTGAAAGAGGTGAAGAGAGTTAAGAGGTACAAATTTCCAGTTGTAAAGAAAATAAGTCACAGGGACATAAAGTTTAGCATAGGGAATATAGTCAAAAATATTATAATTTTGTATAGTGACACAGATAACTGACATGATCATTTCATAATGTATAAAAATATTGAATCACTGTTTTATGTCTGAAGCTAATATCGTATGTCAATTATAATTCAATTTTAAAAAGAATAGAAAATTACTAATATCCCTAATGAACACAGATGCAAATGTCCTCAAAAAAAATAATAACAAACCAAATTCAAGAGCACGATTTGATATTGTGTCATTCATTCCTGAAATACAAAGATTGTTCATCATACATATATATGTGATATATCGTATTAACTGAAGGAAGGATAAAAATATATAATAATTTCAATACATGCAGAAAAAGCATTTGACAAAGTGTAACACCATTTCATGATATAAATTCTCAACTGAGTGGATATAAAAGAAACACACCCCAGCACAATAAAGGCCACATAGGACAAACCCATAGCTTACATCACATGTAACACTAAAAAGTTAAAAGCCTTTCCTCTAAAGATCAGGAACAAGAAAATTATGTCCACACCTGTCATCTCTATTCAACATAGTATGTATGGGCAGTCTTGGCCTTAGCAGTTAGGCAAAAACAAAACAAAACAAAAAAAGTAATAAATGTACCAAATCAGAAAAACGATGTAAGATTATCTCTTTTTGTAGATGACCTGATGTTACATATAGGATAATTTAAAGACTCCACCAAATAGCTAACAGAGCTAATAAAATAATTTAATAAAATTGTAGGATACAAAATAAGCATACAAAATTTGTTGCATTTCTATATACCAATGACAAATTATCTGCAAGAGAAGTTAATAAATCATTCCTATTTACAATAGCATCAAAAACAATAAAATACTTAGGAATAAATATAACCAAGGAAGTGAATTACTTGTACATTGAAAATTATAAGATGGTGGTGAAGGAGATTGAAGATGACACAGATAAATTGAAAAGTATTTTGTGTTCTTGGATTGGAAGAATTAATATTGTGAAAACGTCTATACTACCCAAGTTATCTACAGATTTAATGCAATCCTAATCAAAATTACGATGATATTTTTCTAAGAAATAGAAAAAAAATAAATTGTATGGAACCACAAAAGACCCTAAATAGTCAAAGTAATCTTGAGAAAGAACAAAGCTGGAATTATCATGCTTTCTTTTTTCAAGTTATATCACATAACTATAGTAATCAAAACAGTATAGTACCAGTATAAAAACAGATCTCCATAACAGATGATCAGAATAGAGACCAGACATAAACCCACACATATACAGTCAACTAATTTTTGACAAGAGCACCACAAACACACAATGAGGAAAGGATAGTCTCTTCAATAAATGATGTTTGGAAACTGGATATCCACATGCAAAGGAGTAAAATGAACCCTTACTATACACCCCTCACAAAAAAATGAAATTGATCAAATACTTAAATATAAGTGCTGAATTTTTAAAACTCCTAGAAGAAAACAGGGGAAAAATCATTGGTATCAGTCTTAGCAGTGTGTTGTACTTTATTTTTTCATAAGACACCAAAAGTACAATAAAAACTAAATTAAACAAATGTGACTGTATCAAACTGAAGAGCTTCTGCAGAACAATGTAATCAATAAATTGAAAAGGCAACATATAATATGGCAGAAAATATTTGCAAACCATATATTTGATGCTGGATTACAATCCAAAATATATTTTAAAGTCTCATGCAACTCAATAGCAAGAAAGTAATACAATTAATAAACAGGTAGAGGACCTGAACATTTTTTTCAAAGAAGACAAATGTCCAATAGGTATATGAAAAGGTGCTCGACATTATCATCAGCTGTTGATTTACAACCCTCTCCGGAACTTCCCAGGTGTGATCTTAAAAGAGCCCCCATGTGAAGAAGGCAGGGAGAGACCAAAGAAAGAGGCAGGCCATTCCAGGTTGGTAGGTGGCAGTTTTAATAAGCAAAGGGAACATATACACAAGGTTTATCTTAAGTGGCAGCAAGATAAGTGGATACCCACATCCACCCACCAAATCTTAACAGTTTATATAGAAGCCTGGACTAGGTCCAGTAACATATATCATGCAACACAACATAATTGTCTCAAAACTATGTCCCTGGAGAAGCCTCTGGGAGTGGGAAAGGCAAGTGGAATCCATATTCCAAAGACAGGGTAAGGGTGAGGATCCTCTAAGTGCGCAGGTAGAGGCCATGGTTCAACCAATAGTCACATCTTTTTGATAACCTTGCCCAACCCTCCACGCCTCCTAACCAGCTCTTACAATTCCATATGCTCATTTTTTTCCACAACAAGCCCTGAACAGTCAACAAAAGATTTCAGTAGTATGGAGGTGGCACCTTTGGCAGCTATCCGGCTGCACTGGGGCAAATGACACAGCAACAATACAGACACACGCAAGAGAAAGCACAGATTAAGACAATATTTCCCAAAATTACTGAGATCTTTTATCACTAAGACCCCCATGTTCTGAGACATTGCTTTTTCAAGTCCCCTAAGCTGAGAGCCAGATGAATCAGGGCATTCACTTGTGTTCTCATGTGTGTGTGTGTGTGTGTGTGTGTGTGTGTGTGTGTTTAATAAAGATGATACATTAGCAGAAACATCAGGTATGAACATGCAACATTATTTTTGGATAATGGCACTACAGTGCCTTCTTGTGAGGTAGTAATAATGTCAAAGGCCATCCTATTTTGGGATATAGCTTTTGTCTTTAGAGCAATTTCAGTGTACAGTAAGGACAGGTTTTGTTAACTATCATTTAAGACTTGTTCGGTAGATTTGTAAGGGCTTTTATGTGTGCTATAATGTCCTCCAGGCCAACAGAGGGAAAAAAGATGGTGGCCAAATGATCATACCAGATCAACCTGATCTTGAAGAGAGCTTTAGGCAGCTTTAGAAACTTGACCTCATTGTACATATTATACATACTGGCCAGGGAGGCAGCAATGTCAGGAATGAGGAAATGGACTGGGTAGGGAGGGGCAAAATATGCCAGACCAGGACTCCCACTTTTTCCTCTCCTTTGATGTGTCATGCAGGTGTAGTGCATTTCAACAGGTCTAGCTTTCAGCAGAATAATGGGATCCCAGTGGAGACTGAGTATTCTCTCTCAGAGGTATGAAGTAATTAACCTATCCTGGTGGAATGTCCCGTTGCAAATTGCATTAGTAGTTAATTCCTGTCCCAGGTGTGAAGGGGTTTGGTGTTTCAAGCAGCATAGCATGTTGATCCATGGTGAGAATTGGAACAATGGCTGTCTCCCATGATTTCATATATTTATGGTATTGAGAACTTTGACAACAGTCTTTAGTCTGTCATGGGGAAACAGTCCCTACTGGTTGATCATTCAAATGTATTAAATCCTGGAAGAATACCTTAGTCCATCCAGCCAAGGTGGTTTTCCTTGTTTATAATTTAATTTGCTGCTTTAATATCTCATTTTTCCTTTCTAACAAACCCTCTGCTTGTGGGTTATAGGGTAGATAGAACCTCCATTCAGTGCTATTTTTCCCAGTCTTGCACATCATGGCCTTTGAAATGTGACGTTCAATCACAGTCTAATCAATAAGAGTATCTATTCATGGTACTCAGTTTCTCTAATCCCATAATGGTGGAAGCCTGGTTTGCAAGATGACAGGGGAAGCTTGGGTTAGGCCAGACACAGTGTCCACACAAACCAAAGCATATTTATAACGCTCAAACAGAGGGAGGGGGCCAATAAATTCAATTTGCCAATCTCTCACCAGATGGGAACTCTAGTGGATGGCCCTAGATTCTTTT
The DNA here is from genome assembly GCF_016509475.1 of Prionailurus bengalensis. NCBI lineage: Eukaryota > Metazoa > Chordata > Mammalia > Carnivora > Felidae > Prionailurus > Prionailurus bengalensis. The sequence goes on from NC_057361.1 coordinate 69,269,687, forward strand.
GGAAGTTGCCTTGAGTGTTGTTTAGAATACAAAGGACATGCTGTTACTGCATTAACCAAGTCACTGTACTTCAAAGGAAATCTGGCATCCTTGGCAATATACCATTCTATTTGAGCACTGCAGTGGCCAAGCTTTCTATGTGCCCAGTCTGCTGTAGGGTGAGTAGATAGAATTTGTACCAGAGCTAGGGTATCAGCTTTTTGACTGCCAGGGAGTGTCAGTATCTTATGAGCTAGAACATTAAAAACAGTGCCTCAGAATTTTGTAGACAGACCCAAATATCTGTTCACATATTCTGCCCCCCACAAGTCTTATTTTTGATTACCCACCCTTTGGCTTCCTTTTGGCTAAGCCATAAAGTTAATCTCTTTAGAATAGCGCACTGTCATTGCAAAGGGTAAATGACCAAGGTTCATGAATAATCACAAACCCAACCTGTATCTGAGCTCAGCCCACAGGCTGTTGTACAGGCTGCTGTGTGAGAGGTTCTGCCTGGTGCAGGGCTGTGCACACTATTGTCTTTGCTACAGCATCTGATTCATATCTTTCAGAGTTACAGACACATCTATCTGAAGTGGTAGCCCTGCTTAGGAAATTCCTAGAGCTTTAATCTATTTTACTAGTATTTTTACTTTTTCAAAGGGAGCTTGCTGCTCTGATTCCCAGTCCCACACATAGTCTACCTTTACCAGGTGGTGTGAGGGACAGAGGCATTGTGACAAGTAGGGAATAAAAGTTCTCAAAACCACAAAATCCCTACAAAAGCTTGCACCTTACTAATGCAAACTTTTGGGACACATGAGTCTTGCCCAACCAGATAACACCCAAAACTTTTCAGCAGTGCTTGAGCCTGAAATATTTTGTGGTGCATTCCCCATCCTCTCCCTCATGGATGCTTCAGCAAAGCATGCAAAGTGTCCAGCAAAACATTATATCATCAATGTGATGGGCCCGTTTTACTGATGTGGGATAGGAGAACAGGGACAGATCCCCAGCTTCCATCCCATGACATATTGTAGGGTCATGCAGGTAGCCTTGAGGGAACATTTGAAAAGTTTATCATTGTCCCTCTCACATGAAGGCAAATTGATCTTATCAGAAACCTGTACTTGTCAAAGTATTTTTCCATTAATCTCCTTGAAGATGAAGGACTTTTGCAGGAACGTTTTCCCCCAAAGTATCAGGTAAAACAATAACTATCTGCAAATGACACAATTGCAACTGGCTGTTTTTAAATACCTAATGAGACTCTATTGTAATGCAACTGACAAAGGAACTTATACAGCAGTCTGGATTTTAGAAACCTGCCCCCCATCCCCCTGTTTACTTCAGTCTCTCTGGAAATGTTTGGGTTATCTCTTGGGGTGTTTACATTTCAAAGACATGATAAGAATTGCAATTTCAAGGGACAGAGAAAGAATTCAAGTTTTGTCCTAAAAGGTTTGGGATAATTATTATTTAAAATTTTCCTTTGTATTAGGGTTTAGAATGCATGGGGCATTTCATTTGTTTTTTTCCATCAATTTCCACATGTTCCTCTTCATTCCCACCACTTTCTCATAAATTTCAATTTTTAGCTTCTTAATCAGGCTTTGTCACAATTGCCCAGATCTTAATTTAAGATATCTTGGGCCCTCCTAGTTTTTCAGAACAGTACACTAAGGCCTCTGACTTAATATCCTGCTCTCCCATCTTGTCTGCCAACCCTGAAGCTAGCAGAGTAAGGGACATTCCCATATCCTTCTCTAATCTCAGCTTTTTTTCCCCAACTTTCTAAATTAAACTTCAGCCTCTAGTTGGGCATCAGTGGCCAGCCAAACTGCTCACAGTAGAGGCTAGCCTACTGGATCAGCCATTTGTTTCCCTTTTTGGGAACAACATGCTATGCAGTTTCTTCAATGATACTAGCTGGCATTTTGGGGTTTCCCTGTACTCATGTGGTGGTTTCCAAGCATCTAACATACAGGCCAACCCTCCCCACATAGAGTTTGATGGCTAACGTGGAATTTCCCACACAGATACCTCATTCCCAAGGCCCATTTCTTCATTCTCTTGGCTAGCTCACCAATTGTTTTTACAACCCTCTCAGAGGCTTCTCAGGTGTGATCTGAAATCAACTTCCACGTATGTAGGTCAGGGAGACACCAAATAAAGAGACAAGCCACTCCAGGTTGGTACTTAACAGTTTTAAAAAACAAAGGGACTTATGTATGAGGCTTGTTTTATGTGACAGCAACACAAGTGAATCCCCACATTCAATTAATTAAGTTTAGTCACATATACCATGTAACTGTTCTCAACACCGCATAATTTCAAAACTCTGTCCTTGGAACAGCCTCTAAGACCACAAAAGGCAAGTGTAATCCATACTCTAATGACAGGGGGAAAGAGTAAGCAGCCTCTGAATGCCCAGGTCCAAAGAAATGGAAATACATTCCATGCTCAAAGATTGGAAGAAAATTATTGTTAAAATGTCTAAACTACCCAAAGCAATCTACACTATCATTGAAATCCTTATCAGAATACCAACATCATCTTTCACAGAACTAGGACAAACAATCCTAAAATTTGTATGAAATCACAAAAGACCTGAAATAGTCAAAACCACACTGAAAAAGAAAAGCAAAGCTAGAGGCATCACAATTTCAGACTTCAGGTTACATTACAAAGCATAATACTCAAAAGAGTATAGTACTGGCACAAAATTAGACACATAGATCAATGGATCAGAATAGAAAACCACAGAATGAATCAGAAGTGAACCCACAATGATATGGTCAATTAAGTTTCAACAAAACAAGAAAGAATATCCAATGGTAAAACATAGTCACCTCAAGAAATGTTGGGAAAACTGGACAGCAACATGCAGAAGAATGAAACTGGACCACTTTCTTACACCATACTCGAAGATTAATTCAAAATGGATCAAAACCTAAATGTGAGACCTGAAACCATAAAAATCCTAGAGAAAACAGGCAGTAATTTCTTTGACATCAGCCTTAGCAACTTCTTACTAAATGTGTCTCATGAGGCATAAAAAACAAAAACAAAAATAGACTATTGAGACTTCAAAATAAAAATCTTTTGCACAGCAAAAGAAACAATCAGCAAAATTAAAAGGCACCCTATAGAATGGGAGAAGATATTTGCAAATGAGAAATATGACAAAGGGTTACCATCCAAAATATATAAAGATTTTATAAAATGCAGCGCCTAAAAAATGAATAATCTGAACTAGGAAGGAGAAAATGTGGCAGAGTAGAGTGTGGGCCCTGAGCTTGTCTTGTCCCTGAAATACAGCTAGATCAGGATCAAACCATTTTGAACACCTAGAATATTAATCTGAGGATTATTGCAACAATCTACATAATTTGAGCCAGAGAAGTTTGCAGATACACAGTGTGGAGAGGTGAATTGGGGGATAGAAAAGCCACTGAACCATGTTGGGTAGGGAGCCATTTTCACAGAGAGAGGACAGAGAGAGAAAGAGAAAGGGGGAGAGTGCAGCACATGGGGACCATGCAAGAAAAACACCCCTCCCAAAAGAAACTGGAGAGATAGAATGAAATCACTCACAGGGATTGGACAAGAAATCTGCCCCCCACAACCATTGAAGGGGATAAAGTAGAGGATTTCAATACCACCAGGGTTCTATAGACATTGGAGTGTAGAGTCTGAAGTTTTAGAGGTCAGTGCCTAGTGGTGATCCAGTGAGGAAGTAGGGAAAATCCCCAACAGCAGGCAGCGTGGTCTGAGAAGTCTGTAGGCCACACGGTGTGGAGAAGTGGTTCCGCTGCTTGGAGTGCATTTGTAGGCAATAAGGCCTCCATGCAGGCAAAAGTCCCGGTGGACACAAGAGAGCTCCCACATTCTTTGGATTTTGGAACAAAGACACCAGAGCACAGCAAAACCTGGTACCAGCTGTGTGTTATGGTTTACCATAAATTCTGCACCTGTGTGGATGCATGATCAAGCGAACATTTTCTGGGGCATGCAGGCACCCAGCCATTGCTCGCTAAGATCCTCTTCCAGAGAATCAGCATAGGTTAAAGCCACAGGGGTATCCAAAGTGAGTGGCTTTGAAACACAGCCCCATCTGAGATAAAACTCTGGAGGGAGTCCACCAGGCAGGCACACTGCTTAGACACAGAGAGGCTAAGGGCAGAGAGAAGACAGAAGTCTGACACAAAGGAGGCATGTGTCTGTGAGGGCATAAAATTCCCACACCAGACACTAGAGAGCAGGGTGAAGCCATTTTCCCCTCTAGCATACTAGCACACACACATTGACCCCAGTGAGGTAAGAAGCAACACCAAATGCAGTACGGAGACATTATACCAAGCCTCCCCCACCTGTGACTTCCAGGTGTGTCCCCCAGAAGACCAACACAAATCCCTTCCACCTGCTCAATCTAGGGACTATAGTGTGCTGCAAAGTTTCAGATCTAGGGGAAACTGGATGTAACTTCAGTTGGGTTTCATTCTGTTTGCTTGTTCAAAGGTTCATTTTCTTTGCATTTGTTTTTATTTTGTTTTCTTTTTGCTTTCTTTTCTGTCTCTTTGATAAAGAGCAATTTTTTTTTTATTTTTATAAATTTTTATTCTATTTTATTCACAGTAAAACCTTGGTTTGCAAGAATAATTCATTCCAGAAACATGCTTGTAATCCAAAGCACTTGTATAGCAAACTGCATTTCAAGAACCATTGGCTCAGTTGTGATCATGTGACATTCAGTGTCATGTAATACTCATATCGCAAGACATGACTTGTTTATCAAGCTAAAATTCATTAGAAATGTTTGCTAATCTTGTAGAACACTTGCAGAACAAGTTACAATTCAGCTTGTACTATATTTTTATTTTATTCTATTTATTGTTTATTTTTTTTAATTTTCAATTTTTTTAACTTTTTTTCCCCTTTCTATATTCTCTCTTTTCTGTCAAGGTCTCTCAAAAAGCAGAACTAAACAAACAAAGAAATTAAAGACGAAATAAAACATTATATGGAAGACAATGTAAACAAAACACAACAGTCTAAAAACCCTGGGATCTACTTTCCTTTATTTTTTTTTTGTTTTCTTTTGTTTTTAATTTTTTAATTTATATTTTCTATTTTATTAATTTTGGCTTCCTCTGAAATGACAAATCAGAGGAATTAATCCCAAAAGAAAGAACAGGAAGAAATGGCATCCAGGGATTTAATCAACACAGATACAGCTAAGATGTCTGAACTGGAATTTAAAACCACAATTATAAGAATACTAGCTGGGGTTAAAAAAAATAAACATAGAAGACACCAGATAATCCCTTTCTACAGAGATAAAATATCTAAATGCTAGTCAGGCAGAAATTAAAAATGCTATAGCCGAGATGCAGTTGCCAATGGATGCTGTGATAGCAGGGATGGACAAAGCAGAGGAACAAATCAGTGATAGAAGATAAAGTTATGGAAAATAATGAAGCATAAAAAGTAGGGAAACAAAGGCAAAAGATCATGACACAACACTTAAAGAACTCAGTGACTTATTAAACATGAATAAGAGTCCCAGAAGATGAAGACGGAGAAGGGGAAGAAGGATTATGTAAGCAAATTATAGCCAAAAAATTTTCCTAATCTGGGGAAGGATACAGACATCAAAATGCACGAAGCACAGAGAACTCCCATTAGATTAAATCAAAACCAACCATCACCAAGGCATACCATAGTAATTCTCAAAATATACAGACAAAGAAAGAATTCTGAAAGCAGAAAGGACAAAAAAAAGTTGTTAACCTACAAGGGAAGACAGATCAGGTTCACAGCAGATCTGTCCACAGAAACTTGGCAGGCCCGAAAGGAGTGGAAGGATGTATTCAACGTGATGAATCAGAAAAATATACAGCCAAAAATTCTTTACCCAGCAAGGCTGTTATTCAAAATAGAAGGAGAGATAAAATTTTTCCCAAACAAAATCTAAAGGAGTTCATGACCACTAAACCAGCCCTGCAAGAAAGTTTAAGTCGAAATCTCTGAGTGGAGAAAAAAAAAAAAAAGCAAAAACAACAAAGACCAAGAGCAGCAAAGACTAGAAGGACCGGACGATATCACCAGAAACACCGACAATACAGGCACAACAATGGCATTAAATTCATATCTTTCAATAATCACTCTAAATGTAAATGGACTAAATGCTCAAATCAGAAGACAGAGAGTATAAGAATGGATAAGAAAACAAGACCCATCTATATCCTGCCTAGAAGGGACCCATTTTAGACCTAAAATCACATACATATTGAAAGTAAGGGGATGGAGAACCATCTCTCATGCTAATGGAAGTCAAAAGAATGCCATAGCAACCATAATTATATCAAACAAATAAAATTTTACAACAAAGACTGTAAGAAGAGATGAAAAAGGGCATTATACCATAATTAAGGGGTCTCTCCACCAAGAATATCTAGCAATTTTAAACATTTATGATCCCAATTTGAAAGCAAAGAAATATATAAATCAGCTAATCACAAACATAAAGAAACTCATTGATAATAATACTATAATAGTAGGGAAATTTAACACCCCATGTACAGCCATGGACAGATCACATAACAGAAAATCAAGGAAACAATGGCTTTGAATGACACACTGGACCAGATGTACTTAACAGATGTATTCAGAACATTTCATCCTAAAGCAGCAGAATATCTGTTCTCAAATGCACATGGAACATTATCCAGAACAGATCACATGTTGTGTCAAAAATCAGTCATCAGCAAGTGCAAAATATCAAGATCATACCATCCATATTTTCAGACCACAGCACCATGAAACTTGGGATCCACCACAGGAAAAATTTTATAAAGACTACACATACTTGGATATTAAAGAATATACTACTAAAAATGAATGGGTTAACAAAGAAATTAAAGAGGAACTAAAACATTATATGGAAGACAATGTAAACAACAAAAACCCTGGGATGCAGCAACGGCAGTCCTAAGAGGGAAGTGTAGAAGAATCCAGGCTTTCCTAATGAAGGAAGAAATGTTTTAAAAATAAAACCTAAACTTACACTTAAGAGGGCTAGAAACAGAACAGCAAATAAAGCCCAAAACCAGTATAAGAAGGGAAATAATAAAGATCAAAACAAAAATCAATGGCATTTAAAAAAAAATGGTAGAACAGATCAATGAAACCAGGAACTGATTATTTGAAAGAATGAACAAAATTGATAAACCCCAAGCCAGATTTATTAAAGAAAAAAAAAAAGGAAAGGACCTAAATAAATTAAATCACAAATGAAAGCGTACAGGACAGGTCACAACCAACACTACAGAAATACAAACAATAATAAGAGAATATTCTGAGCAATTATATGGCAATGAGTTGGGCAATCTCGTAGAAATGGACAAATTCCAGGAAACATAAACTACCAAAACTGAAACAGGAAGAAATAGAAAATCTGAACAGATCCATAACCAGAAAAAATAAAGAATCAGCAATCAAAAATCTCACAACAAACAAAAGTCCAGGGCCAGATAACTTCCTAGGGGAATTGTAGCAAACATTTAAAAAAGAGCTATCACCTATTCTTTTAAAGAGATTCCAAAAAATAGAAACGGAAGTAAAACTTCCAAACTCATTTTATAAGGCCAGCATTACCTTAATTCCAAAGCCAGACAAAGACCCCACTAAAAATGAGAAATATAGATCAATTTCCCTGATGAAGACAGACACAAAAATTCTCAACAAGATACTAGGAAACTGAACCCAACATTACATTAAAAGAATTATTCACCATGATCAAGTGGGGTTTATTCCTGGGCTGCAGGGGTGGTTCAATATCTGCAAATCAATCAACGTGATATATCATATTGCTAAAGGAAAGAATAAGAACCACATGACCCTCCCAATAGATGCAGAAAAAGCATTTGACAAAATACAACATCCTTTCTTGATAAAAATCCTCAAGAAAGTAGAGATTGAAAGAACATACCTCAAGATCATAAAGGTCATACACAAAAGACACACAGCTAATATCATCCTCACAATGAGGAAAAGCAGATCTTTCCCTTTAAAGTCAGAAACATGACAGTGATGTCCATTCTCACTACTGTTATTCAAAATAGTGTTAGAATTCCTAGCATCAGCAATCATACAAGGAAAAGAAATAAAAATGCATAGAAATCAGCAAGACAGAAGTCAAAATTTCACTCTTTGCACACAACATAATACTCTACATTTAAAATGCAAAAAAACACGACCAAAAAACTGCTAGAACTGATGCATAAATTCAACAAAGTCGCAGGATATAAATTCAATGTACACAAATTGATTGCACTTATATGCACGATAATGAAGCAACATAAAGAGAAATGAAGGAACCAATCCCCTTTACAACTGCACGCAGAAACAAAAAATAGTTAGGAATAAACCCAACAAAAGAGGTAAAAGATCTTTACGCTGAAAACTACCAAAGGCTGATGAAAGAAATTGAAGAAGACAAGAAGAAATGAAAAACCATTCCATACATATGGATAGAAAAAACAAATATTGTTAAAATGTCTATATCACCCAAAGCAATGTACACATTCAATGCAATCCCTGTGAAAATAACACCAGAATTCTTCACAGAGCTGGAATAAAAAATCCTAAAATTTGTGTGGAACCAGAAAAGATCTCGAATAGCCAAAGTAACATCGAAAATGAAAACCAAAGCTGGAGGCATCACAATTCGAGACTTCAAGCTGTATTACAAAGCTGTAATCATCAAAAGAGTAAAGTACTGGCATAAAAATAGACACATAGATCAATAGAAAAAATAGAGAACCCAGAAATGGATCCACAAATGTATGGCCAGTTAGTAGTCGACAAAGCAGGAAAAAACATCCAATTAAAAAAGAGTCTCTTTAGCAAATGGTGCTGGGAAAACTGGACAAAGACATAAAGAAGAATGAATGTATACCACTTTCTTACACCATACAGAAAAATAAATGAAAAATGTATTTAATACCTAAATGTGAGACAGAAAACCATGAAATCCTAGAGGAAAAAACAGACAAAAACCTCCTTGACCTTGACTGCAACAACTTCTTATTAGACATGTGTTGAGTAGCAAGAAAACAAAAGCAAAAATGAACTATTGGGACCTCATCAAGGTAAAATCCTTCTGCATAGGGAAGGAAACAATCAGCAAAGTAAAAGGCAACTGAAGCAATGGGAGAAAATATTTGCAAATGACATATTGGATAAAAGGTTAGTATCCAAAATCTATAAATAAAATATCAAACTCACTACCCCCCCCCAAAAAAAAAAACACATAAGTCAGGGAAGAAATGGGAAGAAGATATGTACAGACACTTTTCCAAAGAAGATGTCCAGATGGCTAGATGCTTAGCCATGAAAAGATGTTTAGCATCACTCATCAGCAGGGAAATACAAATCAAAATCACACTGAGATACCTCCACACACCTGTCAGAAAGGATAAAATGAACAACTCAGATAACAGCAGATGTTGGCAAAGATGAAGAGAAAAGGGAACCCCTTTGCATAAACTGGTGCATCCACTCTGGAGAACAGTATGGAGTTTATCTAAAAAAGTGCAAATAGAGCTACCCTATGACCCAGCATTTGCACTAGTAGGTATTTACCCAATTGATACAAAATGCTGACTCCACGAGGCAAATGCATCCCAATGTTTACATCAGCATTATCTAAAATAGCCAAACTATGGAAACAACCCAAATGTTCATTGATTGATGACAGATAAAGTAGTGGGCATATATACAATAGAATATTACTCAGTGATAAAAAAAAAGAATAAAACCTTGCCATTTGCAACAACATGGATGGAACTAGAGTGCATTATCTAAGAGAAATAAAGTCAGTCAAAGAAAGACAAATATCATATGATTTCATTCATATGTGGAATTTAAGATATAAAACAAGCAAGCAAAGAGAAGAAAAAAGAGAGAGAGGCAAACCAAGAGGCATACACATAACTATAGAAAACAAAGGGGTTATCTGAAGCAAGGTGGGTGCTGGGGAATGGGATAAATAGGGGTTGGGGATTAAGGAGTACATTTGCTATGATGAGCACTGTCTGTTGTATGGAAATTTTGAATCGCTATATTGTATACCTGAAAGTAATATTACACTGCATGCTGACATTTAAATAAAACCTTAAATATAAACAAATAAAAATTTGTATTACATATGATACAACATTATTAAACATATGGAAAAAAAGATGTTGCAATAAATTGTCATCAGGGAAATGCTAATCAAAACAATGAGATACCAATACATTTTTTTTTAATTTTTTTTCAACGTTTTTTATTTATTTTTGGGACAGAGAGAGACAGAGCATGAACGGGGGAGGGGCAGAGAGAGAGGGAGACACAGAATCAGAAACAGGCTCCAGGCTCCGAGCCATCAGCCCAGAGCCTGACGCGGGGCTCGAACTCACGGACCGCGAGATCGTGACCTGGCTGAAGTCGGACGCTTAACCGACTGCGCCACCCAGGCGCCCCACCAATACATATTTAATTAGAAAGGCCATATCCAATACCAAATGCTGGTAAGGATGTTAAGCAACAGAAACTCTCATTCATTCTTGAGAATGTGAAATGGTACAGCCGATTTGGAAGACAGCTTGATGGTTCCTTATAAAACTAAATCTACTTTTTCCATATGATCCAGCAATTGTGCTTCCTTATATTTACTCAAAGGATTAGAAAACTTCCATCCACACAAATATCTACACATAGATATTTATAGCAAATTTATTTACAATTACCCAAACTTGTAAGCAACCAAGATATCTTTTCAGTAGATGAATGAATAAACTGTGATATACGTAAACAGTAGAATAGTATTCGATGCTAAAAATTGAACTGTTATACCAAGAAAAGACAAATTGCTAAGTGAAAAAAGCCAATCTGAAAAGCCTACATATTGTATGATTCCAAATGTATGGCATTCTAGAAAAGGCAAAGCTGGAGATGGTAAAAAGATCAGTGGTTGCCAGGGGTCAGGGAGGAGGGAGCTATGAATAGACAGAGCACAGGGGATTTTTACGCCAGTTAAACTATTTCGTATCTTACTAATGGTGTTTACATGACGTCATTATACATTTGTCTGCACCCATAGAATGTGCAAAACCAAGAGCGAATGTTAATTTTAACTATAGGCTATAGGTGATAATGATGTTTCAAGGTGTTGTTAGTGTAACAAATGTACCTCTAATGGGAGATGTTGATAATTGGTAACATTATCCTGTATTGGAGCAGGGTGTTATATGGAAATTCCCTGTGCCTTTTGCTCAATTTTGCTGTGAAACTAAAACTGATCCAAATGTTAAAATTTATTATTTTCTTTTTTTTTAAGTTTATTTATTTATTTTGAGAGAGAAATAATCAGTGGAGAGGGGCAGAGGGAGAGATGGACAGAGGATCCAAAGTGGGCTCTGTGCTGACAGCAGAGAGCTTAATGTGGGGCTTGAACTCACAAACTGTGAGGTCATGACCTGAGCTGAAGTTGGAGGCTTAACCAACCGAGGAACTCAGGCGTCTCAAAATCTATTTTAAAATACATTAATATAATAAAAAACATAGGCTGCAGGTAATATGTATGATAGGACACTTTTCATAAAAAATAATGTATACATAAATATATACTTATTGCTAGACCAAATATAAAAGGCTGTACAGGGGCGCCTGGTGGCGCAGTCGGTTAAGCGTCCGACTTCAGCCAGGTCACCATCTCGCGGTCCATGAGTTCGAGCCCCGCGTCGGGCTCTGGGCTGATGGCTCAGAGCCTGGAGCCTGTTTCCGATTCTGTGTCTCCCTCTCTCTCTGCCCCTCCCCCGTTCATGCTCTGTCTCTCTCTGTCCCAAAAATAAATAAACGTTGAAAAAAAATTAAAAAAAAATAAATAAAAGGCTGTACATCAGCCTTTGGAATATGTAAAATTTTATTTCCTTCTTTATAATTTTATGAATTTGTAACTGTTATATAGGTTAGCTGGAAAGCTGTTTCTGTTTTGAAAAACTAAGATCATTAAATAAATATATTTTGGACATTGGTGATGTATTTGCTTTTTCAAGCAGTATATGTTTGCATTAATGAACTAAATGTCAAAGATGTCTTATATTTACAAAAAAAAAACCCTGTTTGTACTGTGATCATTATTTTGTGAAACTAGAAATCAATAACAAATTGTTTCTACAAGATGTTGATTTGGTCAGATGTTCACGATTTGGAGCATCTTTTGCAGTATAAATATGTACCCCAAATCCATAAAACCAAATATGAGTCCTCTAAAATAAAATGGATATTTGCGTTATTTCCATCCTTCCTCAAGATTAAACTATAGAGTCTTCAGCATTTAGAATATTAGTATACTAAACTTAGTATATTAGTCCTCTATATTAGTATAGTCCATTAGTCCACTAGTCCACTAGTCCATTAGTATACTTACTATATTAGTCCACTATAAAGAAAGGATCAGGGGTGCCAGGATGGCTCAGTCAGTTGGTTAAGTGTCCAACTTTGTCTCAAGTCATGATCTCAGGGCTTGTGTGTTTGAGCCCACGTCAGGCTCTGTGCTGATAGCTCAGAGCCTGGAGCCTGCTTCAGATTCTGTGTCTCCCTCTCTCTCTCTGCCCATGTCCCTTTCTCTCTCTCTCTCTCTCTCTCTCAGAAATAAACATTAAAATATTTTTTAAAGAAAGTCTCAAAGGATAGAATATTTCTTAAAAATACTATCTTCAAAATTATAAAACGAACCTATGCCAGAAAGAATTCTGGCATTCTTGAGAGAGAAAAACTCATAAAACCATTATTTCCTCTTCCGGAGTCTTTTCAAAGAAACTTCTAATAGAGAAATTACAAACTCTCCATTCAGTGAAACAATATGCACAAATAGGAAGAAGTTTACAGCAAAAAGGTGGAGGAGACAGAAGTTGAAAAAAGCAAATGATCTCCAGAGTAAGTTCTTCATGAAGTATGAGCCAACATTTAAGTCACAGGTTTACTCTATTATTTATATACTCACATCATTGTGGATATCCATAGAGGTCTAGTCCACTTAGTATGTTATCATGTGCTCCCTCTGCTGGATCGTTAGCCATACAACAAGAAAGAATATTGGGCATGGGCAAATAATTTCATTGTTCTTGGCCATTCTATCATTGTTATGTGAAATATAAAACTATTAATAATTTTAAATCTTAAATGACTTTGTGGCAGTCATTTTTTGGATTGGCCTGTCTACTGTTTTTCAATGATCATGAAATTTATATTTAAAAAGCCAGGGTGTCTTTTAAATTGTACATTTGTAATTGTGATATTTTTACAGATTAACCATAATCTTCCCTTGATGTTGATATATTATTTTCCTTTTTGATTATTATTGAAACTTCTTTTCGAAAATCTATTTTACACTTGCATGTTGGTTTACATTCTTCAATTTTCAAGTAACTATAGTCCTGGTTTTCCTAAAATAGTCATGTTACATATTGTCCTTGTAAAGGAACTGGATGAGAAATAGTCACCCTGCTTTTCACTACTTACCTGGATATCAGTTTTATATGTTTCCTTCTTTGACAAAGTATAGACTGGTGAATTTCACCTATCCAACTCACAGTCCCTTATCTTCTCTTATAGTAAAATTAATTTGTGAACAAAATGGTAGATAAGGTAAAATAGTTGGTGACTGTGATAAAAGGAAGAAGCTATTTTCCACTGTTGAGAACGACTACTTTAGTGGGGTAACTGATATTGGCAAAGCAATACATACTTCGCCTGCTTACAAATTCTCAGATCTCTCTGGAAATGATACAGTTTGTTTAACCAAGAGCTATTCATAAGCCTTTGTTCTTTGATGCTGCTCTCTGCCCCTTGTATGCAGTTAAAAGGACTGCTTTATTCCTGATTATTTTTTCTTGAATTTGATGACTACAGAAACAAAGGATACTAATTAATAAATAAAAGGCATACACATGAATAAAATAAAAATGACTGCATTAAAAATGAAAATGCACATTCCACCTCTGAATTCTATCTTTCTGGTGGTATAAATCAGTTAATAAAATAAATTTAATTTAAAATGGACAAAGCATATCCTTGTTAAAATTATCTAAACTCTAGTGCTTATAATTGAGACATTATGCATTCAGTTTTGTCTGGGGTGCCCAAGTTGCATCAGCAAAATGATTAGTTAATTAATTCAGATAACAATAATAATGGCATGTATTACTAAATAGAAAACCTGAAGTCCCAAAATATTGTACCTAGCTTACTGAAGAATTTTCTTGGACTTTATCTAAAGTGAGATAAAATTTCAGCATCTATTATAAATCAAATTACAATGTATAAATGGAATGAGAGAAAAAATTGTCAAGATCTGACTTGCAAGAAGAAAAACATAAATACACACAAAAAATTCATTTTTTGGATGTCAACATAGAAAAACCATGTCTCTTTAGAAAAATCATTAGTGGTTCAAAAGCATTATATGCATTAGGCATTCATCTACTCCATAATTGAAATATATTCTCTTTCATATTAGTGCTCAACTCCCAAAACATTAATATATGGTTCTTACCACATTTGTTAAACTAGTTTCCTTAGAGACTTAGTCATAAACCAGACAAAACAAAAATAATTGAAAGAAAAAAACGGGCATATATCTTTCTAAAGTTGGAGTTATTTGGTGGGCAAGCAGAATTTTGAGTAACATGAGAAATATGAGTAATTAAGGCAACAGTATTTCTATATCTAATGGTAAACAAAGCAAAGCTACAAGACACCTCTGAGTAAGAAAACAGAGCTTAGTTGTCTAATGTTAACAAAAGTCAAAAGAGAAAGGCTAAATGGGCAGTTTCGTTAGAAAAAAAGAAATCAGTTGATTTTAGACACCATTTGTCCCCAAATGTAAATATCAAAGGACAAAGTCAACAAAGAAATAAGTAAATATTTGGGAGCTAAATGAAAGAAGAGGAGTGTCTTTTGAGAAAAAAAAGGAAAAAAGGAAAGGGAGGACAAAAAGGAAAGTAAGGTGGAAGATAGATTCTAAAGGACCTATCATGGGGATTTAAAATTACACAGTCAAGGAAGACATGAAACATTTTTATCAAAGGACTATAGGCAAGAAGAATAAGATCCCTGATAAATTCTGTTAGAAATTAATATTTTTATCAAGCTCAACACCAAAAAAAAAAAAAAAACAAATAATCCAGTGAAGAAATGGGCAAAAGACATGAATAGACACTGTTGCAAAGAATACATCCAGGTGGCTAACACACACATGAAAAGATGCTCAACGTCACTCGTCATCAGGGAAATGCAAATCAAAACCACAATGGGATACCACCTCACAACTGTCAGAATGGCTAACATTAGCAACTCAGGAAACAGTAGATGTTGGCAAGGATGTGGAGAAAGGTGAACCCTGTGCACTTTTGGTGGGAATGCGAACTGGTGCAGCCACTTTGGAAAACACTATGGAGGTTCTTCAAAAAATTGTAAATAGAACTATCCTATCATCCAGCAATTGTACTACTAGATATTTATCCAAAGGATACAAAAAGGCTCTTATATCCCAATGTTTAAAGCAGTGCCATCAACAACCGCTAAATTATGGAAAGAGCCGAAATGTCCATCGACTGATGAATAAATAAAGAAGATATGGGAGATTATATATATATATATCATAATGGAATACTACTCGGTGATCAAAAAGAATAAAATCTTGCCATTTGCAACAACATGGATAAGCCAAATAAGTCAGAGATAGATAAATATCATATGATTTCACTCATACGTAGATTTTAAGAAACAAAGCAGATGAACATAGGGGAAGGGAAAGAAAAATATGATAAAAGGAGAGAGGGAAGCAAATCTTAAGAAACTCTTAAATACAGAGAACAAACTGAGGGTTGATGTAAGGGGAGGTGTGTGAGGAGCTAAATGGGTGATGGGCATTGAAGAGGGCACTTGTGACGAGCACTGGGTGTTAAATGTAAGTGATGAATCACTAAATTCTATTCCTGAAACCAATACTACACTGAATGCTAACTAACTTGAATCTAAATTTTAAAAAATAAAATAATAAGTTAATATTTTTCAGGTTTGCTGCTAATATTCTTCTGATCTTTTGTATTATAATTATTCCTAATTATTATGTATAAATCATTTTTCAGATAGATTTCAGGTGTCCATACAAATATTCTGAAATAAAATATATTAGAAATTATATATATATGTATATATACATATATATACATATATATACGTATATATACATATATATATACATACCTGAAATAGTAATAGTAATCTGATCATTTTAATTATTTTAATGCTCTAAATCAGAGGTCAGTAATATTTCAGAAGTGAGATGTCTAATTTCTTACCTCTGTTCTTCTCTTACGCATTGCAGGAACAGGTGGTATAAACAAAGAACTCCAGGAAGATACCTGCATTTAAATAGCTCCCCCATTTCTTCCAAACAATTATAAATTAACTATATAAACAAGATTAAATGTCTTTCCTTTAAAGGCTATTATGAGCTGGGCATTATGGTTAGCACTACTGATGCAATCAGAGGCAAAACAGACATGTTCCATGCATTAATGTTGCCCAAATGCAGGTTGAAATTTCCTTTCAGCAGCCATAAGGTGCCCATAATTTAAATTCAGAATAAAATTTGACAAAGTAGTTATATGTAAGAAATAAGAAGAGGGCTATTAAAGTAAACTGCTCTTGTTTTTCTGTTTGACCATCACAGTCACTGAGAAACACAAAATAAAATTAATTTCTGGAAGTCTAAAAAATAAAAATTACCCTCTAGTTGGCCTACACAGCTGATTCCCATCCATTACAATTCTGAGAATTCTAAAGGAGAGTTGATGAATAAAAAAAAATTAAATGTATTGTAAGTACTTGTTTCCTAATATGTCTCTTATTTAACTATGAATTCCCTGAGGGAAGGGCCATTTCCCATTCACATTTGTTTCCCCACTACATGGCCAGAGTATGGTGTAGACTGTGTGCTCAATAATTATTGGAAAATTGATAGAATATTGAATTCACCAAAGTACAATAGATACAGTTTCTACTTGTGCATTGGATACTTTCAGGCAAGATCTCAAAGTATAATTATATGAGAATGATATCTCATGAGGTTTTAACTGCATTAATTAAAAACAGAATTACATGTTTAGAAAAGCAGCAGTGACACTGGGTAGAATTCACTATGGGTCTTAATATTCAGTTGGTCAGCTTTACCACTACGTTGTGGTGATTCCAGTTGCTGGAACATAATCTTATTAAAAAATAAATAAAAGATTCAATGTGTCAACTTTTCGAAAAATATGATTGAGATATTTTTAATAAGTGAAATTAAATTTCTGTTTTAACTTTTAAACACATTTATTCACTGTTTTATGAAGAATAAAGGGTAGGGGCGCCTGGGTGGCGCAGTCGGTTAAGCGTCCGACTTCAGCCAGGTCACGATCTTGCGGTCCGGGAGTTCGAGCCCCGCGTCGGGCTCTGGGCTGATGGCTCAGAGCCTGGAGCCTGTTTCCGATTCTGTGTCTCCCTCTCTCTCTGCCCCTCCCCCGTTCATGCCCTGTCTCTCTCTGTCCCAAAAATAAATAAACGTTGAAAAAAAATTTAAAAAAAAAAAAAAAAAAAGAATAAAGGGTAAGTGTACAACTTCAAAATAGTTGAAAAGGTTTTGCTTTTGCAAAGTATCTAAAGGAAGTAGATTTAATTGTGGAGTTTTTATGCATCTAGACTCTCCAGCCTGGGTTACCAATTTCCCTCTGTTTTATTTATGGTGAACTCAACACATAGAACTTTTAGTGATGATGTCACATTCCTATCTTTCCAAATAATTGCATTAAATAAAATGTATTGAATCAAACCGAATTTACTTAATATATAACATTTTAAAATATTATTTAATAAAGATAGTATAATATTTTAAAATATTATTTCATAAAGGTAGTCTTGTAACTAGATTTTTTAGTTAAGTGGCAAGAATTTTCATATTTGGAGCATTTAACATAATTCTTCTTCAAACTGTTTTTAGAATAATATTTTCAAAGATATGAATGTTGAAATATTTTCTTCCATCTTTAAGGGAAAAAAGAAAACCCTGAACTTTCAAAACTGGAGTTAAATAGGTGATAGGAATTAAGAAGTGCACTTGTGATGAGCACCAGGTGGTATACGTAGGTGTTAAATCACTAAATTGTACAACTGGAACTACTATTACACTGTATGGTAACTAACTGCAATGTAAAGACATAAAAAAATGGAGCTTTCGGGGGTGCCTGGGTGGCTCAGTCAGTTAAGCATCCAACTACAGCTCAGGTTATGAACTTGTGGTTCACAAGTTTGAGGCTCCGGTCGGGCTTTGTGCTAACAGCTCAGAACCTGGAGTCTGCTTTGGATTCTGTGTCTCTCTCTACCACTTTCCCACTCATACTCTGTCTCTCTCTCAAAAATAAACATTTAAAAAATGTAGTTTACAGCACTCCTGTATCCCTTGGGTAAACTCCTAGCAGTGTTGTTGCTGGATCATAGGGCTGATCTATTTTTAATTTTTTTTTTCCTTTTTTTTATTATATGAAATTTATTGTCAAATTAGTTTCCATACAACATCCAGTGCTCATCCCAAAAGATGCCCTCTTCAATGCCCATCACCTACCCTACCCTCCCTCCAACCCCCCATCAACCCTCAGCTTGTTCTCAGTTTTTAAGAGTCTCTTACGCTTTGGCTCTCTCTCCCACTTTAACCTCTTTTTTTTCTTTTTTTTTTCCTTCCTCTCCCCCATGGTTTTCTGTTAAGTTTCTCAGGATCCACATAAGAGTGAAAAAATATGGTATCTGTCTTTCTCTATATGGCTTATTTCACTTAGCATCACACTGTCCAGTTCCATCCACGTTGCTACAAAGGGCCATATTTCATTCTTTCTCATTGCCAGGTAGTACTCCATTGTGTATATAAACCACAATTTCTTTATCCATTCATCAATTGATGAACATTTAGGCTTTTTCCACAATTTGGCTATTGTTGAGAGTGCCGGTATAAACATTGGGGTACAAGTGCCCCTATGCATCAGTACTCCTGTATTCCTTGGGTAAATTTCTAGCAGTGCTACTGCTGGGTCATAGGGTAGGTCTATTTTTAATTTTTTGAGGAACCTCCAGACAGTTTTCCAGAGTGGCTGCACCAATTTGCATTCCCACCAACAGTGCAAGAGGGTTCCCGTTTCTCCACATCCTCTCCAGCATCTATAGTCTCCTGATTTGTTCATTTTGGCCACTCTGACTGGTGTGAGGTGATATCTGAGTGGTTTTGATTTGTTTTTCCCTGATGAGGAGCGACGTTGAGCATCTTTTCATGTACCTGTTGGTCATCTGGATGTCTTCTTTAGAGAAGTGTCTATTCATGTTTTCTGCCCATTTCTTCACTGGATTATTTGTTTTTCAGGTGTGGAGTTTGGTGAGTTCTTTATAGATTTTGGATACTAGCCCTTTGTCTGATATGTCATTTGCAAATATCTTTTCCCATTCCATTGGTTGCCTTTTAGTTTTGTTGATTGTTTATTTGGCAGTGCAGAAGCTTTTTATCTTCATGAGGTCCCAATAGTTCATTTTTGCTTTTAATTCCTTTGCCTTTGGACATGAGTCAAGTAAGAAAGTGCTGCGGCTGGGGTCAACAATAGCCAAATTATGGAAAAAGCCTAAATGTCCATCAACTGATGAATGGATAAAGGAATTGTGGTTTATATATACAATGGAATACTACTTGGCAATGAGAAAGAATGAAATATTGCCTTTTGTAGCAACGTGGATGGAACTGGAGAGTGTTATGCTAAGTGAAATAAGTCAGAGAAAGACAGATACCATATGTTTTCACTCTTATATGGATCCTGAGAAACTTAACAGAAGACCATGGGGGAGGGGAAGGGAAAAAAACAGAGAGGGAGGGAGGCTAACATAAAAGACTCTTAAAAACTGAGAATAAACTGAGGGTTGATGGGGGGTGGGAGGGAGGAGAAAGTGGGTGATGGGCATTGAGGAGGGCACCTGTTGGGATGAGCAGTGGGTGTTGTATGGAAACCAATTGGACAATAAATTTCATATAAAAATAAAAATAAATAAAATGGAGCTTTCTGACTGTGACAAACATCATATAATCTTAGAGTTTTTAAAATAATTTTGATTAATAAAATGAAATTTTGTTGACATTATAAGTAGCATTTACTCACAACAAGTACCAGAAACAGCAAAACTCCTACTTTTGTATCTTCAGTCAAATCTACACATATAAAAGTGCATATATATGAGACTTTTTATTTTTATTTTATTTTGTTATTTTATTTTTTAATTTTTTTAATATTTATTTTTGAGAGAGAGAGACAGAGAACAAGCAGGAGAGGGGCAGAGAGAGAGGGAGACAGAATCTGAATCAGGTTCCAGGCTCTGAGGTGTCAGTACAGACCCTGATGTGGGGCTTGAACTCATGAACCACGAGATCATGACCTCAGCTGAAGTCAGACGCTTAACCAACTGAGCCACCCACGCACCCATTTTTGAGATTTTTTAAACCTCATGTTGTTGTATGTGAAAACTGACAATTTAATAGAAGTAAAGTATCTTTGGCCAGGTATGAAATTTTCAAATGTTTTTACATGCAGATCACAGATACAGCTCTTTTCTGGGAAATTGTTATGATCTGATTAGCACCAGAATGAATTCAACATAATGCACTGCCAAAAAAGAACATAAAGTTTCAAGTAAAACTGAGTGAAATAATATTTGTAAGACTCTCATACTGCAAATACAATTCCTAATATGATTATTTTATATGCATAAAGTTATTCACTTGCCAGTTACCTTGACCCATTTTCTAATGGCACCTTCTAATTGAATAATTAATTTCAAACCAATAATTATTGAAATTAGTAGAGACATTAAAGTAGAAAAATACTTCACAGAGAGGTTCAAAGAAACAGTAAGACAGTGGAGAAGAACATAGACTGTAACAAACAATAGCAAAACTGTGCAGCAGGATGTGTTTAACAAATGTGACCTGCATCCTTTGCATCTCTTAGCAATACTTGCTTCCTTTGCTACAGATACAGGGCCTTTGGACAAATCAAGCCTAGTCTGAAGTAGAAAAATTAATCTGATAAATTTATTCATGCATATTTCTTAATGATTATACATACACTTCTAACTCTTTTTTGTCATCCTTTCAAAATTTTAGTCATAGACACTCAACATAGGAAAGAATCTTAAGGATCATCTAGTCCAGTACTTCCAAAAATTTCAATTCCCCACACCAGTAAATTTCCTTTTATTTCATAAATGAGTTGCCAACATGTTTTGCTAATTAAGACATTTTAAATTTTTTCTAACACCATCATTTCAAAAAGGAAAAGATATTTTAATAGCAAAAAATGAATAAATTTAGCTGCATAAAGTTCACATTTTTTACATTTTTTTTTTCAACATTTATTTATTTTTGGGACAGAGAGAGACAGAGCATGAACGGGGGAGGGGCAGAGAGAGAGGGAGACACAGAATCGGAAGCAGGCTCCAGGCTCCGAACCATCAGCCCAGAGCCTGACGCGGGGCTCGAACTCACGGACCGCGAGATCGTGACCTGGCTGAAGTCGGACGCTTAACCCACTGCGCCACCCAGGCGCCCCCACATTTTTTACATTTTATTTGTTTTTCTCAAAATGCCAACATTTGACTCTTCTCTCTCATAGTCTTACATGCATTTACCCAGATATTTGAACATCTCACATGACAAAGAATCTTCTATGTCCTGAGATAATTCATTGCATTATTGATCAGCTGTGACTCTTAGAAAGGTTTTGTTTGTATTTAGACAAAATATGCTTCCTTTTAACTTCCATCTATTGATTTAATTCTGCTTCTTGTAGTCTTAACAGTCAAGTTGAATCCTTCATCTATATAATAGTTCTTTAGACATTTGAAGACCTCAATTTTGCTCCAACTCCACCCCAAGCCTTCATTACATGAATGAAGCTAAATATCTTCCATTTTCTTTAGCTGCTCTTCATGTGCGTGGCCTAGCTTCATCTTCATCATCTTGGTCACAGACTTTATAACTTCAAGTCTTTTTTACAATGACTGACTTGACTGATTGACTGAATATTTATACCCTCTGAATAGAATTCAGCTTATGAATGACCCTATTCAAGTGTGGCACTAATAGCTGGATTAGATCTTTAGAGGACCCACATATCAAGAAGGTTGGTTTCATTTCTCTGCACCTCTAAATGTCATGTAAAATAAAGCAGAAGTAAATATAAGCTAAAATATTAATTTTTAAAATAACACAAAAGTAGATGAGGGCTGGAATTTAGATTAAGCACATAATGGTGGCACCTGGAACTGAGCCCAGTACTCAAGGTGTAGTCTGACATACATGGAACAAAACGTAGTTATTATCTCAGACACAAGGCCTTGATCACAAGGAGCAACCACAAGTTTTTTTCCTTAAGTAGCCAATCCAATCAACAAAATAGTAAACTCAGCAAAATGACTTAATTCAGTAATTCTTTGCTAAGTAGTTTGAATGAATCCAACAACTTTTCTGGTTGTAACATACTTAAGACACAGTAATAGACTTCTCTATGGTTTAATTCCTTGTACATGTTTAAAAAATCATCTTCATCAACTTTATAACATTAGCTATGAAAAAGAATAATACTTTCTAACTTTTAACTCTAATCAATGTAGTATTCATTTATCTTCCTCTGGGCCTGCTGCCGAATTTTCCTCACTATGAACACTTTGGTGTGAGAAGAACTATTACATTGAGTAGATTTCTCTTTAACTTTTCAGCAGAGTTTGCAGTGGATAAAAAAAAAAGGAAAGAGCCTTTCCACTTTTCTTCACTCTACCTTCTGTTTTCTACCACTCTAAGCTCTGGAAAGAAAAATAAATCCCACTTCTTTGGGTTGGTTATTTTGCTTTGTTTTTCTTCTTCTTTCTGAAAAGATATAAAGATCATACCACTTACTTGTTCTGTTTCATTGAATGTACTACTTTCAATACACTGTAATTTATTTAAGAAATTAATGTTTATTTATTTTTGAGACAGAGAGACAGAATGCGAGTGGGGGAGAGCAGAGAGAGAGAGAGAGGGAGACACAGAATCAGAGGCAAACTCCAGGATCTGAGCTGTCAGTACAGAGCCCGATGCAGGGCTTGAACTCAGGAGCCATGAGATCATGACCTGAGCTGAAGTCAGGCGCTCAACTGGCTGAGCCACCCAGGGGCCCTAATAGAGTGTATTATTTTTAGTTCTTATATTTTTAATTTTATTTTTTATTTTGTTTTAAACTTGCATCCAAATTAGTTAGCATATAGTGAAACAATGATTTCAGGAGTAGATTCCTTAACGCCCCCTACCCATTTAGCACATCCCCCCTTCCCACAACCCCTCCAGTAACCCTCAGTTTGTTCTCCATATTTATGAGTCTCTTATGTTTTGTCTCCCTCCCTGTTTTTATATTATTTTTGTTTCTCTTCCCTTATGTTCATCTGTTTTGTCTCTTAAAGTCCTCATATGAGTGAAGTCACATGATTTCTGAAATAGAGTGTATTTTAATAGAGGGTATAAGATAGGTGAAGGGCAGGAAGAAAAGATTTAACTCCATTTACTCATTACTTTTTGCTATTAGTAATTTAATAAAATAAAATAAGGTAGCTTACAGCATGAGATTTTAAGGTGAATAGAGATGATTTGGAGAAGGCAAAAAAAAAAACACTACAAAAGCTTCTGGTAGTGTACAAATTTTTTAGGAGTAATTTTAGAGAAAATTTTTCATACTATTCAATTGTCAAATTATTGCTGTCAGGAAAGGAGCATGGCACAGTAAAAATCTTAAAAAAAAACCTAGATTTGAATATCTTGCCACTTTCTTAGACCTCAATTGGTACATGTTCCAAATAGAGAAAATGATAATACTGGCTCTTACAACCTCACAGAGTTTGTGAATTTTAAAGGAGATACAGGATGCCTTTCCAAACCACCCTCTCTCCAAGCAACATAAGCCTGTCAGAGTACACAGTCTTGTAAGAAGCACGTATTTCTTTGTGGTATTATTTTTTATTTATATTAACAATTTTTGTCATTGTTTTAAACGTCTATTATTCCTCTCAAGAATAAGCTCCTTGGGAGCAGGGAATGTCTGCTTTCTTGTATACTAGTGTATTTCTGACAAAGAGTGGAGCACATGGCATAAAGTAGCCAATGTATAAATATGTGATAAATGAATGAAAACACTTTGTGAACTTTATGGCAACTTACTGATTTTTCTATTGCTATATTCTCTTCAAAGTCATGACAAAGCATAATCAGACTGATTTTATCACATACACAAAGAAGAAACTAAAATTTTTGGAAGTTTTATATATATATATATATATATATATACACACACACACATACATATATATATGTGTATATATATATATATATGTATATAATCAAGTATACACTGTGCTATAGTTATCTGGGATTTTAAGTGACTTTAAAGAATGGTACCATTCCAAGTGCTGAATAACTAAATTCTGATAATAACTAATTTTCTTTCCCTGCACCCTCACTTCCTTACCTGTTTCTGGTTTCACATATTGGAGGACCTTCATTATGGCAGCAATCTAAAGGGCTCAGTGACCAAACTTAAAAGATTAATTTCCCCTACTTCTGAGAATTGTTTTACATAAGTTATATCTATAAGCCACCATACTCCCTCTATATTCCCTCTCTGCCCTCCCCGAACCCCCCACCAGTATGCACACACAGATGCACTCCATTCTAATAAAGTCCAGAACAGGTCCAACAGACAAAAGATTTTAAAAACACTATTTCTGCTTACAATGTGTTGAGCTTTACTATTGTAGAGTACAATTACATAATGGGCAACATTAACATTATGCAATAATGTAAAATATATATTATATAGAAAATTATTTTCCCTGAAAGTTGGTAAAATATAGTTATTTTAATTTGCACAGACTTAAAGGGAATTCTAAAGTTTAATCTGAATACAGAGTCACAATGGCCTCTAGTAACCAGTTTTGTAGCTTAAAGGAAAATATCCTCATTTTTATTTTTTATAGGGAAAAGCATATACTCATAAACCATATTTAACTAGGGAATGTGTGAAAGATTTATATAGCATAAAGAGAGTAAATGTAACTTCCTTATTTAAAATTAAATCTGGAGGGGTGTCTGGGTGGCTCAGTCAGTTGAGCGACTGACTTCGGCTCAGGTCATGATCTCATGGTTTGTGGGTTCGAGCCCCATGTCGAGCTCTGTGCTGACAGCTCAGAACCTGGAGCCTGCTTCTGATTCTGTGATTCCCTCTCTCTCTGCCCCTCCCCCACTCATGCTCTGTCTCTCTCTGTCTCAGAAATAAATAAACATTAAGAAAAAAATAAAAATAAATTAAATTAAATTAAATCTGGAGTAAGGGTCAACATGGCAGAGAAATAGGGGGATCTGAAGTTACCTTGTCTCTCAAACAAAGCAGTATTGAGGCCAAAGGACTTTGAACTCCAAGAATCTGGATGGCAAAGTAACAGACATGCTTCCAGTGATCCACCAGGACAGTCTGGCCATAGGTGTGTGGTTGAGAACTGGGAGAGATAAAATGAATGGAGAGGAGGGATCCGCTTCTGTGGCGAGACAAAGGGAAGAGAAAGGGAGGCTGGGGAAGCATAGAACTGTATCTGGACAAGAGAAAAGCCACAGACTGGAACGGAGAAAGATCTAATCTCTGCCTGTGGGGCTTTCTCTGGACTGGGGCCAGTTGCCCTGTTCATGCACCTGGAGTGCTGTAGGAAGAGGATATATATTCAAAGGAGCAGCACTTCCATGAAACCAGGGCAGATGGAGTGGGAACCTTAAACACTTCGGGGTTTAAAACCCAGCCAAATGCCAAGGAGGTGCCGGTGTCAGTTGGCAGAGCAGGACAAACCACTTGGGTTGCACCCGCAGTACAATGAGGATGGCTTGAACAGAGTGTTTTGGGACACATGGTCCAGGGAGGAGAGACTGAGGTGTTACCATTTTTCTCTCCATCACCAACAAAGTGGATCTTCAGGGAAGGGACAGTAGGCCCACAGTGGAGGTTGGATCCACCTACACCAAGCCACATCTCTCTGCTCCTGGTAAATTCATATCTACTGGAGCGGGATTGATGCTGACAAACCAGACAGCCCCTCCTCCAGACCAGTGCTGTTGCATAGCCTGATTTAATTTGTGGACAGTTCTTATTATATAGATATATTCTTCCTTACTTTTCTCCTTATCTCTTCTCTCCTCTAATTTGGTTACTCTGGTTGTTGGTTTGTTTAAGCACACATATTTAATCTATTCTCTTGATATATATTCTATATCTCCTTCTTTATATTCCTTTCTTTCTCTCTGGATTAAGCCATATAGTCTCTCTGCTCAATTTTTATTATCTTTTCTTTTTCCCTGCCCCTGTTATTTGTCCCTCTGTATGGGATAAATCTTCCTCCATCAACACTGCCTCCACCCTGTTGTTTACCTATAGCTTGTGTTTCTGGTTTTTGTTTGTTTGTTTGTTTTGTTTGTGTGTTTGCTTGTTTTTGTTTTCTGTTTTTTGTTTGTTTGTTTGTTTGTTTTCCTTTAGGGTTGTTTCAAGGAACAAATCAAAGCATACCTGGGGGAGTATCCAAAACATCACTACAAGTAGGGAGATAAAGTAACCAAAATCACAAGAACAGAGAGTAAGTAACACTCTAAAAAAAAAAAAAAAACACACCTCCTGAAGAGTCAGGCCCTGGAGGGCCAGTGTATGACCCCTCTATAATATAGTAGTGCTCACAGGAGCAGGGTACATAACAATCTTTTAAAATACATAAGGGACAAAAATCTCGCTGAAATGATGAAATGAGATACTTTTCCTCAAAAGCAATTCTAAGAAATGACAGCTAAAGAATTGATTAAACCAGATATAAACACTATAACTGAAGAAGAATTTAGACTAAGAGTCAAAAGATTAATCACTGGGCTTGATAAAAGCAAAGAAGGCAGCAGAGAATCTATTGCTGCAGAGATAAAGGAACTAAATAATAGTCATGGTGAATTAAAAAATGTTGTAAACATGGTGCAAAATAAACTAGAGGCTTGACAGCGAGGACTGAAGAGGAAGAGGGGAGAAAAGGTGAAATAGAAGATAAAATTATGGGAAAATATGAAGCTGAGAAAATGAGAGGTAAAAAAATTCTGTACCATGAGGGGAGAATTAGAGAAATAAGTGAGTCAATGACAAAGAACAATATCCATATCATGGAGTTGCAGAACAAAAAGAGATGGAGAAAGGGGCAAAAGGTGTACTTGAACAAATCATAGCTGAGAACTTCCCCAATCTGGGGAAAGAAACAGACATTGAAATCCAGGAGGCACAGAGAACTCTCCTCAGAGGTAACTTCTGCTTGACATATCATAGTGAAACTGGCAAAATACAAAGATAAAGAGAGAATTCTGAAAGCATCTAGGGATAAATGGGCCTTAACTTACAAGGGTACACACATAAGGGTAGTAGCAGACCTATATACTGAAACTTAGCAGGCCAGAAAGGAGTGGCAGGAAAATTTCAATGTGCTGAAGAGGAAAAATACGCAGCCAAGAATCTTTTACCTAGGAAGCTTGTCGTTCAGAATAGATGGAGAGATAAAGGTTTTCCCAAACAAAACTGAAGGAATTCATCACCACTAAACTAGCCCTACAAGAGATCCTAAAGGGGCTTCTGTGAGCGGAATGTTGCAAAGACCACAAACTGCCAGAGACATCACTACAACCATGAAACCTACCGATAACACAATGACTCTAAATCCATATCTTTCAATAATAACACTGATTGCAAATGGACTAAATTATCCAATCAAAAAACATAAGGTATCATAATGGATTTAAAAAAATGACCCATCTATTTTATGTCTACAAGAAACCCATTTTAGACTTGAGGACACCTTCAGATTGAAAGTGAGGGGATGGAGAACTATCTATCATGCTAAGGGAAGTGAAAAGTAAGCTGGAGTAGCCATACGTATATAAGACAAACTAGGTTTCAAACTAAAGGCTGGAACAAGAGATGAGGAAGTGCATTATATCATAATTACAGAGTCTATCCATCAATAAACAATTGTAAATGTTTATGCACCAAATTAAGGACACACAAATATATACAACAATTAATGACAAACATAAGCAAACTTATTGGTAAGAATGTGGTAACTGCAGGGGACATGAATACTCCATTCACAACAATGGACAGATCATCTAGGCAGGAAATCAATAAACAATGGCCCTGAATGATACACTGTACCAAATGGACTTGACAGATATATTTAGAACTCTATATCCTAAAGCAACAGATTACATATTCTTCTTAAATGCACATGGAACATTATCCAAGACAGATCACATACTAGGTCACCAAACAGTCCTCAATAAATATAAAAGAATTGTGAACTTACCATGCACACTTTCAGATCACGATGCTATGAAACTTGAAATCAACAACAGGAAAAAGTTTGGAAAACCTCCAAATGCGTGGAGGTTAAAGAACATCCTACTAAAGAAAGAATGGGCCAACAAGGCAACTAAAGAAGAAATTTTAAAAAATATATGAAAACTTGGGGCGCCTGGGTGGCACAGTCGGTTAAGCGTCCGACTTCAGCCAGGTCACGATCTCGCGGTCCGTGAGTTCGAGCCCCGCGTCGGGCTCTGGGCTGATGGCTCGGAGCCTGGAGCCTGTTTCCGATTCTGTGTCTCCCTCTCTCTCTGCCCCTCCCCTGTTCATGCTCTGTCTCTCTCTGTCCCAAAAATAAATAAACGTTGAAAAAAAAATTAAAAAAAATATATGAAAACAAATTAAAATGAAAACACAACATTTCAAACATTTTGAGATGCAGCAAAAGCAGTTCTAAGAGGAACAGGCCTATCTCAAGAAAGAAGAAAATCCTAAATACAAAATCTAACGGCACACCTAAAGGAACTGGAAGCAGAACAACAAAGAAACCCAAAAGTCAGCAGAAGAGTATTAAAAAAAAACAAAGCAGAAATAAACAATATAGAATCAAAAAAAAATATAGGACAGATCAATGAAATTAACAGTTGGTTGTTTGAAAAACAAAACAAAATTCATAACCCCTAGCCAGAGTTCTCAAAAAGAAAAGAGAGAGTACCCAAATAGGTAAAATCACGAATGAAAATGGGTTTGTCACAACTAATCACTCAGAAATACAAGCAATTATCACAGAATATTATGAAAAATTATATGCCAACAAACTGGACAACCTGGAAGCAATGAACAAATTCCTAGACACCCACACACTACCAAAACTCAAATAGGAAGAAATAAAAAAATTGAACAGACCCATAACTAGTGAAGAAATTGAGTCAGTTATCAAAAATCTCCCAAAAAATAAGAGTCCAGGACCAGATGGCTTCCCTGGGGAATGTTACCAGACATTTAAAGCAGATTGAATACCTATAATTCTCAGGCTTTTCCCAAAAAAAGAAACAGAAGGAAAGCTTCCAGAGTCATTATATAAAGGCAGCATTACCTTGATTCTCCAAACAGACAGAGACCCCACAAAAAAAAGGAGAATTAAAGGCCAATATCCCTGATGAATACGGATGCAAAAGTTCTCAACAAGATACTAGCACATCAAATTCAACAGCATATAAAAAGAATTATTCACGATGATTAAGTGAGATTCATTCCTGGACTGAAGGGCTGGTTCAATGTTCACAAATAAATCAATGCGATACATCACATTAATAAAACAAAGGATAAGAACCATTTGATCCTGCAAATGGATGCAGAGAAAGCATTTGACATAATACAGCATCCTTTCTTAATAAAAAACCTCAAGAAAGTTGGGA
Organism: Prionailurus bengalensis; assembly: GCF_016509475.1. Lineage (NCBI taxonomy): Eukaryota > Metazoa > Chordata > Mammalia > Carnivora > Felidae > Prionailurus > Prionailurus bengalensis. The sequence goes on from NC_057361.1 coordinate 69,299,655, forward strand.
TAGAAGGAACGTACCTAAATATCATAAACACCATATGTCAAAAACCCACAGCTAATATCATCCTAAATGGGGAAAAACTGAGATATTTCACCCTGAGATCAGGAACATGACAAGGATGTCCACTCTCACCACTGTTTTTAACACAGTGTTGGAAGTCCTAACAACATCAGCAATCAGACTACAAAACAAAATAAAACACATCCAGGTTTTCAAAGAATAAGTCAAACTTTCACTTTTCACAGACAACAGGATACTCTACATGGAAAGTCTGAAAGACTCCTAAAGACTGCTATAACTTATACAGGAATTCAGCAAAGTCACAGGTTACAAAATCAATGTAGAGAAACCAAGTGCATTTTTATACAGCAATAATGAAGCAAAAGAAAGAAAAATCAAGAAGTTGATCCCATTTACAATTGCACCAAGAACCATAAAATACCTAGGAATAAACCTAACCAAAGATGTAAAATATCTGTATGCCTAAAACTACAGAAAGATTATGAAAGAAATTGAAGACAACACAAAGAAATGGAAAACCATTTTATGTTCATAGATTAGAAGAATAAATACTGTTAAAATGTCAGTACTGCCCAGAAAAATCTACACATTCAATGCAATCTCAATCAGAATTGCACTGGCATTTTTTCTCAAAGCTAAAACAAACAATCCTAAAATTTGTATGGAACCACAAAAGACCCTGAATAGCCAAAATATTATTGAAGAAGAAAACCAAAGCTGGAGACCTCATAATCCCAGACTTTAGCCTCTACTACAAAGCTGTAATCATCAAGACAGCATGGCATTGGCACAAAAACAGACACATAGACCAATGAAATAGAATAGAGAACTCAGAATTAGACCCACAAATGTATGGCCAACTAATCTTTGACAAAACAAGAAAGAGTACTCAATGGAAAAAAGACAGTCTCTTTAGCAAATGGTGCTGGGAGAATTAGACAGCAACATGAAGAAGAATGTAACTAGACCACTTTCTTACACCATACACAAAAATAACTCAAAATTAATGAAAGGCCTAAATATACGACAGAAAACCATCAAAACCCTAGAGGAGAAAGCAGGCGACAACCTCTTTGACCTCAGCTGCAGCAATTTCTTGCTCAACACGTCTCCAAAGCCAAGGGACTTAAAGGAAATAAAATGAACTATTGGGACCTCATGAAGATAAATGGCTTCTGCTCTGCAAAGGAAACAATCAACAAAACTAAAAGGCAACCAATGGAATGGGAAAAGAAATTTGCAAATGGCATATTGGATAAAGGGTTAGTATCCAAAATCTATAAAGAACTTACCAAACTCAACACCTGAAAAACAATCCAGTGAAGAAATGGGCAGAAGACATGAATAGACACTTTTCCGAAGAAGATATCAAGATTGCCAACAGACACATGAAAAGTAGCTCAACGTCACTTATCAACAGGGAAATACAAATCAAAACCACAATGAGATACTACCTCACACTGGTCAGAGTGGCTAAAATGAATAATTCGGGAAACTACTGATGATTGAGAGGATGTGAAGAAACAGGAACCCTCTTGTACTGTTGGTGGGAATGGTGCAGTCACTCTGGAAAACAGTGTGGAGGTTCCTCAAAAAATTAAAAATAAAACTACTTTACCACCCAGAGATAGCACTACTAGGAATTTATCCAAGGGACTCAGGAGTACTGATTCATAAGGGCACATGTACTCCAATGTTTTTAGCAACGCTTTCAACAATAGTCAAATTATGGAAGGAGCCTAAATGTCCATCACCTAATAAATGGATAAAGACGATGTGGTTTATATATACAATGAAATGCTACTTGGCAATGAGAAAGAATGAAATCATGCCATTTGCAGCAACATGGATGGAAGTGGAAGGTATTATGCTGAGTGAAATAAGTCAGTCAGAGGACAGATATCATATGTTTTCACTCATATGTGGATCTTGAGATACTTAACAGAAGGCCATGGGAGAAGGAAAGGGGAAAAATAATTACAAACAGAGAGGGAGGAAGGAAAACCATAAAAGACTCTTATACAGAAAACAAATTGAGGGAGGATGGGGGAGGTGGGGAAGAGGGGAAAATGTCTGATGGGAATTGAGGAGGGCACTTGCTGGGTATTGTATGTAAGTGATGAACCACGGGAATCTATCCCAAAACCAAGAGCACACTTTATACACTGTATGTTAGCCAATTTGACAATAAATTATATTTAAAAAAATAAATAAAAATTAAATTAATTTAAATTAAAATAAATTAAATTAAATCTGATTGAATTGGCAGTCATGTTATTAGAGACAGAATAAATGTGAATAATTCATTACTTGTTTCAAACCTAATTTAACATAAATCTGCCCTATGACACATAATAGCTTGTTCTCTTTTACAGGTTATTTGATAGCAAGTTCAACAGTGTAGGTTAATGACAATGTGAGCTGCATGATAATGGCTCTCCAAGGAAATTAGCCTTTAGGGCAGTTAGGCATATATGAGCCTTTATTCAAATGGAAAAAAATACTCAAAAAATTTTTTTCCTCTCTCCTAAGACTATCAGCTAATATACAGAAAGGAAATTCAAACAGGTAGGTGGGCTTGGAAAAATAACATAAAAATAATATATTGACTCTTCTGATCTAACCTGAAAATATTCAGCATCTTGAGTGCTGAAAAGCATGAATTTATTGTATATAACAAAATGTATATTATGTGTTGATCATCTGTTACAAAACTATGCATTAAGAGGAATGGCAGTCTGATTTGATTTGGTACCAAAAATAGAAGATTTAATCAGGAAGCACATAAACTGTTTTACTTGTTCCCTATATGATAAACATATCAACATATGAATATGAACTCCACTAGCTCAATGGTTTGCCGAAAATAAATCTATTGAAATATATTAACTTTACCATACACTTAACTTTACCATGCAATTCATTGGTAGACATTAACATAGTAGTGTTTTTCTCCAAAAACATGTATTAAGCTTGCAATTTGAAATTTATAAAAATAAAAAAGTATTTGAAATTTATTGGAGACATTATTATTTCCAGCCTATGGAAAAATGTTTGTACTAGAAATGTGTAAACAGAAATGTATAAATTAAATTCAAATTAAACATACATATCATGTTTCTCAAATCATAGAGTCAACTCTTTCAAAACCTTAACTATGGAGATACTGGCAAATGGCCACCCACCTTTATATAGTGTTAAAAAATCTCTCACAACATGACCCTTCCTTCTGCGTTGCTGCTGTTCATTGGTAGTTTGAATGGATTAATTTAGTTTCTCTTTTCTCTAGGATCTGTAGATTTGCAACTTTAATTCCTGCTTATCACAAGACCTTTGTTTTCCTTGAAAAGTTTGTGTGAGGAAGGATAAAGAATTTTTTGAGAAGTTTGCAATAATTGTATTAAAGGACAGTGCCAAAATTCACTCTGAATAAAAGCTTGAGGGGTGCCTTGGTAGCTTAGTAGGTTGAGCATCTGACCTTGGCTGAGGTCATGATCTTGCAGTTCATAAGTTTGAGCCCTGCATCAGGCTTTTTGCTGTCATTGCAGAGCCAGCTTCAGATCCTGTCTCCCTTTCTCTCTACTCCTCCCCAATTTCACTGTCTCTCTCTCTCAAAAATAAATAAACATTTAATGAAAACTTGAGATGGTATAGATAATCATATATGACTCATGCAGTTAGATACATTTTTATGCTTGTAAAACATTCTACTATGCTTCTGAAAATGGATTCACATATCTCTTTGTTTGCATTAAAAGTCTGACTCAGAACATATCCCTGGTCACTGAAATAAAAGTTAAGTTTTTATTTCAATTTTTTGGTGTGTTTTGAATAATCTTCTACATATCTCAAATTTCATTACTTACACTATTATATATCTTCAGGATAAAGAAGAAAGTTTTTGGTAAAAAAAAAAAAGGTTCCTGGTAAATTTTCCTACACATATTAAGAAAATCATGAGACTGAAGGGGTTCTTGCAAGTCACTAATATACAAAGAATAGTGTTTCTATATATATTGGCAAGTTCACATTCCCAACATGTCTAGTTACCAATTTGACTATGTTCTTTTATTTTTCTTCATATGGTGGGTTATCCATTAACAGAACAGAAACAAACAAAATTAGTGTATGAATAAAGTACAAACAAGAACCTTAGAAAAAATAATGTTCATTTAATAGCATGAGAAAAACAGTGTAGGAATAAAACCATGGTAATGCTACTATGTAAGCTACTTTTATTCCACTCAGTGTTCAATAAGTTGTTATTTAAAACAGTTTTTGAATGAAAAACTGTATATGAATGTTATCTAACACTGTACAACTTATAAGTGCTTTTTGAATCATTACTTGCATCTATCAATTTTTTCCTTAAAACTTCCTGTTATGAATAAACAGATTTTTATAAATTTTATAAATTATGAATTACAACAGAATATTGAAAAACTGTTCTCAGAGATTTAAATATTAAAAATAAATTAATAACTGAGAGTAGTCTAGATAGGAGAGCAGTAAGGGGACCCTGGGCTTGTCTTGTCCCTTGAATACAGCTAGATCAACATCAATTCATTCTGAACACCTACGAAATTGATCTGAGGATTAAGAGAACAATCTGCATAGTTTGAGGGAGAGAATGTCACTGGTAAATGGTGTGGGTAGATGATTGGGGGAGAGAAGAGCCTCAGTGCTGCAGAGGGGAGGGAGCCATTTCCTTGAAGAGGAGAAGGAGAGAGGGGGAGAGAGAGCAGCACATAGGGTTCATCCAAGAAAAGCACTCCCCCAAATCCATTGACTTGAGAATCAGGAGGAACTGACTATTGCAAGGTTTTCAAACAGTGGAGTACAAATTCTGAGCTTTTGGAAGTTCACGCCATTCAATGGAATCAATGGGGGGTGGTGATGTTTTTGGGAAGAAGGAGGGGAGGTCCAGGAGTGGACAACAGACAAGAAGGGGTGGGGATCACCTGGGCCATACTAGGAGAGTATGTTCTCCTTCCTGGGGTGCATTTGGAAGAGGGTATATTGAATCTCCAAAGGCCAAAGACTTGGCTGCTGCCTTTGAGCAACCATTCAACAGTACGGGGGAGTTAAAGTGATCCCCGATTTTTGCTGTGCCTCTCACCATAAATTGCAGGGACCTGTGCAGCCATGCAATTGCTTTTCTGGGACAGAACAGTACTAGGTGCTGTGAGGCTCTCCTCCAGAGAAAGTGAGTGGGTCTCTGCCTTGATTGGTCCTTTAAGATTTGGAGTTTTGAATCCCAGTTGCATGCCAGAGATGAAACACAGGATAGCTGTGGTGTCAGGTATGCTCAGGACCAAGTCACAGAAGGGTTGAGGCAGGGTTCTGGCAGAAGCCTGGGACACAGGAGGGAAGATTGGTCCCTTGTCTGTGAAGGCTACCTGAACAGTGACAAGCTTGATCTTCCCTACTCGGGGAGGAGACGGGGTGGGGGGGGTGATGCAGGGTGGTGAAACCATCTTCCCCTCTGACCACCAAAAAAGCCAAACTTCAGCAAGCAACACAAAACCCCCATTGAAGGCTGGTGTTTCTTCCTACACCAAACTCCCCCATCTCCCCCCACCCCTGTGCCCTACAGGGACAGGGTTACTAGTGCAGGTCTCATTGTGAGCCAGAGAAGCAGGCCTCTTCCCCAGAATAACAAATCAGGTTGCTTTACCCCAACCCCCACCCATGCACCAGGTCTACTGATTGAAGAGTGCCCCAAAGCATCAGCTTCAGTTCTGGTAGAAATGTGACCAGGCTTTTTTTTTTTTCTTATTTTTTTCTGTTTCCCTTTCTTTTTCTTTCTTTCTTTCTTTCTTTCTTTCTTTCTTTCTTTCTTTCTTTCTTTCTTTCTTCTTTCTCTCTTTCTCTCTTTCTTTCTTTTACTTGTTTCTTGCTTTCTTTTATTTTGCAGCCAGGATTAGTTTTTTGTCTGTTTGGGTTCATTTTTTGTTGTTGTTGTTCTTTTTCCTTTTCTGTTTTTGGATCATGTTTTTTTTTAAAATAAGTTTTATTTAAAAAAAAATAAATCAAAGAACACCTAGTTGAAGGTCCAAACATTTCCCCACTGTAAGCAAGGAGGAACTCTGCAGAGGATTTATCAGAAAAAAAAGAGCAGCCAAATCACAACAACAGAGTGCACACAGCATACCCCAGAAACATTTCCTGAAGAACTAGGACCTGGACAGTGTATAAACACTTCTTAATATAGCAATGCACTCAAGTGCAGGAAACACAAGAATCTTTCATAACATTCAAAAGACACAAACTTAGACAAAATGACAAGACAGAGGAATTCTCCTGCAAAGAAAATCAAGAAGAAACCAAAGCCAAGGATTTTCCCAAAACAGATACAAGAAATATATCTGAACAAGAATTTAGAAAACCAGTCATAAAAATACTAGTTGGGCTTGAACAAAGCATAGAACACATCAGAAAAACACTTTATGTAGAGATAAAGGACGTAAAATCTAGTCACCCTAAAATAAAAAGCGCTATAATTATGATGCAAAACCAATTTCATGTAATTAAAATGAGGATGGAATAAACAGAGGAATAATTAAGTGATATGGAAGATAAAATTATGGCAAATAATCAAGCTAAAAAGGAGTGGGAAAGAAAACTATTAGATCATGAATATGGACTTAGGGAGGTCATCAATTCCTTCAAGTGAAATAAAAACTATATTATAAGAGTCCCAGAAGAAGTGTGGGAAAAGGGGGAAGAAGTTTTCTTAAAAAAAAATATAGCTCAGACCTTTCATAAACTAGGGAAGGAAACAGGCATTCAAGTATAAAAGGCACAAAGAACTCCCTTAAAAATCAATAAAAACAGGTCAACACCATGACTTTTCATAGTTAAACTTGCAAACTAAAGATAAAGAGAATTCTGAAACCAACTAGTGAAAAGGATTCTTAAACTATGAGGGTAAACACATAAGATTAGCAGCACACCTGACCACAGAAACTTGGCAGGCCAAAAGTGGGTGGCTTGATATATTCAACATGCTGAATGGGAAAAGTGTGCAGCCAAGAATGCTGCACCCAGCATGGCTGTCATTCAGAATAGAAGGATAAATGGTTTCCAAGGCAAGCAAAAACCAATAAAGTTTGTGAACATTAAAATAGTTTTGCAAAAATTATCAAAAGGGAACTTTTGAATGGGAAAGAGAGAACAAAAACAACAAAGACTAGAAATGAACAGAGACAATATACAGGAACAGCAGAATTTACAAGTAATACAATGGTACTAAATTAATATCTATCATTAATTACTCTGAATGCAAATGGACTAAATGCTGCAATCAAAAGACATAGGATATCAGAGCGGAATAAAAAAAAAAGACCCAACAATACGTTGCTTATAAGAGACCCATTTTAGACACAAAGACACCTCCAGATTGAAAGTGAAAGGGTGTAGAAGTATTTATCATGCTATTGGACATCAGAAGAAACTTGAGATAGGCAAACATATATCAGACAAACTAGATTTTACAGCAAAAACTGTAATAAGAGAGGAAGAAAGGCAGTACATCATAATAAAAGGGTCTATCCAACAAGAACATCTAACAATAGTAAATAATTGCCTGCAACGTGGGAGCACGCAAATATATGAATCAATTAACAAAAAGCCCAAAGAAAATCATCGACAATAATATAAAAATAGAGGGGGAAAGCCCACTTACAGAAATGGACAGGTCATCTAAGCAGAATATTAATAAGGAAGCAATGGCTTTGAATAACACACTGGATAAGATGGGCTTAACAGATATATTCAGAGAATTTCACCCAAAAGCAGCAGAATGCACATTCTTTTCAACTGTACCTGGAACATTCTCCAGAACAGATTACATACTAGGTCACAACAGGTCTCAGTACAAAAAGATTGAAATCATACCATGCATATTTTCAGAAAACAGCACTATGTAACTTTAAGTCAACCATGAGGAAAAAAATGTAAAGACCAAAAATACAGGAAGGATAAAAACATCCTACTAAATAAATAAATAAATAAATAAATAAGTAAATAGGTTAGCCAGGAAATTAAAGAAATACAAAATGCATGGAAGATGGGGAACCTGGGTGGCTGAATCAATTAAGCATCCAACTCTTGATTTCAGCTCAGAAAATGATCTTACAGTCATGAGATCTAACTCCATGTCAGACTCCTCACTGGATGTGGCACCTGCTTGGGATTCTCTCTCTCTTCCTCTTCCTCTGCCCCGCCCCCATTCTCTCTCTCTCTCTCTCTCTCTCTCTCTCTCTCTCACACACACACACACACACACACACACACACACACACAATTCATGGAAGCCAATGAAAATGCAAACACGACTGTCCAAAACGTTTGGGATACAGCAAAGACAGTCCTAAGAGGGAAGTCTACTGTGATACAGGCCTTCCTCAAGAAGGAAGGAGTGTCAAGGCACCTGGGTGGCTCAGTCAGTTAAGTATCCAACTCCTTACTTTGACTCAGGTCATGATCTCACAGTCGTGAGATTGAGGCCCTCATGGGGTTCTGGGAAGGTCATGGAGTCTATTTAAGATTCCCACTCTCACTCTCATTCTACCACTTACCCGACCACTCTCTCTCTCTGTCTCTCTGTCTCTCTCTCTCTCAAAAAAAATGAACTAAAAAAAAGGATAGAAGAGTCTCAAAACAGAACCTAATCTTACACATAAAGGAGCTTGAAAATAGAAAATAGAGTCCAAAACCCTCAGAAGAAGGAAAATAAAGGTTATGGCAGACTACTATATATATATATATATATATATATATATATATATATGACAGTAGAACAGAACAATGAAACAAGTTGATAGTGTTTTGAAATAATTTACAAAATTGGTAAATCCCTAGCCATATTTATGAAAAAGAAAAGAACCTAAATAAATAAAATAATGAATGAAAGAGGAGAGATCACAACAAACACCAAATAAATAGAAATAATAAAGAGAGAAGATCACAAGAAATTACATGCCAACAAGTTGGGCAACCTGGAATAAGTGGAAAAATTCCTAGAAACATATAAACTACCAAAATTGAAACAGGAATAAATAAAAAATGTGAACAGACCCATAAGCAGCAAAGAAATTGAATTGGTAATAAACATCTCCCAACAAACAAGAGTCCAAGCCTTAGTGGCATCCCAGAAGAGTTCTACCAAAGATTTAAAGAAGAGTTAATACCTATTCTTCTAAACCTGTTGCAAAAAGTAGAAACAGAAGGAAACCTTTCAAACTCATTCTGTGAAGCCAGCATTACGTTGGTTCCAAAACCAGACAAAGACCCCACTGAAAAGGAGAATTACATACCAATATCCCTGATGAACTTGGATGCAAAAATTCTTAACATGATGTTAACAAACCAAACCCTACAATAGATTGAAATAATTATTAACAATGATCAAGTAGGACTTATTCGTGGGCTGAAGGGGTGGTTACATATCTATAAATCAATCAACATGATACACCACATTAGTATAAGAAAGGATAAGAACCACATGATCCTCTCAATAGATTCAGAAAAAGCATTTGACAAAATACAGGATCCTTTCTTGATAAAAACCATCAAGAAAGTAGGGATATAAGGAGCATACCTCAAATCATAAACCCATGTATCATCCTCAATGGGGAAAAATTGAACTGTCAGGAACATTACAGGGATGTTCACTCTTGCCACTGTTGTTCAAAATAGTACTGGAAGTCCTAGCCTCAGCAATCAGGCAACAAAAATAAATAAAAGGCATGCAAATTAGCAAGGAAGAAGTCAACTTTTTACTCTTCACAAAGGACATGATACTCTACATGGAAAACCCAAAAGACTCCACCAAAAAACTACTAGAATTGATACGTGAATTCAGCAAAGTAGCAGGATATAAAATCATTGTACAGAAATATGTTGCTTTCCTATATAAAAATAATAAAGCAGCAGCAAGAGACATCAAGGAATTGATCCCATTTACAATTGCACCAAAAACATAAGATACCTAGAAAGAAACCTAACCAAAGAGGCAAAGGATCTGTACTTGGAAAACTGTAAAACTCTGATGAAATAAATTGGAAACCATTTCATACACATGGATTGAAAGAGAAAATATTGTTAAAATATCTGTACTACCCAAAGATCTCTACACATTCAATGCAATCTCTATTAAAATAATACCATCATTTTTCACACAGCTAGAACAAACAATTCAAACACTTGTATGGGTCTTTCGTATATGGCTTTTATGATCTCGAGGTATGATCCTTCTATCCCTACTTTAAAACTGAGAGCTTGGGGCACCTGGGTGGCTCAGTCGGTTAAGTATCCGACTTCAGCTCAGGTCACGATCTCGCGGTCTGTGAGTTCGAGCCCCGCGTCAGGCTCTGGGCTGATGGCTCAGAGCCTGGAGCCTGCTTCCGATTCTGTGTCTCCCTCTCTCTCTGCCCCTCCCCCGTTCATGCTCTGTCTCTCTCTGTCCCAAAAAGAAATAAACGTTAAAAAATTTTTAAAAAACCTGAGAGCTTTCCCCCTAATGTCAGAAACAAGACAGGGATGTCCACTGGCCACTGTTATTCAACGTAGTATTGGAAGTCTTAGCCTCAGCAATAAGACAACACAAAGAAATAAAAGGCATCCAAATCAGCCAGGAGAAGGTCAAATTTTCACTCTTCGTAGATGACATAATACTCTATATGGAAAACCCAAAAGGTTCCACCAAAAACTTCTAGAACTGATTCAAGAACTCAGCAAAGTTGCAGGATATAAAATCAATGCACAGAAATTGAATGCATTCCTATACACCAACAATGAAGCAACAGAAAGAGAAATCAAGGAATTGATCCGATTTACAATTGCACCAAACCCCATAAAATACCTAGGAATAAATATAACCAAAGAGGTGAAAAATTTATACACTGAAAAGTATAGAAAGCTTATGAAATAAATTGAAGAAGACACAAAAAATTGGAAAACTATTCCATGCTCCTGTATAGGAAGAACAAATTTTGTTAAAATGTCAACACTACCCAAAGCAGTCTACACATTCAATGCAATCCCTATCAGAATAACACCAGCATTCTTCACAGAGCTAGAACAAATAATCCTAAAATTTTTATGGAACCAGAAAAGACCCCAAATAGCCAAAGCAATCTTGAAAAAGAAAACCAAAGCAGGATGCAGCAAATCCCGGACTTCAAGCTATACTACAAAGCTGTATTCATCAAGATAGTATGGTACTGCCACAAGAACAGACACTCAGATCAATGGAACAGAATAGAGAACCCAGAAATGGACCCACAAACACATAGCCAAATAATCTTTGACAAAGCAGGAAAGAATAGCCAATGGAATAAAGACAGTCTCTTCAGCAAGTGTTGTTGGGAAAACTGGACAGCGACATGCAAAAGAATGAACCTGGACCACTTTCTTACACCACACACAAAAATAAAGTCAAAATAGATAACAGAGCTAAATGTAAGACTGGAAACCATCAAAATCCTCAAGGAGAAAGCAGGCAAAAACCTCTTTGATCTTGCCTACAGCAAATTCTTATTCAACACGTCTCCGGATGCAAGGGAAACAAAATAAAAAATGAACTACTGTGTATTATTAATTTTGTGGAAATAAAATATTTATGCCTGAGAAGACAAAATCATTCCAAAAAATTTTATTTTCACCTATCATAAAAAGGAAGTAGTATGTATATATATATATATATATATATATATATACACATACTATATATGTGTGTATATATATACATACATATATGTATATACATATATATACATATATACATGTGTATATATATATATGTATGTATATATATTTACACATACAGAAAGAATATTACTCAGCAATCAAAATGAATCAAATCTTTCCATTTGTACCAACATGGATGGAAGTAGCTTGTATTATAGTAAGCGAAATGAATGAGTCAGAGAAACAAATACCATATGATTTCACCCATATGTAGAAGTTAAGAAACAAAACAAATGGTTATATGAGAAGTGAAGAAAAAATATAATAAAATAAAAATAGAGGTAAACCATAAGAGACTCTTAACTATAGAGAGCAAACTGAGGATTCCTGGAGGGGAGTTGAGTGGGGTAAGGCTAAATGGTGACTGGCATTACAAATGGTACTTGTTTGGATGAGCAATAGGTGTTACATGTAAGTTATGAATCACTAAATTCCATTTCTGTTATCAATACTACACTATATGTTAAGTAACTGGAATTTTATTAAAGTTTGGAAGAATAATTAATTACTTAATAACTTATTACATAGCCATAAAGAGCTCTTATAATGAATTGACTGAAGTTATTATTTATGCCTAAATAATTGGTTTGAAATATCAGTTTGTAGTATCTTTTGAATGATGTAATATGAAAACATTCAGAAATCAGCATGTACAAATTCTAACAAGCATAAAGCTTCTGAATACTAGTTTAACAAAGGTACTCCCAAATATATACACATCAAGTCAATTCTTAGTTCTTCCTCTATGTGGTCTTTTATAACTGTTATTATCACTTTTTTTTTGTTGTTCTGTATATTGGGCTTGGTTTAAGGGAATTTGTCAAGTGATCCCTGGACTCCAATCTTTAGGCCAGTTGTCAGGCCAAACTAATTTCTGTATAAGCCCACTGTGCCTCAGATATCATCTAGCAAATGCAGGATTAATGAAGACCCAGCACAAGTATCTCTGTATAGCTTTCTGGGGATGGATAAACAGGAAGGGATAACTTGAAGAAATAAAATAAAATGCAATATAATAGAGACAATATGTTTTTGATTGTAATGATACTCAAACTAAAATAATAAAATATGATAAACAATAAGTTATTATTGATCATTAGATACCAATACTTTTATCTAACCAGTTACACTGCTCTACACATAAATATGAAATATTTGCTTAATTATCCACTGGTTTCATTACTTTAATAGACTAAAACAACATGCTATTTAAAAAAATAATCAGTCTCCTGGCAGTTAAGATGGTGGCATGTTAGAAGTAGTCTATGCTTACATCATCCCTAGAACACAGATTTTAGGACTAAAATCTAAGGACTGAGAGATCAAACTGCACAACTAGAAGGAGAAAAGAAGCCACATTGTGGAAGGTAGAAAGTACAGAGATGTGATTTGGGGGAGAAAAGAAACACAGGTGCTGCAGAGGGGAGGGAGACCTGATCACAGAGAGAGGACAGAGAGAGCAGCATACAGTAGATTGCACAAGAAAAACGTTTCCCCAAAATTGTTGACTCAGAAAATGGGAGGAGCTGATTATTGCAAGTTTTTTATAAGCAGCAGAGCTCAAAGTCTGAGGTTTTTAGAAGTCAATTCCATTAGTGGGGTAGATTCTGGTGGGCATATTGATAGTACTGTGGAAAAGGAAGACATAGGCATGGGAGTGGATAGTGCAGTCTGTGGATGCCCTTGGCCCCACAGGGGGACATAATTCCCCTTTTTGGGGTGCATTTGGGAGGTGTGGCACTGCTTCTTAGTGGACAAAACCAAAAGCATTGGGAGCCATTGAGCTGCTCTATTCATTAGCATAGGTACAGAGGCAACTGCTGAGGACAGCTAATCTGGATACCCATTTTTTGCTGTGCTTTACCATAAACTTCAAGCCCCTGCAAGTTTGTGCAACTACCTTTAATGACAATGCAGCACAAACCACAGTGCAGTGAAACCCTTCCCCAGAGGATCAATGGGGGTCTGCACCACACCAAGTCCCTAAATTGGGAGTTTTGGAAATTGGCCCACATGCCTGATATATAAAACACAGGAGCACTGCACCACCAGTTAGGCAAATGACTCAGACAAGGGTAGGGTGAGGGCAGGGAACTGAGGGATCTATGGGACTTACAAGAAGAAAATATTCACTCTTTCGTGAGGTCTTCCTGAAAAGCAGGAGGCACAATCTCCCCTCTCCAGGTACCAGAATGATGCCAGTTTTATTCCCCACTGATCAGCACTAATGGACTTCAGTTAGCATCACAGCACTCACAGTGGAGGCTTGAGCTACTTACACCAGACCCCACTTCCCTGTGCTCTGGAGGTGCACCTCTACTAGAGCAATCATGCCTCACAGCTAGTGGAGCAGCAGGCCCTTCTCCCAGAAGACCAGGCAACCCTCCTCCCATCACACCAAATCTACTGGACACATAGTGATGAAAAACTTCACCTCTAGTAGAAATTGCATCTAGCCTCTTTTATCAAGCCAACCAAAACACACATAGTTAAAACCTGTGATGCACTGGACAAGGTCTAAATACTCCCCACTGTAAGCAAGGTGATACTCTGCAGAGAACTGACCCACATCAGAGTTCACACAGCATAAACCATAAATATGTCCTGAAGTATGAGGCCATGGACAGTATATGATCTCTTCTTAATATAGCCATTATATTCTGGAGTAGGAAACATAGCAGGTATTCCTAACAAACAGAAGACAGAAACAGAGGCAAAATACCACAATGGAGAAATTCATCCACAAAAGAAAACAAGAAAAGGTCAGGGATCTAATCAAAACAGATACAAGTGGGGTGCCTGGGAGGCTCAGTCAGTTAAGCATCCAACTTCGGCTCAGATCTTGATCTCACCATTCGTGGGTTCGAGCCCCATGTCAGGCTCTGTGCTGACAGCTTGGAGCCTAGAGCCTGCTTTAGATTCTCTCTCTCTCTCTCTCTCTCTCTCTCTCTCTCTCTCTCTCCCTCCCCCCCGTTCATGCTCTCTCTCTCTCTCTCTCTCAAAAATAAATAAACACAAAAAAATTCAGAAAACAGATACAAGTAATATGTCAGGACCAGAATTTAAAAAACAATAATCATAAGTATACTGTCTTGGCTTAAAAAACGCATAAAACACACTATAGAATCCCTCATTGCAGAGATAAAAGAACTAAAAACTAGTCAGGATGAAATTTTAAAATACTGTTATAATTGAGATGTGAAACTGAATGGAAGCAATGACATGGAAGATGGACGAAACAGAGGAACAAATCAGTGATATAGAGAACAAAATTATGAAAAATTATGAAGTTGAAAAGAAGAGGGAAATAAAGTTATTGGGTCACAAATGTAGACTTAGGGAACTCAGTGACTCCGTTAAGGATAATATGCATCATAGAAGTCCCAAAAAAAGAAAAGAAAGAAAAAGGGACAGAAAGTTTATTTGACAGAATTATAGCTGAGAAATTACTTACTCTGGGGAAAGAAACAAACATCCAAATCCAGGAACACAGAGAACTCTCAAAAGGAGGCCAACATCAAGACATACTGTAGTAAAATTCACAAAATACAGAGATAAGGAAAACATCCTGAGAGCATCAATAGAAAAGAAATCTATAACTTACAAGGGGAGACAAATAAGGTCAACAGTAGACCTCACCACAGAAACTTGACAGTCCAGAAAGGGCTGGAATTATATATTCAAAGTGCTGAATGGAAAAAAAAAATGCAGTCAAAAATACTTTATCTAGCTAAGCTGTTGTTCAAAGTAGAAACAGAGATAGTTTCCCAAACTAAAACTAAAGGAGTTCATGACAATTAAACCAGCTCTGCAAGAAATATGAAAGGGGACTGTCTGTGAGGTAAAGAAAGACCAGAAGCAGCAAGACTAGAAAGGAACAGAGAACATCTCTGGAAACGATGACTATACAGGTCACTAATGACACTAAATTCATATCTATCAGTAACCATTCTGAATGTAAATGGAGTAAATGTTCCAATCAAAAGACATAAAGTATCATAATCAATAAAAAAAATAAGACCCATCTATATACTGCCTACTAGAGACTCATTTTAGACCTAAACACATCAGCAGATTGAAAGTGAGGAGATAAAGAACCATCTATCATGCTAATGGACACCAAAAGAAAACTAGAGTAGCAATACTTATATGAAACAAAGTGTATTTTAAACCAAAGAGTGTAACAATAAATGAGAAAAGTCATTATATCAATTTAAGGGTCTATACATCAAGGAGGTTGAACAATTGTAAATATTTATGCCTCTAACTTTAGAGCACACAGATGTGTAAAGCATTTAATAATAAATATAAAAAACTCATTAATAATAATAGAATAATAGGGGGTTTTTAACACTCCACTCATAGCAATGGACAGACCATCTAGTAGAAGTTCAACAAGGAAACAGTTGCTTTGAATGACACACTAAACATGATGGAGTTAACAGAAATAGAACATTTAATCTTAAAGCAGCAGAATACAAATTCTTTTCTACTGCACATGGAAAATGTTCAGGATAAATCACATATTAGGTCACAAATAAGCCCTCAAAAAACACAAAAATATTGAAATTATACCAAGAATATATTTAGACCACAATTCTATCAAATGTGAAGTGAACCACAAGAAAAAAAATGGAAAGACCACAAGTACATGGAGATTAAAGAATATCTTACTAAAGAATAAATTGGTTAACCAGGCAATTAAAAGAAGAAAAAAAATCAAGGAAGCATATGATAATGCAAACACAGCAGTCCAAAACATTTGGGATGCAGCAAAAATGATCCTATGAGGAATTTATATTGCAATACAAGCCTACCTCAAAAAACAAGAAAATTCTCAAATGCACAACCAAACTCTACATCAAAAGGATCTAGAAATGGAACAGCACATAAAGCCTAAAGCCAGCAGAAGAGTAGAAATAAAAGATACAGAAACAAAGAAACAAACAAAAGAAATTAGAACATTTCAAGGAAACTAAGAGCTGGTTCTTTGAATGAATTAATACAATTTATAAACCACTAGCCAGACTTATCAAACAGAAAAGAAAAAGGACACATATAAACAAAATCACAAATGAAAGGAGAGAGATCGCAAACAATAACACGTAAATAAAAACAATTATAAGAGACTATTGTGAAAAATTTTATGCCAACAAACTAGGCAATCTGGAAAAAATGGATAAATACCTAGAAACATACAAAGTACCAAAACTGAAGCACACACAAAAAAGAACATTTGAAAAGTCATATAACCAGCAAAGAAATTGAATTAGTAATAGAATTCTCTCAGGAAACAAAATCCCAGGGCCAGATGGCTTCCCAAGGGAATTTTACCAGACATTTACAACAGAAGTAATACCTATTCTTCTCAAACTGTTCCAAAAAATAGAAATGGAAGGAAAACTTCCAACTTATTCTATGAGGCCAGACCTATCTTGATTCCAATATCGACAAAGACCCCACTAAAAAGAGAATGATAGGCCAGTATCACTAATGAACATGGATGCAAAAATTCTCTCAACAAGGTACTAGCAAATTGAGTCCAACAGTGCATTGAAAGAATTATTCACCACAATCAAAGGGGATTTATTTCTGTGCTGCAAACGTGGTTCAGTATTTGCAAATCGATCAACATGACATTAATAAAAGAAAGGCAAGAATCACATGATCTTTTCAATAGATGCAGAAAAAGCACTGACAAAGTACAGCATCGTCTCTTGATAAAACGCCTCAACAAATTGGGAATAGAAAGAATGTATCTCAACATCATAAAGGACATTTATGAAAGAACCACAACCAGTATCATCATCTATGGGAAAAGACTAAGAGCTTTTCCTCTATGGTCAGGAAAAATACAGGGATGTTCATTCTCACCATTGGTATTTAACATAGTACTGGAAGTCCTAGCCTCAGCAATCAGGCAACAAAATAAACAAAAGCATCCAAACTTGCAAGGAAGAAGTCAGACTTTGGCTATTCTCAGACAACATGGTTCTCTATGTAGAAAACCCAAAATATCCCATCAAAAATTACTAGAACTGATACACGAATTCAGCAAAGTCACGGGATACAAAATCAATGTACAGAATTCTGTTGCATTTCTATACACCAATAATGAGGCAGCAGAAATAGAAATCAAACCATCCATCCTATTTACGATTGCAACCAAAATCCTAAGATACCTAGGAATAAATCTAACAAAAGAGGTAAAAGATCTGTGTTCTGAAAACTATAGACCACTTATGAAAGAAACTGAAAAGGACACAAACATATTGAAAAATAATCCATGCTCATGGATTGAAAGAATAAATATAGTTAAAATGTCTGTACTACCCAAAGAAATCTACACATTTAATCAATACTCCAGAGCTAGAAAAAACAGTCCTCAAATTTGTATGAAATCACAAAACATCTCAAACATCCAAAAAATTTTTGAAAACGTTAAGCAAAAGTGGAGGCATCACAATTCCAGACTTCAAACTATATTACAATGGTGCAGTCATCAAGATAGTATGTTATTGGCACAGAAATAGACACATAGATCAGTGGAACAGGATAGAAAATCCAGGAATTGACCCACAACTATATGGTCAACTAATGTTCAATGAAGCAAGAACAAATATCCAATGGAGAAAAAGACACTCGCTTCAACAAATATTTTTGGGGAACCTGGGAAACAGCATAGAGAAGGAAACTGGGCCCCTCTCTTACACTATACACAAAAATAAATTCAAAACAGATGGCAACCTGTGAGAAAGAAAACCATTAAAATATTAGAGGAGAACACAGGTAGCAACATGTTTGGCAACTTTTTAGCAACATTTTACTAGACATGTTTCTAGAAGCAAGGAAAGCAAACGCATAAATTAGCTATTAGGATTTCGTAAAGATGAAAAGCTTCTGCACAGTGAAGTAACCAATAAACAAAACTAAAAGACAGCTACAGAATGGGAGAAGATATTTTCAAATGACATATCTGATAAAGAGTTAATATCAAAAAACTATATACAACTTATCAATCTCAACACCCCCAAAACCAAATAATCCTTTTAAGAAATTGGAAGTAGACACAAATAGACATTTTTTTTCCCAAAGAAGACATACAGATGGCTAAAAGAAACATGAAAGGATGTTCAACATCACTCATCAACAGGGAAATACAAATCAAAACCACAATGAGAAATTCCTCACCCAATGGCTAACATTAACAATACAGGAACAACAGATGTTGGAAAGGATGTGGAGAATGGGGAACCTTCTTACACTGTTGGTGGGAATGCAAATTGGTGCCGCCACTCTGGAAAACAGTATGGAGATTCCTCAAAAAGTTAAAAATAGAACTGAGACCCAGAAATTGCACTACAGGTATTTATCCAAAGGATACAATAATTCTGGTTCGAAGGGGCACATGAACCCCAATGTTTATAGCTGCATTATCATCAATAGCCAAATTATGGGAAAAGCCCAAATATCCTTCTACTGAAGAATGGATAAAGAAGTGATTATATGTGCAGGAGCATGCACAGACACACAGACACACACGCACATGCACACTCATACACACAATGGAATGTTAGTCATCAAAAAGTATACCTTGGTTTTTGCAACAACGTGGATGGAATTAGAGTGTATTATGCTGAGCAAAATAAGTCAGAGAAAGATAAATACCATATGAACACAGGGAAAGTAAGAACAATAGAAAAAGAGATGATGTCTAACCAGAAAAGGCTCTTAAGCATAGAGAACAAACTGAGGGTTGCTAGAGGGAGGTGGACAGGGGATGGCTAAATTGGTGATGTGTATTAAGGAGGGCACTTGTTGTGATGAACACTGTTATATGTAAATAATGAATCGCTAAATTCTACTTTTGAAAACAATATTACACTATATGTTAACTAACTAGAATTTATTTTTTTTAAGTTTATTTATTTTGAGAGGGGGAGAGGGGGGAGGCTGTGGAGGGGCAGAGAGAAAAGGCAAGAGAGCATCCCAAGCAGGCTCTGCACTGTCAGCTCAGAGACCAATGTGGGGCTCAATCTCACAAACCTTGAGATCATGACCTGAGCCAATCTCAAGAGTGGGATACTTAACTGATTGAGTACCTTGGTGCCCCTTAACTAACTAGACTTTAAATAACAATGTGGAAAAAAAGAAACAACTTGTTTACCTTGTTATTAAAATTTATTTATTTTGTAAATAAAAATGAGACATTTTCAGTTACTTTTTTATTGTTGGCACCCAAACATTTTCTGTAATTCAATATTTAAAGTGTTAAAAGGTCCCTGTATAGATTAAAGTCTACATAGGCAGAGACTGGGTTTATACAAAATCGCATAGACATTTCAGGCTTAAACCCTATTTTGCTAATTTCTTCATAAACTTTGTGGAATGGGTGTGTGTGTGTGTGTGTGTGTGTGTGAGAGAGAGAGTGGATATTTAGTATCCCGAAATATCCAGATAGATTATATGAGGAATCTGAATTTCTCAGACAATTGTCTCTGGTCTACTTTGATAGGAAAATAAACTGATGTAAAATGCTCACCTGGAGAGTCTGTCACTAACATACTGTTTAAAGTTGGTTTAAAACAGTAATTATCTGTATCTTTATTAACTCATTATTAATAAAGATAACCATTCTCATCCTTTGTGTCTTAGGAGAATTTTTTTAGAATAAAATCAGATGATATAGCTAAAGTGGAAAAATATATTGGAATCAATAAACATTTTTTGTTACTTATTGAATCCAAGAACTGGAATATTGTTTTAGTTCTCATATTTTGAATTATGAAAGCATAGTATACAAGGGAGACAGTATGATAGAACACTCTTCTTAGAAGTTCTTGATCTAGCTTTATGTACACAGGAATCAACTGGGAATTTTGTTAACATGCTGTTTCTGGAGGAGTAGATCTGGAGTACACTTGAAATAGTGTGTTTTGCATTTCTAACAAGGTCAAAAGTGATGAGATGCTTGCTGCTGCTCATCTAGAAACCACAGTTTAAGTAGCAAAAATATTTAACATTTATGGATCTCATTGCCCTTATTGACCATATATAGCTAATAATTTCAAACTTATATATTTCAAAGTTTGTTGGGAATTTGTTTTATATGAATATAAGTTGAAGGCTTCCTTTTAGGTAAGAGTCATTTGCAATTCACAGAAATAACCTGAGTGGCTACCATCTGTTCAGCACTGCTAGATGCTGTATGACTAAATAAAAAATACCTGCTCTCAGTGTATATAATCCAGCTATATTAAAGATTGGTCTAAATAAAATCTCTATTAATTTACACCTTAATTTACATTTTTCCTCAATACAACCAGTATATTCTGATTGTTTCATACTATGCTTTGCTGGTAAATGTTGTGTTTGCTGGTTATTTAATTTTTTGTGCTACCCACAGTGTCACATCTACAGACACATTACACTTGTAAGGTTTATTTGCATCATTAACATTTTCTTCCATATTCTTAAACTTAGACCAAGAATTGGCAAATATTTTATGTAGGGGAACATACTGTTAATGTTTTGTTTTTGGCAAGCCACAGAGTCTCATTTGCAACTATTCAATGCCATCATTGTAGCACCGGAGCTGGTTATAGTTCGATAAAACTTTACTGAGAAAAACTAGATGGCAGGCTATATTTGGCCCACAGATTGTAGTTTGCTGATTCTTAGGTTTAAAAAATCAACAAAACAAAGGATCAAATCTTTATTTGTAGAACTTGCTATTTCCATAGTGAAAATACTCCCACTATGTCCAGTTTCAAGCTAGCAACATGATAACACTGACAGAAGAATTGGGAAGTGATGAACAGTGGCACACCATTATATAGTATTCCCACTAGGCAGGTGCAATAAATGTAAGTAATCTTAATATCACAGATAATACCAAATTTAGTAAAAAATAATTAAGAATTGAGATGTACTTGTTACCTTTGGTTTTCTTATAAATTACTTAATTGTAAGTTTATATTATTTAATTTTTAATAATACTGATTTAACATGCAGCTCACAAAATTTCTGGAAATTTAACACTTGGCTTTTATTAGCTAGTTATACCATTAATTGACAGAAATATATTTCATTGTGCATTTTCACATCTCAGCCACTTATGTTTATACCACATAGATGAAAGCTTTGAGTGTAGAAAAGAAATTGGATGTGCCTACTTCTACACCACTCTCAGCTCATCATTCATTTCCTGTTTCTTTGGAACACAGAGAGCAGAAATATTGAAAAAGGGTAAATGGAAAAAAGAAAGGAACATAGATGAGGGAAGAAAGTGAAAGTTGGCAAAGATGGAAAGTCCACATTCCAAACTTTCTGTCTCATCACTAGTATAAAGAAAACCCAATTAACTGAATGCATAACTATTCATGCCTATATAAGTGAGGAATGCAATAATCTATCTGTCCCAAATAAATGTCCTCCAAAATCATGGTGTATTGCATTTCAGGGGAAATGCAAGAAATAAGAGGTGATAACTGAATTGTGTTGGTCCAAACTCAAGTAGATCATAATGAGGTGAAGGGAAGTGGGGAGGGAAGAAACAGCATCATTAATCATGAGGTCAGAGGTTCTAGGACAGTCAAAACTTGCACTACAGGGTGTAGAGAGAACAGTATTAAATTATAAAGGGCTCTTTGCTAGAAAATCCTTTTGTTTTCATATGCATCACTGTCGTATGTTTCAGTCATATAAGACTGACTTGGACAGAATAACTTATAACGGGAATTATTTTCACCATCTCAGTCTCATTGGAAAATATTTAAATTTCTTCCATTTTCTTCATAACTGAATTTGGAAAATAGGAACAACCCATGGCTTTGTGTCTGGCACAAATATCTCTATGGTTGAATATTTTAAGCCACATTCATCATCAAAACAAAGAAGGTTTCACATTTGATGCCTTCTCTCTGCAACAAGCCACTTTGACATTAATAAAAACCAAAAACTTCAAAAATAGTTATAAACATATGTGTTTAGCCAAGTAGGTTTCTGACAATATAGGATGTAAAATAGCCTAAAATAACAGTAACCAACATGGATTTCAAAGAAATTAATATGCAATTAGTATGACATATATACTATATACATTTTTATTTTATTTATAAAAATATAAATTAAAAAAATATATTGAAAAATATAAATTAAATAATATAATCAAAGGAATTTTTTCACTGATCCTTAGATACATTCCCTACATAATGGGAAACAAACATAAAGAGTGGTTTGGCACGCAATAAATTGTCCACATTGTATCTAGTCAAGCTGTGGAACACTTCTGAGAAATACAAAAAACGTGTGGGTCATAGAACACCTGTATGGTTTTGCTGAATTACTATTTTTAAGAAACCCATTCCAAGGCAAAGGAGAAAAAAAATCACAAAACAACTCGGAAGCTTTTATTATTTTTTTTTAATTTTTTTTCAACGTTTATTTATTTTGGGGACAGAGAGAGACAGAGCATGAACGGGGGAGGGGGAGAGAGAGAGGGAGACACAGAATCAGAAACAGGCTCCAGGCTCTGAGCCATCAGCCCAGAGCCCGACGCGGGGCTCAAACTCATGGACCGCGAGATCGTGACCTGGCTGAAGTCGGAGGCTTAACCGACTGCGCCACCCAGGCGCCCCAGAAGCTTTTAAAGTTTATGAATAATACTTGTAAAGGGAACCAGGAATGGACTGCCAAATTATCAGACAAAATGCTAAAACAAGGTTTAACTTCTTGTGAGAAGCCCCTTCAGATAATCTATCTTTCTGAGAATTAGGGTATCCACACCTGAATACTGAATAATCAGATAACAGTAAATTACTTCCATTATCTTACCTCATTTAAGATTGGAGAGCCATTGTCATCATGGTATAAATTCAGACCCACCTCATTTCTTGCTGAAATAACAAGCTCCTAAATGACTTAACTCCTCTGGCTTTTCTGGTATCCCATTCTACTCTACACACTGATATCAGAATCATCTCTAAAATGCCAGTTTTCTTGTGGCTGTCTCCTGCTGAAAAGTTTTTAATGGCTCCCCATTGTTCACATGTTAATGTCCAATATCCTTAGCTAAAAGGAAGTCAAAATTACTTTTCTGCAATTATTTCCATCCCCCATGCCTTCTTCAGTCCTACTCCTCTCTTCTGTGTCTGGTAACTCTTTGTCATTTATGGACCAGGCCAAATGTCACTTCCCTTATGAATCTTCCTATGATTTCTCCCAAATGAATTAGTCATTCTCTCCTCTGAGTTCCCATGAAACTTAACCCACGAAATATGTGGAATGGGGAGTCCACAAGAGAGAAAAGGAGTACTTGTAGATAAATGGATTTCACCAATAAGGTGCCTAAGTAGCTGCCAACTGGAGCCCCTACTTCAACCAAAGCACACTAAATCTTATATTTTATATACATTCTACATAAGATCTTATTTAAAAAAATGTTACAGCTCAAAAAATGAGACATAATAAAACACAAGTTTAGTGGGAAAAACATAGCCTTTGGAACCAGAGAATACTAACTTTTAAATAATCACTTTTCCACTTACTAGATGTATGGCTTTGGGCAAATAAATTCTTCTACCTACTTCTGCAACACCATCATCTGTCACATACCTTACTGACACTTACACTTCAGTTGAGTTGAGCAATTAGAAGCTTCCTAAAATTTCACACTATTTTATACCATATTCAAACAAGCCAGTCCATGTTTCTGGAATGCTTTTAGACTAGTAGCTCCATGTAAACTCTTATTCATATTTCAAGACCCATTGAAGTGTTACTTTCTTTCTTAAGTCTAACCCCAGGTAGAGCTCAATAATTTCATGTCTTTGACCTCATTTTGTGATATACAAACTCTTATTGTTGTCATTCTTTGTGTTTCATGTATCCAGAGCTGGGTAAGATCCAATATAACCCTATTAATTGTTATACTATAGAAATACTATATAAAAGGTGGTTAAGATCCAGTGTCTCAAACCAAATCCCATGAGCCTCCTGCCATCTCAGTTCTTGATCTAGGACATCTGCTTCAAACCTCCAATGACCAAGTAATTAAAGGAGTAACACTTGAACTCTAGAACCTTGTTTTAGCTATGACATGTATTTATTTTGATCCTTCAGTACCAGTGCTATTCTGACTGTTAATATCTGAATGTAGTTTCTGTTTATCTTCCTATCAGAAACTGAATCACCAGAGAGCATGGATTGGGTTGTTTATCCTTGTATCTTTGATGATAGAACCCTTCCTGTTCCAGGTGTTAATTATCTAGCTACTCCTTCATTTCAGTATCCCTCTCCTTTCTGGCATCAATTATCCTGTACCTTGAATAGGCTCTCATGAAATCCTTACCTAGGCCTACTATACTTGGACCTATGGTCCAAGGATCAAGTAAGGGTAAGACCTACATACAAAAACTAATTCCTCTTTTCAATTGCACATATGGGAAAGCATAAATATAAATTATGAGTGAAAACATACATTTGTGAATGTATTGTTAAATATAAAATGTACTAAAAATTAACATGGTTTACAAATGCATCTCACAAAACACAGATGCTTAATACATTGCCTTCAATTATGTATCAGTAAGTGTTGCTTTATTTTTCAATCCTTTTGAATAAGTCATTCGAGAAGTATAGGTCTTTTAGGGGTTCTCACTGTTATGCCCACTCCTTATATATTGTCCAAAATGTTACCTCTGGCAATTATACACAGCACCTATTGTATTTTCTGAAAAGATTATCCTATCTCATATATGAAACACTATTTAATACAATTCCTATAATAACCACCAAAATCCTCTTGGAGAGATAGCTGCTCTGAATGAGAAAATAATAATGTCGTAAATCCAAATTAATGTCAAAGTATACAAAACTGGTTGAAACAAGTGTTTTCCTAAACAACAACAACAAAATACTATCATTAATCTAGAAACTTGAAATAGAACTTGATTCATTCCCTGAAAATATAATTAGAGTCCTGAGAATATTCTGGTGGATGCTAGTTTTCACTATGGAATCACTCTATTTTGTAGATTATTTTTTTGGAAGAATTACCTGTATTTATATTAGACAAAACACAAAATAAAATATGATTATTCTAATAATACTAGAATTTTCATTATTTGAAAGTTTCATGTTATGCTGTTTTTATTTATTAATTGATTCATTCATTATACAAACATGCATTGAATATCAGTTCTATGCCTGATGCTAAGAAAAAAAAATAAGCTATAGTGTCTGATACTAAAATGTCCACATTAGCAAACCAAAGTATTCTTTTAAAAAAGTATTTATATGAAAGTCAATTAACTGCTAAGAGTCATCTTTCCAGAACACGGGAAAAAGGTAAAATAAAAATATCCTCTGAAGACATATACTCCTTATAATATCAGATAAGTTGATTTACACTAATTTCCCCCAGATCTTGGTGATTGTAACTAAAAAGCTAGAAAATATTTTTTTTCAATATCCTTAAAAGCATACAAAAGCTAAGAAGACAATGAGAGATTATTGCAGTGAGTTATGGAGTGAGAACTGAAATCCAAAGTCACTTTTACCCTGGGAGCATTTTCAGATCTAAAAAAGGCAGCTGAGATGGGGCACTTGGGTGGCTTGGTCAGTTGAACACCTGATTCTTAATTTTGGCTCAGGTCATGATTTCAGGGTTGTGAGAGGGGGTTCCACACTGGGCATGGAGCCTCTTAAGATTCTCTCTTCCTCTACTGCTTGTGCTCTCCTTCTCTAAAAAAGGAAATAAATAAAATTAAAAATTAAAAAAGCAGTTGAGAGATAAAGCTAAGTACTGAGTGGCTTCCTACTATTAAGCAGAAAAAGTCAAAGTCCAGGATCTTCAAAAGATGGGTATCTGATATATTTTCCCTGATTTTGACTGAGAACACAAGGGCAAGCCAGAAGGCAAATAACATCCACAAAAATTGCAGTCTGAATTTGAAGCCAGAAGATAACAAGCCTTAAACTTGATGATTTGTTACTGTACCAAGGAAACTAATGAAAACAAACTAAAATCATCATTGGAGAAAAATATAGTAATCTGAGGTTTTATATTATTTCTACAAAATGTATTCAATGTTCAAAACACACAGAAAACTAGACACACAAGAAAGCAAAACTCCATAAGCTAGAGACAGAAAAATAAGACAGCAAAAACAGATACATGGAGACGCTAGATAGTAATATGAAACACAGACTATAAAACAATTATACTTATTTTATTCAAAAAAATGTTTAGCTTACAATTTTTAACAAGAAAATGAAACAAGAGAATACATATATATATATATATATATATATATATGAAAAAGAAATTAAAAATACAAACTTGAAAAATACTATGACAGAATTAAGAACTGATTAAATGAGTTTCACCATAAATTATACACCACTGAATATAGGCTTCGTGAACTGGAGAACAAGTCTGAATAAACCATGTAAACCAAATTCCAAAGAGATACTACAATGGAATGTATGAAAGAGAATAAAAAAACAGAAAGGATACAATGTGATGCATTTAATAGAGTCCCAGAAGAAGGGGAAAAAATGGGACATAGTCAATGTTAGAAAAAATTATGGTTGAGAATTTTCTGTAAAAAATACCACTCACATATTCAACCAATGCAACAAATTCCAAGCAGGAAAAAAAATCCACAGCTAGATATATTACAGAGAAATTATAGAAAACTAAAAACATATATTTTCAAATTTGTCAGAATAAAAAAGCAGTTTACCTTCAACAAAATAGCAGTTATGAAGGCACCTGAATTCTCAGTAACTTCAATGGAAACTATAAGACAAAGGGACATTATTTTCAATGTACTTGTGGAAAATAACTGCCAACTCTAGAATTCTATACTCAATGAAAACATCCTCCAAGAAAGAAGACAAAGTAAAGACCATTTTGATACACAGATATGTTTATATCTATGTACCCAAACATGCAGAATACACATTCTTTTCAAAAACACAGGGAATATTTCTTTTTTACAAAGACCATGTGTGTGAACTAAAAGCAAATATCAACATATACCAAATAACTGGAATGATGCAGAATGTGTCACAATGTAAGTATGCTCAAAAAGAGTTAAAAAAATCAGAAACATCTCCATATGTTTTAAAATTAAGAACACACTTTTAAATAATTTATTAGACAAAAAAGAAACAATGGGAAAGTATTTTAACTAATAATGAGAATACTAAGTATCAGAACTTGTGGGGACTCAGTATAAAACATAAAAGAAAAGGAGTAGCTTTAAAATCTTATATTAGGAAAAATATAAAATTAACTAGTTTATAACTCATCTTAAGAAGTTAAGAGATATCAAATGAACCTAATTAGAGTAGAAGGGAAAAATAAAATAAAGAGATTAACATGGAAATAATCCTACCATAAAGAAGACTGAAAAAGGTAAAACTTAGTTCTCAGAAAGGTTTATAATGCAAACAATTCTTACAAATTAGAAAGAAAAAAAATAATAAGTATAAGTAACCAGGATCAAAAATTAAAAAGGGACAAAACCAAAATCCTGCAGTAATTATAAAAATAATAAGAAATTATTATGATTCAATGAATGGCACTCCAAGTAGAAAATTTACTTGAAATGAACATATTCCTAGAAAAATGCAAGTTATCAAAAAATCATAGAAAGACTGAGTAGTTTTATAACTAATAAAGACATTTAATTCACAAGCTAAAAATTCCCACTAAAGTTATTCATGCCCAGGTGACTTCAACACTGAAAGAATTGGCTTCAATCATACACAAGCTATTTCAAGGATTAAAAAAAAAAGATATGTTTCAAAATTTATATATGAGGTTACCATATTGTTGGTAAAATAAATGTCAAAAAAGAGCATAATGACATCAGCAAGATGTGAGAATAGAAAGTCCCAGCAGTAATCCTCTGATAAAAACATCAATATAGCAATGAAATACAGGCCAAAAAATAATAATAATAACCTATTTGAGAATTCCAGAACCCAAATAAGAAGCTGTTGTACTCCAGGAAAGCACAAATCTGAGAACAGTTACACTGGAATCGGTAAGAAAGGCCATTTCAATTTACCCATGTCAACCCCAAGCCGGTATAGGTCAGTACTGGGAGATAATGCCTCAGCTTATGACTTCTACTTTAAAGTAGAAAAAGAAAAGTAGAACATGTGTTTAATGTTCCAGCTTTGAGAGGGCTGCCCAAAGGATAGGTTTCTGTCTCATCTCATTTAAATTGCTGATTAAGCTGACATAGTTGGAAGCCTGTGGACCACTAACAAAAAAGAATGGTGAGAAGCTTGCTACATCTAGCATGATTTAATACAATTGAGAGAAAGAAGGTGCACAACATGAGGCTTATCCCTCAGGAGGGAGGGGGAGAATAGAATGTGTCCAGCATTCTGTATTCATGGAGAATTGTACAAGAAACTAGTACAAGTCTTGCCTGAATCAAGGTGCTGATGGGGAAAAAGCATGGTGTCTGGGGCATCCAAAGAAAGTGGAGCTGCTTGCTCCTTTAAAAATTGTGGTGTGGATAAAGACACCAGAAGGAAAAAAAGAATACAAATTGAAAGAAAAAAAAGTTGGACTGACTGCTAATTGATAAATTGCACAGAGACCCAGAGAAGTTGCTTCTCCCCCAAGTGGTTTCACAGGCCCCCAGAATCTCTAGCCAGGCTGATTAGTGAAAGTCTTCCCCTGTATAAAGTCATTCCATAAAAACTAGAGATATGGCTTTTTCCCTCCATATTCACTGATCTCAGAACAAAGCTCTAAGACACATGAAAAAAAAAAAACAGAAATATGACCAAAAACAAATAAACAAACAAAAAACTAACAACACCTCTACAATATGATCCTTAAGAAATGGAGGAATATAAGTTACCAGACACAGAATTCAAAATACCTGTCATAAATATGCTCTACAAGCTTGAGAAAACAATATGTGAATAAAATGAGAATATCAACAAAGAAATATATATATACACACACATATATACACATATTACATATATATATATATATAAATTTGGAGCTGAAAAATACTAAAATTGAACTGAAAAATTCTCTAGAGGAGTTCAAAAATAGGTTTGATCAAACAGAAAAAAAGAATCAGTGAACTTGAAAACAAGGCATTTGCAATTACCCAGTCAAAGGAATTTAAAAATAGAGAAAGAAAGAATTAATGAAAAAAAGTGAGGAAACGCCAAAGGGCTTATGGGATACCGTGAAGTTGAACAATATAAGCATTACAAGAGTTGAAGAAGGAAAGAAGAGATTAAAAGGGTCAAAAAATTTACATGAAGAACCAATGGCTGGGAGATTTACTAATTTAAGAAAGGAAGTAGGTAAGCATCCATATTTGAGAATAATACCAATAAAAAAGAATCCAAAGAAATCCACAATGAGATACATTTTAATCAAATTGTCAAAATTCCAAGATAAAGAGATAATTTTGAATGTACCAAGAGAAAAGTAACTCATCACATACAAAAGTACCCACATACATCAATCAGTAATTCATCAGTAACAATGTTGCAACTTAGAGGAGATTGGTACCATTTAATTAAAAATGCTGAAAGCACAATACTGCTGACTTAAAATAGTATACTCAGAAAAACTATTTTTGAAAAATGAAAGAGAGACAAAGATTTTTTTTTCAACGTTTATTTATTTTTGGGACAGAGAGAGACAGAGCATGAACAGAGGAGGGGCAGAGAGAGAGGGAGACACAGAATCGGAAACAGGCTCCAGGCTCTGAGCCATCAGCCCAGAGCCTGACGTGGGGCTCGAACTCACGGACCGCGAGATCGTGACCTGGCTGAAGTCGGACGCTTAACCGACTGCGCCACCCAGGCGCCCCGAGACAAAGATTTTTCCAGATAAACACAAGCTTAGGGATTTTATTACCACTAGAACTGCTTTAAAAGAAATGCAAAGGAGTAACTTCATTTGAAATCAAAAGATGCTGAACAACAGTACAAAAGCATGTGAAAGTATGAAGCTTGCTGGTTATGGTAAATATATGGATAAATCAAAGTACTATAATATCATAACAGTGATGCATAAATTATTTTAATTCTTATATAGAAGCTAAAATACAAAAGTATAAAAATACAACTATTAAAATATGTTAACACACAATATTATAGCATGTGATTTGTGACATCAAGAACATAAAGTGTTGTGGAGGAGAAGTACAATTCTAGGATATTTGTATGTGACTGAGGTATTATGAGGCTTCATATACTCATATATCATTCATATCACATCACTCATACTCATTCATATACATCATATTGTTATAACCATATGATGTCATATGATATAAGATGTCATGGGGCGCCTGGGTGGCGCAGTCGGTTAAGCGTCCGACTTCAGCTCAGGTCACGATCTCGCGGTCCGTGAGTTCGAGCCCCGCGTCAGGCTCTAGGCTGATGGCTCAGAGCCTGGAGCCTGTTTCTGATTCTGTGTCTCCCCCTCTCTCTGCCCCTCCCCCATTCATGCTCTGTCTCTCTCTGTCCCAAAAATAAATAAACGTTAAAAAAAATTTAAAAAAAAGATGTCATATAAGATGTCATATGTAAGCCTTACAGTAACCATGAAAAAAATACCTGTAGAAGATACATAAAAGAAATCAGAAAGGAGTCAAAGCATGTAACAACAAAAAATCAACAAACACATGTAAACAGAAAAGACAAAGGAGAAATAAACTATAAGGTAGACAGGAAACAACAAAATGGCAATACTAAATCCTTATGGATCATTAGTTACTTTAAATGTAAATAAACCCTGTAATGAAAAGACATAAAGTTGTTGAATGGATGAGAAAACAAGATCTAACTATAAACTGTCTAGAAGAGCCAAATTTCAGATTTAAGAACACACATAGGCAGGTTCCCCCAGCAGTTTCTGGCTGAGCAGACATCTCTTCCTCACTGCAGAACATAAGAGAGACGAGGCCCCTGGAGGACATGGTGTTTGAGACCCAGGGCTTGGTGACCACCAAGTCCATTGAGAATCTTCAGTGCACCAGAAATGACTATGCACACTGCAACAGCTTCAGATGCCAGGCCATTCGCTGCAAACTCGCACCTGCTCGCTGTCGTGCACCAGGCTTTCGCCGCTCCCACAACCCAGCTAGTGCCATGGTGGCTGTCCTGGGGGTTTGAAATAATGGACAAAAGAAATGCTTAGAAGGAATTGACAGATAAGAATTGGGATCAAGAAACGAAGCAGAAAGAGGTGGGAACATTCTCAGCAGCCACTGAGGAAGTCTTGAAGATTAGAGCCATAAAGAAAGCAAAGCATAGAAATGTTGGATTTGAATCTGATAGTGGCAAAGGCTTTAAAGGTTTTAAGGGATTGTTTGTACCTTCTGGAGGAGGAAGGTTGTCTGGATTTGGTTATGGTGCTGGAGAAAAGCCTCTGGAAGGACTGTCTACTGGTAGCAGCTCTTCTCTCAGTGCTGCAAGGGCAGCAACTGAGACCAATGCAGCCTTTGGATTTGTTGTTACAAATGGCTCTATCTCCTTGGTCGATAAAAAGATTTTAAATGCCAAAACTACAGTCAGCAGGCCTCCTCCTCTGGCCTTAACTGTAGTACAGCCTGCCACAGGAATGCCTATCACAAGCAGTTGGCTGCCTTAAACTGTTCTGTTCAGGATTGAATAGTGAAGCACGTGAATACAAACTCACTCTATGATCTGACGCCTATCTCTAAAGACTATGAGAAGTATTCAGCAGGTGTTGAACAACAACATAGGAGCAGTGGCAACAGGAATTCTGAAACTGAAACTAACAAAATGTCAGTTGCAAGACAGACACCTTCCCTATTTGGGACAACAAAATTATACCAAGAGTCAACATCTTTGTTTCACGGCAACAAAACAGGATACATCTGAAAAGAAGATTGAGAGGGTTTCTGTAAATAAAATGGACCCATCAGTAAGAGCAAAAATTGCCTCATTTAATTTTGGCAAGAAAATGTATAGTTCTATCTTGGGCTCATTACACTTTAGCCCCCTGACTTGATTTTCATTTTCTTCTGGAAACTCCAGTTTATTTGGCAAAGATATTATCCATAACAAAACAGTTTCTTCACCATTTTCCACAAAAAACATCTGAGATACAAGCTGAAGGTGGCAGTAACGAATGCAAAGGCAGAGATGAAGAAGAGAATGATGAGCTGCCCAAAGTACTAGTTACTGAAGTAAAAGAAGATGCTTTTTACTCCAAAAATTGTAAACTGTTTTATAGGAAAGACAATGAATTTAAAAAGTGTGCATATTTTCCATTTAAAACCTATAACAAATAAGAAAATACATCTTTTATTGTGGGCAGACACCAATTTAGGCAACATATTGCTGATTGTTCTGATTCCACCCAAGATGCCATGTACCTGAACAGGAAAAAACAACATACTTATTGTATGTGCTCCAAATCCACCCACAGATAAGAAGAATGCTACCATTCCTGTTACCATGTTAATTTGGGTAGAAATAAGCGAGGTTGCAGAAAAGTTACAAAAAAAATTTACTGGAGAAAAAGTACGCCTGAGAAACTGTTGCCAAGTTTCTGCTCCCACATGGCCCCCTAAATTTGTCAGTGTTTCTTCTCTTCTTACTTTGACATTCAAAGAACTTGTAGATAACTTAAAACTTTTGTGAGGAAGATTAATATGGCCAATAAAACCTTTAAATGTTAAGTGTCAAGAAATTGTATTCTCCCTTGTTAAGAACTGTCTAATGTGTAAAATACATTTGAACAAATTTTGGGGGAAGATTTTTAATGTTTGTTTATTAAACTGGCCACAAGTAATTTCTTAATAGTCTGAAATCAGGGTAAAGATTAGACTTCCAAAGGCTGTTCTTATCCATGGGTTTTGGGGTCTGCTGTCAACTGCTGGCAAGGCTTTCCAACAGGCTCTGTGTCCAGAAGGAAACTTTCCTGTAGACTTCTGTCTGGTGGGCTTGACTGATTTGGGAGAACAACACTCATTCCAAATGAATCATGTTACCACACTGTAATAGAAATATTTTTCCTTTGCTTTACTTTATTGTTATTTTAAAGCTGAACCCTGACTACAGAATGTTCCCCCTCAGCATTAGAGTCTTTCCTTTTTATCTGCAGACATTGGCTTTTAACCCTGTAAGCTGCTTTACCTGATTCCAGAACTGCTTTTTTATTTTAAAGGAAACAAGTAGCTTGTTATTTGGCTTTGTAGATTGGGTTTTGTAGTTTCATTTATGAGGTGCTATAATTCTGTATTCCCCTACAGACAAACATAATAGAGGGGAATTGCCCAGAATAGGGTTTAAAAGCACAAATTTGGTAGCTTCTAGTTTATTGACACAGACAACAAATCCTTGCAAAAAAAAGAAAGTTAAGTAAAAGGTATACTGTAGTATGAAAGAAAGAGAATATATCTTAGTTATTTGTACCATGATGAACCCTATGGATCTAACAGCTACCTATTACTTAAAGTCCTAGGAACTTTTATTACACACGAGCCAACTGAATTAACCAGGAAACACGTAAAAAGCTAGTGGAATTAAAATTGCATGTGTAAATGTTGCCTTTAATTTTAGACAGAAATATATTCTACATTGGATATCTGAAATTTCCATTTAATTTTTTAAGAGTAAGATATTCAGTATGTCCATTTGGAAGGGAGCCATGGTTATGCACAAGAATATCCATGTCACTTCTCCATAGCTGACCTAGTATGCATTGAAGACTTGGGCACATGAATTAGATGCAGATTTTAATGTTTAAATATCCACTTTCATTCCTTATTAACCATTTAATGTTGGTACCAGATGATATTTTTTAAAATCTCATGGTGGTACCAGATGATTTTGTTTAAACACTCATGGTTCATGTCTGAGGTCTCACACTTATATATAAGTGTGTCTTAGAAAAGAGTAGTCAAAATAATTATAGATATTAAGTTACTTTTTAAATGAGGCTATAATTTTTAAATATAAAGAGGGTGGGGAAACAATTTTATGATAAAATATGTTAACTCAAATACTTGAGGTATGGTAGTTGGCCTAATATTTATCGTAAGATTATTGTACTATTTAGTTTTCTGTTTCCAGTGAGGGAATTTGGTCCAGTATGTTGTTCTGGATGAATACACAGAGAGAGGTGTGCTTACGCTTTTATGGCATGTGGTCAAACTCTTACATTGGGAGAGCTAGGGAGGGAGTGGCAACTACATTAGCATTTTCTTTTTAGAGTTGAGAATATTTGTGAGTTTTTGTTATAGGTGATTTATAGTAAGCAGATGGTCAATACTGTTACAGCAAAAGTGGCTCTGTTTCTTCACTTTAGGTTTATCCATCTGTTAGAAGGAAGAGGAAATACAGAGTACAATGTTAAGTCAAGTGTGTCCCACCTTAGCCACATGTCCTCCCATGGTCTCCAGGAGCTGGTACATATCTCAGGCACCTTCGGAATCACCACGGCTGTAGCCTTTGCATGTCCAGTGGGATGTTTGCCAAAAATGGCTTGAAAACATCAAGATTGAGTCATCTCCAAACCCCTTGAAAAAATAGTTTATATCTTTGTAAATTAGTGGATATGTGTGGCTTTCTCTTTCCCTAACATTCCCAGCAAATTGTTGCTGTTAAACTTCACTGTTAAAGTGACAATTACAGGGATAAATGTGATGCATGTGCCCTAAATTACAATGTGATATTTCCTTCATGTCACTTCTGCTTTAAGAACTAGGTGACCCTTGCTTTAATTATATATTAATACATATGTGTGGATTTTACTGTTAAATCTAAATACTTGTATGCTTCTTGAGAGAAGGGGCAACTTTGGCCCCCAAAGGCTCATTTTTCCCCACTGTATTAACAGCTAAATTCTGCCCCATGAGTTTAGTTAGATTTACTTAAAAATTATTAGAAATTAGGATTTAAATGTTTAATAGAGACTGAAATTTTCATATTTAGTTGGATAATCTATGAAATGTATCACCTATGAGATCTGAAGTGAGGTGTTTCTAATCTTTAATTCTAACTTAATTCATGTTGCAAAAACAAATGAGCATTGTGCTGTCTTCATTATTAGAACTAGAGGCTGAAAATGTGTGTCCAGTTTATAAAGAAGTTTAGATTTTGTTTTCCATGTAAAGACAAATCTAATCACTTAATAACTGGTTTTCTTTAAAATTATTATGATTTTGTAATTTCAGTTATTTTTCTAATGCCATGAGAGAGAAAGAGAGCAGGAGAGGTACAAAGAAAGGAGAGAGAGAATCTTGAGCAGACACCAAGCTGTTATCACAGAGCATGACATGAAGCTCAATCCCCCAAACTGTGAAATCATGACCTGAGTTGAAATCAAGAGTTGGACGCTTAACCATCTGAGCCACCCAGGTATACCTACAATTTCAGTTCTAAATCGTATTTTTGATATGCTTCCTGCCAAAAAATCTGTTTTGGGGTAGAAAAAAATCCCATATTACTATTAGGATTCAAAACAAGGTGTCACTAAGAAAATTTTCACAGTTTAGTTTTAAAGTTAAACAAAGTTATTTGCTTTTGAGCATTTATAAGTTATTCTTCTATTTCGAACGGTCAAAATACAAGCACAGTTCATTTGAAGGCTTCACAACCCAAATTAATCACTCCCAAACCTCAAGGTATTCATTGTGATTCTGGAAGTGAAAATATTTTAATAGAAACTCATGTGTCCTGTGGTACTGGTAGGTGACTATGAGGAGCCCATCCAACCATTTTTTCTTCCAGTCTGTGCTCTAAGTTACTTGTATGTTCTTGGCCAGAGGCAATCATGGTAAGGACTACAGATTCTGCTTGATGCAGACACAATTGTAACAGAGATGTAAAATTTCTTAGTAATCAAATAGATAAGTTGTTTGATTTCTATTTTACATAGAAAATTTGTTTCTAAAATTAAAATACTTAAATTGTCAATGTATGTCTCAGTTTGTATTAGTTTTTGAGGAAGTGTAATAATCCATGAAATGTATATAAATGTAAAGGAAACAAACAAAAAAGAACACACCTAAGCAGTAGGTAAAGAAATAAGAAAAGATATTTTATGCAAATAGAAACCAAAGGGAACAAAGGTGACCATGCTTATATCATACAAAATAGATTTTAAGTCACTGTCATAAGAGACAAAAAGAAAGGCGTTATATAAGTTACTAAAGGGTCAATTCACCTAGAAGGTATAATAATTATAAATAAACATGCACTCAACATCAGAACACCCAAATATATGAAGCAAATATTCACAGAACTTATGAAAAAATAATAGTAGGGGCTTTCAATATCCCACTTTCAATAATAGAACATCCAGACAGAAGATCAATAAGGAAAGAGAAAACTTGAACAACTCGATAGACTACATGGATCTAAAAGAAATATACAAAAAATACACATTCTTCTCAAGTATACATGAAACATTGTCCAAGATAAATCATGCTAAGTCACAAATCAAGTCTTAACAAATTTAATATTGATATCATACCAAGTATCTTCTCTGACTCTGATAAAATAAACTGAAATTAAAGGTTGAAAGAAAACTGGAAAACTCAGCAATATGTGAAAATTAAACAATACACTTTTTAATAACTAATAAATCAAAGATAAAATCAAAGCAAAATTAGAAAATATTTTGAGATAAATGAAAATAAAAACACAATATACAAATCTTATGGGATGCAGCAAAAGCAATATCTGAGAGGGAATTTTATAGTGTTAAACACCTACTTTGAAAAAAAAACCTCAAATAAACAATATAAATTTACAACTCAAGAAATTATAAGAAGGAAAATATAAGTCCAATGTTAGCAGAAGTAAGAAAATGATCAAGATTAGATTAAAAATAAAAAAATAGGGAATATAAAAACAATAAATGATTAACAAAACCAAAGATTGTTTTTTGAAAAATAAAATTGACAAATCTTTACCTAGATTAAGAAAAAAGGTAAAACACAAATAAATGTGAAATGAAAGATGTTACAATTGATGCCATAGAAATTTAAAAGATTATGAGTCTACTATGAACAATTATGTGTCAACAAATTGGATAACCCAGAGAAATGCATACATTCCTAGAAACATGCCACCTATCAAGACTTCCTTCAACAGATGAATAATAAAAAAGGAAATTGAATCAATAATCAAAAATCTCCCAAAGAAAAGCCCAAAACTAGATTGCTTCACTGGTGAGTTATACCAAAGATTTAAAGAAAAATTAATGGCAATCCTTCTCAGACTCTTCCAAAATTGATTAAATCAGTTAATGACAAATATACATGATGCTACAAAACATTGGATGGGTCAACAAAAAATCAAAGAAGAAATTAAAAAATACATGGAGACAAATGAATATAAAAACACAATGATCCAAAATTTGGGGGATGCAGCAAAAGCTATTCTAAGAGGAAAGTTTTGAGCAATACAGGGCTACCTCAAAAAGCAAGAAAAATCTCAAATAAACAACCTAAATTTTACAGCATAAATAAACAAAATATAAACTAAAAAAAAAAAACAGAAACGAAAGCAATAGGACAGACCAATGAAACCAGGAGCTGGTTCTTTGAAAAGATCAACAAAATTGGCAAAACTTTAGTGAGACTCATCAAAAGAGAGAGGGAAAGAACACAAATAATCAAAATCAGAAATTTTTCTGTGACCTTTCTGATGTCAGTCATAGCAGTATCTTTCAAGATATGTCTCCTGAGGCAATGAAAAAAAAGCAAAAATGAGCTATTGGGACTGCATGAAAATCAAAAGCTTCTGCAAAGAGATGGAAATGATCATCAAAACTAAAAGACAATCTATGGAATGGTCAAGATATTTGCAAATGCCATATCTGATAAAATTTTAGTGTCCAAAATATATAAAGAACTTATATAGTTCAACAACCCCCCCCAAAAAAAATCCAAGGAAAAAATGGGCAGAGGACATGGATAGACACTTTCCCAAAGAAGACATACAGATGGATAATAGACTCATAAAAAGATGCTCAATATCACTCATTATCTGGGAAATACAAATAAAAACTATAATGAGATATCTCCTTACACCTGTCAGAATGGCTAAAATTAAAAAAAAGAGGAACAACATGTTGGTGAGGATGTGGAAAAAAGGAACCCTTTTGCACTGTTGGTGGGAATACATATTGACCAGCCACTATGAAGAACAGTATGGAGGTTTCTCAAAAAGTTAAAAAATAGAATTACCCTACAATCCAGTAGTTGCCTTACTGGGTATCTACTCAAAAAACACAACACTAATTCAAAGGGATGAATGCACCCTTATGTTTATTACAGGATTTACAATAGCCAAATTATGGAAGAATTTTCAGTGCCAACTGATTGATGAATGGATCAAGAAATGATAGATAGATAGATAGATAGATAGATAGATAGATAGATATAGATATAGATATGAATATAAATTTAAAAAAGAATTAAATCTTGCCATATGCAATGCAATGGATAGAGCTATAGAGTATCATACTAAGCAAAATAATTCAATCAGATAAAGACAAATAACATATGATTTCACTCATATGTGGAATTTAAGAAACAAAACAAGTGAACAAAGGAGAAAAAGAGAGTGAGAGAGGTCAATCAAGAGAAATACTTTTAACTACAGAGGAAAAACTAATGGTTAGCAGAGGGCAAGTAGGTGGGGGGGGTGAAATAGGTGATGGTGATTAAAGAGTGCACTTGTGATGAGCACTGTGTGATATATGGAAATGTTGAATCACATATTGTACACTTAAAAGTAATATAACACTGTATGTTAACTATACTGTAATTAAAATTTTTAAAAAGGAAAATGTCAGGTATGTTCAATAAGTCTACTGAAAGAATAAAAAAAAGTAATATAAATGTTTCTATCCAACATGGATATTTTTGAAATTTAGAGGTAAAACAGTTATCTGGTAAATATACCTGTACAGAAAAACTTGTATAAATAAGATTTAGCTACATTTTACTGAATACTATACCACTTACCAGAAACTAGAAACTAGAAACTATCCAG
Organism: Prionailurus bengalensis; assembly: GCF_016509475.1. NCBI lineage: Eukaryota > Metazoa > Chordata > Mammalia > Carnivora > Felidae > Prionailurus > Prionailurus bengalensis. The sequence goes on from NC_057361.1 coordinate 69,339,474, forward strand.
ATATTGTTTTATATAAATCTTAAGAGAATCCTTCAAGCTAAGATTTTTATCTCCATTTTACAGATAAGGAATTGAGACTTAGATTTAATTTTATTGGTTTTCCTGTATATCTAAGGAAGAGCAGAGTTGAGATTTGAACCCAAATATGGTTCATTCCAAATCCTGGGCTTCTACTATCATAAAATCTCTCTTGTGTGGCTTACATATGATAAATAAGTTAGGGAGCTTGGGAAGATGGCAGCATAGGAAAATCCTCCTGAGCCCACCTTGTCCCGTGGACACATGTAGATAGAAGCCTCATCAGTACAATTAATCTGTAACATGACACTTAGAGTGGCAGAACAGACTCTTCACCGTTAATCCTAGAGAGGATGTCACATCTAAATGGTAGGGGGCAGTGGTAAAGATATGGTCTGGAACCAAACTTTTGGTGGAACTAACCACACATATGGGAGGGACACCACAAACATGGAGAAAGGGGAGGAGCAAACCCCACAACAGGCACTAGAGACATGGGTACCAGCACTGGGAAAACAGTCTTCATAATATTTAGTTGTGAAAAACAGTGGGGGGTAACATCAAGAATTTGTGCAACCAGTGTGGATTAACTGTCAGTACTTTCAAAATCAGAAGGCTTAGTTTTGTGATAGCTGAAGGAAACTGAGTCCTAACACTTAACCAGCCAGCATTACAATTCCACCAATATACAACATGAAAGCAGCAGTTTGAAAACCACTGGGGATATATGGGAAGGAAGTAGATTTATTTACTAACCTCACAACATGCTCTGGAGGGGCAAGGATCTTTAGGAGACTTTTCTAAGAATTAAAAACTGTTAGGGATCATTTCTATCCATCCTCCCAGCCTAGATACCTAGACATCTGTAGGAACCAGCATGAACATTCTCAACCTAGGTTGCTGACACTCTATGCCCCATCCAATGATCTTTTGCAGATTTGCCCCATCCAACTCACCCCACTGGCAGGAGTCCCTGCAACATGGTGCCTGTCACATGTCATCCTGTGAGCAACTCCCACAGGGCCAGTGCTACATTTGCTCTCTACCTACCTTATTAACACCATGACCCTCCCACATGTTCTGCAGAATCATCCCATCCAACCGCTCCATCACTTTGCAGGAGTTCTTCCAAGTGGGTCTTATATCATTCTGCAAGAATCCAAGACAAGGACAAGCACCACTCCAAATCACTTCTGCCATGGAGGAAAGGAAGATAACCATACAAACCAGTTCCACTGCAACCCCAACATTGGACAGGGGGAAGACAACTGGTTTGATGGTCAGTCCTACCCACCAACAAAAACCTCACAGGGAGCAGCAAAAAGCAAAAACCTTATAGTTTGGGGTCACTGCAAACCCAATGGACAGACTTCGGGCAGACATCTGGTCTAACTGCAGTCCTTCCCTACAAATGAAAGTCTTTCAGAGTACAGTGCAGGAACAGCACCCTGTAGTTTGCTGCTACAGCAGTCATTGCAAATGGGCTGAGGACAAGCATCTGGTTGGACCCAACTACAAGTCTAAGGTGGCCCCAGACTGGCCCTTTTAAGAGCACAAAGACAAAACCCTGTCCACAACACGCAAAGTTGGGTCACTGCAGATGACTGAACTGAAAGTAAACGGTAGTTAGCCACAACAATAGGGTATATAGAGTACACATCAGAGACACCCCTAGAGCATGTGTTTCTTGTGAACATGGGACAGGACACTAAAGGACCTCTTCTTCATGAGACAACTATTTTCAAAATTAAGAGATGGGGGTGACTTCCTAACACATAGAAACAAACACAGAAAGTTAGAAAAAATGAAAGAGAGAAATATATCCGAAAATTAAAGAAGAGGATAAAATCACAACAAAACAGGTAAATGAAATGGAGATTAGCAATATGCCTCATAAAGAGTGGAAAATATATGGAGCGGGTTCAAGATGGCAGAGTAGGAGGACCCTAAGCTCACCCTTCACCCCATTCCATGTTTACAACTAGATATCACATATATATAAGTGAATAAACCTAAGAGTGACCCAAAGACTGGCAGACAAACCCCATAACTAAAAGAAGACAAAAAATAAAACATAAAACATAAAGGCAATAAAATGTATTTCTGTAACAATCAGTCAAGGAATTCATAAAATAAAAAGATGTAAAACATGATGGCAAATATTTAAAATATGGAAGGGAGAGGAGTAAAGAATGAGTTCAATATTAAACCACCATCCACTTAATATAGGCTGCTATATGCAGAAGATACATATAAACAAAATGGTGACCACAGATCAAAAAATAGTAATAGATAAGCAAAAAATTGAGTAAGAAACTCAAGTAAATCACTGAAGAAAACCAACAAACCATGAAAGAGATAAAGATAAAAATGGATCAGAGAAGAGCTACAAAACAATAACAAGTGAAAAAAAGTCAATAAATACATATCTATCAATAATTACTTCGAATGTTAAATAACTAAATGCTCCAATCAAAATGCATAGGTTGTCTGTGGACAAAAAAAAAAAAGAAACTACAGGCCAATATAGTTGATGAACATACATGCAAAAATCTTCAACAAAATACTAGCAAACAGAATCCAAAAACACATGTGAAAAATCATTCACATGATCAAGTGGGATTTATTCTCTGGATGAAAAAGTGATTCAATATTTGCAAGTCAATTGATATGATACATGACATCATTAAGAGGAAGGTTAAAAACCATATGACCATTACAATAGGAACAGAAAAAAAAACATTTGACAAAATACAACATCAATTCATAGTAAAATCCCTCAACAACATAGGTTTAGAGGGGGCATACATAAACATAATGAAGGCCATATGTGAAAAACCTACATCAAACATAATACTCAATGGGGAAGAACTGAGAGTTTTCCCCTTAAGGTTGAGAATAAGTCAAGGATGTCCAGGGTCAACACTTTTATTTAATATAGTACTGGAAGTCTTAGCCACAGCAATCATGCAACAAAAACAAATAAAGACATTCAAATTGGTAATGAAGAGTTAAAACTTTCACTATTCGCAGATGGCATGATACCATATATAGAAAACCTGAAGACTCCATCAAAGAATTACTAGAACTGAAAAATGAATTCAATAACGTTGCAGGATACAAAAATCAATGTGCAAAACTCTGTTGCATTTCTATACACTAATAATGAAACAGAAGAAAGAGAAAATAAGAAAACAATTACATTTGCAATTGCACCCAAAATAAAAAAGATATCTAAGAATAAACCTAACCAAATTGGTGAAAGACATATACTCTGGAAACTATAAAACACGGATGAAAAAAATTAAAGATGACACAAAGAAATGGAAATACATTCCATGCTCATGGATTGGAAGAACAAATATTATTAAAATGTTTATATTACCCAAAGCAATCTACACATTTATGCAATCTCCCTCAAATCCCAACTGCATTTTTCAGAGGTAGAACAAACAATTCTAAAATTTGTATGGAACTGCAACATACCCTGAATATCCAAGGTAGTTTTGAAAGAGAAAAGCTAGAAGTACCACAATTGTTGACTTTAACTTATACGAAAAATCTGTAGTGATCAAAACAGTATGGTACTGGAATAGTAATAGACACATAGATCAATAAAATAAAATAGAAAACCCAGAAATAAACCCACAAGTATTGGCAATTAAACTTTGACAAATAAGGAATAAATATCCAGTAGGAAAAAGACAGTCACTTTAAAAATGGCATTGGGAGAACTGTACAGCAACATGCAAAAGAATGAAACTGGACAACTTTCTTACTTTGTACACAAAATATTAATTCAAAATGGGTTAAAGTCGTAAATGTGAAATCTGAAACCATAAAAATCTTAAAGAGATCAGGTTGTAATGTCTCTCACATTAGCCATAGCAATATTTTTCTAGATATGTCTCCTGAATTAAGGGAAATAAGAACAAAAATAAACTATTGGGACTTCATCAAAATAAAAAACTTCTGCACAGTGAAGGAAACAATCAACAAATCTAAAAGCCAACCTGTTGTAATTGGGAAGACATTTGCAAATGACATTTCTGATGAAGGATTAGTATCCAAAATATATATAGAACTTATCAAACTCAACACCCAAATAAACAAATAATCCAGGTAAAAATGGGCAGTAGACATGAACAGACATTTCTCCAAATGAGACATACAGATGTCCAACAGATACATGAAAAGATACTCAACATCACTCATCATCTGGGAAATGCAAATTAAAACTACAAAGACATATCACCTCACACCTGTCAGAATAGCTAAAATGAAAAACACAAGAAACAAGTTTTGAGGATAATGTGAAGAAAGGAATCTTTGGAATCCTTGTGCACTATTGGTGGGAATGCAAATTGCTGCAGTCACTGTAGAAAACAATATGGAGTTTCCTCAAAAAGTTAAAAATGGAATTACCCTATAATCCAGTAATCACACAACTTGGTATTTACCCAAAAATACAACAGCACTAAACCAAAGGGATACATGCACTTCTATGTTTATAGAAGCATTATTTATAGTAGACAAATTATGGAAGTAGCCCATGTGCCCATCAGTATAAGAATGGATAAAGAAGTAGTCATATATCTCAGGGTGCCTGTGTGGCTCAGTTGGTTAAACATCTGACACTTGATCTCAGCTCAGGTCATGATCTCACAGTTCGTGGGATTGAGCCCCACATCAAGCTCTGCACTGATTCTCTCTCTCCCCTCCGCCGATCTCTCTCTGTGTCTCTCTCAAATTTAAAGAAAATAAGTGGTGGTATATGCAAAGAAATATTACTCATTCATAAAAAGAATGAAATATTTCCATTTGCAATACATGGATGGAGCTTATGAGTATAATGTTAGGTGAAATATGTTAGTCAGAGAAAGACAAATACCATAGCATTTCATTCATATATGGAATTTAAGAAACATAGGAAATGATCAAAGGAAAAAAATAGAGAAAGTGACAAGCCAGGAATCAGATTCTTAACTACTGACAGCAAACGAATGGTTACCATAAAGGAGGTGGGTGGAGGGATGAGTTGAATAGGTAATGTGTATTAAGGAGTACACTTGTCATAATGAACACTGGGTAATGTATGGAATTGATTAATCTCTATATTATACACCTGAAACAAATATAACACTCTATTTTAACTATATTGGAATTAAAATTTTAAATAAAAGAAAATAATGGTCATAATGATATTAACTGGATATGAGAAAAGAATAGAGGACCTCAGTGAGACCTTTAACAAAGAGATTGAAAAATATAAAAAAGAATGATTCAGAAATAAATAGCCCAATAGACAAAAATAAAAATCTGTTAGAACTAATTTGTAGTAGATTAGAGGAAGCAAAAAAATGGATCAGTAAACCTGGAGACAGAATAGTGGAAAGTGACCAAGCTGAAAAGGAAAAAAAAAAAAAAAAACTAAAAAAAGAATAAGAAAAAAATGAGAATAGTTTAAGGTAACTCAGCAACACCATCAGAAGTGGTAACATTTGCACTATAGGGATCCCAGAAGAAGAGAAAGGAGAGCAGAAAATTTATTTGAAGAAATAATAGCTGAAAACTTCTGTAATCAGAAGAAGGAAATGGACATCAAGATACAGGAGGAACAGAAATCCCTCAACAAAATCAACCCAATGTTGTCCACACCAAGATACGTATTTAAAATGGCAAAGAGTAGTGATAAAGAGAATTTTTAAAACAGCAAGATAAAATAAAACATTTATATACACATGTGACACCTGTAAAAATGACTAAATTAAAAAGAAATAAATATTGGAGAGTATGTGGAGAAGAAGGAACCTTCTTGCACTGTTTGTAAGAACAAAAGCTGGTGAGGCCAGTAAAGATACAGGTTCCTCAAAAAAAATTAAAAATATTGGGGTACCTGGGTGGCTCAGTCAGTTGGTCATCTGACTCGACTTTGGCTCAGGCCATGATCTTGCAGTCATGGGATCAAGCTCCGCATCAGTCTCTGCATTGAGCATAGAGCCTGCTTGAGAGTCTCTCTCTCTGTCTCTCTCTCTCTCTGTCTCTATCAAAATAAATAAACATTTTAAAAAAATTAAGGAGAGATTGTTTGCTGTTGGAACTTCCTGAAAACTGGTGGGTGTGAACTCCCCATTCAGTGGATGAGAGAGCAGGGCGATGCCACTTTTCCTGTGCCCATCAGCACTGATAGAGTTCAGTGAGCAAGACAGTTCTCCCACAGGGGGCTGGAGCCACTTACACCAAGACCCACGCCCCTGAGCCCTGCAGGTGAATCTTTACTAGGACAAGTCACTCCAAGAACCATTGCATTGGGCCCCTCTCCCAGAAGACCAGCACATACCCCTTGCTTGCACCAAGTCTATTGATCATAGAGTGCTGCTAAGCTTCAGGTCTAAGGGAAATAGGATCTAGCCTATTAACATGCATACCAAAACATACCTAGTTAAATTGTGCCACATTTTGGACAAGGTCCAAACACTTCAAATGCAGGCAAGAAGAAACTTTTAGAGGACTGACTTGAGGAAAACAGAAGCCAAAACACAACAGCAGGGTGCACATTTTGAAACACTTCCTGAAGTGCCAGGACCTGGACAGTATAGAACCTCTTCTTAATATAGCCATTACTATCAGGAGCATGAAATAAGAAGTTTCCTAACATACAAAAAATGGTGATATAGACAAAATGACAAAATGGAGGAATTCATCTAAAAATAAAGAACAGGAAGAGGTCATGGCCAGAGATCTAATCAAGACAAAAAATAATATGCCAGATATAAGTAATACACCTGAACCAGAGTTTAAAAAACAATCTTAAGAATACTAGCTAGGTTTTAGAAAAGCATAGAAGAAATTAGAGAATCCCTTTCTGCAGAGAGAAAATAACTAAAAACTAGTCAGACCAAAATAAAAAAAAATGCTATAACTGAGATACAAAACCAACTGATGCCATGCCAACAAAGATGGATGAATCCAAGGAAAGGGTCAATAAGTCTGAAGACAAAATTATGGAAAATAATGAAGCCAAAAAGAAAAGAGAAAGAAAAATATTGGATCATGAATGCAGACTTAGGGAACTCACCAAATCCTTAAGGCATAATAACATGCATATCATAGGAGTCTCAGAAGAAGAAGAGAGAGAAAAAGGGGCGGAAGGTTTATTTGAGTAAATTATAACTGAAAACATCCATAATCTAGGGAAGGAAACAGTAATCCAAATCCAGGAACCACACAGAACTTCCATCAAATACAACAAATTTGGGCAACCCTAAGACATATCAGCAAAATCTTCAAAACATAAAGATAAGGGAAGAATCCAGAAAGCATCAAGGGAAAAGAAATCAATAAACTGCAAGGGATGACAAAACAGGCTAGCAGTAGATTTCTCCACAGAAACCTGGCAGACCAGTAGGGAGTGGCATGATATATTCAATGTGCTTAAGGGGAAAAATATGCAGCCAAGAATATGTTGTCCAACAAAGCTGTCATCAGAGTAGAAGGAGAGAAAGGGCTTAAGAAACCAGCAAAAATTAAAGGAGTTTCTGACCACTAAACCATCCCTGCAGAAAAATATTAGAGACAACTCTTTAAGTGGGAAGGAAAGATAAAAAGCAGCAAAGACTAGAAAGGAACAAAGAAAATCTCCAAAAATAGCAACTTTACACAGTGCAATACCACTAAAGTCTTATCTATCAATAATTACTCAGAATATAAATGGACTGAAAGCTCCAATCAAAAGATATAGGGTATTAAAATGAATTAAAAGACAAGAATTTTCTATGCTGCTTACAAGAGACTCATTTTAGACCTAAGGACACATCTAGCTTGAATGTGAGAGGATAGAGAAACATCTGTCATGTTATTGGATGATAAAAGAAAGCCAGTGTAGCCATACTTATATCAGACAAACTAGATTCTAAACCAAAGATAATAACAACACATGAAGAGAGAACTATATCATAGCTAAGGGGTCTACCCAATAAGAAGATCTAACAATTGTCAATAATTATGACAATATGATAACTAACTTGGTTACATCCATATATATAAATCAATTAATAACAAAGAAAAAGAAACACATCAATGATAATACATTATTAGTATGGGACTCCAACACCCCGCTTACATCAATGGACAGATCATCTAAGCAGAAAATCAACAAGGAAACAAAGGCATTAAATGACACACTGGACCAGATAGAATTAACATACATATTCAGAACTTTTCATCCTAAAGCTGTGGAATACACATTCTTTTTAAGAGCACATGGAATATTCTCCATAATAGATCACATACTGAGTCACAAATCAGCCTGCAACAAGGTAAACTTTAACAAGTTAAAATTAACAAGTGTATATTGCAATGCACATTTTCCAACCACAACGCTATGAAACTTAAAGTCAACTACAAGAAAAAAAATGGAAAGACCACAAATAATGGAGGTTAAAGAAAATCCTACTAAAGAATGAATCAGTTAACCATGAAATTAAAGAAGAAATGAAAAAATATGTGGAAACAAATGAAAATGAAAACACAATGATCTATGGTTTGTGTCCTTTGCTTTTGTAACAGCAAAGGTGGTCATAAGAGGGAAGTATATTGCAATACAGGCCTAAAACAAGAAACAAGAAAAATCTCAAATACACAACCTAACATTACACCTAAAGGAGCTAGAAAAAGAATCATAAATAAAGCCTAAAGCCAGAAGAAGAAGGGAAATAATAAAGATTAGAGCAGAAATTAACAGTACAGGAATGAACAAACAAAGACGCAAAAAAAAAAAGAATAGATCAACAAAACTAGCTTGTTCTTTGAACTAATAAAATTGATAAAACCCTAGCCAAACTTATCAACAAGAAAAAATAAAGGACACAAATAAATAAAATCACATATGAAAGAGGAGATATCACAGCCAACACCACAGAAATACAAACAATTATAAGAGAATATTATGAAAAATTACAGGCAAACAAACTGGGCACTCTAGAAGAAATGGATAAATTCCTACAAATAAATAAACTACCAAAACTAAAACAGAAAGAAATATAAAATTAGAACTGTTCTATAACTGGCAAAGAAAGTAAATTAGTAATCAAAAATCCCACAACAAACAAAAGTCCAGGGCTAGATGGCTTCCCGAGAGAATTCTACCAGACATTTAAAGAAGAGTTAATATTTATTCTTCTCAAATTATTCCAAAATATAGAAATTCAAGGAAAACTTCCAAACTCATTCTATGATGTCATTATTATCTTGATTACAAAATCAGACAAAGACCCCATTATAAAGGAGAATTACAGGTCAATATCCCAGATGAACATGGATGTAAAAATGCTCAACAAGATACTACCAAATGGAACCCAATAACACATTCAAAGAATTATTCATGATGATCAAGTGGGTTTTATTACTGGGGTACATATGTGGTTCAATATTTTCAAATTAGTCAATGTGATACACCACATTAATAAAAGAAAGATGAGAATCATATGATCCTCTCAAGAGATGCAGAAAAAAAAAAACATTTGATAAAATCAGCTTCCATTCTTGAATAAAATGCCCTCAGTAAATTAGGGACAGAGAGAATGTACCTCAATATCATAAAGCCCATATACTAAAGACCCATAGGTAATATTATCCTCAATGAGGAAAAATGGAGAGCTTTTCCTAGATCTATGGTCAGGAAAAAGAGAGGAATGTCCATTATTACTACTGTTATTTTAACATAGTACTTTAAGTTCTAACCTCAGCAATTAGACAACAAGAAGAAATAATAGGCATTACAACTATCAAGGAAGAAGTCAAATTTTCACTATTTGCAGATGACATGATACTGTATGTAAGAAATCCAAAAGATTCTACCACAAAATTACTAGAACTGATACATTAATTCATCAAGGTTTCAGGACACAAAATCAAAGTACAGAAATCTGTTTCATTTTGATACACTGATATTGAAGCAGCAGAAAGTGAAATCAAGGAATTTATCCCATTTATAATTGCACCAAAAATCATAAGATGTCTAAGAATCAATGCAATCAAAGAGGTAAAAGATCTGTACTCTGACATGTACAGAATACTTCTGAAAGAAATTGAAGAGGACACAAAGAAATGGAAAAACATTCCATGCTAATGGACTGGAAGAACAAATTCTGTTAAAATGTCTATATTACCCAAAGCTATCTACAAATATCATGAACTTCCTATCATAATATTACCAGCATTTTTCACAGTGCTAGAATAAACAATCCTAAAATGTGTATGGAGCCACTAAAGACCCCAAATGGCCAAAGCAATCTTGAGAGAGATAAACAAAAGCTGGAGATATCATAATTCTGGAATTCAAACTACATATAAAAAAAGTTGTAGTCATCAAGACAATATGTACTGACACAAAAAATAGACACATGGTTCAAATGGAACAAAATAGAAAACTCAGAAAAGAACCCACAAGTAATGATCAACTAATTGTCAACAAAATGTGAAAGAATATCCAATGGCATCAACAAAATCGGAAAGAATATCTAATGAAAAAAGTGTCTTCAACAAATGGTGTTGGGGAAAACTGGACAGCAACATGCAAAAGAGTGATACTGGACCATTTTTGTACACCATACACAAATGTGGGACAAGAAACCATCAAAATTCTTAGGGGAGAACACAGGCAGCAACATATATGACTTTGGCCATGGCAACATTTTACTAGACCCGTCTGCAAAGGCAAGGGAAATACAAGCAAAACTAAATTATTAGGAGTTGATGAAGATAAACAATCAACAAAACTAAAATATAACCTATGGAATGGGAGAAGATATTTGCAAATGACATATCGGATAAAATAATAGTATCCAATATCTATAAAGACGTTAAAAATCTCAACACCCAAAAAATAAATAATCCAGTTAAGAAGTGGGCAGAAGACACGAATAGATATTTTCCCAAAGAAGACATCCAGATGGCTAACAGGCATGTGAAAAGATCCTCAACATCACTCATCATCAGGATAATACAAACCAAAACCATAATGAGATGCCACCTCACACCAGTCAGAATGGCTAAAATGAACAACATAGGAAACAGGTGTTGGCTAGGATGCAGAGAAAGGGTACCATTGTTACACTGTTGTTGGGAATGCAAACTGGTGCAGTCACTCTGAAAAAGAGTATAAAGGTTCTTCAAAAATTAAAAATTGAATTATCTTATGACCCAGCAATGGCACTAGTAGGTATTTACTCACAGGGTACCAAAACACTGATTCAAAGGGACAAATGCATGTGGACATTTATAGCAGCATTATCAATAATAGTCAAATTATGCAAAGACCGATGAATGGATAAAGATGTTAAATACACACACACACACACACACACACACACACACACAGAATGGAAAACAACTTGGCCATTAAAAAGAATGAAATCTTGCCATTTGCAACAATGTTGATGGAACTAGAGTGTTTTGTGCTAAGCAAAATAAGTCAGAGAAAGACAAATATCTATTGTTTCACTCATATGCGGAATTTAAAAAACAAAACCAGTGAACAAAGGGGAAGGGAAGTAAAAATAAGATGAAAACAGAGGGAGGCAAACCCTAAGAGACTCTTATATAAAGAGAAAAATTTGAGGGTTGCTGGAGGGGAAGTAAGTGGCGGGATGGGCTAAATGGGTGATGGCTATTGTTAAGAAGGGCACCTACATATAATGAACACTGGTATTATATGTAGGTGATGAATCACTGAATTCAACACCTGTAATCAATTTTACCATATATGTTAACTGACTAGAATTTAAATAAAAACTTGAAATAAAAAAATAAAAACACGCAATAAATGAGGATAGATAAACATGGTGGAACAAACATATTTTGTCCAGTCACAAAGCCATGTACTTTCTCAGATTAATTCATTTAACTTTGTACAGCTATGTGATCACAGAAGATTTTTATTAATCATCTTAAATACAGTCTACACTTCTAAATCATTGCTTTTTTTGTTACTTGTAGATATGTATGTCATTAGTTTAGTGAGCCCCACAAGATATTTTCTCCAGGCAATTTGGAATCCCAGTTAATCATCTCCAAAGTTATGTCAATCAGCACTTACATATTTCTAGTTTTTAATAAAATAGTTACAAATTTTATTGGATAACATTTCTAACTGCTTTTCAAAAATTAGAATCTTTGAATGATTTAACTTTTTTACAATTTGAATTGTATATCCTAAATACTGTTTCTTTAAAACAATGGATATGGATATTTTTTTTACAAAACTTATATTTGTCACTTATAAACATCCCTATTTTAAAAATTGGGGTTTATTTTTATTTTTGAGAGAGAGAGAGTGGGCATCAGGGGAGAAGGAGCAGAGACAGAAAGAGGGAGACAGAGGATCCAAAGGGGGCTCTGCACTGACAGCAGAGAGCTGATTCGGGAATCGAACTCAACAACCAGGAGATCATGACTAGAGCCAAAGTCAGACACTAAACCAACTGAACCACCAAGGCGCCCCAATTTAAAAACCTTTAAAACTCATTTTCAACAAAGTATATTGTGGTGATTAAAATGTCTTAATCTCAGAATAATTTTAGTAAACATTTTTTAGAGAACCTGAATATTGAAGAAGATCTCAAAAACATCTGACCTAATCTCAGCCCACTCTGTCCTATTTTTATTCATGCTTCACACATCTATTACAGCTTCTCTTCACTACAGGAGACAGGGATTCTTGTAAACTTACTTTTTAATGCTATTTCTGTAATATTTTGTCCTCCAAACATTGTGGCTTAATAGTAATATAAAAATATAATTACTCGACACATCCCCAAAGGCAAGGGAATTAAAAGCAAAAGTGAATTACTGGGACCTTCTGAAGATAAAAAGCTTCTGCACAGCAAAGGAAACAACCAACAAAACTAAAAGGCAACCAACGGAATGGGAAAAGATATTCGCAAATGACATATCGGACAAAGGGCTAGTATCCAAAATCTATAAAGAGCTCACCAAACTCCACACCCGAAAAACAAATAACCCAGTGAAGAAATGGGCAGAAAACATGAATAGACACTTCTCTAAAGAAGACATCCAGATGGCCAACAGGCACATGAAAAGTTGTTCTACGTCGCTCCTTATCAGGGAAATACAAATCAAAACCACACTCAGGTATCACCTCACGCCAGTCAGAGTGGCCAAAATGAACAAATCAGGAGACTATAGATGCTGGAGAGGATGTGGAGAAACGGGAACCCTCTTGCACTGTTGGTGGGAATGCAAATTGGTGCAGCCGCTCTGGAAAGCAGTGTGGAGGTTCCTCAGAAAATTAAAAATAGACCTACCCTATGACCCAGCAATAGCACTGCTAGGAATTTATCCAAGGGATACAGGAGTACTGATGCATAGGGCCACTTGTACCCCAATGTTCATAGCAGCACTCTCAACAATAGCCAAATTATGGACAGAGCCTAAATGTCCATCAACTGATGAATGGATAAAGAAATTGTGGTTTATATACACAATGGAATATTACGTGGCAATGAGAAAAAATGAAATATGGCCTTTTGTAGCAACGTGGATGGAACTGGAGAGTGTGATGCTAAGTGAAATAAGCCATACAGAGAAAGACAGATACCATATGGTTTCACTCTTATGTGGATCCTGAGAAACTGAACAGGAACCCATGGGGGAGGGGAAGGAAAAAAAAAAGAGGTTAGAATGGGAGAGATCCAAAGCATAAGAGACTGTTAAAAACTGAGAACAAACTGAGGGTTGATGGGGGGTGGGAGGGAGGAGAGGGTGGGTGATGGGTATTGAGGAGGGCACCTTTTGGGATGAGCACTGGGTGTTGTATGGAAACCAATTTGTCAATAAATTTCAGAAAAAAAAAATTTCAGGGAAAAAATATAATTCTGTATTTTCCTCACATTATTGTTTTATGTAAGAGCCAGCCAACTGGCAGATAACAAGTAAATCTTAACTAAATAGCAGATAGGTGCTAGAAACTATAAACCAGTCAGCTTACTATTGATGCCCAATGAATTCTCAACTAGATTATGAAAAACTTTTTGTGAGAACTTAAAAATTCCAGGGCTGATCATAGGAGTCATCATACTTTTACCAAAACAACTCATGTTGAACAAGTTTCATTTTTTTTTCTGATAGTATTACTAGATGGAACTGCCACACATAATGGTAGCCTTTTAACAAATCATTAAACATTTCACACCAGGGGCCTGGACTATATATGATTATCTAAGGTCTCTTCTCACTTTAAATCCCATGTGTTTAGGGCGCCTGGGTGGCTCAGTTGGTTAAGTGTTCAAGTCTCGGAGTTTAGAGAGCCTGGGTGGCTCAGTTGGTTAAGTGTTCAAGTCTCGGTTTTGACTCAGGTCATGATCTCATGGTTTTTTGAGTTTGAGACCCATATCAGGCTCTTTGCTGACAGTGTGGAGCTTGCTTGAGATTCTCACCCTCTCTCTCTCTCTCTCTCTCTCTCTCTCTGCTCCTCCCCTGCTCATGCTGTCTCTGTCTCTCTCAAAATAAACAAATAAACTAAAAAAAATTAAAAATAAATAAATAAAATAAATCCCATGTGTTTCAACTAGTAGATACAAGATGAATTCTTATTGGAAGAAATCTATCCATTATTTGATGTGCAAGTGCATACCTGTGCAACCATAGACTGAAACTAAGAACAAAAAATCATAAAACATGTGTCTGTTTGCCATCTGGATGCCTTGAAAAAGTATATTTAATATAAAAATTAAATTAAATTAAATTAAATTAAATTAAAAATCATAAAACATTTTACAAATAAGTTTGGATTTAAATACAAATAATACTATATATACATTTGAAAACAAATAAATATGTATTTGCAAATTATGGTATATCCTTAAGGGGAGATAGTATGTGGGGCACCTAGCTGGTTCAGCCTGAAGAGTATGTGACTCTGGATCTTGGGGTCATAAGTTCAAGCTCCCCATTGGGTGTAGAGATTAATAAATAAATAAATAAATAAATAAATAAATAAATAAACTTCAAAATGCCCTTAAAAAAAGAGGAAATAATATTCAACCTCTAAAAGTATTTAGGAAGAGCTTATAATAACAGAGAATTTATATAATATAATGTTAAGTTGAAAACAACAGCATATAAAATTTCTTAAAGTCTTAACCACAATTATATGTATAGATATTTAAAAGCAAGAAAAAATGGAAAAATGCCACCAAAATATGAAATGTGAGTGATGGGATTGTTTTTTTATTAGATATTTATAAATTCTCCAAAAAAAGCTACTGAAAAGCTGAATACAGTCTTAAGCCATAATAACAAAATTATACTTTATTGTTAAAAGAAGCAATAGTCCCTTTGTGATTTGCACTGCTCAAATATCACCCACATTACTTTACTTTTTTTTTCAATATGTGAAGTTTATTGTCAAATTGGTTTCCATACAACACCCAGTGCTCATCCCAAAAGGTGCCCTCCTCAATACCCATCACCCACCCTCCCCTCCCTCCCACCCACCATCATCCCTCAGTTTGTTCTCAGTTTTTAAGAGTCTCTTATGCTTTGGCTCTCTACCACTCTAACCTTTTTTTTTTTCCTTCCCCTCCCCCATGGGTTTCTGTTAAGTTTCACCCACATTACTTTAGTTCATTACATTGTAAAAGTCATTTTGACTATACCAGAATGTTAAGGTGCTAAGTGTATGGAATCTAGGATAGTGAGTGCTATGGGCTAAATTGTGTACCCCTTCCAAATTCGTATGTTGAAGACTAATCCCTTATGATGACTATGTCTGGAGATATGGCCTTTAGAAGGCAATTAAGGTTAAATAAGGTCATAAGAGTGGGATCCTAATCGGATAGAATTTTTGAGGAAGATTCTCTCTCTCTCTCTCTCTCTCTCTCTCTCTCTCTCTCTCTCTCTGTCTCTCTCACACACACACACACACACACACACACACACACACGTGAGGACACAGCAAGAAGAAAGCTATCTGCAAGTAAGGAAGATAGACTTCAACAGCACCAGACCCAACCATGCAGGCACCCTGATCTTGGCCTTCCAGCTCACAACTGTGAGAAATAAATGTCTGTTGTTTAAGCCATCTAGTCTATGGTATATTTTATGGCAGCTTACACAGACTTATACAGTGAGTGATCTTAAAACCACTTCAGCAATGAATGCATAAAGTAACTGAGGACATTAAGAATAGAAAAAAAAAAGGAAGAAGGTGAGGCACAGAAATTTTTTTCAGATATTTAAAGAGGTGGCATATAGAAACAGAAATTGTCTCACCAAACTATAAGGTTAAAAGCCTTGAGTTCAATACAAGAAATAGCTTTCCAACAAAGCTGTGCGGAAATGGAATAAGATTCATTTGGATGTGGTAAGCTCCTTACCAGGTGACATATTCCAGTAAAGACTATAGGACTATTGGTTAAGAATGTTGTAGAAGAGATTTCTGCATTAATTTTGATGACTTTTGAAGTTCCATTTAACTACAACTTTCTCTGTCTCCAGGTTTTATTATAACATTCCACACTGTAGAAATTAATTGTCCTATAATATATTAATTATCCCTGAAATTATCTCAGTATGGTTTCTATACTTTTATTTCAGTCTTTCCTTAAAACATTAGGAATGAAGCAAAACCTCATATAGACGCCTACCACATGCTCCTAGAGAACTCTGATTCACTGGCCATTAACCTTTCCATAATTCAGCTGTGTTTTAAGTAACTATTTTTACAGGTTCTCTATACCTGTATCTGCATTATTTATTTAAAATCTACTTTGACATAATTATCTTCTAATAAAAATTAACATTCTCACCTGTGTTGGTCCATTTATTTGATTAACCTAATTTCCCTCCAATGTGAATGGTGACAATGAAAACTGGTAAAATAATAACTTTAAAATGTATAAATCTTTGAGAGAAACTTAATTTTCCTACACAAAAAGCAAAAAAAAAAATCAAAACATTGAATGTTTATGGTGCTAGGCCTTAACTTCTATTTATAGCTTTATTTGCATGGGAGAGTATTTCTGAATTTAAACTCAAGACAACAGAATACCATCTCCTTCCACTTCAGTATTAGAACCAGACTCCCAGTCTTGGCAGAGGTAGATAGACGTGTGCCTCAATCCTACTCCTGTAACATTTTTCCCTGTGAAGGTTTCATGGATGGATTTCAGGGATAGAAACAGTTTACAAGGACTCTGTTTCCAGAGGATGCTCCACATGCCAGTGATAAAGTTGAAATGTTTGAGAAAGCCCCACAGGGTCTCTTGTATTAAGGAGAGAGATTTTCAGCAGTGATGAATAGATTCCAGAAGACATGCCAGGGTACAAAAGAAGAAAACAAGAGTGGGGGTGAAGAAGAGGACAATTACCATTGCAATTGAGTGGTACTAGGAGAACAAGTGATAGTAGTTTCTGAATAGGAAAGCAAGAGCCATGCTCATACATGGTTGTTAAAAGCTCCTATATTGGGAAATACATGCAGTGAGGAATTGACATCTAAATGAAACCAAATTAATACAAACTATAGAAATCTCACAATAGAATAATGGAACAAATATTATTTAAATAATGAACCATTATTGAACATTATTATATGTCAAGCACTATGGTAAACATGATGAACAATTTATATGCATCATGCCATTTAATTCTTACAATCACTCCATGAGGCAGGTTCTAATACTAACCTCATTTTTGTAATTCTTATAACAACTCCATGAGGCAGGTTCTAATGCTAACCTCATTTTTCTAAAGGGAAGTCAGTTTAAAAATGATACGGATTTAAGTTCACTTATTAACAGGTGGGGCTGAGATACAAACTCGGGTCCATGTAACTCAGCTCAACTCAAATAATCACTCTTCTATTATGTAAATGCTTCAATGTTTTGGCCCAAAATGTTGTCACAAATACCTTAATAATTTAATTTTCACATTAAAATATTTACTGGTTATAAAGGAGCATATTTAGATTTCTATTTGAAATAAATGATAATTGGGAGATCTATCTTTTTTTAAAAAAATCATTTTTGTGTTTATAATTTTGTTGGACATTCCAGCATCAGATGCAGCTATCACTAGTCTCATTTATCATCCACATATATATTTTCCAAAGATGAAATCCAGGTTAATTCACAAATTCTGCAATTGTCCTCACTGAGAACTAAGCAATATTTGGCTTTGTCCCATGACCTTATCTCTCAATTTGAGGCAATTCCAGTCAATGTGTTGAACATTAAAAAGTACATTTCGTCACTCAATACCATCTATAAATCATTCCACTCCTTCTGGGCCCCTAATCATTTGATAAAACATTTTACCATAAACAAATTTTGGGGCCACTGTGTGATTATTCCCACTTGGAAAATATACAGTTTCCCCTCCTGAAACTAGAACAGAAGGTCTGAGAGAAAGGAAATTATTAAGCATTCTACTGAGTTTTTTCTCCCAAACAAAAACTAAGATAGAGGTCAATGAATAAGTATGTGCAGACTGGAACTTGAATCCTCTGGGGTGACTGTAGGCTAATTAATAATTAATGCCAGAGCCATGGTGTTTGAAATGCAGATGTGATAACTGTAGGCCTGGCAGTGCTGTTCAGAGGAAGCAGATTTAGATGCTATAGGGAATAGGCACTCCCTTGCCGGCTGGCTCAGCGATCCAGCCTGGGTGCAAAGCAGGGCCTATGGTTTAGATTATATTCCCCTCAGCTGTTAATTACCTGAACCTACTTTGAAGTTCTTCTCTTTTTATCCTCTGCATGAAAAGAGATTGGTTCAGCCAAGGGACTTAGAGAAATGATCAAATACATGGGGTGGGGGGGGGGGGTAGGGGGTAGTAATAGAACTTCAGATATAAGAAGATAATGAAGAAAAACACATAGTAGAACATATAAGAACATACATTATTAGGAAATGTTGAATTGTGATTTATTGTGTCAAGTACATTGTATTTTGCTCAGTTCTAATGAAGTTTATTTTAAGTATATGTATATATTTTCTCTGAATAGGTATAACAAAGAATTTCCATCTGTATTATTATACAGTGACTTGACAAGAGACAGGTGTTTTACAATGTCATATTTAATTTAATAAAGTCATTTAAATCTCTTCATATTTCAAGCTACTTACTGATAAGGACTTTAACAGAATCAGCAACAAACTACTTCTATATAACCTATTTGTGATCAGATCACTCATTCTCAGAGCACAAACAGAAGTTACCATTGTTTAAAGGGGAAGATAGAGGATATTGGAAAATTCTGGAAATAGGCTGCAGTTGAGACAAATATGAAAATGTATGACAGTAAGATTAGCTGCATTAAAAAGCAGCCTGTTTTTTTTCAGGGTATGTGTTTATATGCATGCAATTTAAAGAAGCATAATCATTAACTAGTAAGTGAATTGCAGCATGCCTGGATTAGATGTAAATGCCAAGGTTTGTTTGTTTGTTTGTTTGTTTGTTTTCCTATTTTAAATATTGTTAGTGCAGCTACTTCAGACAAAGCACTTTTCTGAGATACATTCCACTTGCACGTGAACAAAAATCTTCCTTTTGGTGCACTAGAATGCAGTCATGAAATAGCTAATTTTCAGCTGTGAGAAGTATCTTTGTAACTTTCTGACAGAAAAATGGCACTGAAAGCACCATCAAAGGAAAATGTGTACCTATATTGAAACTGACACCTGTGGATGCAGTATCATCTGACTAAAGTGACATCAAATGCCCACAACCAAATGAGTGAGTGATGATCACTATCAGATATAATACACAGGCCTCCATGCAGAGATTTGGGTTTGGAGTTCTATTTTAATTATGGTCCATTTCTATTTAAAAGAACACTTTTGTGAAGAGAGTCCTTAAACTTTTAAATAAGGATGAAAAACTAGAAACTTGCTCTTTAGAATTTAGTGCTCAGTGCAAGTTCCAAAAAAAAAAAAAAAAAAAAAAAGTAGGGCTTGCATCGTTGCACAATTTAAATTCTTTTAAGCGAGAAAATAGTCATGTAACTAAAGGTCTTCTATGAAAAAGAAAACACACTGGGAATTTTTACAATTTGATGTGTAATATATCTTTCCCAGTTGTGGTTTTAATTCTAAGAACACATATACACCAACACTAAGATTATGTAAAACTAACAACAAAAAACAAATTCATCTCCATGCAATTTAAATTCTAATACTAACCTAAAGCAGGGGGACCCAATTCACAGAAAGCAAGGGTCTACTTTCATACTGATTTTATCTCTAGTCAGCTATCTCTTCTGTATTATATTGCTAGAGTCCAAAGTGTTAATCAAAATGTAGCAATTTTTTTTCCGAGCTTTAAATACAAACTTTGTATGTTGAGTTCTCTGCTACTAAGAGAAATGGAAAATAAAAATAAAGAAGTGCTTGAAAAGTGTATAGCAGCAACTCAGAGGCAAAATTAAGACAAAATAAAACAAAAAATTAAAGTCAACCACTTAGATTAGCACTTAAGATTTTCATGGCCATAACTCTCTTACTCTATGAACACTCATGATTATTCATGAGTTGTGAATTTTAAAACACAAACACAGAACAAAACGTATTTCCTAAACTGGAACTGAAGCAGTCTTCCAGAATTAAAGTCCAAGCTTTTGAATTATTTTTCCTTAAAACCAAATGAAACTGCATTTAAGACTCATCACATTCAGACTTCATTTATGTGTGTTTGTATTTTATTTTAATGTTTGTTATAATAACAATATGCTAACAAATCTATTTATATAATTTTATTTATACATTTTTAAGTCTTCCATTACTTGGACAATCTAACTTAAGGAGAAATGTATTTGAAAACATTATCTCCAGATACATATCAACTTTTAGTTTAGAGATATATGCACAGCAGAGATATAAACTAAAACAGCACAATGATATCACCACAAATATTAGGTTAAGTTTTCCATTTTATTTTAGCCTGTATGTTTACATCCCTACTTCCCTCACCCCCACATGACTGTCTCTTCCACTAAGACTTGCGTATTTTGTAAAGATTTATTCAATTAGTTAAAGCACATTAGATGAAGTTTTAATATAATTTAGTGACACAAATTTACTCTACTTTCAAGGTCATAATATATTTCAGAAAGCAATGTTAAAAATGACTACATAGACACCAATATTTAAGTTGTAGAAACTTGAAGCTATAATTTGTATACTTTTTATATTAATTTTGGACAACTAAAGCATTCTTCTCTATGCCAATTCTATTTTAAATGTTTTTTTTATCTCTTGACATATCCTTTCCCCAGTTCATTTCCAATCATGTGTTCATACTGTAAAACTTCTTGTGACTAGAAACTCTTACACACATATTCATTATTCTGAGTACACTACAATCTAAAATGTAGTTAGATTATCTACTTTGTGTCCTTTTTACCTGCAACTACAGGGAGATTGAAATGAAGTTCTTAGCTCTTTATTAGTAAAAAGCATTGGAAAAACAAATAGATCTTAACAGAAATGTTTTTCTGCCTTCCAGTATGAGTGATGTGTGTTGCATGTACTATGCACTGCAAAGTAGAGGAAGACTTCTTTACCCTGCAAAAGGAAAAGTAAAACATTGTAAAACTATTTTAATGAAATCATAACATTAAAATAGTTTTATATTAAACCCTGCTAATTTTCTAGGTGAAGGCTGTTAAGTGAATGTAAGGAAACATTAAAAGGGAATTGAATTTGCATTCCTTAGGCTACAGGCACATGTTTACATGACCTTTAAAACAGAATTAAAGCTGTAGCATCAGCAGCTGTAGGCAATTCACATTACTAAGGCAATCAAATCAGAATGCTAAACTAACTATAAAACATAAATTAAACTGATAGAGAATCATCTCAATTCACTAGGTTTACTTGCAATGTACTTCTACACTACTAGTCATTTCAAAGCAGTTTGCAGATCCACCATATCAGAAGTACTCCAATACATCTTAAAACAGAGTGTCCAGCTAAGAGTATGTAAGCTATGAGCACTTTAAAATAGCTTTATCAACAAACCTCCATCATTCATCCGAGATAACTTATTTCATGATCATTACTTACTTTGAGCAATCGCGCCCAAAAGTAAGCATCATGCCATGAAGACAAAATTATCTCCAATATGTTATGTGTGTCATAGATGATTTTTACTTACAAACAAGTATTATAAAGAGTTTATAAAGGATGCTTAAAGGCTAGTGAAAGTTAATTGCACTTTTTTTTTACTCTCAACTTCATTGTATTGTTCCTCAACACTCCCAAGCTTTCCAACAACTATATTCTTATTTTCTTTCATAGCAAGATTGGATATCACACCTTTTAAAATACAGTAGAATGGATTATTAAACACAGCCTTAAATCTAATTGTCTGGGAAAAGACTAGTTCTAAGAAAATGAAAGAGAAGAATAAGTATTTTATAATGCAAGTCATCATCTCACTAGAAGTGTTTTGAGAAAGCTTGGTCTCTCAATTTCTAGCAGTAAAATCTCAAAAAAAAAAATCTATCTTTACTGAAGTGTTTCTGTTTTTGTGTTGTGACTTATTTTCCTCCTCTTTAGAAAACTTTTCAGACTCCTCAAGAAAATTGGAAACATACAGAATATATTTGAAAAACGGTTATTCTACATTGCAGGGAACAAAAAGGGGGTAGAACTCAAATGTTTCTCTCCATCACTAATATGAGTATTTGTATAGGGCAAATCTCATTTTTTTACAAAGCTGTCAACAAGCTATTAAAAGAAAACCAAAATTCCACAGTTCTAACACTCAGCTTCTCCAGATTTGAGATCCATGCTCAGAGTTCAGATAGTTTGTGAAGGCCATTTACACTCAGATAGGTGTGTTCTTCAATCTGTAAATGTTCATCCATGCAAACTATCTCTCTCTCTCTCTCTCTCTCTCTCTCTCTCTCTCTCTCTCACACACACACACACACACACACAATATGTGTGTGATCCATTTGTTTAGAGGGGGATCTAATGTTTATGTCACGCACCTGGGGAAATATTTATTTAAAAATAAAAATGAGGGGCGCCCGTGTAGCTCAGTCAAGTGGCAGCAGGCCCCACATGGGGCTCTGTGATGAGAGCAAGGAGCCTTCTTAGGATTCTCTGTCTCTTTCTGTCTCTCCTCTCCCCCACTTGCTCAAATGTGCACTTTCTCTCTCTCTCAAAATAAATAAACATTAAAAATAAACTTATTTTTAAAATAAATAAAAATAAAAATGAGTGCAGAAGTAATTAAATTATAGTTTTACTGCAAACAGGAACCTCAATCTCTTTCCAAAAGTAGACGTAGTAAGAAGAGGATAGGTAGAAGAAAGGAGACAGTCTCATTCTCATTATCATTTTAATAAGCTAAAATGAATATTTAGGATATATAAAAGAAATTTGAATGTTGATATTTAGATTGCCCTAACCATGTTTCCTTAAAAACCTAAGGTTTCTCTGGCCCCTGTCAATTGTTAAAAAAAAAGGAAATTTGCTTTTCTTTTTTTTTTTGAAATTTGGTATTTTTAAGGAGGTTTAGGCAGGTTTAAATCCTGCTGGCCTTTAAAGTGATCTGAGTTAATATTTTAGTGCCTCGACAAAATATTTTAGGGTGACTTTCACCACTCTCATCTTCCCACACACACTTAAGAAGATTCATGGAGATGATGCTGTCATACACACCCTTCCGAGGGAGTGTCACTGAATCAGAGTTGTGGTAACATAAAGCATTTGTCAGTGAAAGGGCTGGACCTTGCCTCCTGAGAAAGGGTTACCTTCAGCACATTACCTTTGTGCAGGACTACAGAGGGGAGCAATGTCTTAGGATTGTTCAAGGGGGCTCATACATAAAGGGCAGAGGCTTCCCAGGGACAAAGATGCTCAGCAAGGCTAGCCAGGTCCAGGGAATCCTGAGAGACAAACTACTGCAGGCTACCAAGCTCACACAGCTGCCGCGGTGCTGGCTCTTCTAGATTCTTGCTCCCTCCTTCCACTCCCAACCAGCTTGATTAGGCCTTGCCTCTATCCCCGGGATCCTGCTTCAAATAGAGGACAAGAGCCTCTGGAAGGTAGAGCAATGGGAGCCAGGAAGCTGGCAAAATAAGCCCCTCTTGCTAGCTGCCTAAGTTTTGGGATGGGACCAATTTGGCTTAAAAGATTGTCATTCACCAAATTATCTTAAGATGGGAATTCTCAGTTTAACACCCCCACCCCTGTTGTGGCTCAGGCACCTTTA
Source organism: Prionailurus bengalensis (assembly GCF_016509475.1). NCBI lineage: Eukaryota > Metazoa > Chordata > Mammalia > Carnivora > Felidae > Prionailurus > Prionailurus bengalensis. The sequence goes on from NC_057361.1 coordinate 69,363,738, forward strand.
TGCAGATGTATCTGAGAGGCTAAAGTCAGTTCCAACCTTTGGGCTTCATTTGAGCATCTTACCCAGGTTACTTTCAAGGTGAGGCATCCTGTGGCTGCCCAGATTTCTCCCTGTCCTGCCGAGGCCATGTGCGGAGCTTTGGGCACAGCTCCTTGATTCTCTCTGATCCTGATTTTCTGCAGATTGGAGTAAACAAACTTGGGTTCTTGGCAACACCAGAATTTAGAGCAGGCTAGCCACAGGGTCATAGGGGAGGAGCAGATCCACCAAGGAGAAAGACCTCTTGAGGGGCTGGATTCTTTTGTTGGATGCCTGAGTGCTTGAACATTGAAAAGAGACTCCAAAAAAAATTCTTGCATATAAAATGCACACATGTGATGGCATGTGTTCATAAGCAGCTGGAAACCAAAATACTAGATCAAGTAGATCTAGTTTTCAAGCAGGGGAGCCAAACTGATTCCCCCAGTTGAAAGTAAGGTAAACGGCCAGAGAGGGCTCAAAAAAAGTTACTGAAGATGGAGATTTTAATAGCACTCAGTAAACCTACACTATTTCCTCAATAATGAACACAACAAAAATCACAACAGAGAAAGTACTAATATTCTTGTAAAAATTGAGAGTCAAAAATGTCCTTGCAAAGTGGACTTTTCCTCAAACATGTTTCTCTTTCCCTAGACCTCATTCTCTCTCTCTTACGTATACATACATATTCATATATGTAATACATATATGAATTACTTCTTTCCTGGAGTAATTTTCAGGACTTCTTTCCTGACACCCACCCCATATATGTAATACATATATGAATATGTATATATACATTTTTTCTAACAATCATAAACCTCCTTCCCTACTGAATCCCTCCAGGAAAACAAACCAAAACAAAATTTCTGAATTAAGATAGCAAGTTAAATCTGGTTGCTTGCTTATTTTCAAATATAATAGTGTCTTGCTCACTTGGGGGCCTGGAAATAGTAATGTGAGCCCAGAATACGCAGCAGATTACTTAATAAAAGTCTCTTCCTAGAACGAGCCCATATTTTGATCTGTAATCAAGTTTCCTGTAGTCCTTTCACCTCACAGGGATACAGAATGGTAGCCATTTCAGATAAATAGTATTTAGTAAGAAAAGGGGGGTTGGTGGCAAGCGTGCAAGGAAAATAGGATCTCACTTATGTATGATATCTGAGCATGTTAAAACTTTAATCCATCCATGAAGAAGGAAGTGTATTGCAATTTGGGGCATCTCTCTTAACTACAAAAGTGACTTATAAAAGCTGTCTAATGTAAAATTACATAATTTATCGATATCTTGAATACTGAATACAGAGTTTAAGATAATAGATTATCTCTACACTCCCTCTGATCGATCATACAGCTGGAACTATAATATTCTCCTCTTTAATACTCCCACAATTTCTGACTTTAAGAAAAAATCGAGGGGCGCCTGGGTGGCGCAGTCGGTTAAGCGTCCGACTTCAGCCAGGTCACGATCTCGCGGTCTGTGAGTTCGAGCCCCGCGTCAGGCTCTGGGCTGATGGCTCAGAGCCTGCAGCCTGTTTCTGATTCTGTGTCTCCCTCTCTCTCTGCCCCTCCCCCGTTCATGCTCTGTCTCTCTCTGTCCCAAAAATAAAATAAAAAACGTTGAAAAAAATTAAAAAAAAAAGAAAAAATCGAAATAAAGATAAAAACCACTACTGCAGTTTAAATTTGGAAATATTCCACTACTCCATTAAAAAAAAAACAAAGCTAATTTCACATGGGATCTGTGTTTTGTAAAATCATCAACTGGACTCTTCGAAACTAGTCTCTGTCTAAAGTGCAAAACAAACAACAGCAAAATACCCACAATGATTCCTAGATACCCCAAATCCTGGTGCCGGGAATATGAGAACCATACAGAGTACTGCACAATAGTTCTGTCTCTGTAGAGCTCTTTCCCTGGGACCCTGTAAGATCAGGGTTCACCCACTGACAATGGCAATGGCAAGGGAAGAATTGACCTCAGAAGAGAAACTGAGACTGAATCAATGCGACCTTGACAACACAGCTGTGGGAGCCAGCACCCTTTCCATTTGTCCGTGAGGGTCTCTATTGTCCGTGTCTTTCCTCTAACCATCCTATCCGCAGCCCCAACTACACAATTCCTCAGCACTTCCCAACTGACAATAGATTTTGCTAGTAAATGTCTTGTGCTCTCGAAGATTGAGGTATATGTATTAAATTTTTTCATGATGGATATTTTAATTTTTAAATTACCCTGTGTCTGCTGCAACATTCACTGTATGCTATCTCTCCTCCCCCTCCCGTTTACTCTAAATATCCTTTTCCTCATGTTCAAGGAAAGCCAACAGAGTTCTAAAAATTTAAGTAATTGAGCTTGAATTGGTATTGGCTAATATCTGCTAATGTTGTCTATTTTTTTAAAGATTCTCTCCCAGAATATTATGAGCCCCTTTACCTTCCACCACACAGTTTATGAAGAAGAAGAAGAAGAAGAAGAAGAAGAAGAAGAAGAAGAAAGGAGGAGGAGGAGGAGGAGGAAGAGGAGGAACAACTACTGTAAGAGGAGCTACAGTAGGCCGGTGCTCTGAAGAGCAGTTATGACTCACCGAGAACCTCTAATGAACCCAAAGTACAGACACCAAGAAAAAGTCCTATTTTTCTGTTGTTTTCAGAAGCTGTCCATTTGTTTCCCTTCCCTTATGAGTTCCAAGGTGATAAAAATATGTACTTGTTACTACCAAGCCATATCTAAGTAGTCCTATTTCCAAAGTGGACTTGTGTTGAAGATGGTTTTCAATCTTGAAGTTGTATCTATGTACCACGTCCTACTCTCTAGAACTTCATGCTATATTATACACATTCAAATCTGATCTTTTGGACTCCTTTCCTGACACCCACCCCAATTCTCATTAGCCACAGACCACCTTCCCTCCTCCAATTTGTATAGATAATGAGAATGTTTTATAATCTATACTCATATATGAAATCTACAAGAGGCATAATCTCCATTTCTGAAGGAACCTAGACACAGACTTCCCAGCTGCAACCAAACTCCTATGCTTCCATAGAAGTGCAATTTGAACCACATTAATCTGCTTAATTTCTTTTGTGAGTGCTTCCTTGCTTTCAAAGGGGCTGGGAATGTCTGGGGAAACACTCAGGAGTCGTTATGTATCTTTAAAATTGTGAGGAATGAGAGTCACAGTGAAACCCCAGGTTACAAATAAATGAATAAACATACAAATAAATCAAACCAATCTGACATGCTTTCAGCAATTAATGAAATTTCCCTCTTAGAAAACAAGCAAAGTGATTGGTATGGTGGAGTGGCAAATTTGGATATGAAGGTAACCTAAGAAGGAATGAAGGTTGTGCTGTGTGCTGCTCTAGCAAGAGATTGAAACCTGTTCTACCTTGCTGGAGGCAGGTGTGTGGACTCGATAAAATTACAATTCCTCCACTTCTAACTTGGGTTCCTCTCCAAGATGAGTTTTAGCTATCCCAACCTGCTAGGGTTGGGGCAACTATTATTTTCAAACCATAGCCATAGAGGGAGTGGGGTAAATTAGATCTGAGGACCTGTTAATGGACAAGATCAGGATGAAAAGAATTCCAAGCTGTGTATTTAGCCCAACCACCCAAGAGACCAGGTTACCAGTGGTAACTTTGAGTTTAAAGTAAAATAAATCTATGAAAAATAAGTTACCAGCTGTTTACAACAGTAGCTTCACATGTACTTATTTCTCTCCCATGTCCAGACAGGGTCGTCTATTGAATGAGGCTCTTTTATTTTGCATGGGGCAGGGGATTTGTGACCATGGTCCCCCCTTTTATTCCTCTCTCTATGGAAACCCAGATCATGGGGAGAAATATGCAAGGCCGAATAAAGAGAAGCCACAGAAAGGAGCGCTTGAGAGCGGCATCTGTTACACTTGGGAAGTTAGACTGACAGGAGAGGGCAAAGAAAACCTCTCCAGTAGATTAGTCAGAGCAGCAAGAAGATTTTACTATATGCAGATATTTCCCTCAGAAAACAAAACATCTTACATGCAAGAGAAAATTCTATCACAGCTGCTAGAGGATGGGACTGCACCTGAATTAGGCAGTATCCATATTCATGGGAACTAATTTTTAACAACGAAGGAAGGAAGGAAGGAAGGAAGGAAGGAAGGAAGGAAAGAGGGAGGGAAGAAGGGAAAGAAGAAAAAAATGACAAGGTAAAGAAAGAAAAAAGGAAGATGACTATGTTGGTTTTTGCTCCTGTCAGAAGCCATTCTTACATTAAAAGACCACAGCACAAAAGTGTGACAAACCTATCACCGGGCACAGTTACCTCTCCCGTGACAGCGGCCCCCTCCCCAGCCTCTGGGCATGGTCTGAACCCCTTTTGCTTGCCTGGAAAAATTGCCCAGAGTAGAGGGCAAGGGCTAGAGCAAGGTTGATTATAAGAATTCATGCAAGTCAGAATTGGAAAGGGAACCCCTTTTTTTGTCCATGCAAAAGCCTTCTAAATTGATAATTACCTTAACCCCCTGAATGACCAGACTAAGATTAGTAAATCTTCACCCAAATGCAGCTGTGATGGTGGGGGTGGGGGAACCCACCATTACAACAACATGGCAATGATCATTATCTTTTTCTTGTATGGTTTTTTTCGTTGCGTTTCCCTCTGACCTCTAAACTGACATAACGTAAAGTAGTCAATGGATCCTTAAACAGACAGCCTAACAGATTACCTGAAAACTTTTATTTTTGTTTTATTTTAACAAGTACTTTTTTTCTTCAGGAAGCAAAAGTTCAGGTACAAATGAGATTGTATTCTTACAAAGGAAGATACACACAGTTAGTTGGTAGTAAAGAAAAGAGGTTATTGAAGAGAAGAGAGGAGGAGAAGAGAAGAGGAGAGAAGAGAAGAGAAGGGGGGGGCAGAGGAAGAGAGGGAAAGGAAAAATAAATTTCTAGATTAAAAGCAGATACCCGTTTACAACAGGACACCAGTAAAGGAAACCACAATTTCAGTGAGAAGGAAGAGGGGGAGAAGATGGCAAATTATCATCTCTACCAATAACTGCTAAGTGGTTATCCTTTTTTTTTAAAGAGAGAGAAAGAAAGAAATAGATCTAAACCAGACCCCAGGTTTTCCTGCTTAATAGACACAATTTACATTTACCAATATAAACTCCTGTCGCTATCTGCTCTCATAAGAAATTACTCATTTCACAGGAAATAGATGCTGTTTATCTATATAAAGTAATGGCAGAATAGCTCACCTTGTTTTTTTTTTCCATTTTCTTGCATTTTCTTCAGATCTGTCTTCTTAGAGACACTAATGCCTTAATGACTTTCTGGTAGCTGCAAGCCTCCTTTTATTTCTGCTAAATATATGAAAATGTATGCAAATTTAAATCAAGCTAAACCTAGTAGCTCTTGCAATATATTTAATGGAATTTCAAACCAATAAAGGAACTCTGATGCTGTCTTCTGTAAGTTCAAATATAATTATGCAGCTAGGTTACCTTCAAAATTATGCAATGGAAGGTCATTTTTTTTTTAATTCAGAAATCCAGCTGGGTATCCCGTGTTGCCTTTTCTCAGCTAGAGCAAATCTAAAATCTTTGCATTCAGCTTACAAGCAACGCCTTTGAGCAAGGCTGTGGAGTAGTGGGACTTGCCTTCCCCTAACTTATAAAATGCATAGGAGTACAAGTCTTTCTTGTCGTTGTTTCCTCTAACCAAAATGTGAAAACAGTCCTGTCCTCCCAAGCTGAAAGCACTTTCAAGCTGATAGGGATGTGTGTTGGGGGAGTGGTACTTAATGCCAAACAGCCTGCTATCACTCCTCTCTCTCTCTCTCTGTCTCTCTCTCTCTGTCTCTCTCTCTCTCTGAATTTTCAGGGTACACTAAAGGATTCCTATTTACTTCAGTTTGTTTGGGAGCGGGAGTGGGAGGGGAAGCAGTGCCTGTTAACAACAATTTTACTAGGGAACATCAGGTGCCTTAGTCAAGAACATTTCCCTATGTACCTAATGAGAGTTGGTCCCATGAGTGTTTGAGGTGAGTATGAGGGATGGCTGCCCATTTCAGCAAGCAATGCCTCTGAAAGAAGTTGTGGGATCCCTGTTGGGAGCTGACATGGAGTAGTAATAAAAAGAAAGTCATCCAATTGACCAACCTCAAAATAAATGAATTTTGCCAGTATCACATTAGATTTTACTTTTATCACATTAGATTTTCCCAAAATCTTCCAGTTCTTCATGCCTTAAATCAAAATTTTCAGAAGAAGCTGGGCATCTCTTTCTTAGATGCTTTCTGAACTTGGTATCAAGTTGCTCATAAATGATAAAGTGAAATAAATAAAACAAGTCAAAGTAGTTCTTAATTCCCTTTGCTCAAAGTTTGTAGGAAGATTTTGGTTTGCAGTCCCCTGCACACAACTAACCCAGGATGTTAAATGAATTTGATTAAAAAAAAAAAACAATCTATTAAAATCTAGATGACATTTCACCTGGCTATATTGCTTTCTTAGTATATATATAAATACTAATATTTAAATATATATATACTATTTTACTATATATGTATATATATAATATTTTTCTCACGATTTCTATTAATCTAAATAATACAAAAGGAATTCTAAAACCAGTTTTCTACTTCACCCCCTATCCATCTCCCCCAACCCCCCAAACACGCACAAACACACTCCCCTTTGATACTTCCCCCTCTCCTACAAATGTCCATGAAGTCCGAGGTGGGAGGGAGGGGGAAAGGGTTAATCAAATGAGCTGCTGCCACTCAGCGCCAGGCAACCAATGGAGCCCAAAGATTGATTTACTTCCTGCTCAGATCTCACTGAAACTCTAAAGCTTCGCCAGCCTAATTTGGAAAGTTAGCCCAGCCTCCCGTGCGGCCATTGGCCAAGCCCGTGGCTGGCCAGGCCGAGATGTGCTGCAATTGGTCACCACATGTGCCGGTAACTCGCTCTTGCGGCTTTGGCTCCCCCCCAACCATAGATGTCAAAGGCTGAAGCTGCTCCCTTTGCCACATTATAACTAGTAGGGCATCCTCACCCACCATGGCCACAGCTGCCTCGAATCCCTACAGCATTCTCAGTTCTAGCTCCCTAGTCCACGCGGATTCTGCGGGGATGCAGCAGGGGAGTCCTTTCCGAAACCCTCAGAAACTTGTCCAAAGTGATTACTTGCAGGGAGTTCCTAGCAATGGGCATCCTCTTGGGCATCATTGGGTGACCAGTCTGGGCGATGGAGGCCCATGGTCTTCCACACTGGCCGCCAACCCTCTGGACCAGCAGGACGTGAAGCCCGGACGCGAAGACCTACAGCTGGGTGCGATCATCCATCACCGCTCACCGCACGTCGCCCACCACTCTCCGCACACTAACCATCCGAATGCCTGGGGGGCTAATCCGGCTCCGAACCCGTCCATCACGTCAAGCGGCCAACCCCTTAACGTGTACTCCCAGTCGGGCTTCACTGTGAGCGGCATGCTGGAGCACGGAGGGCTCACTCCACCGCCGGCCTCCGCCTCCGCACAGAGCCTACACCCGGTGCTCCGGGATCCCCCAGACCACAGCGATCTAGGCTCGCACCACTGCCAGGACCACTCGGACGAGGAGACACCAACCTCGGATGAGTTAGAACAGTTCGCCAAACAGTTCAAACAAAGAAGAATCAAATTGGGCTTCACGCAGGCTGACGTGGGGCTGGCGCTAGGCACACTGTACGGCAACGTTTTCTCACAGACCACTATCTGCAGGTTCGAGGCCTTGCAGCTGAGCTTCAAGAACATGTGCAAGCTGAAGCCGCTGCTGAACAAGTGGCTGGAGGAGGCTGATTCGTCCACTGGGAGCCCGACCAGCATTGACAAAATCGCTGCTCAGGGCCGCAAGCGCAAGAAGCGAACCTCCATCGAGGTGAGTGTCAAGGGCGTACTGGAAACGCATTTCCTCAAGTGTCCCAAGCCTGCCGCGCAGGAGATTTCCTCGCTGGCAGACAGCCTCCAGTTGGAGAAAGAAGTGGTGCGTGTCTGGTTCTGTAATCGAAGACAGAAAGAGAAAAGAATGACTCCACCAGGGGATCAGCAGCCACATGAGGTTTATTCACACACCGTGAAAACAGACACGTCCTGCCACGATCTCTGACTGCAGGAAGCAAGGAAGCGGCCGGCCGCACTGGGAGCAGCGCGCATTTCTCTTTCTCTCCCACTCTCTTCCTTTCACTTCAGCTTTATTATTGCTATCTAGAGAGATAGCAATAGCTAGATATAAAGATAGGGCTCTTCAGTCTCTCATCTTTTTTCTTCCTTTTTTTTTTCCAATAGGGGATTCTAACTTACACTAAGAAAGGAAACACACTCACACACGCATTCCAGCTTCTCAAGGCTGATATACAGTAGTGTTAAGCAGTTCAGGAGGGGACCTCACATACCCTGCCGCCAGGGCGACTGTTTCCTCCAACCTTTTCTGCTGATCAAAACATATTGTTTACTTTGAGTAAGGTTTGTTTGGTTGCTCCTCTCTTTAATGAACAAGGAGTGGGGTAACGTGGGGGTGGGGTAGGGATGGGGAAGGGGGGGTGGGAAAACAGATGTGTGCCTCTGAATAACCTTTCAGCGCCTTGGTTATAGCAGCTGTATTTCAGGTGAAATCTGTTTTACAATAGACTAGTTTTGCATTTTTTAAAACTTCTATAGCGTTTCTAAATGTCTGCGGTGTTTTACTACAAGCTGTACACAATATTTGTGAGATAATTTGTATCTAATCGGCCACTCCACATTATTGTTGCTATTATTATTATTCCTGCATTGAGCTGATGGTTTTCTAATTGCTTAAAAAAGGCAGGGGGACTGGAAGGAGGAGGGGAGGAGATGTCCACCCGTCCATCCACCCCCTATCCTAAATCTGCATGGAGAGAAGAGGTACAATGGAGAGAGTTGTTGATGATGGTATTGGAGATATATATGTAATTTTTCAGAGGGCACAATGCCTGGGATAGGCAGAATAGGCAAGCCTATTGGGTTTGCAAACCACAGCGAAGTAGGAGAGGCGATGTTGAAGCTTTCTGCCCTCCCTCTCGGATCTGTGGAGCCCTGGCAGGCTTCTACAGCGCAGATCCGGGTGCCATAAAAGGATTTGGCTGTGGCACCCGGCAAAAGAGATCAGCCTGCGGTGCGAAGAGACCTCCGCACCTACTGAAGTCCGGAATGCCTTCACTCAGAACTCCCTAAGGGCCCCATGCCTCACCAGGACCACTAGCGCGACTCCACCTTGGCCTTTGTAGGCGTAGGACTTTCTATTCACATATATTTGCTTTCGCTGGAGACGACTATCCCGAGACGCTGGCGACAGACTCACTGAGTGCCTCCCAATTCAGTTCACCTTCAGTTCACTACCTGCTCTCCAAGTGAGAAACCATGGGAGGGATGGCAAGTGGGGTGGTGGACAGGTGCTCTCTGCTCCGTGCAGAACGACAATGAAATGATTGGCAAAGGTCATACGGATTCTGGTCTAGCTTCGTACCACTTCCTCTCCGGTGTATACATACCGCTGTCTCAGAGTGGTTTCACGGGAAGCTGTCTCCGCGTCCCAGACAAGCACAGCTGGTAGAAGCCCACAGCGATGATTAAGCTAGATAGCGAGCGCCCTGGCGGCTCGGTTTCTGGGTTTTTGTTTGTTTGTTTGTTTGTTTCTGTTTTTTAATCTGTGTGTGCATGACTGCGCGTGGAAATGTGAGTAGATAGATGCGTGTATCCTATTACTATTTACAAAAACAAAAACTACATAAAATCTCTCTAGGCTGTGTAGAAATCCAAAAAATATACAGTTGTTCTGGCTTTATTGCTAGCTCTCCTGTCTACACGCCAGGTCCACAGGGCACCTCATTCTTAATGAGCACACATGTGCAGGGCCGGCCAAGCACCCAACACCCAGACACAGTCCGCGGGACCTGGCTGGGGGCTCCGCATGCCTAGGCTGCCTGCCTGGCCTGGCCTTCAGGTGCAGCTTTGGCAGACAAAGCCTCAAACTACCTAAAGACCAAAAAGCCCAGGACTCCTTGTGGAGGATGCGCTAGTATGGGCTTCCAGGCCTCTGGTCCACCGCACTGTGTCTCCCTCAGCTGCAGGTTGAAGAACATGTGTTAATTCAAATCCCGGACCCATTTTCTTTTTTGTGAAGCCTCTGCATTCTGTTGGTAGATGGGTTTTCGTTCTGGAATTTTTTTGTTTGTTTTGTTTTCCCTCACTGAGTTCGTGTTTTACAACTGTTAGGGTTTTTTGGTTTGAATTTTTTTTTTTTTTCTTCGCAGTTAAGCGCTCTGGTTCAAACCTGAGTTAACCCAAATATTTCTGCCGACTTTATAACTGTACAGTTTTGTATATTAAACGTTTTTGAAGTGATTAATTTAAAGAAAGATCATTTAGTTTATTCATTTAGTGACTGATGTATAATAAACACTATTTTCATTAAGAGTTGCTTTTTCAACTATTTTATTCAAATTGCCTATTGCAGTTGCCAGCAATTATTTATTTTCAATAAATTCTGCATTATGTTTAAAAGAAAACTGAAAGATGATTCAGGTGTCAAAAAGAAAACAATTCGCTGTAATGTTTGATGTGAACAGTTTTAGTCGAGGGGTTTATATTGATGCAATATTTTATTGTTGTAAAAGATTTAAAATAAAACATTTAAATAAAACATTTTTCCAAAAAAAATCGTTGTTTTTTTCTTTCTTTCTTCCTTTCTTTATTGTGTGGTGTGTGAAGTGAAGCATTTAAATAGAGACACATTTCTGGTGAGCACTGCATCTGCTCTGCTTAAGGTTAGAAATCATTAGTCATTGTTTTGATTCTTGATTCTCTCACTCTGACTTTTAGCCTTTCATACACTCACAGCGTGGCCTGTTATCTTGCACATGCCCATGCTCAAGCAAAACACACCCCAAATGGTGGGAAATGGCCTAGTGAAACCCAGCGGGATAGGGGGGTTATTTCAGGACTTGCAATATTGTTAATGTTCTCTGAATGGAGTATCTGTCTCTAGTCCAGCAGACAGACCTTTATCTAAAACAGCCCCTCCTGAAACTGGACCCAGACCTTCGCTGAGGCTTTCATCTTGCTTCCATGCAACCACCCCTCTTCTGGTCAGGGACCATTACCTTCTGGTAGATGATCTCTCATTCACCTGATGAAGGATGAAAAGATGACTAAATGTAAGAAGTGCTCTCCTTCTTAAGGTTCCCTTTGGGCTCAGAAACTCCGATAAACTGTTGTCCACTTAGTGTTGCCCGCTAATGATGAATTCTATTCATTCCTATATGACTTTGGGGAAAGAAAAAATCATTACATAGAGACATTTGAAAGAAAAGTTCAATTTATTACTCTTCTTCCCACTCCCATATACCACTTCACCTCTATTATTTTGCCACAAGGCCCTCCATAAAATAAGGGACAATTCTCTGTAGCAAAGTAATGGCCGAGGAGTAATTTACTAAATCAGAAGCAGTTGTGTTTTACGATTTTGTACGTATCCAACTTTTGTCTACAACAGTCTTGTATCCAAGACTTATCCAACTTTTTGTTTTCGTAGATTTTTATCAAGCAATAGGCAAGACGTTTAACTACAACTCTCCAACAGCCAAACCATTCTCAACTCATGTTCTGAAATGTTTCTTATTAGGCAAAGAAAAATTATTTAATCACTTTAATAAGTAATAATTATCACATGTAATATCCTGCATTTTTTCGATTGCCTGATTATTTACAGCTGCACCGTGCACAATGCACATGCCAGTGTTGTGTATGAAATATACTACATGTTCTTTGTATGCCCATTGGCATATCTCCATAAATAATACTGATTTCATAGAGATGTACCTACAATCACAAAACATATAGTCTTAAACTTGTTGGTTCTCTTTCTGTTCATACCAACTAACCTCTTTCTATTTCAATATCCTATATGAATTTTGAATTGATTAAAATGTTATAGCTTTTCTCATTAAAGTACACAGAAACCAACTAGCAATGTACTCTAAAGTTTTTGACAGGGCCATAAACAGATGTTTTAGAAGATACTTATATAAGTTTATAGATCTAGACACCTGTACTATTAATATTTTTACTATGTATTATTGATAAATATATTTTATACATATTTGAGAGATTTGTTTCCTTTACCGCCTCTTTTCTTTCTCTTAAAATATAACTAAGGCTTATTTGGCTTTTATGATGACCTCTTTATTAACCTTGTTATAGCATTTACATAACATTTTCATTAAAATTCAGGGGATGTTGGTGCCTCTGCCTGGGACTTTCTTTGTATTGAAGTTGCTACCATCCCATTCCCAACCTTTGTAGGGAAAGCAGCTTTGGCGTTAGTTTCTCTTAGGCCTTCATAGCAGTGGCTTTCTCTACAACTTTAATTGGTGTGTTCAAAAAGAATAATATTTAATAGGTAAATGTAAAAGTTTCATCCCTATCACCTGATCAGAACAATAGAAAATGAATAGATTGTGGAGAGGGTGAGTGTGGAGGGTGTGGGATGTGAAAAGAGCAAGTGTTTAGATGCTACAGATATTTAAACAAAGTCGAATATGTGAATCAAGTGTATGTTTGTATGTAGACATTGATTGTATATATGGGCGTGGCTCTTTGTATGCATAACAAAAGGTAAATAGATTACTATCCTCCAGCATATATCTTCCCAAGAATAAAAGAAGAGAAATATTAATCCTGGGAATAGATTTCTTATCTTTAAAAAGAAAAGGTTAAGGGAAACTATTGCCTGCATTAGTACATGAGCTGTATTTGTCTTCAATAAAATCAAACACTGTTTCCTTGGAAATATTTAGCATTCAGATATTCTCCTTGTTCCCAAGTCAGGATGCTACTGTTGTTTTAATTGCTTGTAGGCTTTTTTAAAAAAAAGTTAATGTTTTTATTTATTTTTGAAGGAGAGAGAGAGACAGAGCATGAGCGGGGGAGGAGCAGAGAGAAAGGGAAACACAGAATTCGAAGCAGGCTCCAGGCTCTAAGCTGTCAGCACAGAGCCTAATGCAGGGCTTGAACTCATAAACCTGAGCCAAAGTCAGATGCTTAACTGACTGAGCCACCCAGGTGCCCCAAATTGCTTGTAGGCTTTAAATAGAAACATAAATTTCTGTTTTTACTTAAAATATCTGTTTTAGTAAGGAGGGAGGTAAAGAACAGGGGAAAATGGATCAGTGGGAAATAATTAGAAGTTAGAACGTAGTTTCCCCCAAAAATAATGTATTTTTTTTCACCTGTCATATTTTTGAAGACATGTGGAACCTAAGAATTGTGGAAATTATTTCTATGAATTGACATTTAAAAATCCAAAAATGTGGCTCTTTCAGAAGGTTTTCAAATGAAGGAAAAGTAATGATGCAAAACACTACAGTGTAAATTGGTATCACTTGCACTCATCCATTCTGTAAAATAAAAGGATAGAACGTTTTTTACACTTGCCACCAAATAGTAATTTTAAAAATAGTAATAGCTTCCAACTTACTCATTTACAGATGTTAATTTTTAAAGCATTAAGAAAAGTGAATATAAAATATATTTGAAATCAGTTAAGGGCTTTTTTTAATAAGATGAAATAAAAGTACCTTTTCTTTTTGAATTTTTTAAATTTTTATTTATTTTTGAGAGAGAGATTGAGAGACAGAGCACGAGTGGGTGAGGAACAGAGAGAGAGGGAGACACAGAATCTGAAACAGGCTCCAGGCTCTGAGCTGTCAGCACAAAACCCTATGCGGGGCTCGATCTCATGGACTGCTAGATCATGACTTGAGCTGTAGTCAGACGCTTAGCTGACTGAACCACCCAGGCGCACCAAAAGTACCTTTTCTTAAGAACACTGCTCGTAGAACATTTCTAAAATTAGGGGATCATTTAAGAGAATAAAGTCATGCAAACAAAATCCAGTTAACTTCTGCTATCTCTAAGAAGGTGGGGGTAGGGAGGATCATATGCATGAACCTAGATTATTGTTTCTATAAACAGAATCCACAAAATTAAACCTTTGTGCATTCCAGTTAAAAAATACATAGATCACTATGCTTTCTTTCATAAATATGAGAATAGAACTTATACATATTCAAACATTATATAACTAGCTAGAACACTGGATTCCCTTAACAACAGTAATTGTTATCAAGGAGTATTTAGTATAAGATGGGTTCATTTTGGATGTCTTCCAAGGGGGCTTCTTTGCTCAACTATCAAAAGAGCCTTATTACCAGGTGGCTTAACTCTTTAAGGGAGAAAATCCTAGGACAGCTGAGTTTTGGGTAAAACTCTACAGTATTTAATATATGTATATAGACATACTCACAACTGTAAACTTGCTCCCTCCACCTTCCCCTCCTTCTACACTCACACTTGCATACAGATAGGATGATGTAACAGAAAGCAGGCTGTCCTCAAAGGCAGGAAAGAAATGAACTCATTGACCAATTCATTAGGTATGTCTTTTCTTTTCATTTCTCTAGCTACTCAAACTGTTTCCACACTATTCTGGCATAGCTAATCGAAAAGACAAAAAAGTCATCCTATCAACCTCTTGTTTTATCTGAAAGGGCAGGCCTACGCCGGCCAACTCCATCTTGTTCTGTGTCCTTCACCTTGACCACGCCTCCTCCCCTTGAGTAACCTCCCGCTCACCTGTTCAAACTTCCCAATCAAAACAAGCCCCGCGACCTGCTTAACAGGACCACGACCCTTCCTCAGCCAATCGGCTGAGGCCACAGCCATTACCTCACCAACTGCCCCTAGACCCCAATAAAACCTTTGTGCTTTTGAAACTCGCTTCCCCCCCCCCCCCCCCCCCCCCCCCCCCCGTATCTCACTATCTCACCGCTGCGTTGGTGCAGGTAGGGGATTGAGCTCAAGCTAGCTTGAATAAAGGCTCTTTTGCTTTTGCATTGGACTGGGTTCCCTGGTGGTCTTTGGGGATCACGAATTCTGGGCATAACATTTGGGGGCTTGGCCCGGGATCCCCAAGACTCCTGAGGGACCCCTGACCCGGAGAGCCTGACTGGCCACGGTTAGTGTCTGTTCATTCCGTCTTTTCTGTGTGAGCTCATTTCTGGAATTCTGGTAGTGCCTGACGCGGTCTAAGTGGACGCACTGGAGGACCACAGGCCGGGAGTTTCGGAAGATGTTCCGATCCTCCCTTTTGGAGGGACGTGGAATCCCCTCAAAGGTCTGAGATGAGGCGGGTCGCTCCCACTGGTCGGCGTGAGGCCGTCGTCTAGCTTTTGGTTTTGGAGGGATGTGGAATCCCCTCAAAGGTCTGAGCTAGCTTTCAGTTTTGCTTCCATGGAGTTGGAAGACTGTTTCTAAGGGCCCTCTGTTTGTCTGTTTCTGTGTTTCTCTGTTTTGTTCTGTGGACTTACTGGATGGACGTTATGGGACAAATCAGACTACCCCTCTACCCACCCTCTTGGCTTAAGCCCTTCCTAGCCCCACTCCCTCCGGAGCCAAAACCCATTCTTGCCTTGCAGGGGACAGAGACGAAGGCAAACAAGAAAAGTCTTACCCAGCCTTCAGCACCCTTCTACCCTGTCCTACAAGGGGGGATAAAGAAGAATTAATTTTTCCTCCCCCGTATAACCCCTCTGGGATGCCGGAAAAACACCATCCTCCCCCTCCCGGGGGGAGGCAGACACTGTTCTGAGAGCTAAAGGCTGAAACGCTCCACTGGGAAGCCTGCCCTTTACCAGACAAAGTGCTCAGAGGGAGCAATCCGACTCCGCCTCTGCCACCAACTCCACTATTCTGCCCCTGGGAGCCATCGGACCCCCAGACGCGGAGGGGAATCAGCCACATAACTATTGGGCTTTTGCCACTAGTGACCTCTACAATTGGAAAGCTCAGAATCCTAAGTTTTCCGAGAAACTGGCAGGGCTTATTGATTTATTAGACTCTGTTCTTTTTACCAATCAGCCCACGTGGGATGATTTCCAGCAGCTTTTGCAGGTCCTGTTCACGACTGAAGAAAGAAAAAGAATCCTCAATGGGGACCAAAAACTAGTTCCGGGCACAGACGGGAATCCCACCACCAACCAGGCTCAGATAGATGCCTCCTTCCCCTTAACTCAGCCCCAGTGGGATTTCAACACGGCAGAAGGTAAGGAGAGGCTCCAAGTCTACTGCCAGACTCTAATGGGGGGGTCTCCGAATGGCTGCTAGAAAGCCAACCAATTTGGCCAAGGTAGGAAATGTACAACAGGAAAAAGATGAATCTCCGGCTGCCTTTTTAGAACAGATCATGGAGGCATTCCGTACCTATACCCCCATGGTTCCAGAGGCTCCGGAAAGCAAGGCAGCTGTTATGGCCTTTGTAAACCAATAGGCCATAGACATTAGGAGAAAATTACAGAAAATAGACTGGGAGAAAAAAGTCTGCAGGACTTACTGGTGGTAGCCGAAAAGGTATATAATAACCGGGAGCCTCCTGAGGACAAGCAGGTTCGCGCTATGGCAGTTGCCAGCAGTAAGCAGACTCGAGACCTGGCCAGAATACTACTAGCTACCACTGCTGACTTCCCTGAGGAACAAGACCGCCTTCTCCAGCAGCTGGCAGACGTCTCAAGAAAAGGTAAAGGAACCACCAAGGGGGGGAAGCAGAGGCTGCAGAAAGATCAGTGCGCATACTGCAAGGAGACAGAGCATTGGGCCCAAGGTTGTCCTAAAAGGGCCGGGGGGAAGGGAAGCAAGACTGGTGGAGTAAAAGTCCTAGAGCTAGATGAACTGACTGATCAGGGGAGTCGGGGTTCAGACCCTCTCCCCGAACCCAGGGTAACTCTTAAAGTGGAGGGGACCCCTGTTGACTTCCTCATCGACACCGGAGCACGACATTCGGTCCTCCGCACCCCACAAGGAAAACTAGCCAGCAAGAAGTCCTGGGTACAAGGGGCAACTGGTATGAGCCAGTATTCATGGACTACCCGAAGAATGGTAGATTTGGGGATGGTCTGGGTATCCCACTCCTTTATAGTAATACCAGAATGCCCCTACCTGCTGTTAGGACGGGACTTACTGACCAAGATAGGAGCTCAGATAACTTTCAGACAAGGGGGGCCTCAGGTCACCGATGGCAAGGGCCACCCCATCCAGGTCCTGACCATGAAACTGGAGGATGAATACCGCCTCCACCAGGAGGCACTCCCAAGAGAGGATAATATAGACAGATGGCTACAAGAATTCCCCTCGATTTGGGCAGAGATGGGGGGGGGATAGGACTAGCTGTTCACAGGACCCCTGTCCTGGTAGAGCTCAAGCCAGGAGAAAGTCCGGTAAGGATCAAACAATACCCCATGTCTCAGGAGGCCCTGAAGGGGATCCAGCCACACATCCGGAGACTACAAAGCCTAGGGGTACTAATTCCTTGCCATTCTCCCTGGAACACCCCCTTACTGCCAGTCAAAAAGCCTCACACAAATGACTACCGACCGGTATAAGACCTCCGGGAAGTAAATAATAGGGTCATGGACATACACCCAACTGTTCCCAACCCATATACTCTCTTGAGCTCCTTGGCGCCCTCCAGGGTCTGGTATACTGTACTAGATTTAAAGGACACCTTCTTCAGTCTGCTGCTGGCACCCCATAGCCAACCCTTGTTCGCCTTCGAGTGGCATGATCCGGAGGAGGGGTACAGTGGGCAACTCACCTGGACACGGCTACCTCAGGGATTCAAAAATTCACCCACCATCTTCGACGTGGCACTACAGGAGGACCTGGGTGAGTACAGAAGGGAGCACCCTGGCCTCACCCTCCTACAGTACGTAGATGACATCCTGATTGCTGCCAACACGCCCAAAGACTGTGAGTGAGGGACCCAGGACTTGCTGGCTACCCTGGGGGCCTTAGGGTACCAGGCATCCGCGAAGAAGGCTCAGGTATGCAGGGAGAGGGTAAGTTACCTGGGATATATCTTGGAGGGTGGACAGTGGTGGTTATCAGATGCCAGAAAAGAAACTGTCCTAAAGATCCCTACTGCCACCTCCCAAAGAGAAGTAAGGGAATTCTTAGGATCAGCTGGCTACTGCCGCCTCTGGGTTCCAGGTTTTGCTGAGATTGCCAGGCCCCTATATGAAGCTACCAAAGAGGGGAAAACATTTAAATGGGCTGAAAAAGAAGAAACTGCCTTTAATCAGTTAAAAAAGCCCCTCCTAAGTGCCCCAGCCCTGGGTCTACCAGACATTACGAAGCCCTTCCACCTCTGTGTAGACGAACATAAGGGAATAGCAAAAGGGGTTCTAACTCAAGCCTTAGGCCCCTGGAACCACCCGGTGGCTTACCTGTCCAAGAAACTAGACCCAGTGACTGCCGGCTGGCCGCCATGCCTAAGAATTATTGCGGTGACAGCACTCCTGGTCAAGGACTCAGATAAACTGACCCTAGGACAGGAGATCTGGATCACAACCCCACACGCCATTGAAGGGGTCCTGAAAGAGCCTCCTGATAGATGGATGAGCAACACACGTATGACTCATTACCAGAGCCTCCTACTCAACCCTCCATGAGTGCAGTTCCACCCCAGTGCAGCCCTCAATCCTGCAACCCTGCTGCCCGACCCTGACCTAGGTGCTCCACTACATGACTGTGCGGAATCCTGGAACAAGTACATGGATTCCAGACGGACCTGACCGACCGGCCCCTCCCCGATGCCGAGGCTACTTGGTTCACTGATGGCAGCAGCTTTGTGCGAGACGGACACAGGTATGCAGGTGCAGCGGAGGTCACCGAAACAGACACCGTATGGGCAGAGGCTCTACCCTCCAGAATATCAGCCCAGTGAGCAGAGCTCATAGCCCTCACCAAGGCACTGATGCTGGGAGCTAGAAAATGGCTTAACAACTACTGGACTTGGGAGACCCAGTTTTACCAGACCAACCCAAATACTCCCGGGAGGAGTTACAGCAGATCAAGAAACTCCCCATGGCCCAGGAGATAAAGGGATGGTGGTATATACCTAACAAGGAGCTCGTCCTGCCAGACCGGCTCAGAGTCTCAATATTAGAGCAAGTTGTATCTGCCTGCAAGACCTGCCAACTCACCAACGCGAGAGCCACATCAAATAAAAAAGGAACCAGGCTCAGAGGCACCAGACCGGGAGCCCAATGGGAAGTCGACTTCACTGAAGTCAAACCAGGAAAGTATGGTTATAAATATCTTTTAGTATTTACAGACACCTTCTCTGGCTGGGTGGAGACATACCCAACCAAGCATGAAACAGCTCAGACGGTGGCTAAGAAGATACTAGAAGACATCTTACCCAATTATGGTTTTCCTGCCATGATAGGATCAGACAATGGACCAGCTTTTATCTCGCAGGTAACGCAGGCAGTAGCCAAGGCGGTGGGGGCAAACTGGAAATTACATTGTGCTTATAGGCCCCAGAGCTCAGGACAGGTAGAAAGAATGAATAGAACCCTAAAAGAGACCCTTACCAAATTAACCATGGAGACTGGCGGGGACTGGGTGGCTCTCCTACCGTATGTCCTTTACCGGGTTAGGAACACTCCTTACACTCTGGGTTTTACTCCCAACAAGATCATGTTTGGCAGGCCACCCCCTATTATTCCCAACCTTCTTGCTAAGTTTAAAGATCAAGAACTTTTTCTTTCCTTGAGAGGGCTCCAGAGGGCACACGAGGACATTTGGCTGTGCCTCCGTGCCATCTACAAGGCTGGCCCGACCCTGACACCTCATCAGTACAGGCCAGGAGACTGGGTCTACATCAAGAGACACCACTGAGAGACCCTCGAGGTGTGCTGGAAGGGACCTTACATCGTGGTGCTGACAACCCCCACCGCTCTCAAAGTAGACAGCATTGCGACCTGGGTCCATTACACCCACATTTGGCCAGCGGACCCCACCTCAATCCAGAAGGACTTCATCACGGGATGGGCCGTCAATCGGGACCAACACAACCCGCTCAAGCTCAAGCTACAGCGCATTCGACCCACCTAATATTGGTAACTCTGTTAACTCTGCTTGTTATTGATCATGCTACCAGGAGTCCCCACACTCCCCAAAACATCACCTGGCAGATCATAGACACCAGCTCAGGGACAATACTTAATCGGACCTCCCAGAGCCACCCCAGGGACACTTGGTTCCCAGAAATTTGTGTAGACCTCCAAACTCTGTTCCCCTTGTCACCATAAATGCAGCCGGTCCCATGATTGGGTCCATAAGCTACATGACAAGGGGGGAATGAAAGGGTGGGCCTACGCCGGCCAACTCCATCTTGTTCTGTGTCCTTCACCTTGACCACGCCTCCTCCCCTTGAGTAACCTCCTGCTCACCCTTCAAACATCCGATCAAAACAAGCCAGGTGACCAGCGTAACAGGACCACGACCCTCCCCCAGCCAATCGGCTGAGGCCACAGCCATTACCTCACCAACTGCCCCTAGACCCCAATAAAACCTTTGTGCTTTTGAAACTCGCTCTCTCTCCCCAGGTATCTCACCGCTGCGTTGGTGCAGGTAGGGGATTGAGCTCGAGCTAGCTCGAATAAAGGCTCTTTTGCTTTTGCATCGGACTTGGCTCCATGGTGGTCTTTGGGGATCATGAATTCTGGGCATAACATTATCTATATGTCAAAAAATCTAGTTTGAGTGATCCTCTCCCAAATTCTGACACACATACACTGTATTGACTGCTTGCATTGACATCTTCTAATGTCTGTTATATCAGCATTGATTCCTGGGGAGGAAGGGAGGCCATGTAAACATTTTTCATATTGCTTGCTTCTCATCTTCTCCAATTATTTTTCAAATACTGGGGAATCTGCATTATAATATGGCTGATTTGACCAGACTGGAGACAAGCCTTTGCTCTGTTCCCCTTTCGCAGATATGGAAAAACCTGCTATAAATGTCTCCTTGTAAAGTAAGTGTTGGTATCTCCCCAGACCAATATAAAAGAGTAGTTTGCTCCATAGAATTTATATTTGGTGAAAGATTTTCTCTTCCATAATACTTGCAATCTGAACACAGAAAACCACACACACCACCTGCTAAGATCACCGCTTGATATCATATTTTTAAAGCACAGAAAATAGAAGTCTATGGACCAGGGCGGTTCTTAATCGGGCTTCAAGTGGCACATGATCCCAAACTGCAGAAAAAAGTTGAGTGGATTCACTGCACAGAGGAATATAATCTTTCTTAATATTTTACAAATTAGCATTGTACTTGCAGAGGTGTTGGTAACAATCAATATGTCTTATTCTCATTAAGGAATATAATTCAAAAGTAACTCAACTATAATAATGTAAAATTTCTTAGAAAAGAAGGTTAAATATCTCCTTTGTGTTCACCATCACTTTTAAAAAAAGATTCATATTATCTTATTTCTAAACACATTTCTAAAAATCCAAGAAGGTTTCCCTGAAAATGTGAAACCATATATATTCTGGATGAATATATTTGTGAATACCTTTTCAGAATTTGTGAAGTTTGATTTACCTTCCATTCCTATGCTTTCTGTTTACAGTCTTGGTAAACTGTACAGATGAAGCAGAATGGGCAACAAAACTGCAAAATACTGGAAAGCTTAAAGTCTATGTTTATGAGTTTATTGAATGTTCATAGTCTTTAACAAACTGCACTGGGTATTACATTTACTCTGTCTCATTCTGATAATAAACACTGCAACATGAAAGAAGTGGACAAAAACAATTTCATTCTTTTTTCTCTTGGTGTATTTGTATTAATATCAGGCAAAATATACCTGAATACCATAAGCATTATTTGGAATAAAGAAGGCCACTATGCCATCATAAAATAACATTTATCAAACATTTAAAAAATCTGAACTTATGTGGGTGCCTGGGTGGCTCGGTCGGTTGAAATTCCAACTTCAGCTCAGGTCATGATCTCAGTTTGTGGGTTCGAGCCCCACGTCGGACTCTGTGCTGACAACTCAGAGCCTGGAGACTGCTTCACATTCTGTGTCTCCCTTTCTCTCTCTGCTCCTCCCCTGCTTGCACTCTGTCTCTCAACAATACATAAATGTTAAAAAAATAAAAATCTTAACTTATGTTTACTGATAACATAGCCATAAAAACATATGAAGCAAAAATTCACAGAACGACAGAGGTTATAATTAAAAGAAGCATAACAGAGGTGGACCAGTTCTAAGAAAGAACAACATCCAGGAGTGACGATGGGCATGGCAAATAAATTGGAGTGGAAGTCAAGTTTACAGGACCATTAATATTGAGGAGAGCTAGAGTATAATGCTAAATACTCTCAGAGAAAGACAAATAAGTCAGAGAAAGACAAATACCATACAGTTTCACCCACATGTGTCACCCAAGAAACAAAACAAATGAGCGAATAAAAAGGAAGAGAGACAGAGAGAGAGAAACCAAGAAGCAGATTCTCAACTACAGAAGACAAATTGATAGCTACCAGAAGGGAGAAGAGCAAGGGGATGGGCAAAATAGGTGATAGGGATCAAGCAGTGCACTTGTGGAGATTAGCACTGGATGATGCATGGAATTGTTGAATAATATTGTACACCTAAAACCAATATGACACTATGCTAACTAAACTGGAATTTAAAATAATGAATTAATGAAAAAATAAAACAAAATAAAAATAAAATAAAATAAAATAAAATAAAATAAAATAAAATAAAATAAGAGGTCCTTCTTAAATACAGATAAAAAACTGGTGGTTGCCAGAGGGGAGGTCGGTGGGGGGGGGGAGATCGGCAAAATAGGCTAAAGAGATTAAGAGGTGCAAACTTCCAGTAATAAAATAAGTCATGGATATAAAAAATACAGCATAGGGAATATAGTTAATACTAAAACAATTTCATTCTTCAGGCAAAATTTGTGATGTGACCACAAAAGGCATAATTTGTATCAATTTGTTACCATGACAATAACTATAAACAAAATGAAAAACAGTACAAACTTAAACAAGGATTATCGTGGAGACAGGAATTATTAAGGAAGTATAAGAAACTCAAAAAAATCTAGTTCTTAGAGTCACAATTACTTTTGATCCTCTGGAGAAAGGTAAGGAAATTTTGAACTTCCATAAATTCATAACCATGAGCCAACTGACTTCTTTATTACCTTTCTAGCCAAAGCCTAACAACTGATGTGTATTTCATTTGTTAGTTAACCAATGTAGCTGCATATGCTATTATTTGCATGTCTGTTTTATATTTAAAACATATTGTTATTTGCCTAGGTATATCTTGAAGCATCGAGAGTTTCATAGCATAATTATATGCTATATAAAGAGTTGTTGTTTTGTCTGATCATTAGGTCAGATACTAGCATTTATTATAAGTACAAAAAAATATCCTTCTATATATTATCCTCATCCAAATTAACTGTATTTAGATTTTTTCTTCAAGAAAAACTAAAATATCTTGATGTAAGTCATATAGACTGCTAGATGTCAGCTGCAGTTGTAATGGCCTTGGTTAAAATATATTAATACATCTCTTTTGTTTTGAAAATGAATTCAGTATGATTTACCAATATTACTAGAAATCCTGGTAAAACATCAATAGGGCAATGTTGTTACACGTAAGTTTTTCTTGCCAAAGAGGAATGAAGGGACATTTTAAGTTCTCTGGAACCATGATTTCTATCATATAAACCTAATGAAAAATATGTTAGCAGTTTGACAATATGACATATAAATTATATAATTTGGAGAGTCTTTGCTACCTTTTCTATCTTCTTTCGAAAAAAATTAAGTACTGAGCATCTAATACAATTTCATATCTTGTGATTAATATATATTTTCATTTGAAAAGTAGCATTCTAAACTTCTTTTAGATTATATAAGTCATCTTTTTCAGTTTCTAGCAGTTTTGTAGTAAACAACCACTCAAGTCAAAATATAAGTTGGAAAGAAAAATAAAAATGAATTTGTGTCTATCATAATAACCTAATTTTAACACACAGTGATTTTCAAGAACGCTTTTAAGTCTAGAGCCTTCATTCTAATAAATGATATTTAGTATATTGAATGAATGAATGACAAAATTCTCATACTGAAGGCCTTTAGTTTCCCTGAAAAATTTTTGCAGAGAGTAAAATTCATCTTAGACACTCATCTCTGGGTGTGTTGCACAGTTTCTTTCGGCTGTCCAAATCCTATAAAACCCTGTCAAGGCTTAGCTATCACCTAAACATTTCTTCTTTTCTCCTCCCTAGTCCATTAGAAGACCATCCCTTCTTTGGAACTAGTCACCATGTTTGGATCAGATACTCTCTTAGTATTTTTTCCTATATTAAAAGAGGATTACCTGTATCTTTCTGCCCCTGCTCCAGAAGTCTACTTGCTCTCCAATAAGGAATGATCATAAAAAAAAAAAAAAGAATCATCATAGAAAAGGTTCCTATTTTCTCCACTTCTATATGAGATGTTTATCACAGAGATGTGGCTTTAATGCAGTTCACACTTCTATTTCTTATAAATCCAACAATAGCAGCTAATGCTTGTATAGCACTTATATACTATTATTCTAAGTACTTTACATATATTAACTTATTTAATTCTCATAATAATCTTAAAATATAGGTATTATTTCTATAATCATTTTACAGATGATAAAAATTAGATAAGAGAGGTTGTGGTAATTGCCTAAGGTCATATAACTAAAATGCCAGAGTAAGCTTCAAACTTGGACATCTGGCTCTAGAGTCTGTGCTCTTAACCACTGTACTAGCCTGCCTCCCTATAGTGATAGTCAAAGCCTGAAAGTTTGGGATTTCCTAAAATCTATTTGTGTTACATCTTTAACAAATTCAAAGCTTCCATTTAAATTTTTAGATTTGGGGGCACCTGGGTGACTCAGTCGGTTAAGCGTCCAACTTCAGCTCAGGTCATGATCTCGCAGTTTGTGGGTTCGATCCCCACGTTGGGCTCTGTGCTGATGGCTCAGAGCCTGAGCCTGCTTCAGATTCTGAGTCTCCATCTCTCTCTGTTCTTTCTCTGCTCTCTCTCTCAAAAATAAACATCAAAAAATTTAAATTTTTAGATTTGGAAAATACAAACCTTACAACAGTTAATAAATTATTTTTATCACTATAGTAATGATTAAGTAAATATAATCTAATTTTATTTTCTTACAGAATTATTTTCATCTTATGATCAAATCCTAAAATAGTACTTTTAGTTATCTGTCCTAAAGTAAATAGTGTCTATTAGAAACAGATGTCAGGGCTGTACCTTACTTGCTCAGAACTTAGAAGCATGACTGAGTCATAATAGATTCACATAATAGATACACATAATAAATATTCAATAATACATTGAATAAGTGGATAACAAGAACTATTAGTAATGATTACTTACCAAGTATTAGGCATTGTGCAACATGCTTTAGATATTTTATATTGCATCCTTTAACAACCCAAATATAAGGTAGGTATCATTATCTTCATTTTAAAATTAGAAAATTCAAGTCCATAGAGTTTAACCCATATGTACAAATTATTAATTGACAGAATCGTCATTCAAACCTATGTTATATCCCAATGTCTATGTGTCTCTCATGACATTATTGTGCAAGAGTGAGTGAATGGTTAGATGGTCAACTTTCCTCCATATTGGCTGAGCAGAAACTTTCACTCAGATTTTTATCTCAATGCTGAGTTCAAAATACTTCTTAACTCTGGGACACCTGGGTGGCTCAGTTGGTTACGCATCCCATTCTTGAGTCTTGGCTCAGGTCACGATCTCACAGTTTGTGAGTTCAAGTTCACATCGTGAGCTCACGATGGGCTCTGTGCTGATAGTGCTGAACCTGCTTGATATTTTTTTTCTTTCTGCCCCTCCCCTTCTATAAAATAAAAAAAAATTTAAAATACTGCTTAGCTATAAATAAATAAGAAAGATGAAAGGAGAAAAAAGAGAAAAAGAAGAAAATAAAACAGGGCACCTGGGTGACTCAGTTGGTTAAACATCTGACTTCGGCTCAGGTCATGATCTCATGGCTTGTGAGTTCGAGCTCCATGTAGGGCTCTGTGCTGGCTGCTCAGAGTCTGGAACCTGTTTCGGATTCTGGGTCTCCATCTCTCTCTGCCCCTCCCTTGCTCATGTTCTGTTTCTCTCTCAAAAATAAATAAACATTAAAAAAGAAGAAAATAAAACAGATAAAGGGAATTGGTAGCTATATATTTCTATGGTATGCTATCTCTAATTCTATTCATTCTATATATAGTAGATTACTTACTTGTCCATCTCTCCAATTGTACTGTGAACTCTCCCAGAATAGGGAAAGTGTCTTTTATTTATCATAGTATTGTCTACCACAGGGTCTGGTCTATAGTAAGTGGTCAAAAATGATGTAGAATAAATGAAGAAGGTAATTGGGAGGAATAAAGAGAAGAGGCAAGACAAATAAGAACATTTCTGGAGCAAAGAGCTGAAATGAGGACAGAATGTATCTGACAGGCTCACGATGTCTTTAGGTCAACACAAGTATTTTAAAGGAGTGATTCAGGCTGAGTGTTAGACAGTAGGGAGTAGCAAAGACTGAGGTGAACCAGAGAGTGCAATGCTCCTTCTCAAACCCTTAATGTAAAAGAAAATTAAAACTAGATATTGGCTAAATAAATTGTATTTATGGGTTGGACTTGCCAAAGTGTGTGTGCAGTGTAAGACTCTGGCCCCCAATTACTTAAATATAAGTAGAAATTGATACAAAAATAGCAGTTATCTATCATTTGAATGGGTGTCTGCAATCTTTTCCATCAACAAATGTTTCACAAATGTAATCTGCCCTCATAATCTTTTGGAGGAGATACACAAACAAGACAAACAGATATGTCCTTGCACAGTTTATGGTCTAGGAGACACAGAAGCCTTGCTAAAATAGTATTCAAAAGTCTCCCCTTAACATCTTCCTTTCCCTCTCTCTTACTTCCCACTGTAGACTATTACTCTTTTTTTAATGTTTATTTATGTATTTATTTTGAGAGAGAGAGAGAGAGAGAGAGAGAGAGAGAGAGAGGAGAGAGAGAATCCCAAGCAGACTTCATGCTGTCATCCCAGAACTATACACAGGGCTCAATCTCACAAGCCTTGAGATCATGACTTGAACCAAAATCAAGAGTGGGACACTTAACTGACTGAACCACCCAGGTGCCCCTTGACCATTATTCTTCCATCATCTTCCAGTCTCATATACTCACCTCTAGCTATCCCAAATTCTTTTCCAGGCTTTCTTTCCTCAGATTTATTTTCCCTCGATTTATTTTTCACTCATGCCCTCCTTAACCAAAATTTGGGGGATACTCTAACCTGAGAATAATGTTTGGCCATATTAATATAGTAATTCAGGCTAAATACATTAATGACAGCACTGTGTTAAGTATACAGAAGGCTTGAAATCTGAATTTCATTTCTTCTTTTCCACAACAATGACTTGTAAGTAGTAGCAGCTCAACAAATACTTGTCTAAAAGCTAAGACTTTTTAAAAAATACTTCTGTTCCCTGGCCTATTTGCATTTCAAACGAAGAGCAAATGAGTTGGGAAAATGGATGAAAGTCTTGCATTTCCAAGAGAGTCTCCTGGTACTATTAAGGTCCGAATTACAGGGAAGACTCCAGATTACATGATAACCTACCCTCCAATGACCCAGAAGCTTTGGAGAAATGCTTGCAATTACAGATTGGTTGTAACTGATAAAGACCAGATTCACCTAAAAAAAAAAAAAAAGAAAGAAAGAAAAGAAAAGCTTTAGATTAAATATATGAAAGGACAAGTAGCAAAGCCATGTTTGTTTTTGACATTCAAAGATAAATTTTAAGGACTCTTCTAGCTTATTAGGAGTCTGCTTTTCCTATCCTTTGCTAGATTTGACATTTAATTGTTTTAATACCTTCTAAATGATGGCGCAAACAGGTTTTATTCAATATCAAAAGGGGTGGGGAATAATATAGGTAAAATAAAAAAAAATCCTAAAAAGTCTTCAATATATCAAAACCAATCTACAGAAATCTGTTGTGTTTCTATAGAACAATAGTGAATCAGCAGAAAGAGAAATAAAGAAAACAATCCCACTTATAATTGCACCAAAAATAATAAGATATCTAGCAATAAACCTAATCAGGTTTAATATATATATATATGTGTATATACATACATATATATATATGAAAGAGCTATACTCTGAAAACTGTAAACCACTGATGAAAGAAAATGAAGACAGCACAAAGAAATGGAAAGACATTACGTTCTCATGAATTGGAAGAATAAATAATTGTTAAAATATCTATACTGTCCAGAGCAATCTGTAATCCTTATCAAAATATCAACAGCATTTTTTCACAGAGCTAGAACACACAATCCTAATATTTGTATGGAATCACAAAAGACCCTGAATCGCCAGAGCAACCTTGAAAAAGAAAAGCAAACCTGGAAGCATCACAATTCCAGAATTCAAGTTATACTGCAAAACTGTAGTGATCAATACAGTATGGTATTGCCACAAAAACAGACACATAGAGGAATAGAACAGAATAGAAAACCCAGACAGCAACCTACAACTATATGATCAACTAATATTTGACAAAGCAGGAAAGAATACCCAATGGGAAAAAAGTGTCCTCAACAAATGGTGTTGACAAAACTGGACAACCACATGCAAAAGAATAAATCTCAGCCACCTTTTTACACAATACACCAAAATAAATTCAAAATGGATTAAGGATTTAAATGTGAGACCTGAACCTTAAAAATCCTAGAAGGTGCAAATACAGTAATCTCTTTGACATGGGCCATAGCAAATCCTTTCTAGATATTTCTCCCAAGGCAAGAGAAACAAAAGCAAAAATAAACTATTGGGACTTCAGGAAAATAGAAATTTTCTGTACAGCAAAGGAAACAAGGAACAAAATGAAAGGCAACCTATGGAATGGGAGAAGATATTTGCAAATGACATATCTGATAAAGGATCAGTATCCAAAATATATAAAGAACTAATAAAACTCAACACTCCTAAAACAAACAATCTAAATATAAAATGTGCAGAAGACATGAATAAATATTTTTTTCCAAAGAAGACATCCAGATGGCCAACAGACACATTAAAATATTACGTCACTCATCATCAGGGAATTGTAAAACAAAACTACAATGAGATATCACCTCACACCTGTCAGAATGGCAAAAATAAATAAAATAAAAACAAAAACAAAAAGAAGAAACAATATGTGTTGGCAAGGATGTAGAGAAAGGGGAATCCTCTTGCACTATTGGTAGGAATACAAACTGCTGCAGTCACTCTGGAAAACAGTATTGAGGCTCCTCAAAGTGTTAAAAATATAACCACCCTAGGGGCACCTGGATGGCTCAGTTGGTGGAGCATGCAACTCTTAATCTCGGAATTGTGATTTGAAGCCCACATTTTGTGTAGAGATTCTTTGAAAATAAAATCGTAAAAAAAAAAAAAAAAAGAAAGAAAAAGAACTACCACAGGATCTAGCAATTGCATCTTTAGGTATTTACCCAAAGAGTATAGCCACACTTATTCAAAGGGATATATGCAAACTGATGCTTAAAGCAGCATTATCTACAATAGCCAAATATGGAAACAGCCCAATATCCACTGACTGATGAATAGATAAGGAATAAATTATACACACACACACACACACACAAAGTGGAATATTACTCAGCCACAAAAAGATTGAAATCTCACCATTTGAAATAATGTGGATGGAGCTAGAGGGTATCATGCTAAGTGAAATAAGTCAGAGAAAGACAAATACCATATGATTTCACTCATATGTGGAATTTAAGAAATAAACAAATGAAGAAAGGCAGGGGGAAAGAGAGAGGAAGTCAAAACAAAACACAGACTCCTAAATATAGAGAACAAACTGATGGTTACCAGAGGGTGCGGGGGGGGGGGGGGCTCATGGTTTAAAGAGGTGATGGGGATTAAAGAGTGCACTTGTGGTGAGCACCAGGTGTTGTATGGAAGTGTTGAATCACTATATTGCACACCAGACACTAATATTACACTGTATGTTAACTAACCAGACTTTAAACAAAAACGTAAAAAAAGAAATAGCTATTAAACAGAGACCGCTTTGATGTAATCCCTACCAAAATAACACCAGCGTTCTTCACATACCTAGAGCACACAATCCTCAAATTTTTATGGAACCAGAAAAGACCCTGAATAGTCAAAGTAATGTTGAATAAGAAAACCAATGCTGGAGGCATCACGATTCCATACTTTAAACTGTATTACAAAGTTGTAATCAAGACAGTATGGTACTGGAACAAAAACAGACACATAGATCAATGGAACAGAATAGAGAACTAGAGAATGCATAAATGGACCAACAAATAAATGGCCAACTAATCTTTTATAAAGCAGGAAACAGAATCCAATTCATAAAAGAGTCTCTTTAGCAAGTGGTGCTGGGAAAACTGGAAAGTGACATACAGGAAAATGAAACACGACCACTTTCTTATACTATGCAAAAAAATAAATTCAAAATGGATGAAAGACCTAAATGTGAGACAGGAAACCATCAAAATCCTAGAGGAGAAAACAGGCAGCAACCTCTTTGACCTCCGCTACAGCAACTTCTTACTAGACATGTCTCCAGAAGCTAAGGAAATAAAAGCAAAAATTAACTATTTGGACCTCATCAAAATAAAAAGCTTCTGCTCAGCGAAGGTAACAATCAAAAAAACTAAAAGGCAACCAACAGAATTGAGAAGATATTTGCAAATGACATATTGGATAAAGGATTAGTATCCAAAATCTATAAAAACTTATCAAATGCAACACGCAAGAAACAAATAATCAAGTGAATAAGTGGGCAGAAGACATGAATAGACACTTTTCCGAAGAAGACATCCAGTGGCTAACACACACAAGAAAAAATGCTCAACATCACTCATCATCAGAGACATACAAACCAAAACTACAATGAGATACCACCTCACACCTGTCAGAAACGCTAAAATTAACAACTCAGGCAAAAGTGGATGTTGGTGAGGATGCGAAGAAAGGAGAACCCTCGTGCACTGTTGGTGAGAATGCAAACTGTTGTAGCCACTCTGGAAAATAGTATGGAGGTTCTTCAAAACATTAAAAATAGAACTACACAAGACCCAGCAATTGCACTACTAGATACTTGTTCAAAGGATACAAAAATGGTGACTCAAAGGGGCAAATGCACTCCCATGTTTAGAGCAGTGCCATCAACAATAGTCAAATTACGGAAAGAGCCTAAATGTACATCGACTGAGGAATGGATAAAGAAGATGTGGTATATCTTTATAATGGAATACTACTCAGCAATCAAAGAGAATGAAATCTTGCCATTTGCAACAATGTGGATGGAAATAGAGTGTATTATGTCTAAGCAAAATAAGTCAGAGAAAGACATATGATTTCACTTATATATGGAATTTAAGAAACAAAATCGATGAAAATAGGGGAAGGGAAAAATAAGATAAAAACAAAAAGGGAGGCAAACCATAAGAGACTCTTTAATAAAGAGAACAATCTTAAGGTTTCTGGAAGAGAGATAGGTGGGAGGATGGGCTAAATGGGTGATGGGCCTTAAGGGGGGCACTTGTTGGGATGACCACTTGGTGTCACATGTAAGGGATGAAGCAATAGTTTGTACTCCTGAAACCAATACTACACTGTATGTTAACTAGCTTGAATTTAAATAAATAAATTTTTTAAAAGAGACAACTTTGTCCTTTGTCTCCTTTTTTTTTTTTTTTTTTTAATTTTTTTTTTTCAACGTTTATTTATTTTTGGGACAGAGCGAGACAGAGCATGAACGGGGGAGGGGCAGAGAGAGAGGGAGACACAGAATCGGAAACAGGCTCCAGGCTCTGAGCCATCAGCCCAGAGCCTGATGCGGGGCTCGAACTCTCGGACCGTGAGATCGTGACCTGGCTGAAGTCGGACGCTTAACCGACTGCGCCACCCAGGCGCCCCATGTCCTTTGTCTCCTTTTTCCCCGGTATACTCCTTTTGAACTTTTTAAAAAATAATCTCTATGCCCAACTTGGAGCTTGAGCTCATGATCCCGATATCAAGAATCACATGCTCTACTGACTTAGCCAGCCAGGCATCCCATGGCCTTTTCAATTTCTTTCTCTGTGTCTCTGTAGATATAGATAGATTAGATATATATAGATATAGACATAGACATAGGTATAGAAATAGACATAGATATAAAATGGAGATATAGATATAGATGGATATATAAATATAGATAGATATACAGAGAGATATCTATCATCTATATATCTAGCTTTGCATCTATCTATCATCTATTATCTATCTATCTATCTATCATCTACCAGTTATCTATCTAAACTTTCAGTTTACTCAAGAAATCTATGAATAAGTTGGGCAGTGTACTATCCTTAAACTAATAATAGGCATTAAAAGGTGATGATTTAGGGGCACCTGGGTGGCTCAGTCAGTTAAGCGTCTGACTTCGGCTCAGGTCATGATCTCACAGTATGTGAGTTCGAGCCCCGCATCAGGCTGTGTGCTAACAGCTTGAGACTGGAGCCTGCTTCAAATTCTGTGTCTCCCTCTCTCTCTCTGCTCCTCACCCGTTCATGTTCTGTCTTTCTCTCTCCTTCAAAAATAAATAAAAACATTAAAAAATGTTTTTAAAGGTGATGATTTAGGGCACTGCAGTTTATTTTACTTTATTTTAAACAAATTTATAAAGAGATAACCTCTAATACACTGTCTTTAATTATTGGCTCTGTTTCATGTGTCTAAGTTTTATCTCAGCAAAACTGTAACTTTCCTGGATGGAGAAACAGGCTATTTCATCTCCATATCTTCCACAGTACACAGTACAGTTTTTAATCCAAGTGAGTCATAAATAAATGCTTACATATAAAGATAAATGTTTGTTGATATCTTATAACCATCATTGCTTCCTATATTAAATGATAAACACTCATCATGTGTAAGCCACCCTAAGACTCAATGTGCTCAATAGGTCTTCCTGTATTGGAGTGTACATTTTCACTTCTGCAATTGGTTCCTTGTGTGAATAATTAGCCACTTGCTAACATAATTGGCCACTTGCTTTTTTTTTTCCCTTAGAATATTCAGTGCCCAAGTGCAGGTGCACTTTTGGTATCCATAACTAGTTGCAACTGAAAAATACATGCAAAATATATAGAAACCTAATTGTGGTCTCTTGAAAATTTGTTTCTTTGTATTCTAATTCTCACAGACATCAAATATTTTTAAATTTTTTTTCAACGTTTTTTATTTATTTTTGGGACAGAGCGAGACAGAGCATGAACGGGGGAGGGGCAGAGAGAGAGGGAGACACAGAATCGGAAACAGGCTCCAGGCTCCGAGCCATCAGCCCAGAGCCTGACGCGGGGCTCAAACTCACGGACCGCGAGATCGTGACCTGGCTGAAGTCGGACGCTTAACCGACTGCGCCACCCAGGCGCCCCTAGACATCAAATATTTTTAAAAATATTCCCTTGGCTCCACTTTCAGGAATTTTATGGAAGTTCAAAGAAGATAATTTGTTCTAAAATACAATTGTAGCATGTAAACGAAAAAGGAAACATGGAAACAAATACCTTGAAACGTATTTCTGTAGAAACCTCACCAAAAAACATTGCAAGATTCAAAGTAGACTTGAGGAAAGTCTCCATTTTATAAACGAGTTTTCTTTTCTACAGAAAATTTCTATTTAATTCACATTTTGTACATTATTAGGACAAATTGTGCAAGATGTAGTCAGGAGCCCACTGTGGGATCTTTTCTGCCCGCCTAAAGTTTTACATGATGGAGGATTATCAAAAGGAAAAGTATCATTTGGTTATTTGTTTTGTTGTTGTTGTTGCTGCTGCTGCTGCTGTTGTTGCTGTTGTTTGCTATTGAGTTGTATATCCAATATACCTTGGATATTAACGTTTTATCAGACACAAGGTTTTCAAATATTTTCTCCTATTCTGTAGGTTGCCTTTTAGCATTGCTGATTATTTTTAAATATTTTTTTCAAATGTTTATTTATTTGGAGAAAGGGAGGGACGATGGAGGGGCATAGAGAGAGGGAGAGAAAGAGAATCCCAAGCAGGCTCCATGCTGTCAGTGTGGACCCAAATGCAGGGCTCAAACTCACGAACCATGAGATCATGACCTGAGCCAAAATCAAGAGTCAGATGCTTAACTGACTGAGCCACCCCAATGCCCTTCCCTTTTCTGATTGTTGACTTTGCATAGTCCTACTTCTCTATTTGTTGTTTTGTTGCCTGTGCTTTTGGGGTCATATAAAAGAAACCATTGCCAAGGTCATATTGAAAATCTTTATCACTGTTTTCTTCTATAAAATTTATATTTTCAGGGCTTATGTGTCTTTCATTCATTTTGAGTTGCTTTTTGTGTGCAGAGTATGATAAGTTCCCAATTCCATTATTTGGCATGTGGATATCTAAAAAAAAATATTCTCTTCCTATTGTGTATTATTGTCACCCTTGTCAAAGATGATTTTACCATAAATGTATGGCTTTATTTATGAACTTTCTATTTTATCCCATTGGCCAATATGTCTGTTTTTATGCCAGTGCCATACTCTTTTGATTACTATAACATAGTAATGTAGTTTGGAATCAAGAAGTACAATGCCTCCTGCTTTGTTGAAGATTGCTTTGGCTAGTTAGGGTCTCATTTCATTCCATATGAATTTTAAGATGGTATTTTTCCTTTTCTGTAAAAGAATGCCATGGAAATTTTGATAGAAGATACATTGAACATCTAGATAAGTTTGGGAAGTATTGACATTTTGATGATATTAATTCTTCCAATCACTGAAACAAGGCTGTCTTTACATTTATTTCTTTTACTAATGTTTTATTTTTCAGTGTAAAATTATTTTCTCTCCTTTGTTAAGTTTACTCTTAAGTACTTTTAAAAAACCTTCAACATCATTAATTATGAGGGAAGTGAAAACCAAAATCACATGAGATATTACCTTATACCTGTAAGAATGGCTACAATCAAAAACACAAGAAATAAACAGTGTCGGCAAGTATGGGGGAAAAAAGGAACACTCATGCACTTTTGGTGGGGACGTAAATGGTGCAGTCACTGTGGAAAACAGTATAGAGGTTCCTCAAAAAAATTAAAAATAGAATTACTATATGATCCCATGATTCCTCTACTGGGTATTCACCCAAATAAAATGAAAACACTAATTCAAAAAGATATATGCACTCCTATATTCTTGCAACACTATTTACAATGACCAAGATATAAAAGCAACCCAAGCATCCATCAATAAACAAATGGATAAAGAAAAAAATGTTACACACACACACACACACACACACACACACACACACACAAGAATATTAGCCATCAAAAGAATAAAATCTTACCATTTACAATATAGATGGATCGAGATGGTGCAATGTTAAGTAAGTCGGAGAAAGATAAATATCATGTGATTTCATTCATATGTGGAATTTAAGATACATAAATACAAGGACAAGCTAAAAAACAATCTTAAGATACAAAGAACAACCTAGTGCTTGCCAAAGTGGAGGTAGGCAGGGGATGGGTGAAATAGGTGAAGGGGATTAGGAGTAGACTTATCATGATCACTGAGTAATGTACAAAATTGTTGAGTCATTATATATTGCACACCTGAAACTAATATAACACTGTATGCTAATTATAGTTAAACTAAAAAAGGGAAAAATAAAGTAAGAATAAAAATGAGCCTGAATATTTTCCAGAGAAGACATACTCATGGCCAACAGGTATACAAAAATGTGCTCAATATCAACAATCATCAGGGCAAAACAAAACTAGGATGAGATATGGGGTCGTTTGGTGGCTCAGTCAGTTAAGTGTATGTCTTTGGTTCAAGTCATCATCTCACAGTTTGTGAGTTCGAGCCCCACCTCAGACTCTGTGTTGACAGCTCATAGCCTGGAGCCTGCTTCAGATTCTGTGTATTTCTGTCGCTCTCTGCCCCTCCCCTGCTCAAGCTCTGCCTCTCTCTGTAGCTCTCAAAAATAAACATTTAAAATTTTTTCAAAAACTAGGATGTATTTATATAGGTGTTTAAAAACACACCTATTAAGATGGTTATTATAAAAGAAATAAGGGTGCCTGGGTGGTTCAGTCAGTTAAGCATTTGACTCTTGATTTTGCCTCACATCATGACCTAATGGTTCATGGGTTTGATCCCCAAATCAGGCTCTGTGGTGATAGTGAAGAGTCGGCTTGGGATTCTCTCTCTTTCCCTTTCTCTCTGCCCCTCCCCCACTTGGAGTCCCCCCCCTTTCTGTCACAAAAATAAGTAAATAAACATTAAAAATTTAAAAGATAACAAGTGTGTTTGAGGTTGTGGAAAAAAGGGAACTCTTGTACACTATTGGTGAAAACTAAAATTGGTAAAACCACTATGGAAAATGCTGTGGAGGTTCCTCAAAAAAATAAAAATAGTGGAATTACTGGATTATATGGTTATTCTATTTATAATTTTTGAGAAACCTCCATACTGTTTTCCACAGTTGCTGTACCAGCTTGTATTCCTGCCACCAGTGCACAAGGGTTCATTTTTCTCTATATCCATTTCCAACACTTGTTTCTTGTGTTTTTGTTTTTTTTTTTTTTTAAGTAAGCTCTACATCCAACAAGGGGCTTGAACTCATGATTCCAAAATCAGTATTTGCATGATCTACTGATTGAGCCATCAAGGAACACTTGTTTCTTGTGTTGTTTATTTTAGCCATTGTAACTTTGATTTGCATTTTCCTGATGATTGGTGATATTGATATTGATGATGTTGAGCATCTTTTTGTGTGTCTGTTGACCATTTGTATGTTGCCTTTGAAGAAATGTCTGTTCCCCATAACCTCTGCCCATTTTTAATTGTATTAATTTTTGGTGTTGAGTTGTATAAATTGTTTATATGTTAACTTTGCTTACCTCCTTATCAGATATATCATTTGCAAATATCTTATCTCATTTAGCAGGTTGTCGTTTTGCTTTGTTGATTGCCCCAAAATACAAAAACACTAACTCAAAAAGTTATATATATTCCTATAATTACAACATTTACAGTAGCCAAAATATGGAAACAACCAAAGTGTTCATCCATAGATATATTGATAAAGAATATGTGGTATACATATACAGTGAAACATTACTCAGCTATAAAAAATGAAATCTTGCCATGTGCAATAACATGGATGGATCTATTATTTTTTCTTCAATATACGAAATTTATTGTCAGATTGGTTTCCTACAACACCCAGTGCTCATCCCAAAAGGTGCCCTCCTCAATACCCATCACTCACCCTCCCCTCCCTCCCACCCCCCATCAACCCTCAGTTTGTCTCAGTTTTTAAGAGTCTCTTATGCTTTGTTTCTCTCCCACTCTAACCTCTTTTTTTTCCTTCCCCTCCCCCATGGGTTTCTGTTAAGTTTCTCAGGATCCACATAAGAGTGAAACCATATGGTATCTGTCTTTCTCTGTATGGCTTATTTCACTTAGCATCACACTCTCCAGTTCCATCCACGTTGCTACAAAAGGCCATATTTCATTTTTTCTCATTGCCACGTAGTATTCCATTGTGTATATAAACCACAATTTCTTTTTTTTTTTTTATTTTTTATTTTTTTTCTGAAATTTATTGACAAATTGGTTTCCATACAACACCCAGTGCTCATCCCAAAAAGTGCCCTCCTCAATACCCATCACCCACCCTCTCCTCCCTCCCACCCCCCATCAACCCTCAGTTTGTACTCAGTTTTTAACAGTCTCTTATGCTTTGGCTCTCTCCCATTCTAACCTCTTTTTTTTTTTTTCCTTCCCCTCCCACATGGGTTCCTGTTAAGTTTCTCAGGATCCACATAAGAGTGAGACCATATGGTATCTGTCTTTCTCTGTATGGCTTATTTCACTTAGGATCACACTCTCCAGTTCCATCCACGTTGCTACAAAAGGCCATATTTCATTTTTTCTCATTGCCACGTAATATTCCATTGTGTATATAAACCACAATTTCTTTATCCATTCATCAGTTGATGGACATTTAGGCTCTTTCCATAATTTGGCTATTGTTGAGAGTGCTGCTATGAACATTGGGGTACAAGTGGCCCTATGCATCAGTGCTCCTGTATCCCTTGGATAAATTCCTAGCAGTGCTATTGCTGGGTCATAGGGTAGGTCTATTTTTAATTTTCTGAGGAACCTCCACACTGCTTTCCAGAGCGGCTGCACCAATTTGCATTCCCACCAACAGTGCAAGAGGGTTCCTGTTTCTCCACATCCTCTCCAGCATCTATAGTCTCCTGATTTGTTCATTTTGGCCACTCTGACTGGCGTGAGGTGATACCTGAGTGTGGTTTTGATTTGTATTTCCCTGATGAGGAGCGACGCTGAACATCTTTTCATGTGCCTGTTGGCCATCCGGATGTCTTCTTTAGAGAAGTGTCTATTCATGTTTTCTGCCCATTTCTTCACTGGGTTCTTTGTTTTTCGGGTGTGGAGTTTGGTGAGCTCTTTATAGATTTTGGATACTAGCCCTTTGTCCGATATGTCATTTGCGAATATCTTTTCCCATTCCGTTGGTTGCCTTTTAGTTTTGTTGATTGTTTCCTTTGCTGTGCAGAAGCTTTTAATCTTCATAAGGTCCCAGTAATTCACTTTTGCTTTTAATTCCCTTGCCTTTGGGGATGTGTCGAGTAAGAGATTGCTACGGCTGAGGTCAGAGAGGTCTTTTCCTGCTTTCTCCTCTAAGGTTTTGATGGTTTCCTGTCTCACATTCAGGTCCTTTATCCATTTTGAGTTTATTTTTGTGAATGGTGTGAGAAAGTGGTCTAGTTTCAACCTTCTGCATGTTGCTGTCCAGTTCTCCCAGCACCATTTGTTAAAGAGGCTGTCTTTTTTCCATTGGATGTTCTTTCCTGCTTTGTCAAAGATGAGTTGGCCATACGTTTGTGGGTCTAGTTCTGGGGTTTCTATTCTATTCCATTGGTCTATGTGTCTGTTTTGGTGCCAATACCATGCTGTCTTGATGATGACAGCTTTGTAGTAGAGGCTAAAGTCTGGGATTGTGATGCCTCCTGCTTTGGTCTTCTTCTTCAAAATTCCTTTGGCTATTCGGGGCCTTTTGTGGTTCCATATGAATTTTAGGATTGCTTGTTCTAGTTTCGAGAAGAATGCTGGTGCAATTTTGATTGGGATTGCATTGAATGTGTAGATAGCTTTGGGTAGTATTGACATTTTGACAATATTTATTCTTCCAATCCATGAGCAGGGAATGTCTTTCCATTTCTTTAAATCTTCTTCAATTTCCTTCAGAAGCTTTCTATAGTTTTCAGCATACAGATCCTTTACATCTTTGGTTAGATTTATTCCTAGGTATTTTATGCTTCTTGGTGCAATTGTGAATGGGATCAGTTTCTTTATTTGTCTTTCTGTTGCTTCATTGTTAGTGTATAAGAATGCAACTGATTTCTGTACATTGATTTTGTATCCTGCAACTTTGCTGAATTCCTGTATCAGTTCTAGCAGACTTTTGGTGGAGTCTATCGGATTTTCCATGTATAATATCATGTCATCTGCAAAAAGCGAAAGCTTGACTTCATCTTTGCCAATTTGGATGCCTTTGATTTCCTTTTGTTGTCTGATTGCTGATGCTAGAACTTCCAGCACTATGTTAAACAGCGGCGGTGAGAGTGGGCATCCTTGTCGTGTTCCTGATCTCAGGGAAAAAGCTTTCAGTTTTTCCCCGTTGAGGATGATGTTAGCTGTGGGCTTTTCATAAATGGCTTTTATGATCTTTAAGTATGTTCCTTCTATCCCGACTTTCTCAAGGGTTTTTATTAAGAAAGGGTGCTGGATTTTGTCGAAGGCCTTTTCTGCATCGATTGACAGGATCATATGGTTCTTCTCTCTTTTTTTGTTAATGTGATGTATCACGTTGATTGATTTGCGAATGTTGAACCAGCCCTGCATCCCAGGAATGAATCCCACTTGATCATGGTGAATCATTCTTTTTATATGCCGTTGAATTCGATTTGCTAGTATCTTATTGAGAATTTTTGCATCCATATTCATCAGGGATATTGGCCTGTAGTTCTCTTTTTTTACTGGGTCTCTGTCTGGTTTAGGAATCAAAGTAATACTGGCTTCATAGAATGAGTCTGGAAGTTTTCCTTCCCTTTCTATTTCTTGGAATAGCTTGAGAAGGATAGGTATTATGTCTGCTTTAAACGTCTGGTAGAACTCCCCTGGGAAGCCATCTGGTCCTGGACTCTTATTTGTTGGGAGATTTTTGATAACCGATTCAATTTCTTCGCTGGTTATGGGTCTGTTCAAGCTTTCTATTTCCTCCTGATTGAGTTTTGGAAGCATGTGGGTGTTCAGGAATTCGTCCATTTCTTCCAGGTTGTCCAATTTGTTGGCATATAAGTTTTCATAGTATTCCCTGATAATTGTTTGTATCTCTGAGGGATTGGTTGTCATAATTCCATTTTCATTCATGATTTTATCTATTTGGGTCATCTCCCTTTTCTTTTTGAGAAGCCTGGCTAGAGGTTTGTCAATTTTGTTTATTTTTTCAAAAAACCAACTCTTGGTTTCGTTGATCTGCTCTACAGTTTTTTTAGTTTCTATATTGTTTATTTCTGCTCTGATCTTTATTATTTCTCTTCTTCTGCTGGGCTTAGGCTGCCTTTGCTGTTCTGCTTCTAGTTCCTTTAGGTGTGCTGTTAGATTTTGTATTTGGGATTTTTCTTGTTTCTTGAGATAGGCCTGGATTGCAATGTATTTTCCTCTCAGGACTGCCTTTGCTGCGTCCCAAAGCGTTTGGATTGTTGTATTTTCATTTTCGTTTGTTTCCATATATTTTTTAATTTCTTCTCTAATTGCCTGGTTGACCCACTCATTCGTTAGTAGGGTGTTCTTTAACCTCCATGCTTTTGGAGGTTTTCCAGACTTTTTCCTGTGGTTGATTTCAAGCTTCATGGCATTGTGGTCTGAAAGTAAGCATGGTATAATTTCAATTCTTGTAAACTTATGAAGGGCTGTTTTGTGACCCAGTATATGATCTATCTTGGAGAATGTTCCATGTGCACTCGAGAAGAAAGTATATTCTGTTGCTTTGGGATGCAGAGTTCTAAATATATCTGTCAAGTCCATCTGATCCAATGTCTCATTCAGGGCCCTTGTTTCTTTATTGACCGTGTGTCTAGATGATCTATCCATTTCTGTAAGTGGTGTATTAAAGTCCCCTGCAATTACCACATTCTTATCAATAAGGTTGCTTATGTTTATGAGTAATTGTTTTATATATTTGGGGGCTCCGGTATTCGGCGCATAGACATTTCTAATTGTTAGCTCTTCCTGATGGATAGACCCTGTAACTATTATATAATGTCCTTCTTCATCTCTTGTTACAGCCTTTAATTTAAAGTCTAGTTTGTCTGATATAAGTATGGCTACTCCAGCTTTCTTTTGGCTTCCAGTCGCATGATAAATAGTTCTCCATCCCCTCACTCTCAATCTAAAGGTGTCCTCAGGTCTAAAATGAGTCTCTTGTAGACAGCAAATCGATGGGTCTTGTTTTTTTATCCATTCTGATACCCTATGTCTTTTGGTTGGCGCATTTAATCCATTTACATTCAGTGTTATTATAGAAAGATACGGGTTTAGAGTCATTGTGATGTCTGTATGTTTTATGCTTATAGTGATGTCTCTGGGACTTTGTCTCACAGGGTCCCCCTTAGGATCTCTTGTAGGGCTGGTTTAGTGGTGACAAATTCCTTCAGTTTTTGTTTGTTTGGGAAGACCTTTATCTCTCCTTCTATTCTAAATGACAGACTTGCTGGATAAAGGATTCTTGGCTGCATATTTTTTCTGTCTAGCACCCTGAAAATCTCGTGCCAATTCTTTCTGGCCTGCCAAGTTTCAAAAGAGAGATCAGTCACGAGTCTTATAGGTCTCCCTTTATATGTGAGGGCACGTTTACCCCTTGCTGCTTTCAGAATTTTCTCTTTATCCTTGTATTTTGCCAGTTTCACTATGATATGTCGTGCAGAAGATCGATTCAAGTTACGTCTGAAGGGAGTTCTCTGTGCCTCTTGGATTTCAATGCCTTTTTCCTTCCCCAGTTCAGGGAAGTTCTCAGCTATGATTTCTTCAAGTACCCCTTCAGCACCTTTCCCTCTCTCTTCCTCCTCTGGGATACCAATTATGCGTATATTATTTCTTTTTAGTGTATCACTTAATTCTCTAATTTTCCCCTCATACTCCTGGATTTTTTTATCTCTCTTTTTCTCAGCTTCCTCTTTTTCCATAACTTTATCTTCTAGTTCACCTATTCTCTCCTCTGCCTCTTCAAGCCGAGCTGTGGTGGTTTCCATTTTGTTATGCATTTCGTTTAAAGCGTTTTTCAGCTCCTCGTGACTGTTCCTTAGTCCCTTGATCTCTGTAGCAAGAGATTCTCTGCTGTCCTGTATACTGTTTTCAAGCCCAGCGATTAATTTTATGACTATTATTCTAAATTCACTTTCTGTTATATTATTTAAATCCTTTTTGATCAGCTCATTAGCTGTTGTTATTTCCTGGAGATTCTTCTGAGGGGAGTTCTTCCGCTTGGTCATTTTGGATAGTCCCTGGCGTGGTGAGGACCTGCAGGGCACTTCCCCTGTGCTGTGGTGTATAACTGGAGTTGGTGGGCGGGGCCGCAGTCCGACCTGATGTCTGCCCCCAGCCCACCGCTGGGGCCACAGTCAGACTGGTGTGTGCCTTCTCTTCCCCTCTCCTAGGGGCGGGATTCACTGTGGGGTGGTGTGGCTCGTCTGGGCTACTTGCACCCTGCCAGGCTTGTGATGCTGGGGATCTGGCGTATTAGCTGGGGTGGGTAGGCAAGGTGCTCGGGGGCAGGAGGGGCAGGCTTAGATCACTTCTCCTTAGGTGATCCACTTCAGGAGGGGCCCTGTGGCAGCGGGAGGGAGTCAGATCCGCTGCCGGAGGTTTGGCTCCGCAGAAGCTCAGAGTTGGGTGTTTGCGCGGAGCGAGCAAGTTCCCTGGCCGGAACCGGTTCCCTTTGGGATTTCGGCTGGGGGATGGGCGGGGGAAATGGCGCTGGCGAGCGCCTTTGTTCCCCAACAAACTGAGCTCTGTTGTCAGGGGGCTCAGCAGCTCTCCCTCCCTTTGTCCTCCAGCCTTCCCGCTTTCCGAGCAGAGCTGTTAATTTCTGACCTCCCAGACGCTAAGTCGCGCTTGCTGTCGGAACACAGTCTGCCCGGCCCCTCCGCTTTTGCAAGCCCGACTCGGGGGCTCTGCTTGGCCGGCGAGCCGCCCCTCCGCCCCGGCTCCCTCCCGCCAGTCCGTGGAGCGCGCACCGCCTCGCCGCCCTTCCTACCCTCTTCGGTGGGCCTCTCGTCTGCGTTTGGCTCCGGCGACTCTGTTCTGCTAATCCTCTGGCGGTTTTCTGGGTTATTTAGGCAGGTGTAGATGGAATCTAAGTGATCAGCAGGACATGCGGTGAGCCCAGCGTCCTCCTAAGCCGCCATCTTGCCCCAACTCCCACAATTTCTTTATCCATTCATTAGTTGATGGACATTTAGGCTCTTTCCATAATTTGGCTATTGTTGAGAGTGCTGCTATAAACATTGGGGTACAAGTGCCCCTATGCATCAGTACTCCTGTATCCCTTGGATAAATTCCTAGCAGTGCTATTGCTGGGTCATAGGGTAGGTCTATTTTTAATTTTCTGAGGAACCTCCACACTGCTTTCCAGAGCGGCTGCACCAATTTGCGTTCCCACCAACAGTGCAAGAGGGTTCCTGTTTCTCCACATCCTCTCCAGCATCTATAGTCTCCTGATTTGTTCATTTTGGCCACTCTGACTGGCGTGAGGTGATACCTGAGTGTGGTTTTGATTTGTATTTCCCTGATAAGGAGCGACGCTGAACATCTTTTCATGTGCCTGTTGGCCATCCGGATGTCTTCTTTAGAGAAGTGTCTATTCATGTTTTCTGCCCATTTCTTCACTGGGTTATTTGTTTTTTGGGTGTGGAGTTTGGTGAGC
Source organism: Prionailurus bengalensis (assembly GCF_016509475.1). Classification (NCBI taxonomy): domain Eukaryota; kingdom Metazoa; phylum Chordata; class Mammalia; order Carnivora; family Felidae; genus Prionailurus; species Prionailurus bengalensis. The sequence continues at coordinate 69,407,880 of NC_057361.1, forward strand.
TCTTTATAAATTTTGGATACTAGCCCTTTGTCCGATACGTCATTTGTGAATATCTTTTCCCATTCCATTGGTTACCTTTTAGTTTTGTTGGTTGTTTCCTTTGCTGTGCAGAAGCTTTTAATCTTCATAAGGTCCCAGTAGTTCATTTTTGCTTTTAATTCCCTTGCCTTTGGGGATGTGTCGAGTAAGAGATTGCTATGGCTGAGGTCAGGGAGGTCTTTTCCTGCTTTCTCCTCTTGGGTTTTGATGGTTTCCTGTCTCACATTCAGGTCCTTTATCCACTCTGAGTTTGTTTTTGTGAATGGTGGGAGAAAGTGGTCTAGTTTCAACCTTCTGCATGTTGCTGTCCAGTTCTCCCAGCACCATTTGTTAAAGAGGCTGTCTTTTTTCCATTGGATGTTCTTTCCTGCTTTGTCAAAGATGAGTTGGCCATACGTTTGTGGGTCTAGTTCTGGGGTTTCTATTCTATTCCATTGGTCTATGTGTCTGTTTTGGTGCCAATACCATGCTGTCTTGATGATGACAGCTTTGTAGTAGAGGCTAAAGTCTGGGATTGTGATGCCTCCTGCTTTGGTCTTCTTCAAAATTACTTTGGCTATTCAGGGCCTTTTGTGGTTTCATATGAATTTTAGGATTGCTTGTTCTAGTTTCGAGAAGAATGCTGGTGCAATTTTGATTGGGATTGCATTGAATGTGTAGATAGCATTGGGTAGTATTGACATTTTGACAATATTTATTCATCCAATCCATGAGCATGGAATATTTTTCCATTTCTTTATATCTTCTTCAATTTCCTTTATAAACTTTCTGTAGTTTTCAGCATACAGATCTTTTACATCTTGGTTAGATTTATCCCTAGATATTTTATGCTTCTTGGTGCAATTGTGAATGGGATCAGTTTCTTTATTTGTCTTTCTGTTGCTTCATTATTAGTGTATAAGAATGCAACTGATTTCTGTACATTGATTTTGTATCCTGCAACTTTGCTGAATTCATGGATCAGTTTTAGCAGACTTTTGGTGGAATCTATTGGATTATCCATGTATAGTATCATGTCATCTGCAAAAAATGAAAGCTTGACTTCATCTTTGCCAATTTGGATGCCTTTGATTTCCTTTTGTTGTCTGATTGCTGATGCTAGAACTTTCAACACTATGTTAAACAACAGCGGTGAGAGTGGACATTCCTGTCGTGTTCCTGATCTCAGGGAAAAAGCTCTCAGTTTTTCCCCATTGAGGATAATGTTAACTGTGGGTTTTTCATAAATGGCTTTGATGATGTTTAAGTATGTTCCTTCTATCCCGACTTTCTCAAGGGTTTTTATTAAGAAAGGGTGCTGAATTTTGTCAAAGGCCTTTTCTGCATCGATTGACAGGATCATATGTTTCTTATCTTTTCTTTTATTAATGTGATGTATCACGTTGATTGTTTTGTGAATGTTGAACCAGTAACATGGGTGGATCTAGAAGGTATAATGCTAAATGAAATTAGTCAGAGAAAGACAAATACCATATAATATCACTCATATGTGGAATTTAAGAAACAAACAAAGAAAAAAGACACCAAAAAACAGACTCAAATATAAAGTATATGCTGGTTGTTTCCAGAGGGGAGATGGAGGTATGGGTGAAATAGGTGAAGGAGTTATTGTGATGAGCACTGAATAGTGTATAGAATTGTTGATTCACTATATTGTACACATGAAATTAATATAACACTGTATTTTAATTATACTTGAATTATAAAAAAGTAAAAGAATAGACATTCTATATTATCTAGCAATTCAGGACATATATCTACAGAATCATTGAAATCAGTACCTCAGGGAAATTCTTACACTTGTGTTCATTGAAGAATTATTTTCAATATCAAAGATATGTAAACAACTTAAATATACCTTAACAGATGAATAGATAAAAAAAATTGGTATATACATGCAATAGAACATTATCCATCTTTAAAAGAAGGAAATCCTGCCATTTGCTACAATATGGATACTTATCTTCAAACTCATCTAACACAAAATATATGCATTAATTATGTACAGCTTTTTTGTATGTCAATCATACCTCTATATGAAAGGGAAACATATAAAACTAAAGGCCATCAGATACTGAGAGAGACTTCTGTAAAATAAGCTTTCAGTAAAAGGAATTGAGAAATTTACTTGCCTACACCATCCTTAGAATCTGGACAACTTTGGATATACTTATTAGTCAACCATGGGGAGTCTTAGCTGACTACTGTCTAAATGACACTATGTAAAAAAAACACTCCCAAACTTAGCAAATTTCAACACAGGTTTTATATCACTCATGGATCTGTGACTCATTTACCAACATTTACCAACTTTATTCATGGATCTGAAACTTTTGGCTAATTTGGCTTGGAATTAAACTTAATTCCGTTTTCCACTTTCCAAATATTTGTTTGTAGTCCAGTAGCTACTCAGGGCATTTACATCTCATGACAGATCACAGGTAGGCAAAAGGATAAGTCAAATCATGCCCATACCATTTAAACATCTTGTGACCTGTTCCTTCTAAACCTCTTTTGTTAATAATTTTATCATGAATTAATGTTACACTTTATCAAATGCTTTTGCTGCATGTATTAGATGACTATATATATTTTTTTAATTTTTTAACATTTATTTATTTATTGAGAGACAGAGAGACAGAGCATGAGCAGGGGAAATGCAGGGAGAGGGATGACTATATGGTTTTTATTTTTTCTTTTGCTAATGTGAAGGGTTACATTGATTTATTTGCAAGTGTCAAACCACCTTTGCATTCCTGGAATCAATCCTACTTGATTGTAGTGAATGATATTTTTAAATGTATTGTTCCATTGAGTTTCCTAATATTTTGTCCAGAAGCATAGATGTTCATCAGGGATATTGGTCTGTAGAGGTTTTTTTTTTGTAGTATCTTTTTCTGAATTTGGTATCAGGGTAATGATTGCCTTGTAGAATGAATTTAGAAGATTTTCTGTTATATTTTTTGGAATAGTTTGAGAAGAATAAGAGCCCAAGTGTCTATAGATAGATAAATGGATAAAGAAATAGTATAGATAGATAGATAGATAGATAGATAAATGGGTAAAGAAGTAATATATATACTCAATTGAATATTACTCAGCCATAAGAAAGAATTAAATCTTGTCATTTGCAACAACATGGATGAACCTACATAATTCAATGGAAGTGATAATTAGATGTTTCGATGCTAGCGAAAAAGTCAGTCAGAGAAAGACAAAAACCATATGATTTCACTCATAAGTGGAACTTAAACAAAACACATGGACATACAAACAAAAAAAAAAAGAGATTAAAAAAAACCCCGAGACTCTTAAATATAGACAACAAACCCCTGCTTGCCAGAGGGGAGGTGAGTAGGGGTCAGTGAAATAGACAAAGGGGATTAAGAGTACACTTCTCTCTCTTTAATTTTTTAATGTTTTTTTTTTGAGAGAGAGAGAGAGAGAGAGCAGAGGAGGCACAGAAAGAGAGTGAGAGACAGAATCTGACGTGGCTCCACGCTCTGAGCTGCTAGCACAGAGCCCAACATGGGGTTCAAACACACCAACTGTGATATCATGACCTGAGCCAAAGTCGGATGCTAAACCGCCTGAGACCCAGGCGCCCCAAGAGTACACTTATCTTGATGAGCACTGAGAAGTGTATAGAATTTTTTTCTTCAAGTTTCTATTTAAATTACACGTAAACATAGTGTAATATTAGATTCAGATCTAGAATTCAGTGATTCAACACTTACCTACAACACCCGTGTTCATCACAAGTACACTCCTTAATCCAGATCATCTATTCAACCCATCTCCCTCCCACCTCCCGTCTGGTGACCATCAGTTTGTTCTCTATAGCGAAGAGTGTGTTTCTTGGTTTTTCCTCTCTTCTTGTTTTCTTTCTTGAATTGCACATATGAGTGATATCATATGGTATTTGACTTTCTCTCTCTGACTGATTTACCTTAGCATAATACTCTCTAGCTCCATCTGTGTCCTTTCAAATGACAAGATTTCATTATTTTTCTATAGTTAAGTAGTATTCCATTATATATCACTTATTCTTTATCCATTCACCAGTCGATGAACATCTGGGCTCTTTCCATAATTTGTTTATTGTTGATAATGTTGGAATAAAAGTCAGGGTGCTTGTATTTCACTGAATTAGTACTTTTTTAACGTTTGTGTAAATACCTACTACTGTAATTGCTGGGTTGTAGGTAGTTCAATTTTTAACTTTTTGAGTAACTTCCATCCTTTTCTCCAGAGTGGCTGCACCAGTTTGCATTTACACCAACAGCGTAAGAAGGGTTCCTCATTGTCCACATCCTTGCCAACACCTTGTTTCTTGTGTTTTTAATTTTACCCATTGTGATTAACATGATGTGATATCTCCTTGCAGTTTTGATTTACATTTCCCTGGTGATGAGTGATGTTGAACATCTTTTCATGCATCTGTTGGCCATCTGGACGTCTTCTTTGGGAAAATGTCTCTTCATGTTTTCTTCCCCTTTTATAAGTGGATTATTCATTTTGGGGGTGTTGAGTTATATCAGTTATTTTCATATTCTGGATACTAACCATTTATCAGGTATGCCATTTGCAAACAACTTCTTCCATTCCATACATTGCCTTTAGTTTTGTTCATTGTTCCTTTCACTGTGCAGGAGCTTTTTACTTTTATGAAGTCCCAATAGTTTATTTTGCTTTTGTTTTCCTTGGCTCTGGAGGCATATCTAAAAAGAAGTTGTTATGGCCCATGTCAAAGAGGTTACTTCCTGTATTTTCTAGGATTTTTATGGCTTTAGGTCTCACATTTAGGTCTTTTTTCCATTCTGAATTTATTTTTATGTGTGGTGTAAGAAAGTGGTCGAGTTTCATTCTTTTGCATGTGGCTGTCCTGTTTTCCCAACATCATTTGTTGAAGAGAATGTTTTTCCACCCCAGTGGATATTTTTTTTTCTGCTTGGTCAAAGATTAATCGACCATATAATTGTGGGTTCATTTCTGTGTTTCCTATTGTGTTCCATTGATCAATGTGTCTATTTTTGTGCCACTACCATAATGTCTTGACCACTACAGCTTTGCAATATAACTTGAAGTCCGGAACTGTGATGCCTCCAGCTTTGCTTTTCTTTTTCAAGGTTGTTTTGGCTACTTGGGGTCTTTTGTGGTTCCATACAAATTTTAGGATTGTGTGTTCCAGCTCTGTGAAAAATGCTGTTGGTATTTTTATAGGGATTGCATTCAAAGTGTAAATTGCTTTGGGTAGTATAAGCATTTTAACAGTATTTCTTCTTCCCATCCATGAGCTTGGAATTTTTTCCCACTTCTTTGTGTCATTTTCAATTTCTTTCATCAGTGTTCTATACTTTTCAGAATACATGTCTCACCCCTTTAGTTAGGTATATTCCTAAGTATCTGACGGTTTTTGGTGAAATTGTAAATGGGACTGATTCTTTGATTTCTCTTTCTGCTGCTTCATTGTTGGTGCATATAAATGCAACATATTTCAGTACATTGATTTTTTTTCTGTGAGTTTACTGGAGTATTGCTTAGCCAAACAAAGAATAAGATCTTGTCATGTGCAAGAGAGTATCATGTGAAGAGAAATGAGTCAGAGAAAGACAAGTACCATATAATTTCGCTACTATGTGGAATTTAATATCCAAAAGAAAGAAACAAAGGGGGGAAAAGAGAGATAGGTAAACCAAGAAACACACTCTTAACTATGGAGAAGAAACTAGTGGTTACCAGAGGGGAAGTGGGTAGAGGTATGGGTAAAACAGGTGGTGAGGATTAAGGAGTGCAGTAGCTGTGATGAGCACTGGGTGTTGTATCACCGTATTGTATACCTGAATCTAATATTACAGTATATGTTTATTAACTTGAATTTAAACAAAAAATTTAAAAAAATAAAAAATAGAAAAGAACCTCTATTCTTCTGAGACATTTTATAAACATTCTTGCACCTATTTAACCAAAAAATTACCTGTAAAATCTTGGCTGCTTATTCTCTCTCATCTCCTCATTTGTAGAACTGGAAGTTTGAACTGTACAGTCTCAAAGGAAGGGGGCAAGACTGCTAGCATTTGAATATGTCCTATGTACCTGACCTTGTGCTGTATGCTTTGATAAGCTCTTGGATTTTTGGAAGTATATGTTTCTGTGGTTCTACATTGTCAGTTAGCACCTGTAGGTACAAGTACTAAATAGCAAAACAACTTTGTGAACTACTATTGCCATCTAATGGTTTTCTCATAAAACTGCCCAAAAAATTCACATCTATGACCTTTCTTATAACATGCTATTCTTCACTTTGTTCCCCAAAAGGTAATAGCCACAGATTAATTCAGTCATAAAATGTAGCATCATAATGGATGGTCTGAAATCCTTTAAAAGAGATTCAGTTTTGGGGTGACTGGGTGGCTCAGTTGGTTGAGCAACCAACTTCGGCTCAGGTCATGATCTCCCAGTCTGAATTTGAGCCCTGTGTCAGGTTCTTGCTGACAGCTCAGAGCCTGGAACCTGCTTCAGATTCTGTGTCTCCCTTTCTCTCTCTCTCTGCCCCTCCTCTGCTCACACTCTTTCTCTCTCTCAAAAATAAAATAAAAACATAAACAAAATAAACAAAAAGAGTTTTGGTTTCAATCACCCCCAAGAGATGATCTAGTGGTCAGAGAACTGAATTACATCCTAGTCATAGAGGTTTCAATAGATTTCAACATTAATGATAGTAGCTATTATTTTTTGAGCATCTATTTTATGCCAGAAACTATTCCACATGCTTTAGATATGTAGTTTCAGTTAAACAATAATAACTTCTGTGTACATTAACATTCATGGCCTCTTGGGCTGGAAGAATTAAATATACAACTAAAAAAATTCTTGTGTGCTGAACTTACTACTGTAGTTCAAACTTATTTAGAATATTTTACTATGAAGTGCAAATACATTCAAAATTGAACATGTTCCACATAGTGACCTCATTATATTTTCTTCGTGGAATGAAATTGTATTACCTAGAACCATGCATTCCATGACTTAGTAAGCATTGGAAACATTTGCTGGGAAACCAACACTATTAGTAATCTTTGTAGATTTGAGATATTTAAGGTTCAAAGTTGAGATAAATAGTGTTTTTTGGACACAAGATCTGTGATAACGTTAATTATGCTATAAAATTTTCCTCATATGTTGGGCCCATAGTTATTTGGAATAACAACATTTCCTGAGAATGTATTAAATGCCAGGCAAAGTTCATTGCAGATTTTACATATATTACATGCATTTATATATACCAATTTATGATATACTCATAATATTCCTATAAATATGTATCATTATAATCACTATCCATCTCACAGATAAGGAAGTGAAAACACAGTGATGTTACCTAACTTGCTCAAAGTTACAAATCAAGAAAGGATAGGATGTGAACTGAGACAACTGGTTCTAGAATCTGCACTCAATATCACTCTGCTCCAATGCTTCTAGATTGGTAATGGAGACTAATATACCTGCTTTAATCCTATCTGATGGAATTAATTACTTTTTTCCTGGATAGTAATCTGAGATGGGTAGAATACAGGTAGTCTTTTTCTACCTTTGTTAGGAGGTTAGTTTTGGACCACAAAAACTATACTTGGCCATAGACCACATTCCTAATAACTATTCAAAGATGGCTATATATACTTTTTAGTGCTCAATGCAAGATCAAAATGCAGGGCCTCTTATTCAAAAAGCATGGGGGAAATGCTGTTAAATATTCTAAAATATATAACTTTTAATTTTCTTCTGCAGTCTTTCAACCTGCCATGGCATTTTAAATTTGCTATTGAATGTCATGGTCCCTCAGGCACAGGGATATTTTTAGGGAAGTAGGTAAATGTGAGAAATATGGATCACACTTGAACCAGTCTCCAAACTCTTAGCATATGCTCTCTTGTCCTATTGTGCATCACTTACAAAACATAAATTCAAAGATAAAAGTATTACGAATTTCAAGAGAGTGACCATGGAGCATTAAACCCCAAGCATAGGGACCTTTTGAGTGTGTGGCCTTGTGTGACTGACCTGGCCATATGCTTTCGAAGCTGGCCCTGCAATTATTTCACAAAAAAGTCTGAAACAGTATTGTGTAGTTCATTGAGTCCAAGCATCTGTGTTTGAATCTTGGTTACCTAACTTATCAGATATACATTAGTTTGATAAGTTATTTTTACCTCTCAAAGACTGGGTTTACTCAGAAGTATTATAATAATATAAGTACATTCCTCATAAAACTCTGTTGAAATTTAAGTGAAACAATTTATGTACATAAAATAGGTGGCATATATCATTTTTAAAATGTAGGGTATATCATTTAATTACAAAAGGGATTGGGTGAGAATTTGGGAATAGCCTAAAACTAGGTATGCTAGACACTTTTTTATAGTATATATTTCTTCTATTCCTACAGTATGCTCTCCTTCTGGAAATTGCCATTCCACTCCAACCCCATTCATGCAGCTGAGAGTGCTGACTTGTGAGTACAATGTATATTGCCACCTTGAACCATAGTTAATTAATCTATGGTGAGCACCAAAACCAAATAAGGCTGCAGTCAGTTTTTGGGATTCAGAGGAAATGCAGTTGGGTCTCAGGAATCACTGGGACGATAGTCTGAAATTCAATTGACACTTCTCCTCCAGTCTCTGCTTTTTTCTGCGCACATACCTCATTTTTCTTTCTTTAATTTGTGTCCTCAGTTTCTATGATATATCCCTAGATCCTAATTTAAGCTCCTTGGTTTAAGTTAGTTTCAGCTGGGTTTCTGATAATTTCAATCAAAAAATCTCTGTGTATACACCATCATATTATAGAAATATCATTCCAAGAATGAATTACCTTCCCCACTTGTGTATTCATTAATAACTACCAGAATTCTACCATGTGAATAAATTCCAGATCATTAATCACCAATTACACAAAAACTTTCTGACCACCCCAGTCAGAAACAATCTCTTTCTTGAACTCTTAAAGAGCTCTCTCTCTTTTGTTTTACAACCTATGACACTCACTCCATATTTTCTTTGTAACTACCATATTAGTGAGAAATTTGTTTTAGTTATTTTGTATGTCTCACTACAACTATTAGAATGTAGGGTTATTATTATTATTTTTTTTATATTACTAATTACTACATTCTCTGCAAGCATGGCAAATGGTAAGATTTTACTAAAAATTATTGAATAAGTGAAAGCATTAATCAATTAATAAATAAATAAGTCTTGGAGATAGCTAGTAGTATGCTTTCATACTTTTTCATGTTATTAGTGATATGGTGTCTAGTTTTATTTAAAAAAAAACTTTTTTATCTTTATTTTTGAGAGAAAGACACAGTGTGAGCAGGGGAGGAGCAGAGAGAGAAGGATACACAGAATCTGAAGCAGGCTCCAGGCTCTGAACTGTCAGCACAGAGCCTGACATGGGGCTTGAACTCATGAACTGTGAGATCATAACCTGAACTGAGGTCGGACGCTTAACTGACTGAACCACCCAGGCACCCCTGTCTAGTTTTCTTAAATGGCTTTCTGCTTACTTCCTAGGTAAAAATATAGTGGCAAAGAAATCACCACCTTCAGTATTCCTCCAACACAATACAGTTCACCAGTAGAAAAATTACTCCGTTATAGTCCTAACATTTTATGCTTCTATGTACTTTATGCAAGAGAAACTTTTATAACTACACATAATCATTCTCTTCCCATCTTGCCAAATGAAAGATTATAGGAGACAGATGTTCCCATTTCCAGACATCATAATTCAATAGCAACTTTAGTCAACATCTTCTGTGTTTTGATTTTGTCATTAAGTCTTAATTCTAATATTATCAACACTTAATCTATGGTTAGAAAAAATGAGAAATCGATGTGAAAACATCTCTTTCATATAGACCCGAAATTCACAACCCTGTCACTACTGACTATCTTGGGCTTGAAATTTCTTTGTTTTGGGGGTTGCCCTGTATTTTGTAGAATATTTAGCAGCACTTCTGGCCTCTATCCACTAAATTCCAATAACACCCACCAGTTGTGACAATCAAAAATGTCTCTGGATATTGCTAAACATTCCCTGGGGGGCAAAATTGTCCCTGATGAGAACCACTGATTTAGAAAACATATAATTAGCATAATGTACTCTGGATTTTATAGAAAAAACTATTTCTAACAAAATGTTCACAGGAAGCATAGAATTTTAACATTGGAAGAGCCTTAAAAAACAGAAAAATAACCCTCTTATTTTAGTAATGAATAATTTGAAGGTCAGAGAATAAGGAGACTTCTTCACAATCACAGAGTGAAGTAATTGACAAAATTGTCCTGTATCCAGATTTTCTAACCCCTCTTTAGGGTTTGAGCCACCATAGCATGCTCAAATTAAGAAATCCTATCAACATGCTCATAGCTTGCCACTGGGCCACTTTAATACTACCTAAAATTGGTTGTTTGACTACTTATCCTTCAGGACTGGTTGCATAATTTGTGGGTCCCACTACAAAATTAATTTGTATGTCCCCATACAACATTAAAATGTGAGGTCCCTTGTTCTAAAAGCAGGAAACATGTTAAGCTTTTTTTCTTTATCTTGTGGTACCTTTCTTTAACTCTAATAGTGTTTTTGTTTGATTTCTGATGTTGCAATTCCTCAGGAGTGCAAATACTTGTGGGGCAAGGACAAGCCAAAGGTCTGCTGCACTAATTGGTGCATACCCATTGACTGTTTGATTTGCCATCCCACCAGCCCCTGAATTTACATGTCATGCCTTCTGAAAGGAGGTGGGAAGTCAAGTAAGGTATTTATCTTTCCCAAAACCCCACCCACATTTGATGAAGGACCTCCCAAAAATGAACACTAGGAGTTATTCCTGGGTTGGGAATGGTGGATGGGCAAAAGGCTCAATCTTGCCTAAGCCACAACACTGTCAGCCCAGGGCAAAGATGGCCACCACCATGTCTCAGTCCAAGACTCACAAGGGCCTCAAACCTTCCCAGGCATGGAGAAAAGCAGTGGTCTATGGGCACTAACAACTCATCTTGGGGAGGCAGTGAGAAAACAGATTACACGTGAAGCCATGCTCCAAACTTGTCACATGTTCCACTATCTCTTTGCACTTCATATAACAAAACACAATTAAAAGATAAAATTATAATTTTAAGATAGTTATCTCAGGGCATTGTGTGTGTATGAAATTACTTTAAATTAATCAATTCACCTGTCATTAAAATTAGACTTAAGCATTGTACATTACCTAAGTATAAGACAGCCAAACTGTTTTTTATGTTCTCCTATTGAAGGGTTTTAATTTAGATGAAAAAATATTTTTCTGTTAAGAAGCAAGGCCAATAGTTTTTAAGGGGCACCTGGGTGGCTCAGTCGGTTAAGCATTCAACTTTGGCTCAGGTCATGATCTCGCAGCTCCTGGGTTTCAGCCCCATGTAGGGCTCTGTGCTGACAGCTCAGAGCCTGGAGCCTGCTTCAGATTCTGTGCCTCCCTCTCTCTGTGTCCCTCTCCCCACTCACACTCTGTCTCTGTCACTCTCTCTTGCTGAATCTTATGATACTTCTATTTTTAACTTTATGATGAACCTCCATATTGCTTTCCAGAGGAGCTGCATCAGTTTGCATTACCACCAAACGTGCAAGAGAGTCCCCTTTCTCCGTGTCTCCACCAATACCTGTTGTTTCTTGTGTTTGTCATTTTTGCCATTCTGACAGGCATGAGGTGATATCTCATTGTACCTTTTATTTGCATTTTTCCAAAGATGTTTGATGTTCAGCATCTTTTCATGTATCCTTTGGCCATTTGGATGTCTTCTTTGGAAAAATATCTATTCATGTCTTCTGACCATTTTGTAATTGCATTATTTGTTTTTTAGGTGTTTAGTTTTATAAAATCTTTATATATTTTGGATACTAATCCTTTACCAGATATGTGATTTGCAAACATCTTCTCCCATTTGGTAGACTAGCTTTAGTTTTGTTCATTGTTTCCTTCACTGTTCAAAGCTTTTTATTTTGATAAAGACCCAACAGATTATTTTTGTTTTGTTTCACCTGCCTTTGGAGAAATATCTAGAAAGAAGATGCTATGGACCATGTCAAAGAGGTTATTTTCTGGGTTCTTCTCTAAGATGTTGATGATTTGCTGCCTCACATTTAGGTCTTTCAACCATTTTGAATTTATTTTTGTGCATTGTGTAAGAAATTGGTCCATTTTCATTTTTCTTCATGTTGCTATCCAGTTTTCTCAACACCACTTGCTGTCTTTTTCCTATTGGATAGTCTTTCCTGCTTTGCTGAAGATTAATTGACCATATACAGTTGTGGGTCCACTTCTGGGTTTTCTATTCTGTTCTATTGATCTATGTGTCTATTTTTGTCCCAGTACAATACGTTTTGATCACTACAGGTTTGTAAAAAATTTGTGGACATGAATTCAGTCAAGTTGCATTTACTTATACCAATAAAGAAGTAGCAGAATGAAAAATCAAGGAATCAATCCCATTTACAATTATACCAAAAACATAAGAATATATCTAGGACTAGGGGCGCCTGGGTAGCTCAGTCAGTTGAGCGTCCGACTTCGGCTCAGGTCTTGCAGTCTGTGGGTTTGAACCCCACGCCGTCGGGCTGTGTGCTGAAAACTCAGAACCTGGAGCCTGCTTCGGATTCTGTGTCTCCATCTCTCTCTGCCCCTCCCCCGCTCATGCTCTCTCTCTCTCTCTCTCTCTCTCTCTCTGTCAAAAATAAATAAACATTAAAAAAAGAATATATCTAAGAATAAACGTAACCAAAAAGTGAAAGAACTGTACCCTGAAAATTACAAAACATTGATGAAAGAAATTGAAGATAACACAAATGGAAGGACTTCCATGCTCATGGATTGGAATAATAAATATTGTTAAAATGTTTATACTTCCCAAGTCAATCTACACATTCAATGCAATCCCAATCAAAATACCAAGAGAATTTTTCACAGAGCTAAAACATACAATTATAAAATTTGTATGGAACCACAAAAGACACCAAATAGCCAAAGCACCCTCGAGAAAGAAAACCAAAGCTAGAAGTATCATAATTCTGGACTTCAAGTTATATCACAAAGCTGTAGTGGTCAAAACAACATCGTAATGGCCTTTGTCAGTTTATACTGGGTTTGCATTAAAGTAGTTTTGAATATGTTAAAAAAAGAATTTCAATAACGTTTGTTTGTTTTTAACTCGGGGAAAAGGGAAGAAATGTAGAAATATCTGGGCATTTGTATATAAACTTTGGAACTCTATGCAAAGAAGAGTTTATAAATAATTGTTGTTTGCAGAGGGCATTAAGATGGCAGAGGAGTAGGGACATGTTAAGCTTGTCTCACCCCTCAAAAACAGCTAGGTAGTTATCAAATCATTCTAAACACCCAAGAAATCAATCAGAGGTCTGATTGAATAAAAACTGCAAGTCTACAGTCAAAAAACAACTACCTTCTGGAAGGTAGGAGGTGCTTAGGATTTATTTGTGGGAGACAAAGCTGCGGGAAAGGTAGTGGGTAGGGTAGCAGGTAGTGGAGGCTACTACAGAATATTGTAAGCAATGAAGTGAAAAATCTGAACTTTTAGAAGTCCCCTGCAGTGGAATATATGTCTGGCTTAAAGGTGCTCAGGTGGCAATGTGGGAAGGAATCCCAGGAGTGACAGTGTGGTCTGAGGATCTCCTGGGTTGCAAGGACAGGTGGTGCCAATGTGCTGCACTGTTTCCAGGAATAGCAGTGGGTTACAGGGGCTGAGGGCAGAAAGGAGGGGTTCCGGCTTTCTTCTCTGGTTTGACACAAACTCTGAACTGCTGCATGGTCCTGCAACCACTTTCCTAGAATGAACTGACAAAAGTTCAGTGAGATCCTTCCCCAGAGGAACAGAACAGGTCAGCACTACAGGAGTCCCCAAAATTTGGAGTTTTGAAATTGAATTTTGTGCCTGAGATTAAAGAAAAAAAAATCTGGATACAGGCAGGGTGAATGCAGCGTTCTGACGGAAACCAGGAACACAAGAGGGGTGATTGATTGCTGTTTTATGAGGGTTCCCTGAAGAGTGTGGGAGGGTGTGACCTTTCAGTTCCAGGGCTAGAGATCAGGTCTCTGCCATATTCATCCTGCTCAACAGTGCTAAATGCTTTCAGAGAGTAAAACAGCACCAACTAGTGGAAGCCAGAGCCACTTACACCAAACCCCATCACCCTGCGCCCTTGAGGCACATTTCCACTGCAACAAGTCACCCTAATAATCAATGCAGCAGTCCTGTTCCCCAGAAGACTAGCACAAAATCCTAGCTCACACCAAGTCTACTGACTAAAAAGTGCTACAAAGCTTCAGCTCTAGGGGAAAATGGATCTAGCTTCCTGTTTACTTTATTCTTATTTTTTTTCATTTTTAAAAATTATTTTCTTATTTTTTCAACTTCTTTCTTTCTTTCTTTCTTTTTTTTTTTTTTGAGAGAGAGCGAGCAAGCAGGGGAAGGGCAGAGAGAGAGGGTGAGATAATCCCAAGCAGGCTCCGTGCTCAATGCAAAGCCTGACATAAGGCTCCATCTCCTGACCTTGAAATCATGACGTGAGCCAAAATCGAGTAGGATGCTCAACTGACTGAGCCACCCAGGCATCCCTCTATTCTTTTATTTATTTATTATTATTATTTTATTTATATTTTTTAATGTTTTTTTTAATTTTTGGTTTGTTTATATTTTTGTTTTATGTTTTTTGTTTTTTCTTCTCTTCTTCTCTGGATAAAATGACAAGACAGAAATATTCCCCTCCAAAAAAAACAACGGGAAGTAGAACTCACAGCCAGGAATTTAATCAAGATGGATATAAGTAGATATCTGAACTAGAATTTTAAACCATGATGACAAGGATACTAGCTTGGTTTGAAAAAAGCATAGAAGATACCATAGAATACTTTTCTGTAGAGATAAAAGAACTAAAATCTAGTCAGGCCTAAATGAAAAATGCTATCACTGAGAAACAAACCCTAATGGATGCCATGACAGTGAGGGTGGACAAGTCAGAGGAGCAAATTAGGAATATAAAAGATAAAAGTATGGAAAATAATGAAACTGCAAAGAAGGAAACAAAAATCATGGATCATGAAGGCAGACTTAGGGAACTCAGCAACTGATTAAGATATAATAACGTTCATATCATAGAAGTCCCAGAAGATGAAGAAACAAATTCTTTCTCAAAACTTCCCTGATCACGGGAAGGACCTGACATCAAAATCCAAGAAGCACAGAGAACCCTCATTAAATTCAACAAAAACTAACCATTGCCAAGGCATATCATAGTCCAATTTACAAAATACACAGACAAGGAAAGAATCCTAAAAGCAGCAAAGGAAAAAGTCTTTAACTTACAGGGGAAGAAAGATTGGGTTCACAGCAGATCTGTCCACAGAAACATGACAGCCCAGAAAGGAGTGGCAAGATATATTCAATGAACTGAATGGGGAAGACATGCAGCCAAGAATTCTTTATCCAGAAAGACTGTCATTCACAATAGAAGGAGAGATAAAGAGTTTCCCAAACAAAAACTAAAGGAGTTCTTTACCACTAAACCAGCACTGAGAGAAATTTTAAGAAGCTTTATAAGTGGTGGTGGGGGGGAAGCAACAAATATTAGAAAAGACCAGAGAGCATCACCAGAAACACCAACTCTACCAGTAATGGCACTAAATGAATATCTTTCTTATCTTTAAGTTTATTTATTTTGCGAGGGAGAGACAGAGACAGAGAGAGAGAGAGAGAGATGGAGAGATAAAGAAAGGGAGAGAGCACAAGTGGGAGAGGGACAGAGACAGAAGGAGAGAAAAGTCAAAGATCCTGATTTGGGGTTCAAACTAAAACCATGAAATGACCTGAGCTGAAATCAAGAGTTGAACACTTAACCGACTGAACCACCTAGGCACCCCCAAACTCATATCTTTCAATAATCACTCTGAATATAAATGAAGTAAATGCTCCAATCAAAAGACAGAAGGTATCAGAATGGATAACAACAACAACAACAACAGCAACAATAACAACAAGATCCATCTATATGCTGCCTACAAGAGACTCATTTTAGACCTAAGGACACATGCCAATTGAAAGTGAGGGTATGGAGAACCATTTATCATGCTAGTGGACAACAAAAGAAAGCAAGAGTAGCCATACCTAGACAAACTAGATTTTAAAATAAAGACTGTAACAAGAGGTGAAGAAGGACATTATGCCATAATTAAAGGTCTATACAGCAAGACGATATAGCAAATTTTAATATTCATGCTTCCAACTTGGGAGCACACTAATATATAAATCAATTAATAACAAAGATAAAGAAACTCATTGATAACGATAAAATAATAGTAGGTGATTTAACACCCCGCTTACAGCAAGGGGGAGGTCATCTAAGCAGAAAATCAACAAGGAAATAACAGCTTTGAACGACACACTGGACTGGATGGACTTAACAGATATATAAAGAACATTTCATCCTAAAGCAGCAGACTACACATTCTTTTGGAATGCACACGGAACATTCTCCAGAATGCATCACATACTGGGTCACAAATAGGCACTCAACAAATACAAAAAGATTGAGATCATATGGTGCATAATTTTGGATCACAGCATTATGAAACTTGAAGTCAACCACAAGAAAAAAATTTGGAAAGCCCCTGTATAGTGGACGTTAAAGAACATCCTACTAAAGAATGAATGATTAGCCATGAAATTAAAGAAAAGATTTAAAAAAAGTACTTGGAAGCAAATGAAAATTAAAACCCACAGTCAAAACCCTTTGGGATGCAGCAAAGACAGTCCTAAGAAAGGAATATATTGCAATTCCCGGATACACAACCTAACCTTACACAGGTGGAGCTAGGAAGGAACAGCAAAAAAAGTGTAAAGCCAGCAGAAGAAGGAAACTAATAAAGATTGGGGGGAGAAGTAAATTATATATATTAAAAAAACAGTAGAACAGATCAATGAAACTAAGATCTTGTTCTTTCAAAAAATTAACAAAATTGATAGACCTCTAGCTAGATGTGCCAAAAAGAAAAGATAATGTACCCAAATAGATAAAATCATGAATGAAAGGGAAGACATCACAAGCAACACCACAAAAATACAAAAAAATATAAGCGAATACTATGAAAAATTATTCTTACCAAGTAACTGGGCAATCTGGAAGAAATGGGCAAATTCCTAGAAACATACAAACTACCAAAACTGAGACAGGAAGAAATAGAAAATTTGAATAGGCCCATAACCAGCAAGGAAATTGAATCAGTAATAAAAAAATCGCCCAACAAACAAGAGTCCTGGGCCAGATGACTTTCCAGTGGAATTCTACCAAACATTTAAAGAAAAGTTTATACCTGTTCTTCTCAAACTGTTCCAAAAAATAGAAATGGAAAGAAAACTTCCAAACTCATTCTATGAAGCCACCATTACCTTAATTCAAAAACCAGACCCCACTAAAAAGGAGAATTACTTGCAAATACCCCTGATGGAAATGAATGCAGAAGTTCTCAATTAAATTCTAGCAAATCAAATTCAACATTACATTAAAATAATTATTCACCATGATCAAATGGAATTTAACCCTGAACCACGGGAATATTCACAAATCAAACCACGTGATATACCACATTAATAAAAGAAACGATAAGAACCATATGATTGTTTCAACAAATGCAGTAAAAGCATGTGACAAAATATTGCATCCATTCTTTTTTTCAACGTTTATTTATTTTTGCGACAGAGAGAGACAGAGCATGAACGGGGGAGGGGCAGAGAGAGAGGGAGACACAGAATCGGAAACAGGCTCCAGGCTCTGAGCCATCAGCCCAGAGCCTGACGCGGGGCTCGAACTCCCGGACCGCGAGATCGTGACCTGGCTGAAGTCGGACGCCTAACCGACTGCGCCACCCAGGCGCCCCTTGCATCCATTCTTGATAAAACCCTCAGCAAAGTAGGGATATATGGAACATACCTCATCCATATACAAAAATCTCACACCTAATATCCTCAATGGGGAAAAGTGAGAGCTTTTCCCATAAGGTCAGGAACAAGACAAAGTTGTCCACTCTCATCGTTACTATTTAACATAGTATTGGAAGTCTTGCCTCAGCTATCAGACAACAAAAAGAAATGAAAGGCATCTAAATTGGGAAGGAAGAAGTCAAACTTTCATTATTTGCAGATGACATGATACTCTCTGTAGAAAACCTGAAAGGCTCCACCAAAAATTGCTAGAACTAATTCATGAGTTGTGCAAAGCCACAGGATTAAAATCAATCTACAGAAATCTGTTGCATTTCTATATCCCAATAATGAAGCAGCAGAAAAATAAATCAAGAAATCAATCCCATTTGCAATTGTACCAAAAAAAATAAGATACATAGTAATAAACCTAACTAAAGTGGTAAAATATCTGTACTCTGAAAACTGTAAAAGACTTGTGAAAGAAATTGAAGAGCACACAAAGAAATGGAAAAGTATTCCATGCTCATGGATTGCAAAAATTGTTAAAATGTCTATATTACCCCAAGAAATCTGCACATTTAATGCAATCTCAATCAAAATACCACCAGCACTTTTTGCAGAGCTAGAACTAACAATCCTAAAATTTTTTATAGAACCACAAAAGACCCCGCATAACCAAAGCAATTTTGAAATAGAAAAACAAAACTGGAAGCATCATGATTCTGAATTTCACACTACATTACAAAGGTGTACTCATCAACACAGTATGGCACTGGCATGAATACAGACACATAGATCAATGGAACAGAATAGAGAACCCAGAAATGGACCCACAACTATATGACCAACTAATCTTCCATATAGATAGGAGGAAAAAATATCCAAGAAAAAAAAAGACAGTCTCTTCATCAAATGGGGGTTGGGAAAACTGCAAGGTGACATACAGCAAAATGATGATGGACCACTTTCTTACACCATACACAAAAATAAATTCAAAATTGATTAAAGACCTAAATGCAAGGCGGGAAACCACCAAAATCCTAAAGGAGAAAACAAGCAGTAACTTCTTTGACCTTGGCCAGAGAAACTTCTTAGTAGACACATCATCAAAGGAAAGGGAAGCAAAAGCAAACATGAGCTATTGGGATTTTATCAAGATAAAAAGCTTCTGCACAGTGAAGGAAATAATCAACAAAATCAAAAGGCATCCTATGGAATGGGAAATGATATTTGCAAACAATATATCTGATAAAGGATTAGTATCCAAAATCTATAATGGAGACCCTGGCAAAATCATCATGAAAAGTTCATGCTACTCATTTGCAAAAAGACAGTTTTCTGAAGACCAAGAAAGAGATCATATTTTCATATCAAATTATACAAAAAGCACACATTTGGAAAAAAAATTAAGATACCTTTTAATATGAATTAGTTTTTTTTTTCCTCAGAGAAAAAGTTCTGGTGAGAAATTGCCAGTTGCTATCGTCTTACTCAGATCTACATCAAGGAAAAAGATGGATTACATATTCCTCTGAAAACCAAGGCATCTGGAAGCCAAGGGAGTAATAACTAAGAGGGAGAATCCTTGTTTTCCTCCCTCTTTTTATCATTACAATGGAAATAAACAACACAGTATGGGTAAAAAAGATAGTTTGGAAATAAGTATCAAGAAGAGAATTTAAATGAAAGAGAAGCTAGAAAGTCTATTTAAAATGGAAAACCACAATGACAGAAGTTTCTAAATCCTTCTTCCTGCCAAGTAAAGGGAGAAATTTTCAAGGTGCCTTTTCCCCACACTGGAAATCTGAAACTTTTCAGTATCACATTCCATCCCCTGCCTGCCTCTAATAATATTGTAGTTGACAAAGTTATATCAAGAAAAATACAAAAATGAAGAAAAATGGACTAAATGATTAGAAATGGCAGTCTTATAGAAAAATAGGGCATAATGTTTAAGAGGAACACAGTTAATGTAAAGCCACTTTCTGTTTCTTACCTATTTTCCTTAATGATTGTCATGTGTTGGTGTCATATAGGAGCAACTTCAGGAAAATGAAAAAATAAGGAACAATAGAAAGAGAGGAAAGAAAGAAGGAAAATGCAAAAGAAAGAAAGGCAAATGAGGAAGACAATGTTTTTTTTTTCTGTGCAGTACATTTTATAATGAAACCAGTTACTCCCAACCCTCAAGAAAATAATACAAGAGAAAATCATCACTCCCAACTTGTCACTCAAAACAATATTTTTTAACGGTTTATTTATTTTTGAGAGATAGAGACAGAGAGACATACAGAGAGAGAGAGAATAAATGAGTGAGGGAAGGGCAGGGAGAGAGGGAGACACAGAATCCGAAGCAGGCTCCAGGCTCTGAGCTATCAGCACAGAGCCCCATGTGGGGCTCTAACCCACAAACTGTGAGATCATGACCTGGGCTCAAGTCAGACGTTTTACTGAGTGAGCCACCCAGGTGCCCCTCAAAAAATATTTAAAAATTCTCCTGACTTTGCAACACAGATAGGCCAAATATCTGTGAAAGAATCTGGCAGGGAGGAAAGAGTAGCTAAATGACCAAACATTAGTAAAGACCCTAAAATAATGTCAGGCACCCATAAATTACCTTGCATCTCCTTTTCTTTACTTGTATCCAGGAAAGTGGTGTAGGTGAAAAAGTGGTAATGGAGATATGGACACAAAGCTGAAACCAAATACTAGCTTTACTCATTTTCCCTATCTCTAAGATATAAATATACTATGACTTTCCAGAGTTATCTGTCCCTCATCTTCAAATCTTTAAAGCCCATAAAGAAAATCATGTGCTCATATTACTATATCATATTTCAAAGTCCTTCAGGTTTTTATGACCACAAGTCTCTCAGAGAAATAACAAAATAATTCAAGAAATCAAGAATTCCTCTTGTATGCAAGTGTTAAATTACTAAATTCTACACCTGAAACTAATATTACACAGTATGTTATCTAACTGGAATTTAAATTAAAAACTTTTAAAAAATTCCTTTAAATCACTACATTAATACAAAATCTAAAAATGCCCACTTCATATATTTAGCTTTTACATTTGTCCTTAGGAAATCTGAGACCCAGTCTATCAATTTATAAGATAGGACATTTCTTTCTACCCCCATTATAGCTTCTTCATTATAAACTTGGACAGAGGTTAGCATCAGTGGTTCTGAATTGTTTTCTTAAAAATACTGCCATAATGACTTACTATCATATGATATTTTAAAGATAAGGGTTATAATTACATTATGAGAAAGAAAAATATAATTAAAAAGTTTTTGGTAGAGGTTTGCCTGGGTGGCTCAGTGGGGTGAGCATCCAACTCTTGATTTTAGGTCAGGTCATGGGACCCCAGGGTCATGGGATCAAGCCCTGCCCCAGGCTCAGCATGGAGTTTGCTTAAGATTCTCTCTCTCCCTCTGATTCTTTCCCCTGCTCACACTCTCTCTCTTTCTAAAATCAAAAAAAGAAAAGAAAAATGGTTTTGGTATAAAATAGGACATGAAAAAGAGGCAATAAAAGCATAAGAGACTCTTAAAAACTGAGAAAAAACTGAGGGCTGATGGGGGGTGGGAGGGAGAGGAGTGTGGGTGATGGGTATCGAGGAGGGCACCTTTTGGGATGAGCACTGGGTGTTGTATGGAAACCAATTTGACAATAAATTAAAAAAAATAAAAGAAAAAAAAAGAAAAAGAGGCAATATCCAAATGGCAGCTCCCTTTTATATATCTAACCTTTTATATATCTATACTTTCTGTTTGAGACAGAAGTATATCATGGGAAAACAAACATTATATCATCTTCTTGCTCTTCCATACAGGAAATGTGTAGTCATGCAACAAGGCCATGGATTTCTACTTACTTCAGATGCTGGACTACTAATTTTTGAGCTGCTGTGATACCTCCACCATAGAAGGTAGAGCCTCAGGAGATATGAAATAACTGGGAAACCAACAGAGCAGCAAACAGGACGAATTAGCAAAATAATTTAATACTAAAACTCAACCTTACCACCCCTGTGACACCAGTTTCAATTAGAAAGAATGAACTAAATATTAATAATCAATAATAAACTGGGAAAAATAATAAACATAGAAATATTAGAGAGTGGTAACAGGCACAACTAAGTACTCTATGTATTCTTTTAATGTTCTTTAACTAGTGCAGTAATCACAACTAGGTAGCAGTAAGTCATGGAAGAAGCATGAGACGGGGCACTCACAAGCTTCCTGTTGCAAGAGTTTTTGCTAAAATTACAGTGGGACAGCACCACTTTAATTTTTGTGTCCCTTTCTCACTTCAGTTCTCCTCAGATTATTCTTTGGCTATTTGAATTCTTTCCTCATCAACACCAATTTACCCTAATATCTTCTTTTACCCACATACAACTCAGCCCTGTTTCAAAAATATACCTCATTCTTTCCCTCCATCCCACTCCCAAAGCCTCTTTTGCTCCTTGTAAGGCTGATTTTCCAGAGGAATGAAAATTTGATTAATTTTTATTAGAATGTTTTTCCATTTTAAAGTGTAACTTGATGAGAGAAACAAAGGCAAGAGAAAGGTAATGTAAATTAAACCTCTTTACAGGTTGCAGCCCACTGATAGACACCTGAAACATGCAGAGTGTGACCTTCCTCAAGCAACTCATGGCTGCCTTACTTCCTTGATGTTTTTGTTTTGTTAAAGACTAAAAGTAACCTTATCTTAACGGTAGCTAGCCCCCTCAAGTTCCTGAAAGCCTTGCTTTCAAATTCCTTAGAGACTTACGCTATCCCTAACCTCCACTAACTTAAAAGTATATAATCAGTCATTTCCTTATGTCATATACTCATCTTTTGCATGTGTGCATGTGCGTGTAGGGCTGTGTACCAAAACTATGTAGTATTACTTGCTGCCACTGGAAAATTCTGTAACCTTATAATAAGATCATTGTTTTGGCCTTTGAGTCAGTGTAAGAAAGACTTGCTTCTTCCTGCACAGGATTCTATTGAGGATTATTTTATAATAAAGCATTTGACTTCTGTTTAAGAGGATAAAAAATATATTATTCTAAGGCACATGCAGTGACTTAAGAAGCCTGTATACTTCATAAAAATTATCGAATCCAGGGATTCCAAAACACTAGTATATGGACTAACACATCAGAGTCACATGGAATAATTAGTTACAAAGTCAGATTCCTAGTCCCCTGTACCAGACTAATTGAATAATAATCTCTGAGTGTGGGGCTTAATAGGTTTAAAGGGTAGGTGACTTTCTCAGGATGTTCCAACAAATGGGGAGTGGTGACAATTAAATTCCAGATCCAGTTGATTGCAAAATTTGCACTATTAACTGTTTAGGTTTGTACTCACTACTGTCTGCAGAAATGATTGCCATGAGCTACCTTATATGGGGCAGTTCAGAGTTGAAATGATGGGAAAAGATCAGATCCAGCTTCAAATATCACTTCAGTATGGGAGAAAGCTGGAAGACATAGAATTAGATAATTAGGCTTTCTTTCTAAGAAAAAAAAATTGAGTTGCCTGTAAATATAAAGTGCAGATTAATCAAATAGTAGTTTTAACTATGTAACCACAAAACAAAGAGCATTTTCTCTGGCTACATAATTTGCAAGGATCAGTAAGAAAGAAAAATTTGTCCTAAAACATAAAAAGAAAAGTCTTTCTCTGGACTTGTCATGGTATTTTTCATTTCCTATTGTTGTTATGCATAACAAAAAAATTAAAATATAAATAATTAGCATGAATTTTACCATTAATTTAGTAGTGTGTAATTGAATTTTAAATGTCAATATAAATCATATGCAAAATCACATGCATTACTCAATTCTTATTTTATTGTTCACACAGACATATGTATTTTGTTCTACCACAGCAGTGGTAATACTGTACAAAACTAATTCAATTGATTTGATTTTACTTATTGAGAAACTAATACAAGTAACCAAATGAGTAAGAAAGAATATTAGGTTCCTTTGTTGTTCTTATAATTACCTTATTTCTGTGTTTACAGGAAGTTCTGGTGTGAAAGTAAAGTGTGGCCCTCACAGACTATCCATGGCTAGGCTTACTCATTCCACTTACCTTGAACTTGCTTTGAATCTTTTTGATTTCCCACACAGTGTAAGTCCACCAGAATTCTATATTCATGAGCCATCACCAAGCTATATGCAAAAAGAGGGGCAAGACACAGAAGACACACATATCATGCATATTTCTTTTGCTCACAAACATGGTCCATTGTCCCGTTAGACTGTGCTTAGAAAAACATAGTTCCAAGATAAAGTGATTAAGTATTGTTTTTTGTATGTCCTCAACATTGAAATATCTGTTAATCCCCTTTTCCCACTTTCTTTCATTTTTTTTTTAAATTCAAGTACAATTAGCACACAGTGTTACATTAGTTCAGGTGTACAATGTAATGATTCAATAATGCTAGTTATCAATGCTCATCAAGATAAAAGTACTGTTCATCCCCTTTATTTCACTCATATTCTCTCCCACCTTCCTTCTGGCAACTACTAGTTTTTCTCTGTATTTAAGAGTCTTTTTTCTGGTTTGTCCTTTTTTCTTTGTTTCTTCATTTGTTATTTTTCTTACTTTCTACATATGAGCAAAACCATATGGTATTTATCATTCCTCGACTGATTTCACTTAGCATTATGCTTTCTAGATCCATCTATGTTGTTGCATACAGCAAGATATTATTGTTTGTTTTCAATTAAAATTTTCAATTGACTGAAAAATACTAAATAAGGTTAATTTTTTTCATAAACTTTTTTTTTTACTTTTTAAGTTTTCTTTTTTTAATTCCAGTTAGTTAACCTACAGTGTTATATTATTTTCAGGTGTACAATATAGTGTACATCACACAGTGCTCCTCACAACAAGTGCACTCATTCATCTTCATTACCTGTTTAACCCACCTCCTCCCTGGTAAACATCAGTATATTCTCTATAATTAAGAGTCTGTTTCTCTCTCTCTCTCTCTCTCTCTCTCTCTCTCTCTCTCTCTCTCTGTTATTTTTCCCTCTGTACATTTATTTTGTTTCTTGAATTCCACATATGAATGAAATCATATGCTATTTGTCTTTTTCTGACTAACTTGTTTCACTTAGCATTATACTCTCTGGCTCCATCCATGTCATTGAAAATGTCAATATTTTATTATTTTTGTGGCAGAATAATATTCCATTGTATACATGTATATATACCACATATTTATGCATTCATCAATTAATGTACCCTTAAACTGCTTCCATATCTTGGCTATTGTATATAATGTTACTGTGAACATCAGGATGCATGTATCCCTTTGAATTAGTGTTCTTGTATTCTTTGGGCAAATACCCAGTAGTGCAGTTCCTGGATTGTAGGTTAGTTCTATTTTTAACTTTTTGAAGAGCCTCCATACTAACTTTCTAGAGAGGCTACACCTGTTTGC
The DNA here is from genome assembly GCF_016509475.1 of Prionailurus bengalensis. Classification (NCBI taxonomy): domain Eukaryota; kingdom Metazoa; phylum Chordata; class Mammalia; order Carnivora; family Felidae; genus Prionailurus; species Prionailurus bengalensis. The sequence continues at coordinate 69,433,421 of NC_057361.1, forward strand.
ATTCCCATCAACAGTTCAGGAGGGTTCCCCTTTCTTCACAATAGTCAGCACCTGTTGTTTCTTGGGTTGTTGATTTGAGCCATTATGACAGGTGTGAGGTGATATCTCATTGTAGTTTGGATTTGCATTTCCCTCATAGTAAGTGATGATGAACATCTTTTCTTGTGTATGTCTGAGTAATATTTCAGTGTGTGTGTGTGGGGGGGATGTATGCCCATCTTTTTTTTTTAATCCATTCATGTATAGATAGACACTTCCACATTTTGCTTCCACATTTTAGCTGTTATAAATAATGTTTCAATAAACAAAGGGATACATAAAACTTTTTGAATTAGTGTTTTCCCTGGTAAATATCCAGTAGTGGAATTACTAGATAATATGGTAACTCTATTTTTAACTTTTTGAGAAGCCTTAATATTTTATTGACTGTGGCTGTACCAATTTTCATTCCTACCCACAAATGCACAAGGGCAGATTTTTCTCCACATACTGACCAATACTTATTTGTGGTTTTTTTTAGTCATTCTGAAGATATAAAGTGGGATCTCATTGTGGTATGAATTTGCACTTCCCTGATAATTAGTGATGTTGATCATCTTTCATGTGTTTGTTGGTCATCAGCATGTCTTCTTTGGAAAAAAAAAATATTTAGACCTCCTTCCCATTCTTAATTGGATTATTTTGGGGGTGTTTCTGGAGTTGAATCATATAAGTTCTTTATGTGTTTTTGGATATTAACTCCTCTCAGGGTATATCATTTGCAAATGTCTTCTCCCATTCAGTAGGTTGCCTTTTAGTTTTGATGGTTTCCTTTGCTGTACAAAAACTTTTTTATTTTGTTGTAGTCCCAGTAGTTTAATTTTGTTTTTTATTCCTTTACCAGAGGAGTCATATCTATAAAAAATGTTTCTCTGATCCATGTCAAATAAATTACTTGTTACATTTTTTCTATGAATGTTATGGTTTCAGGTCTCACATTTAAGTCTTTAATCCATTTTGAGTTTATTTTTGTGTATCATGTAAGAAAGTGGTCAATGTTCATTCTTTTCAAAGCAGCTGTCCAGTTTTCCCAACACCACTTGTTGAAGAGACTGTCATGTTACCATTGGGTATTCTTTCTTGCTTTGTTAAAGATCAATTGACCATATAATTGTGAGCTTATTTCTGTGTTTTCTATTCTGTTCTATTGATCGATGTGTCTATTTTTGTGCCAGTAGAATATTGTTTTGATTACTACAGACTTGCAGTATATATTGAAATATGGGATCATGATACCTCTAGCTTTGTACTTCTTTCTCAAAATTGCTTTGTCTACTTGGGGTCTTTTGTGGCTCCATACAAATGTTAATATTATTTGTACTCGTTCTGTAAAAAATGTTGTTGGTATTTTGACAGGGATTGCATTGAATCTGTAGATTACTTTGGGTTGTATGGGCGTTTTACCAATATTGATTCTTCCAACCCAGGAGCATGGTATGTCTGTCAATTTGTTTGTGTCATCGTCATTTTTTTCATCAATGTTTTATAGTTTTCAGCGTTTTCAAATTGATTTGATAATATTTTGTTGAGGATTTTGCATCTAAATTCATCAGCTATATTGACCTGTAATTCTCTTTATTTGTAGTGCCCTTATCTGGTTGTTGTAGCAGAGTAATTCTAGCCTCACACAATAAATTTGGAATATTTAATTTCTCTTATATTTTTAGAATAGTTAGAGAAATCTAGATATTAACTCTTTCTTAAATGTTTGGTAGGATTTATTTCTAAATCTATCTAATCCTGGACTTTTTTTGGAGGGAAGTATTTTGATTGCTTATTCAATTTTATTGCCTGTAATCAGTCTGTTCAAATTTTCTATTTCTTCCTGATTCAGTTTTTGAAGATTATATGTTTCTGGGAATTATCCATTTCTTCTAGGTTGTCCAATTTGTTGGCATATACTTTGTTCATAATATTCTCAAAATTCTTTTTATTTCTGTGGTATCAATAGTTATTTCTTTTCCCTTATGATATTGTTTATTTGAGATATTTCTCCCTTTCTCTGTCTCTCTAGCTCTCTCTCTTAATGAGTCTAGTTGAAGGTTAATCAATTTTGTTCATCTTTTCTAAGAATTAGCTCCTGGCTTAATTGATCTGTTCATGTGTGTGTGTGTGTGTGTGTGTGTGTGTGTGTGTGTGTTTTAGTATTTATTTCATTAATTTCTGCTCCAGTCTTTATTATTTCCTTGCTTCCATTGACTTTTCACTTTGTTTTTTCTTCTTTTCTCTCCTTTAGGTGTAAGGTTAGGTGTTCATTTGTGATTTTTCTGGTTCTTGAGGTAGACCTGTATTGCTATATACTTCCCCCTTAGAACACATTTTGCTGAATCTCAAAGATTTTGGATTGTGTTTTCATTTGCATTTGTCTTCATGGATTTTTTAAAAATTTCCTCATTGATTTCTTGGTTGACCCATTCACTGTTTAGTAGCATGTTATTTACCCTCCATGTATTTGTGTTTTTACAGATATTTTTTATTCGTTTGATTTCTAGTTTCATACTGGTGTGGTCAGAAATGATGTGTCCTTTGATTTCATTCTTTGTTAATTTGTTTTGTTCTTTGGCCTAACGTGATCTATTCTGGAGATGTTTCATGTACACTCAAAGAGAATGCATATTCCAGTGTTTGGGGATGGAACATTCTGAATGTATCTGTCAGGTCCATCTGGTCCAGTGTGTCATTCAAAGCCATCACTTACTTGCTGATTTTCCAGCTGGATGATTTATCATTGATGCAACTGGGCTGTTTTTTTTTGTTTTGTTTTGTTTTGTTTTTTGTATATGAAATTTATTGTCAAATTGGTTTCCATTCAACACCCAGTGTTCATCCCAAAAGGTGCCCTCCTCAATACCCATCACCCACCCTCTCCTCCCTCCCACCCCCTATCAACCCTCAGTTTGTTCTCAGTTTTTAACAGTCTCTTATGCTTTGGCTCTCTCCCACTCTAACCTCTTTTTTTTTTCCTTCCCCTCCCCCATGGGTTCCTGTTAAGTTTCTCAGGATCCACATAAGAGTGAAACCATATGGTATGTGTCTTTCTCTGTATGGCTTATTTCACTTAGCATCACACTCTCCAGTTCCATCCACGTTGCTACAAAAGGCCATATTTCACTTTTTCTCATTGCCACGTAGTACTCCATTGTGTATATAAACCACAATTTCTTTATCCATTCATCAGTTGATGGACATTTAGGCTCTTTCCATAATTTGGCTATTGTTGAGAGTGCTGCTATGAACATTGGGGTACAAGTGCCCCTATGCATCAGTACTCCTGTATCCCTTGGGTAAATTCCTAGCAGTGCTATTGCTGGGTCATAGGGTAGGTCTATTTTTAACTTTCTGAGGAACCTCCACACTGCTTTCCAGAGCGGCTGCACCAGTTTGCATTCCCACCAACAGTGCTAGAGGGTTCCCGTTTCTCCACATCCTCTCCAGCATCTATAGTCTCCTGATTTGTTCATTTTGGCCACTCTGACTGGCGTGAGGTGATACCTGAGTGTGGTTTTGATTTGTATTTCCCTGATGAGGAGCGACGCTGAACATCTTTTCATGTGCCTGTTGGCCATCCGGATGTCTTCTTTAGAGAAGTGTCTATTCATGTTTTCTTCCCATTTCTTCACTAGGTTATTTGTTCTTCGGGTGTGGAGTTTGGTGAAGTCTTTATAGATTTTGGATAATAGCCCTTTGTCCGATATGTCATTTGCAAATATCTTTTCCCATTCCGTTGGTTGCCTTTTAGTTTTGTTGATTGTTTCCTTTGCTGTGCAGAAGCTTTTTATCTTCAGAAGGTCCCAGTAATTCACTTTTGCTTTTCATTCCCTTGCCTTTGGGGATGTGTCGAGTAAGAGATTGCTACAGCTGAGGTCAGAGAGGTCTTTTCCTGCTTTCTCCTCTAAGGTTTTGATGGTTTCCTGTCTCACATTCAGGTTCTTTATCCATTTTGAGTTTATTTTTGTGAATGGTGTGAGAAAGTGGTCTAGTTTCAACCTTCTGCATGTTGCTGTCCAGTTCTCCCAGCACCATTTGTTAAAGAGATTGTCTTTTTTCCATTGGATGTTCTTTCCTGCTTTGTCAAAGATGAGTTGGCCATACGTTTGTGCGTCTAGTTCTGGGGTTTCTATTCTATTCCATTGGTCTATGTGTCTGTTTTTGTGCCAATACCATGCTGTCTTGATGATGACAGCTTTGGAGTAGAGGCTAAAGTCTGGGATTGTGATGCCTCCTGCTTTGGTCTTCTTCTGCAAAATTACTTTGGCTATTCGAGGCCTTTTGTGGTTCCATATGAATTTTAGGATTGCTTGTTCTAGTTTCGAAAAGAATGCTGGTGCAATTTTGATTGGGATTGCATTGAATGTGTAGATAGCTTTGGGTAGTATTGACATTTTGACAATATTTATTTTTCCAATCCATGAGCAGGGAATGTCTTTCCATTTCTTTAAATCTTCTTCAATTTCCTTCATAAGCTTTCTATAGTTTTCAGCATCCAGATCCTTTACATCTTTGGTTAGATTTATTCCTAGGTATTTTATGCTTCTTGGTGCAATTGTGAATGGGATCAGTTTCTTTATTTGTCTTTCTGTTGCTTCATTGTTAGTGTATAAGAATGCAACTGATTTCTGTACATTGATTTTGTATCCTGCAACTTTGCTGAATTCATGTATCAGTTCTAGCAGACTTTTGGTGGAGTCTATCGGATTTTCCATGTATAATATCATGTCATCTGCAAAAAGCGAAAGCTTGACTTCATCTTTGCCAATTTGGATGCCTTTGATTTCCTTTTGTTGTCTGATTGCTGATGCTAGAACTTCCAGCACTATGTTAAATAACAGCGGTGAGAGTGGGCATCCCTGTCTTGTTCCTGATCTCAGGGAAAAAGCTCTCAGTTTTTCCCCGTTGAGGATGATGTTAGCTGTGGGCTTTTCCTAAATGGCTTTTATGATCTTTAAGTATGTTCCTTCTATCCCGACTTTCTCAAGGGTTTTTATTAAGAAAGGGTGCTGGATTTTGTCAAATGCCTTTTCTGCATCGATTGACAGGATCATATGGTTCTTCTCTTTTTTTTTGTTAATGTGATGTATCACGTTGATTGATTTGCGAATGTTGAACCAGCCCTGCATCCCAGGAATGAATCCCACTTGGTCATGGTGAATAATTCTTTTTATATGCCATTGAATTCGATTTGCTAGTATCTTATTGAGAATTTTTGCATCCATATTCATCAAGGATATTGGCCTATAGTTCTCTTTTTTTACTGGGTCTCTGTGTGGTTTAGGAATCAAAGTAATACGCAACTGGGGTGTTAATGTCCCCTACTATTATTGTATTATTTTCAGTTTCCTCCTTTATATTTGTTAATAGTTGCTTTATGTATTTAGGTGTTCCATGTTGGGTGCATAGATATCTGCACTTGTTATATCCTTTTGTTGTATTGTTCCCATTATCATTATGTAGTGTTCTTTGTTTTTATAGTCTTTGTTTTAAAGTGTGTTTTGACTAATATAAATATTGCAGCCTCATCTTTCTTTTCATTTCCATTTCCATAGTATTTTTCCATCTTTCACTTTCAATCAGTGGGTGTTTTAGGTCTATAATGAGTCTCTTGTATGCATCATATAGATGAGTCTTGATGTTTTTATTTATTTAGTCACCATATACCTTTTGATTAAAAAGGTCCATTTAAATTCAAAGTAATTATTGATAGGTATGTACTTATTGCAATTTTGACACTAGTTTTATGGTTGTTTCCATAGTTCTTCTGTTCCTTTCTTCTATTGCTCTTTCCCTTGTTATTTGATAACTTTTTTTAAGGATATGCTTGGATTATTTTTCTTTTTTGCATATCTATTGCATGTTCTTGATTTGTGCTTACCATTATGCTTATATATAATGTCTTATGAATATACTAGTCTATATTAAATTGATGGCCATTTAAGTTGGAGCCTATTTTAAAAGCACTAAATTTTTACTCCTCCTATGTTTGATGTATATGATGTCATATTTTTCATATTTTATTTTGTGAATAACTTGACTTTTACACATATAATTGATTTTACTGCTTTTGTACTTTTATCTCTATACAGGTTTGCAAGTGATAAACCTAATACTTTTATTATATTTGTATTTAAGGAAAATGTTTTACTTTAATAATTTACATACTGATGATTATAGTATTTCCTTTCAAGTCAAAGTATTCCCATCAATGTTTATTGTAAGGTTGATTTAGTAGTGGTAGATCCCTTTAACTATTCTTTGAGAAATTATTTATTTCATCTCTTGTTTTGCATGATAGCTTTGCTGGGTAGAGTTTACTTGATTTCAGATTTTTTTTTCCTTTCAGTACTTGAAATATATCATCCCACTCCTTTGTAGCCAGAAAAGTTTCTGCAGAAAAATCAGCTGATAGCCTTATGTGGTTTCCTTTGTATGTGTCATTTTTCTTTCTCTTGTTGCTATTAAAATTCTCTCTTTATCGCTACTCTTTGCCATTTTAATTGTTATGTGTACCTCTTTCGGTTGATTTTGTGGGGGCTCTTTATGACTCCTGGATCTGGATTTCTGTTTTCCTCCCCAAGATAGAGAAGTTTTCAGCTATTATTTCTTCAGTTAAAATTTCTCCCTTTTTCTGCTCTCTCCTTCTGAAATCCCTATAATGTTAATATTATTACACCTGATGATGTAACTGAATTCCTTTAATCTGTTATTATTTTTATTTTTCCTTTTTCTTTTTGTTATTCAGCTTGTTTGCTTTCCATTACTCTGTCTTCTAGACCACTGATTCCTTCTTCTGCATCCTCTAACCTGCCCTTGATTTCCCCTAGTGCATATTAAATTTCAGCTATTGACTTATTCATCTCTGATTTTTTCTTTTCTATATTTTCTATATATTTATTGAAGGTCTCAAAGAGATCACCCACTCTTTTCTTAAGTACAGTGAGTATCGTTATAGCCATTACTTTGAATTCTTTATCAAACGTATGCTTATATCCATTTCAGTTATCTCTTTGACATGGTTTTTCCCTGTTCCTTTATTCAGGGCATATTTATCTGTCTCCTCATTTTGCCTAAATCTCTATGTTTGTTTCTATGTATTAGCAAAGTCAGCTATGCCTCCGGATTTTTTATTTTATTTTATTTTTTGAATTTACATCCAAATTAGTTAGCATATAGTGCAACAATGATTTCAGAGGCAGATTCCTTAATACCTCTTACCCATTTAGCCCATCCCCCTTCCTATAACTCCTCCAGAAACCCTTTGTTTGCTCTCCATATTTAAGAGTTTCTTATATTTTGTCCCTCTCCCTGTTTTTATATTTTTGCTTTCCTTCCCTTATGTTCATCTGTTATGTGCCTTAAAGTCCTCATATGAGTGAAGGCATATGATTTTTGTGTTTCTCTAATTTCACTTAGCATAATACCCTCCAGTTCCATCCACATAGTTGCAAATGGCAAGATTTCATTCTTTTTGATTGCCAAGTAATACTCCATTGTGTGTGTGTGTGTGTGTGTGTGTGTGTGTGTGTCACATCTTTATCCATTCATCCATCAATGGACATTTGGGGTATTTCGATACTTTGCATATTGTTGATAGTGTTGCTAAAAACATTGGGGTACATGTGCCATTTTGAAACAGCATACCTGTATCCCTTAGATAAATACTTAGTAGTGCAATTGCTGGGTCGTAGGGTAGCTCTATTTTTAATTTTTTGAGGAACCTCCATACTGTTTCCAGCGTGGCTGCACCAGCTTGCATTCCCACAAGCAATGCAAAAGAGATCTTTCTCCACATCCTCGCCAGCATCTGTTTTTGCCTGAGTTGTTCATGTTAGCCATTCTGACAGGTGTAAGGTGGTATCTTATTGTGGTTTTGATTTTTATTTCCCTGATGATGAGTGAAGTTGAGCATTTTTTCATGTATCAGTTGGCCATCTGGATGTCTTCTTTGGAGAAGTGTCTATTCATGTCTTTTGCACATTTCTTCACTGGATTATTTGTTTATTGGGAGTTGAGTTTGATAACTTATTTATACAGTTTTGATACTAACCCTTTATCTAATATGTCATTTTCAAATATCTTTTCTCATTCCATTGGTTGCCTTTTAGTTTTGTTGGTTGTTTCCTTCACTGTTCAGAAGTTGTTTTTTTTTCTTTTTTTTTTTTTTTGATGAGGTCCCATCAGGTCACTTTTGCTTTTATTTTCCTTGCCACTGGAGACTTGTTGAGTAAGAAGTTACTGAAGCCAAGAACAAAGAGGTTTTTGCCTGCTTTTCCTAGAGGATTTTGATGGCTTCCTGTCTTATATTGAGGTCTTTCATCCAGTTAGATTTATTTTTGTGTATGGTGTAAAAAAGTGGTCAAGGTTTATTCTTCTGCATGTCGCTGTCCAGTTTTCCCAGTACCATTTGCTAAGTACCACTGTCTTTATTCCCTTGGGTATTCTTTCCTGCATTGTCAAAGATGTCAAATACGTCAAAGTTTGCCATACGTTTGTGGGTCCATTTCTGGGTTCTCTATTCTGTTCCATTGGGATCTGAAATCAGGATGCCTTTTATTTATTTGTGTTGTCTGATTGCAGAGGTTAAGACTTTCAATACTGTGTTGAATAACAGTGGCGAGAGTGGACATCCCTGTCTTGTTCCTGACCTGAGGGGGAAAGTGCTCAATTTTCCCCATTGAGGATGATATTAGTGTTGCATCTTTCATATATGGCTTTTATGATCCTGAGTTATGATCCTTCTATCCCTACTTTCTTGAGGGTTTGTATCAAGAAAGGATGCTGCATTTTGTCAAATCCTTTCCCTGCATCTATTGAGAGGATCATATGGTTCTTGCCTTTTCTTTTATTGATGTGATGAATGACAGTGATTGTTTTGCAGATATTGAAACAACCCTGCATCCCAGGTATAAATCGGACTTCGTCGTGGTGAATAATTTTTTTAATGTATTGTTGGATGCGGTTGACTGATATCTTCTTGAGGATTTTTGTATCCGTGTTCATCAGGGAAATTGGTCTATAGTTCTCCTTTTTAGTGAGGTATCGTTCTGGTTTTGAAATAAAGGTAATGCTGGCTTCATATAAAGAGTTTTGACGTTTTCCTTCCATTTCTATTTTTTAGAACAGCTTCAGGAGAATAGGTGTTAACTCTTCCTTAAATGTTTGGTAGAATTCCCCTGGAAAGCCACCTGGCCCTGGACTCTTGTTTTTTTGGGAGATTTTTGGTTACTAATTCAATTTCTTTATGGGTTATGGGTCTGTTCAAATTTTCTATTTCTTCCTGTTTCAGTTTTGGTAGTGTATCTGTTTCTAGGAATTTGTCCATTTCTTCCACATTGCCCATTTTATTGGTGTATAGTTACTCATAATATTCTCTTATTATTGCTTCTATTTCTGTTGTGTTGGTTGTGATCTCCCCTCTTCCACTCTTGATTTTATTTATTTGTCTTTCATTTTTCTTTTTGATCAAACTGGCTAGGGGTTTATCAACTTTGTTAATTCAAAGATCCAACTTCTGGTTTCATTGACCTGTTCCATTTTTTTTTCTTTTTCTGGTTTTGATAGCATTAGTGTCTGCTCTAATCTTTATTACTTTCTGTCTTGTGCTGGTTTGGGGTTTTATTTGATGTTCTTTTTCCAGCTCTTTAAGGTGTAAGTTTAGGTTGTGTATCTGAGATCATTCTTCCTTTTTTAGGAAGGCCTGGATTGCTATATACTTTGCCCTTATGAGCTCCTTTGCTGTGTCCCAGAGGTTTGGGGTTGTGATGTCATCATTTTCATTGGCTTCTATGAACTTTTTAATTACTCTTTAACTTCTTGGTTAGCTCATTCATTCTTTAGTAGGATATTCTTCAGTTTCCAAGTATTTGTTACCATTCCAGATTTTTTCTTTTGGTTGATTTCGAGTTTCATAGTGTTGTGGTCTGAAAATATGCACGGTATGATCTTGATCTTTTTGTATTTGTTGACAGCTGATTTGTTTCCAAGTGTGTGGTCTATCCTGGAGAACGTTCCATGTGCACTGGAAAAGAATATATATTATGCTGCTTTCAGATGAAATGTTCTGATTATATCTGTTAAGTCCATCTGGTCCAGTGTGTCATTCAAAGCCATTGCTTCCCTGTGGAGTTTTTGATTAGACGATCTGTCCATTGCTGTAAGTGGGATGTTGAAGTGCCCTACTATTATGGTATTACAATCAATGAGTTTATCTTGTTTGTGATTAATTGGTTTATATATTTGGGTTCTTTCACATTTGGTGCATAAATGTTTACAATTGTTAGTTATTATTCGTGGATAGACCCCTTAGTTATGATATAATTCCCTTCTTCATCTCTTGATACAGTCTTTATTTTAAAGTCTAGATTGGCTGATATAAGTATGACTACTCCGTCTTTCTTTTGTTGACCATTATCATAATAGACAGTTCTCCATCCCCTTACTTTCAATCTGAAGTTGTCTTTAGTTCTAAAGTGGGTCTCTTGTAAACAACATATAGATGGATCTTTTTTTTTTTTTCTTATCCACTCTGTTACCCTATGTCTTTTGATTGGAGCGTTTAGTCCATTCACGTCAGGAATGAATACTGAAAGATATGAATTTATTGTATTATGTTTACTGTAGAGTTGGAATTTCTGGTGGGATTCTTTGGTCATTTCTAGTCTTTGCTGCTTTTGGTCTTTTTGTATTTTTTTTCTTCTTTTCTCCTTTCAGAGAGTCCCCCTTAAAATTTCTTGCAGAGCTGGTTTATTGGTCACAAACACCCCTAATTTTTGTTAGTCTGGGAAACTTTTTATCTCTCCTTCTATTTTTAATGACAGCCTTGCTGGATAAAGAATTCTTGGCTGCATACTTTTCTGATTCAGCACAATGAATATATCCTGCCACTCATTTCTGGCCTGCCATGTTTCTGTGATAGGTCTGCTGCAAACCTGATTTGTCTTCTCATGTATGTTAGGGACATTTTTTTCCCTTGCTGCTTTCATGATTCTATCCTTGCCTGAGTATTTTGTGAATTTGACTATGATATGCCTTGTTGATGGTCGGTTTTTGTTGAATCTAATGGGAGTCCTCTGTGCTTCCTGGATTTTGATGTCTGTGTCTTTCCCTAGGTTAGGAAAGTTTTCCACTATGATTTGCTCACATAACCTTCTACTCTTATTTCTCTCTCTTCCTCTTCTGGAACCCCTATGCTTTTCACGTTGTTCCTTTTTAATGACTCACTGATTTCTCTAATTCTTAAGTTGTGCTCTTTTTCCTTAATCTCCCTCTTGTTTTCTGCTTCATTATTCTCCATAAGTTTGTTCTCTATATCGCTGATTCTCTGTTCTCTCTTCATCCATCCTTGCCACTGTGTTATCTATTCGAGATTGCAGCTCAGTTATAGCATTTTTTTATTTCATCCTGACTAGCTTTTACTTCTTTTATCTCTGCAGAAAGGGATTCTAATCTATTTTCGACTCCAGCTAGTATTCTTATTACTGTGACTCTAAATTCTGGTTCAGATATCTTGTTTGTATCTTTGTTAGGTTAAGTTCCTGGTTGTTGTTTCTTGCTGCTCTTTCTTTTGGGTTGAATTCCTTCGTTTCATCATTTCAAAGGGAGAAAAGGAATTAATGAGGTAAAAAATAAAATTAAAAACAAAGTTAAAGTTAAAAAATAATAAAATTTACAACTTATATACAAAGACACACACGCAAAAAAAAGAAAAAAATGATGCTAGATCCTAGGTGTGTTTTGGTCTGGGTGTTCAAATGGGCTTGATAGATTAGAGAAAAACGGGGAAATAAAAAAAAGAAAATCATTTGAATATTTGAACAAATGAATACACTGAAGTAGATTAAAATGAAATGGTGGAAGTAAAATAGAATTTGAAAAAATTTACACAAAAGTAAAAATATAGTAGAAAAAAATTAAAGAAAAATATTTTTAATAAAAATTGAAAACAAAAATGATTTTTTTCTCTTTCTGTATTCAAGGAAAAGAAAGAAACAGAAAAGAGGAAAAAGAAAAACAAAAGAAAATTAAATAGATGGACCAGTGAGCAGATTGAAATACAACTGAAATTACTTTGGTTTCCCCTAGAAGGCAAACTATGAAGTGCTTTATAGTTCATAAACTAAGCAGGAGAGACTTATGTTCCTGAAGAACAAGGTTGGCCCAGTTGGGCAGGGCTTTGTGTAATGGCTACATTCTCCACCAGATGGCGCTGCTTAGCTTACTGGGGTGGATTGTTGTGGCATCTGTAGGTGTGTGTGAGCATGCACAAGAGTGGTGAAATGGAGTCACCCAGCTACCCCGTGTCTAGTATCAGAATTCTGTTTTTCCCAATCAGCATTCACACACACATCCTTTGTTCTGGGCTTCCGTCTACTCCCTGCTTTTACACCGTCCATGACCAATCCCCAGACAGACTCTTTCTTCTGAGTTTTATCTCAGTTGCGACTATGTTTCCCGACCCCTTACTTCTGAGGGACTGAAGCTTTGACGTGTTCTGCCCCTCTGCAGGAGAGTCTCACCCAGCAATGGCCAGGTGTCAGCCACATCCAGGAATGTTCCCAGGACTGTGCTGCTGCCTACACCCAGCCCGCCCAAGAAAATGTTCACATGATCATGTAGCAGCTGCATTTCAGGGATTATGGAAAATCACATAATGCATCTGGCACCAGGCTCCATCCCCAGTGACCTTGTTCCAGTACCAGTGAATGTGGTTGTTCTCCTGGTTCCACTGAAGCCTTTGCCTTTGGGGGAGTCACACAGGCTCTACCAGGTGTCCTCCCAGCAGGGGAGCCAGCTCTCCCTGTGTGCCCCAAAGACCTCTGGACTTCACTGTGCTCCTGGGGATTTGCTCTTCTCACCAGAGCACCTCTAGGTATTGAGCTGTGGAGTTTCAGACTCTGCACTCCCACTGTTTATAGAGTCTTAATGGAATTTAAACCCTCTCCTTTCTCCTTTCTCCCTCTTTAGTTCAGTCCCTGTGGCTTTTTCCACTTTCTCTCCAGCTGCTTTTGAGTGGATGCTTTTCCCATATTCTCCCTTCCCCCCTCCATCTCCATCCTCTATCTGCATGCAAAAGCGGCTCCTTGCCACCTGCAGCTTTTCACTCCCTCAGTTCACCTCTCTGTGCTGCCTACCTGCTGAATTCTGTGGTTCAGATTGTGCAGATTGTTGTGTTAATCCTCAGATTGGTTTTCTAGGTGTACAGCATGGTTTGGTGTTGGTCTGGCTATATTTCATGGATGTGAGACACAAAAACAACTTCCATGCTGTTCCTCCATCTTGGCTCCTCCTCCCTCCAGATTTTGAAAGTAGTGGGTTCATGAAGAAAAGGTCCTGTGATTCCCTATACCTCAGTGTTCCGTGTTCATCAGAAGTAGGTGCTTCAGGAGTATCTCTTACGTGTGCTTCATGTGCCCTGCTGTTGTGGCTGAGCTGCATTTGCCTTCAGTCCAAATGTCTGCAACAGCCCACTTTGCCTATTGTGGGCAAGGTTTGGTCCTTTTGCTGACAAAAGGCCAATTAGGGCTGCTGTGAACTTGTAGTTGTGCAGTGTCAGCAATCTGACCAGATGCCTACTTTTAGCCCATCTGTTGGGGCAGCATTTGCATGATTCTGCAGGGTGCTCTCTGTGCTTTGTCCCCTGAGAGTTTTTATTGGTGGGCAGAGTCAGCAGTCAGACCAGGTGCCTGCCCCCAATCCATCTGCCAGGGCTACCACACTCTGTCTTTGTGCTGCCCCCTGAGAGATTTTATTGTTGGGTGGGCCAGCAGTCAAATCAGATGTCAGTCTGCTGAGGCTGTAATCTAACTGAAGTGTGTGGTTATCTTCCCCTCTCCCCAGGGAAGGTGTTAATTTGGAGTGTGGCATGTCTTTGGCAGGGCTGCTTACAGTATGTGATGCATCAGGAACTGCACTGGAGGGGCTCCTATGGAGTGGGATGGGTTAGATAGAGGGGCTCTTCCAGAGACCTGCTAGGGACAGAGCACATGGTGTGAGCAAGGTAGTTGGAGAATGTTCATATTCCTTTCTGCAAGTGTCCAGCTATCTAGGCTGAAGGAGGAGAGAAATGGTGCCTTCCAGCTATTTTGTTCTTGGAGACGTCTTCTAGAATACCCAATCCCTCCAATATACTTTCTGAAATGAGTAAATAATCAAAAATATTCTCTAGGTGCTTTTCAAACTGCTGCTTGTATGCTTTATCTTCATGAGGTTGATTGTTATACTCTCTTTTAAAGGGTAGGGACTCAGTTTCCTATTACTCTCCAGATTTCCTAGAGCTGAGCCAACTGATTTTTTAAAAGCTTTCTTTAATGTTTATTTATTTTTGAAGGAGAGAGAGACAGGGAATGAGCGGGGGAGGGGCAGAGAGAGAGGGAGGCACAGAATCTTAAGCAGGCTCCAGCCTCTGAGCTGTCAGCACAGAGCCTGACATGAGGCTCAAACCCATGAGTCATGAGATCATGACCTGAGTCAAAGTCGGACACTGAACCAACTGAGCCACCCAGGTGCCCCAAAACCAATTGAGTGTTATAGTTTTTGCAGTAATATAATATATAACTTAAAATTTCATATTTTAATGATTTTTAATATATAATTTAAAATTTTGTATTTAATGATTTTAAATATACAGTTACGTGGCATTAATTACATTTTAAATATTCTACAACCATCACCACTACCCGGTTCCAACACTTTTTCATCATTCCAAGCAGACACTCCACACAATTAAACAATAGCTCCCTATTGTCCATTCTCTGTTGTCTCTGGTAAACTCTATATTTTTACTTAATAAATATGTGTATTTCAGATATTTCATGTAAGTGGAAACATGCAATAGTCATCTTTAATGGCTGGTTTATTTCATTTAGCATAATGTATTCAATGTTGCCCATATTGTAGCATTATTAGAACTTCATTCCTTCTTATTACTGAAGAATATTCTGCAGAGTGTATATATCTAATTTTTTTTACCCATTTATCTAATGATAGATACTAGGTTGTTGACTGTTGTCGGAAAGACTACCATAAAAATTGGCATATAAATATCTGTTTGAGGGGTGCCTGCATGGCTCAGTTGGCTAAATGACCCTCGATTTCAGCTCAGTTCATGACCTCAGGGTCGTGAGACTGAGCCCCACTTCAGGCTCTGCACTGAGCATGGAGTCTCCTTAAGATTCTCTCCCTCTCGCTCTGCCCCTCCCCTGCTTGCTCATGCTCTGTGTCTAAAAAAACAAAACAAACAAACAAACAAACAAACAAAAACAGGCATATACATGTATATCTCTGTCTGATTCCATGTTTTCACTACCTTTAGTTATATCTCTAGGAGTGGAGTTGTTCCATATAATATTCTGTAACTTTTTGGGAAACCATAAAACTGTTTCTGTAGCAGATTCACCATTTTACATTCACACCAATAATGTATAAGGGTTTGAGCTTCTCCACATTTCACCATTATTTTCAATTTACATTTGTTATAGCCATCCTAATTGGTGTAAAGTGGTATCCAATCCTGGTTTTGACTTGCATTTTCCTAGTAGCTAATGTTAAAGTCCTTCTCATGTGCTTATTGGTCATTTTACATATTTTTTTTTGAGAAATGTTCATTAGAATTCCTTTGCACATTTTTTATATTTTTGTTATTATTGAAATTTAGGAGTTTTTATATTTCTATATATTAACAACTCCTTACCAAATACATTAATGTAAATACTCTAGGTTATCTTTTCACTTTCTTGATAA
Organism: Prionailurus bengalensis; assembly: GCF_016509475.1. NCBI lineage: Eukaryota > Metazoa > Chordata > Mammalia > Carnivora > Felidae > Prionailurus > Prionailurus bengalensis. The sequence goes on from NC_057361.1 coordinate 69,449,192, forward strand.
TGTGTTTTAATATAAATGTGTTTAATTTTGATGAAGTACAATTTATCTTTTGGTGTTGTTGCCTCTGCTTTGGGTGTCATATCTGAGAATTCATTGCCAAATAAAAAGCTATAACACTTTACCTTTATTTTCTTAATTTAACTTTTAGGGACACCTAGGTGGTTCAGTTGGTTAAGTGTCCAACTTCAGCCCAAGTCATAATCTTGCAGTTAATGGATTTGAGTCCCCTGTCATGCTCTGGATCCCCCTTTAGATTCTGTGTCTTCCTCTCTCTCTGTCCCTCCCTAGCTTGTACTCTTTCTCAAAAGTAAATAAACACTAAAATTTAAAAAAAAAGAAAATTTAACTTTTAGCTTTTATATTTAGGTCATTAAGCCATTGATCATATTTTTATATATAATGTGAATTAGGCACCCAACTTTATTATTTTTAATGTGGAAATACACTTATCCCAGTACCCTTTGTCAAAGAAAGTATTCTTTCTCACTTGAATAGAATTGGCACCCTTATTGAAAATCCAAACAAAATACTTGGTCACCGATGTATGTGTTATTTCTGAACTCTCAACCACATTCCATTTGAATTTATGTCAGTCCACACTGTTCGTATTCCCGTACTTGAAGAGTGAGCCCTTCAAATTTTCTGTCATTTTAATTATTGTTTTGCTGATGGAAGGCCCCTCAGAATTCCATGTTATATTGATGATCATGTTAAAAAAATTTTTACATAAAAGGCTATTGAAATTTTGATAAAATTTCATTGAATTTTACTTCAATTATGTCTGGATTGCTTTGGGTAGTATTGATCTATTAGCAATATTGTGTTTTCCAACTCATGAATGAGAATGTATACCCATTTGTTCATGTCTTTAATTTCTTTCAGCAATATTTTATAGTTTTCAGTATAGAAGACAAACTTTCTTACTTAAATTTATCCCTAGATATTCTATTCTATTGTACTCTATTCTATTCTATTCTAATTATATTATTATATTCTATTATTATATTATATACATTAATTTTCTTAATTTATTGCTCATTAAAAAGAGCATAGTAGATTTTTGTGTATTGCTCCTCTAATCTTCAAAATTACTGGATATTTTTGTTAACTTTAGTAGCTTATTTGTAAGTTCCTTGGAATTTTCTATATACAGGATCATGTCATATATGAATATTGATTTCTTCATTTCTTTTTTTCAGTTAAGTTTTTTAATTTTTATTTAAATTTCAGTTAGTTAACAGGCAGTGTAATATTAGTTACACGTGCACAATATATTTGTGTAAAATTCAGCACTAACATACAACACTCTGCATCATTTAAAGTGCACTCCTTAATCCCCATCACCTATTTAAACCACCCCCCTGGCCACATTCAGCCTGGTAACCACCACTTTGTTCTCTGTATTTAAGAGTCTGTTTTGTGGTTTCTCTCTCTCTCTCTCTCTCTCTCTCTCTCTCCTTCTTCTTCTTCTTCCTTGTGCTCATTTTGTTTTGTTTCTTAAGTTCCACATATTAGTGAAATAATATGGAATTTGTCTTTCCCTGACAGACTTATTTCACTTAGCATAATGCTGTCTAACTCCATCCAGGTAGTTGCAAATGGCAAGATTTCATTCTTTTTTTATGGGTGAGTAATAATCCATTGTGTATATATATATATATACCACATCTTCTTTATCCATTCATCACTCAGTGGACATTTAGGCTGTTTCCATAATTTGGCTATTGAAGATAATTCTGCTAAAACATCAGGGTGCACCTATTTCAATGATAATTTTTGCACTACTTGGGTAAATACCTAGTACTGCAAATTCTGGATTTCAGGGTAGTTCTATTATTAGCTTTTTGAGGACCCCCCATAAGGTTTTCCAAGGTGGCTGCACCAGTTTGCATTCCTAACAATGGTCCAAGAGGGTTCCCCTTTCTCCACAGTCTCACCAACACCTGTTCTTTCTTGTGTTGTTGATGTTAGCCATGACAACTTGGAATAAATGGATAAATTCCAAGAAATATATAAACTACCACAACTGAAATGGAAATAAATAGAAAATTTGAACATACCCAAAATGAGGAAATAAATTGAATCAGTATTCAAAAAACTCTCAACAAACAAAACTCCAGGGCCAGGTGGCTTCACAGGAGAATTCTACCAAATATTTAATGAAAAGTTAATACCTATTTGCAACCTATTGCAAAATATATAAAACAAAGGAAAACTTCCAAATGTATTCAATGAGACCAACATTACCCTGAAACCACAAGCAGATAAAAACACCACTAAAAAAGGGGACTATAAGCCAGTATCCCTGATGAACACACATGCAAAACTTCTGAAGAAAATACCAGTAAACTTAATTAAACAATACACTTAAAAAATCATTCAGCATGATCGACTGTGATTTATTCCAGAGTTGCAAAGCTGACTTAATATTTGCAAGTAAATCAACATGATAATCACATTAATAAAGGAAAGAATGTGAACCATTGGATCACCTCAATAGATACAGAAAAAACACCTCACAAATTATAATATCCATTAATAATAAAAACCTTTAATGAAGTAGGGTTAAAGGGAACATATCTCAACATAATAAAGGCCATATATGAAAACCCCACAATTAATATCATCTTCAGTGGGGAACAATTAAGATCTTTTCTTCTAGTCAGGAACAAAACAAGGATGTCCATTGTCACCACTGTTATTTGAAATAGTTTTGGAATCCTAGCCACAGCAACCAGACAACAAAAATAAATAAAAGCCATCCAAATCAGCAAGCAAAAAGTAAAAGTTTCACTATTTTCAAATGAGTACTTTTTGATATATATATTTAATATTTAAATATTTAACATATAAAACATGAAAGACTCCACCAAAACCCTGCCAGAACTCATACCCAAATTCAGTAAAGTTGCAGGATACCAAATCAACATACAGAAATTGGTTGCATTTCTAAACACCTGTAATGAAGCAGTATAAAGAGATATTAAAGAATGAATCCAATTTACAATTGCACCAAAAAACATTAAGATACCAAGAAGAAACCTAACCAAAAAGGTGAAAGACCTGTACTCTAAAAAACTATAAAATACTGATGAAAGAAAATGAAGGAAACACAATAATGGAAGGATATCCCATGCTTGTAAATTGGAAGATTAAATACTGTAAAAAGTCTATACTACCCAAAGCACTCTACAAAATGGAATTCTTATCAAAACACCAACAGCATTTTCCCCAGAACATTAAGAAACAATTCTAAATATTGTATAAAAACACAAAAGATCCAGAATAGTGAAAGCAATCCTAAAGACGAAAAACAAGGCTGGAGGCGTCACAAATCCAGACATCAAGTTATATTACAAAGCCGTAGTGATCAAAACAATATGGTACCAGCAGAAATGTAGTCATATAGATGAATGGAACAGAATAGAAAACTCAGCAACAAACCCACAACTATATAGTAAATTAATATTCACCAAAACAGGAAAGAACATCCAATGTGAAATAGACTGTCTCTTCAACAAATGGTGTTGGGAAAACTGAACAGCAGCATACAAAATAATGAAACAGGACCACTTTCTTACATCATACACAAAACTAAATTTAAAGTGGATTAAATACCTAAATGCGAGACCTGAAACCATAAAAATCTTAGAAGAAAATACAGGCAGTAATACTTAATTTCTTATTTAAATATCTTTTATTTCTTTTACTTGCTTCATTGCTCTGGTTAGGACTTTTAGTACAATGTTGAATAACAGTAGTGAAAGTGGGCATTCTTGAATTATTCCTGATTGTATAGAGAAATGTTTTCATCCTTCATCATTAAGTTTGATGTCAACTCTAAGAATGTTTTATATTTTATTATTTTTATTTTTTTCTTTTTTTGAACTGTAGTATAGTTAACATGCATTGTTATATTAGTTTCAAGTGCACAATATAATGATTCAACCATTCTATATATTACTCAGTGCTCATCAAGATAAATGTACTCTTAATCCACTTCATCTGTTTCACTCATTCCCCCACTCGCTGCCCTCTGGCAACAATCAGTTTATTCTCTGTGTTTAAGATTCTGTTTTTTGGTTTATCCTTTTTCTTGTTTGTTTTGTTTCATAAATTTTACATGAGTAAAATCATATGGAATTGTCATTCTCTATCTGACTTCTTTCACTTAGCATTGTACCCTGTAGGTCCATCCATGTTGTTTCAAATGGCAAGATATTATTCTTTTTCATGAATAATATTTCATTATATACAAATGTCTTGTTTACATATTCATTTCTGGATGGACATTTTAGTTTCTTCCGTATCTGGATAATGGTACAATAAATATAGATGTGCATATATTTTTAAATTACTGTTTTCATTTTCTTTGATAAATAATAGTGAAATTGCTAGATGATATGGTAATTGTTTTTCTAAGTTTTTGGGAGTCTCTATACTGTTTTCCAAAGTGGCTGCACCAGTTTTCATTCCCATCCTGAGTGCACAAGAGTACATTTCGTCCACACCCCCATGCTTTGCTTTTTCTAATTCTTTCAAGTGTAAATTTGGATTTTTTATTTGAGATTTCATATCTTTTATACTGCAGACATTTACTGCTATAAACTTTCTTCTGAGTGCTGTCTTCATTGCATTGCAAATTTTGGTATGCTTTACTTTTATTTTCACTAATGTCAAACAAACTATGTTCTAAATTACCAAGTAATTTCTCCTCTAACCCATTGGATATTTACTTGTGTGCTGTTCAATTTGCATACATTTTGTTTTGTTTGTTTTCTCTCTGTTATTTTCCATAGCTTCATTTTATGTGAAGATAATTTTATGGTATCATTATTTTAAAATGTATTTATTTATTTATGTATTTATTTATTATTGTTAAGTTTTAAAAAATTCAGTTACTTAGCATACAGGATTTATTATATTAGTTTCAGGTGTACAATGTAGCGACTCAAAATTTCCATATATTACCCACTGCTCATCAGGACAAGTTCACTTATTAATTTCCATCACCTATTTAACCCATCCTGTATCCCCTTCCCCTCTGGTAACCATTACTTTGTTCTCTATAACTAGGAGGTTATTTATGGATTTTTCTCTCTCTCTCTGCCTTTTGTTCCCATTTGCTCAATTGTTTTGTTTCTTAAATTTAACATATGAGTGAAGTCATATGGTATTTTTCTTATTCTGACTGACTTATTTTGCTTAGCAGGATATTTTCTTGTTCCATTCACATCATTACAACTGGCAAGATTTCATTGTTTTATGGCTGAATAATTTTCCATTTCATGTATATACATCTTCTTTATCCATTCATGATGTAATGGACACTTGCCCTAATTCCATATCTTGATTTGTATTTCCCTGATGATGAGTGATGTTCAACTTTTTTTTATGGGTCTTTCAGCCATCTGGATGTCTATTCATATCTTCTGCCTATTTCTTCACTGGATTATTTGTGTGTGTGTGTGTGTGTGTGTGTGTGTGTGTGTGTGTGTGTTGAGTTTGATCAAGGCAATGATGGCTTCATGGAATGAGTTTGGAAGTTTTCCTTCCATTTCTATTTTTTTGGAACAGCTTGAGAATAATATGTATTATCTCTGCTTTAAATGTCTGGTAGAATTACCCTGGAAAGCCATCTGGCTCAGGACTCTTATTTGTTGGGAGATTTTTATAACTGATTGCATTTCTTTGCTGCTTATGGGTCTGTTCAAATTTTCTATTTCTTCCTGTTTGAGTTTTGGTAGTGTGTGAATGTCTAGGAATTTGTCTATTTTTTCCAGATTGCTCAATTTTTTGGCATATAATTTTTCACAGGATTCTCTAATAACTGCATTTCTTGGGTGTTAGTTGTGATTACTCCTCTTTCATTTGTGATTTTATCTATTGGGCTCATCTCTATTTTCTTTTTGAGAAGTATGGATAAGGGTTTATAAATTTTGTTTATTCTTTCAAAAAATCAGCTTTTAGATTCATTGATTTGCTCTACTGTTTTGTGGATTCTGTATTGTTTATTTCTCACCTAAGTTTTATTATTTTCTTCTGCTGGCTTTGGGCTTTCTTTGATGCTGTCTTTCTAGTTCCTTTAGTCATGAGGTTAGGTTGTGTTTGGTACCTTTCTTGATTCTTGAGATAGGCCTGAATTGTAATATATTTTCCTCTCAGGACTGCCTTTGCTTCATCTCAAAGGGTTTTTATTGTTGTGTTTTCATTTTCATTTGCTTCCATATATATTTTTTAATTTCTTCTTTAATTTCCTGGTTGATCCATTCATTCTTTAGTAGGATGTCCTTTACCCGCCACATATTTGGGGACTTTCCAAAATTTTCTTGTGATTGATTTCAATTTTCATAGTGTTGTGATTTGAAAATATGCATGATATGATCTCAATCCTTTTATACTTGTTGAGGGCTGATTTGTGAACCAGTATGTGATCTACTTAGGAGAATGTTCCATGGGCACTTGAGAAGACTGTGTATTCTACTGCTTTTGGATGAAAAGTTCTGAATATATGTGTTAAGTCCATCTGGTCCAATGAGGCTGTCATTTCGAGCCATTGTTTCCTTAATGATTTTCTGCCTATATGATCTGTCCAATGTTTAAATGGAGTATTAAAGTACCCTAGAATAAATATATTATTATCTATACATTTATGTTTATTATTAATTTATTTATATATTTGGGTGTCCTACATTGGAGACATAAATATTCACAATTGTTAGATATTGGTGAATAGTACTCTTAATTATGATATAATGCAATTCTCCATCTCTTGTTATGTCTTTGTTTTAAAATCTAGTTTGTCTGATTTAAGTAGAGCTACTCTGGCTTTCTTTTGAAGTCCAGTAGCATGATAGATGGTTCTTCATCCCCTTACTTTCAATCTGCAGGTGTCTTCAGGTCTAAAATGTATCTCTTATAAGCAGCATATGGATGGATCTTGTTTTTTTTTATCCATTATGATACCCTATGTATTTTGATTGGGGCATTGAATCATCTGCAGGTGTCTTCAGGTCTAAAATGTATCTTTTATAAGCAGCATATGGATGGATCTTGTTTTTTTTATCCATTATGATACCCTATGTATTTTGATTGGGGCATTGAATCCATTTACATTCAAAGTGTTTATTGAAATATATGCATTTAGCATCATTGTGTTATTTTTCAGGTTTCGTGCTTGTGGTGATGTCTCTGGTCCTTTGTAATCTTTACTGCTTTAACTCAAAAAGTCCCCCATAGAATCTTCTTCAGGGCTGGTTTAATGGTCATGAACTCCTTTAGGTTTTGTTTGTCTATGAAATCCTTTATCTCTCTTTCTATTCTGAATGACAGCCTTGCTGGATAAAGGATTCTTGGCTGTTTATTTTTCTTATTAAGAACATTGAAAATTTCCTTCCACTCCTTCTGCCCTGCCGAGTTTGAGTGGACAGGTGTGCTACTACCCTTATGTGGCTACCTTTGTAGGTTAAGGCCATATCTGCTTTCCGAATTCTCTCTTTATCTTTGTATTTTGCCAGTCTCACTATGATATGTCATGATGTTCACCTGTTTTTGTTGAGTTTTAAAGGAGTCCTCTTTGCCTCTTAAACTCTTAAACTTGGATTCCTGTTCCATTCTGCAGATTAGGGAATTTCTCAGCTTTAATTTGTTGAAATAAACCTTCTGCGCTTTTCTCTCTCTTCTTCTTCTGGAACTCCTATGACACAGATATTATCTCATTTCATTGAATCACTTAGGTCTCTAATTCTTCCCTCTTGGTCTAATAATTTCCTTTCCCTCTTTTTTTCAGCTTCATCATTTTCCATAATTTATCTTCCATTTCACCAATCTCTCCTCTGCTTCTTCCAATCTTGCTGTCACTGCATATAATTTATTTTGCATCTAATTTGCACCATTTCTTAATTCACTGTGACTATGTCTTAGGTCTTTGATCTGCAGAAATAGATTCTTTGCTGTCTTCTATGCTTTTTTCAAGCCTGGCTATTAGTCTTATGACTGTTATTCTAAATTCTTATTCAGATATATTGTTTATATCTGTTTTGAGCAATTCTCTAGCTTTCATTTCTCCCTGGATTTTCTTTTGAGGAGAATTCTTCTGATTTGTCATTTTGGAGTGTGTTGAGTGTACTGTGTTGTGCATTTGGCTGCTCTATCCCACTGGCCAATTCTCTACAAAGCTCTTCCTTGCTCATAGTGGTGGATTGTTTGGACCTTCCACCAGGTGTTCTTTGATTTGTTTGTTGAAGTAACCCTGAACAGAAAACAAAGGGAAGGGAACCTGTCCCATACAAAGAGAAAAATGAAAGTGGTGAAAAAAAAATACCAAGCAGAGAATCAAAGAAACTATAAGGCTTAATCCAGAGAGAGAGAAGAAAATAAATAAGGAGATATAGAAAAGGTGAAAAAAGAATAGAATAAAAATGCCTGATTAAATCAACACAACAGAGAAAGAAAAAGTATATATATATAAGAATATATATATATATTCTTATATAAGAATATATATATAAGAATATATATATATATATATATATATATATGAATTGACCAAAAATCAAATCAGAAACTATGGGCCTAATTCCAAAGGGAAAAAAAGAACAGGGTAGAAAGAAAAAGAAGAGTGAAGAGAAGAAAAAAAATGAGAGAAATAGACTAGCATACAAAACCATAGGACTGTCTGTTGGTGCCTGGGACAAGTACTTTGCTGATCTGGAGGAAAGGCTGTTTGGTTCACTGTCAGTCCTACTCCAGTAGATAAGAAGTTGACAGGCAGGGAGGGAAAGTGTTTGGTGTATTTAGTTCCACCTCCATTGGGGGCAGTGTCCTGTTCCCTGAAACCCTACCATGTTTGTGATGGGGAAAAATGGCGACACCCCAATATCTCCTCCTCAGACCAGGTGTCTCAAGCCATGCTATTCAGGCAACCCATACAGAGTACACAGGCAGTTGGCTTGCCCTGCTCCACAGTTCTCCTGCACCTCCTAAGTGTTCAGCTGGGATTCAAAACCTGATGTCTCAAGGAGCCCTGCACCTTATGGATTGTTCTTGTGTAGTGACATACTGCCCTGCTGATAAAGAATCTTTGGCTGGTGCCTGCAGGGTCTTTTGTCCTTGGTGGGGGCAATAAACATTCTTTCTACAGTACTCAAGGAAGGTGAATTTTCTATCCCAGTGCACCCCTGATATCGCTGCAGTGCCCCGGGACTGTCTTCCCTCCATCCCACGTGCACACACACAGTGGCTGCTTCAGTCTGGAGAAAGTTGCACCATTTTGAAAACTCTGATCTTCAGCTCCTAAGGCTGCTTATAAAGTAGAGAGTGGTAGTGTCCATATTTCTTGCTCCCAGTCCATGGTCTGGAGAGGTTTTTCCCTTGTCCTAACACAATCCCACAATCCACAGCTTCTCTTTCTCTCCTTTTTTTTCTCTCCACAGAAGGAGATCCCTCCCCTTCATGCCTAAACTGTCTAATCTCCCCCAATTCTCATACATGAACCTCTGTCCTGCCGAGCTTCTCCCTCCTCCTGTAGAGATTTTTCTGTCACTGTAAGGATTGGTTTCCTGGGTGTTCCAACTGTCCTGACCTCAATACAGCTGTGTTTCAGTGACGGGAGAAATCTCCAGCTTTCTTTTGACAACCATTAGCATAACAGGTGGTTCTCCATCCCCTCACTTTCATTCTGCCTGGTATTAAGTATCAAATGAGTCCTTTATAGGCAGCATATAGATAGATCTTTTTTTTAATCCATTCTGATACTCCATTTACATTCAGAGTGATTATGAAAGATGAATTTAGTGTCATTGGTGTTTCTCATGATGTTCTCTGTTCCTTTGAATTTTTTTTTTTGCTTTGGTCCTTTTTTGTCTACACTCAGAGAGTCCCCCTTAAATTTTCTGCGGGGCTGGTTTAGTGGCCATGATCACTTTAGTGTTTGGTTTTCTGGGAAACTCTTATCTCTCCTTCTCCTTCTATTCTGAATGACAGTCTTGCTGGATAAAGAATTCTTGGCTACACATTGAATATTTCCTGCCACTCCCTTCTTGCCTGCCAAGTTTCATTGGACATGTCTGCTGCTAACTTTATGTGTCTACCCTTGTAGGTTAAGTACCTTTTGTCTCTAGGTCATTTCAAAATTCTCTCTTTATCTTTGTATTTTGCCAGTTTCCCTATGTTATGTCATGGCATTGGCCTGTTTTTGTTGATTTTGAAGGAGGTTCTCTGTGCCTCTTTGACTTAGATTATTGTTTTCTTCCCCAGATTTGGGAAGTTCTCAGTTATAATTTGTTGAAATAATACTAGCCCACTTTTCTCACACTTCTTTTTCTTGAATTCCTTTGATAAAGATATTCTTTTTATTTTATTTTATTTTTTTTATCAAATTTATTGACAAATTGGTTTCCATACAACACCCAGTGCTCATCCCAAAAGGTGCCCTCCTCAATACCCATCACCCACCCTCTCCTCCCTCCCACCCCCATCAACCCTCAGTTTGTTCTCAGTTTTTAACAGTCTCTTATGCTTTGGCTCTCTCCCATTCTAACCTCTTTTTTTTTTTCCTTCCCCTCCCCCATGGGTTCCTGTTCAGTTTCTCAGGATCCACATAAGAGTGAAACCATATGGTATCTGTCTTTCTCTGTATGGCTTATTTCACTTAGCATCACACTCTCCAGTTCCATCCACGTTGCTACAAAAGGCCATATTTCATTTTTTCTCATTGCCACGTAATATTCCATTGTGTATATAAACCACAATTTCTTTATCCATTCATCAGTTGATGGACATTTAGGCTCTTTCCATAATTTGGCTGTTGTTGAGAGTGCTGCTATGAACATTGGGGTACAAGTGGCCCTATGCATCAGTGCTCCTGTATCCCTTGGATAAATTCCTAGCAGTGCTATTGCTGGGTCATAGGGTAGGTCTATTTTTAATTTTCTGAGGAACCTCCACACTGCTTTCCAGAGCGGCTGCACCAATTTGCATTCCCATCAACAGTGCAAGAGGGTTCCCATTTTTCCACATCCTCTCCAGCATCTATAGTCTCCTGATTTGTTCATTTTGGCCACTCTGACTGGCGTGAGGTGATACCTGAGTGTGGTTTTGATTTGTATTTCCCTGATGAGGAGCGACGCTGAACATCTTTTCATGTGCCTGTTGGCCATCCGGATGTCTTCTTTAGAGAAGTGTCTATTCATGGTTTCTGCCCATTTCTTCACTGGGTTCTTTGTTTTTCGGGTGTGGAGTTTGGTGAGCTCTTTATACATTTTGGATACTAGCCCTTTGTCTGATATGTCATTTGCGAATATCTTTTCCCATTCCGTTGGTTGCCTTTTAGTTTTGTTGGTTGTTTCCTTTGCTGTGCAGAAGCTTTTTAGCTTCATAAGGTCCCAGTAATTCACTTTTGCTTTTAATTCCCTTGCCTTTGGGGATGTGTTGGGTAAGAGATTGCTACGGCTGAGGTCAGAGAGGTCTTTTCCTGCTTTCTCCTCTAAGGTTTTGATGGTTTCCTGTCTCACATTTAGGTCCTTTATCCATTTTGAGTTTATTTTTGTGAATGGTGTGAGAAAGTGGTCTAGTTTCAACCTTCTGCATGTTGCTGTCCAGTTCTCCCAGCACCATTTGTTAAAGAGGCTGTCTTTTTTCCATTGGATGTTCTTTCCTGCTTTGTCAAAGATGAGTTGGCCATACGTTTGTGGGTCTAGTTCTGGGGTTTTTATTCTATTCCATTGGTCTATGTGTCTGTTTTGGTGCCAATACCATGCTGTCTTGATGATGACAGCTTTGGAGTAGAGGCTAAAGTCTGGGATTGTGATGCCTCCTGCTTTGGTCTTCTTCTTCAAAATTCCTTGGGCTATTCGGGGCCTTTTGTGGTTCCATATGAATTTTAGGATTGCTTGTTCTAGTTTCGAAAAGAATGCTGGTGCAATTTTGATTGGGATTGCATTGAATGTGTAGATAGCTTTGGGTAGTATTGACATTTTGACAATATTTATTCTTCCAATCCATGAGCAGGGAAAGTCTTTCCATTTCTTTAAATCTTCTTCAATTTCCTTCATAAGCTTTCTATAGTTTTCAGCATACAGATCCTTTACATCTTTGGTTAGATTTATTCCTAGGTATTTTATGCTTCTTGGTGCAATTGTGAATGGGATCAGTTTCTTTATTTGTCTTTCTGTTGCTTCATTGTTAGTGTATAAGAATGCAACTGATTTCTGTACATTGATTTTGTATCCTGCAACTTTGCTGAATTCCTGTGTCAGTTCTAGCAGACTTTTGGTGGAGTCTATCGGATTTTCCATGTATAATATGATGTCATCTGCAAAAAGCGAAAGCTTGACTTCATCTTTGCCAATTTTGATGCCTTTGATTTCCTTTTGTTGTCTGATTGCTGATGCTAGAACTTCCAGCACTATGTTAAACAACAGCGGTGAGAGTGGGCATCCTTGTTGTGTTCCTGATCTCAGGGAAAAAGCTCTCAGTTTTTCCCCGTTGATGATGATGTTAGCTGAGGGCTTTTCATAAATGGCTTTTATGGTGTTTAAGTATGTTCCTTCTATCCCGACTTTCTCAAGGGTTTTTATTAAGAAAGGGTGCTGGATTTTGTCAAAGGCCTTTTCTGCATCGATTGACAGGATCATATGGTTCTTCTCTCTTTTTTTGTTAATGTGATGTATCACGTTGATTGATTTGCGAATGTTGAACCAGCCCTGCATCCCAGGAATGAATCCCACATGATCATGGTGAATAATTCTTTTTATATGCCGTTGAATTCGATTTGCTAGTATCTTATTGAGAATTTTTGTATCCATATTCATCAGGGATATTGGCCTGTAGTTCTCTTTTTTTACTGGGTCTCTGTCTGGTTTAGGAATCAAAGGAATACTGGCTTCATAGAATGAGTCTGGAAGTTTTCCTTCCCTTTCTATTTCTTGGAATAGCTTGAGAAGGATAGGTATTATCTCTGCTTTAAACGTCTGGTAGAACTCCCCTGGGAAGCCATCTGGTCCTGGACTCTTATTTGTTGGGAGATTTTTGATAACCGATTCATTTTCTTCACTGGTTATGGGTCTGTTCAAGCTTTCTATTTCCTCCTGATTGAGTTTTGGAAGAGTGTGGGTATTCCGGAATTTGTCCATTTCTTCCAGGTTTTCCAATTTGTTGGCATATAGTTTTTCATAGTATTCCCTGATAATTGTTTGTATCTCTGAGGGATTGGTTGTAATAATTCCATTTTCATTCATGATTTTATCTATTTGGGTCATCTCCCTTTTCTTTTTGAGAAGCCTGGCTAGAGGTTTGTCAATTTTGTTTATTTTTTCAAAAAACCAACTCTTGGTTTCGTTGATCTGCTCTACAGTTTTTTTAGTTTCTATATTGTGTATTTCTGCTCTGATCTTTATTATTTCTCTTCTTCTGCTGGGTTTAGGCTGCCTTTGCTGTTCTGCTTCGAGTTCCTTTAGGTGTGCTGTTAGATTTTGTATTTGGGATTTTTCTTGTTTCTTGAGATAGGCCTGGATTGCAATGTATTTTCCTCTCAGGGCTGCCTTTGCTGCGTCCCAAAGTGTTTGGATTGTTGTATTTTCATTTTTGTTTGTTTCCATATATTTTTTAATTTCTTCTCTAATTGCCTGGTTGACCCACTCATTCGTTAGTAGGGTGCTCTTTAACCTCCATGCCTTTGGAGGTTTTCCAGACTTTTTCCTGTGGTTGATTTCAAGCTTCATAGCATTGTGGTCTGAAAGTAAGCATGGTATAATTTCAATTCTTGTAAACTTATGAAAGGCTGTTTTGTGACTCAGTATATGATCTATCTTCGAGAATGTTCCATGTGCACTCGAGAAGAAAGTATATTCTGTTGCTTTGGGATGCAGAGTTCTAAATATAACTGTCAAGTCCATCTGATCCAATGTCTCATTCAGGGCCCTTGTTTCTTTATTGACCGTGTGTCTAGATGATCTATCCATTTCTGTAAGTGGGGTGTTAAAGTCCCCTGCAATTACCACATTCTTATCAATAAGGTTGCTTATGTTTATGAGTAATTGTTTTATATATTTGGGGGCTCCGGTATTCGGTGCATAGACATTTATAATTGTTAGCTCTTCCTGATGGATAGACCCTGTAACTATTATATAATGTCCTTCTTCATCTCTTGTTACAGCCTTTAACTTAAAGTCTAGTTTGTCTGATATAAGTATGGCTACTCCAGCTTTCTTTTGGCTTCCAGTCGCATGATAAATAGTTCTCCATCCCCTCACTCTCAATCTAAAGGTGTCCTCAGGTCTAAAATGAGTCTCTTGCAGACAGCAAATAGATGGGTCTTGTTTTTTTATCCATTCTGATACCCTATGTCTTTTGGCTGGTGCATTTGATACATTTACATTCAGTGTTATTATAGAAAGATACGGCTTTAGAATCATTGTGATGTCTGTATGTTTTATGCTTGTAGTGACGTCTCTGGGACTTTGTCTCACAGGGTCCCCCTTAGGATCTCTTGTAGGGCTGGTTTAGTGGTGACAAATTCCGTCAGTTTTTGTTTGTTTGGGAAGACCTTTATCTCTCCTTCTATTCTAAATGACAGACTTGCTGGATAAAGGATTCTTGGCTGCATATTTTTTCTGTCTAGCACCCTGAAAATCTCGTGCCAATTCTTTCTGGCCTGCCAAGTTTCAAAAGAGAGATCAGTCATGAGTCTTATAGGTCTCCCATTATATGTGAGGGCACGTTTACCCCTTGCTACTTTCAGAATTTTCTCTTTATCCTTGTATTTTGCCAGTTTCACTATGATATGTCATGCAGAAGATCGATTCAAGTTACGTCTGAAGGGAGTTCTCTGTGCCTCTTGGATTTCAATGCCTTTTTCCTTCCCCAGTTCAGGGAAGTTCTCAGCTATTATTTCTTCAAGTACCCCTTCAGCACCTTTCCCTCTCTCTTCCTCCTCTGGGATACCAATTATGCGTATATTATTTCTTTTTAGTGTGTCACTTAGTTCTCTAATTTTCCCCTCATATTGCTGGTTTTTTTAATCTCTCTTTTTCTCAGCTTCCTCTTTTTTCATAACTTTATCTTCTAGTTCACCTATTCTCTCCTCTGTCTCTTCCAGCCGAGCTGTGGTGGTTTCCATTTTGTTATGCATTTCGTTTAAAGCATTTTTCAGCTCCTTGTGACTGTTCCTTAGTCCCTTGATCTCTGTAGCAAGAGATTCTCTGCTGTCCTGTATACTGTTTTCAAGCCCAGCGATTAATTTTATGACTATTATTCTAAATTCACTTTCTGTTATATTATTTAAATCCTTTTTGATCAGCTCATTAGCTGTTGTTATTTCCTGGAGATTCTTCTGAGGGGAATTCTTCCGCTTGGTCATTTTGGATAGTCCCTGGCGTGGTGAGGACCTGCAGGGCACTTCCCCTGTGCTGTGGTGTATAACTGGAGTTGGTGGGCGGGGCCGCAGTCAGACCTGATATCTGCCCCCAGCCCACCGCTGGGGCCACAGTCAGACTGGTGTGTGCCTTCTCTTCCCCTCTCCTAGGTGTGGGATTCACTGTGGGGTGGTGCGGCTCGTCTGGGCTACTTGCACCCTGCCAGGCTTGTGATGCTGGGGATCTGGCGTATTAGCTGGGGTGGGTAGGCAAGGTGCACGGGGGCAGGAGGGGCAGGCTTAGATCGCTTCTCCTTAGGTGATCCACTTCAGGAGGGGCCCTGTGGCAGTGGGAGGGAGTCAGATCCGCTGCCGGAGGTTTGGCTCTGCAGAAGCGCAGAGTTGGGTGTTTGCTGGGAGCTGAGCGAGCAAGTTCCCTGGCAGGAACTGGTTTTCTTTGGGATTTCGGCTGGGGGATGGGCGGGGTAGATGGCGCTGGCGAGCGCCTTTGTTCCCCACCAAAATGAGCTCTGTTGTCTGGGGGCTCAGCAGCTCTCCCTCCCTTTGTCATCCAGCCTTCCCGCTTTCCGAGCAGAGCTGTTCACTTATGACCTCCCAGACACTAAGTGGCGCTTGTTGTGGGAACACAGTCCGTCAGGCCCCTCCGCTTTTGCAAGCCAGACTCGGGGGCTCTGCTTGGCCGGCGAGCCGCCCCTCTGCCCTGGCTCCCTCCCGCCAGTCCGTGGAGCACGCACCGCCTCGCCGCCCTTCCTACCCTCTTCCGTGGGCCTCTCTTCTTCGTTTGGCTCCGGCGACTCCATTCTGCTAATCCTCTGGCGGTTTTCTGGGTTATTTAGGCAGGTGTAGATGGAATCTAAGTGATCAGCAGGACGTGCGGTGAGCCCAGCGTCCTCCTAAGCCGCCATCTTGCAAAAAAGTTCTTCCTTTATTTCTATTTCTTCTTCTTCTTCTTCGTTTTATTCTTCTTTTTGGTTAGGTAATATTCCATTGTGTATATGTCACATTTTCAATAATTACTTTCTGAATAAACAAATGAATCAATAAACACCAAGGTGATTATCTAAATTGAAGCTGATTTCAGTTATATCCACTTCAAGATGTAGGAGTGGGTAGACAATTTAGGGACAGGAAAAAGAAAAAAACAAATAGGCCTGAGTTGGTTGAGGGGTTATAATCAAGAGGAAGCAGTACATAAGGTTTGTTGTTGAAAAGAAGCTTACATTATGTCTTCTTTTGGGTCCTAAAAGATTAGTGTTACATACTAAAAGTATATAACATGTTTGTCCTTGATTCTTGTCATAGAACTTCAAAAACCTTGCAATTTCTTAAGTGATAGTATTATAATTGTTATCCTAATTAGATGACCCATGGCAGCCCCTAGATAGTTACAGAATGGGAGCTGGTCATCACATAGGCTGAATGCATGATTAATGGGTTGGGATTTTTCATTACCCAACTTACAGCAAGGAGATGGGGGCTGGATATTGAGTTTATTCACATGACCAGTTATTTAATCAATCATGCTTATGTAATGAAAACTCATATAATAATTATGGACAATGAAGCTCAGGGGAATTTTCTGGTTAGTGAATATATTGCTGTACTGGAAAGGTGACATGATTTGACTCCAGAGAAGCAGAAACTTCTGTACTTGGACCCCTCCTAAACCTTGTCTTATGTATCTCTTCATCTCATTACTCATTTTTAATGTTTATAATAAATGGTAATCATAAGTATAGTGCTATTATGAGTTATCTGAGTCATTTTAGTGAATTATCAAAATTAAGGAGGTTGTTGGAAACCCCAAATTAGCCAGCTGGGAAAAGTGACGGAGACCTAGGGACCACACGTAGGGCTGTCATCTGAAATAAAAATAGTCTTGTTGGGGATATTGTCCTTTATCTTGTGGGATCTGACAGTGTCAGAATTGAATTAAATTATAAGAAACCCACACACATCTCTCTCCCCGGTATCTCACCGCTGCGTCAGTGCAGTTAGGCATAAGCAAATTAATGACAGGAGAGAGGAGGCCTCTGCTCTTGGGCACCCACAGGAACTTACTCCAGCTCCAGACACACCGTAAACACTTTCATCTAACGGAAGATAAGCTGTGAAATCAGATTTCTGAACCACAAGACAAGAAATCACAGAATTTTCCGGCTGAAAGGGAATAACACACTTCTTAATTGAAGAGTGGTCAGGAAAGAAAGCACATGGAGAGCAGTGCCCTGTGGCAGCTTATGTAAAAACTGCATTCCATTCCAGGCCTGAAATGTTCCAAAGCTCAGTTCCCTATCAGCATCCCAGGTGGTGCAATTAATAAAGAGCTAGCATGGGACCACTGGCACAAACAAGGCAGCTCCTTAGAACCTGAACTTCCTATTTGTTCCACTCCTTGGGTAGATAATGCCTGTTAATTACTCTGGAGTATTTTCTTTTAGAAATTATTTTGGCGAGGAGAGAGGGAAGATGGCGGTGTAGGAGGACGCTGGGCTCACCGCACGTCCTGCTGATCACTTAGATTCCATCTACACCTGCCTAAATAACCCAGAAAACCACCAGAGGATTAGCAGAATGGAGTCTCCAGAGCCAAGCGCAGACGAGAGGCCCACGGAAGAAGGCAGGAAGGACTGCGAGGCGGTGCACACTCCATGGACTGGTGGGAGGGAGCCGGGGCGGAGGGGCGGCTTGCCGGCCAAGCAGAGCCCCCGAGTCTGGCTGGCAAAAGTGGAGGGGCCAGGTGGATTGTTTTCTGACAGCAAGCGCAACTTAGTGTTTGGGAGGTCATAAGTTAACAGCTCTGCTCGGAAAGCGGGAAGGCTGGAGGACAAAGGGAGGGAGAGCTGCTGAGCCCCCTGACAACAGAGCTCAGTTTGGTGGGGAACAAAGGCGCTCGCCAGCGCCATCTCCCCTGCCCATCTCCCAGCCAAAATCCCAAAGGGACCCAGTTCCTGCCAGGGAACTTGCTCGCTGGGCTCAAACACCCAACTTTGTTCTTCTGCAGAGCCAAACCTCCAGCAGCGGATCTGACTCCCTCTCACTGCCACAGGGCCCCTCCTGAAGTGGATCACCTAAGGAGAAGCGAGCTAAGCCTGCCCCTCTTGCCCCCGTGCACCTTGCCTACCCACCCCAGCTAATACGCCAGATCCCCAGCATCACAAGCCTGGCAGGGTGCAAGTAGCCCAGAAGGGCCACGCCACCCCACAGTGAATCCCGCCCCTAGGAGAGGGGAAGAGAAGGCACACACCAGTCTGACTGTGGCCACAGCTGTGGTCTGGGGGCAGACATCAGGTCGGACTGCAGCCCCGCCCACCAACTCCTTATACACCACAGCACAGGGGAAGTGTCCTGCAGGTCTGCACCACTCCAGGGACTATCCAAAATGACCAAGCAGAAGAATTCCCTTCAGAAGAATCTCCAGGAAATAACAACAGCTAATGAACTGATCAAAAAGGATTTAAATAATATAACAGAAAGTGAATTTAGAATAATATTCATAAAATTAATCGCTGGGCTTGAAAACAGTATACAGGACAGCAGAGAATCTCTTGCTACAGAGATCAAGGGACTAAGGAACAGTCATGAGGAGCTGAAAAGCGCTTTAAACGAAATGCAAACAAAATGGAAACGACGACAGCTCGGATTGAAGAGGCAGAGGAGAGAATAGATGAACTAGAAGATAAAGTTATGGAAAAAGAGGAAGCTGAGAGAAAGAGAGATAAAGAAATCCAGGAGTATGAGGGGAAAATTAGAGAACTAAGTGATACACTAAAAAGAAATAATATACGCATAATTGGTATCCCAGAGGAGGAAGAGAGAGAGAAAGGGGCTGAAGGGGTACTTGAAGAAATAATAGCTGAGAACTTCCCTGAACTGGGGAAGGAATAAGGCATTGAAATCCAATAATCACAGAGAACTCCCTTCAGATGTACCTTGAATCAATCTTCTGCACAACATATCATAGTGAAACTGTCAAAATACAAGGATAAAGAGAAAATTCTGAAAGCAGCAAGGGGTAAACGTGCCCTCACATATAAAGGGAGACCTATAAGACTCGTGACTGATCTCTCTTTTGAAAATTGGCAGGCCAGAAAGAATTGGCACGAGATCTGTGTGCTAAACAGAAAAAATATGCAGCCGAGAATCCTTTATCCAGCAAGTCTGTCATTTAGAATAGAAGGAGAGATAAAGGTCTTCCAAATAAACAAAAACTGAAGGAATTTGTCACCACTAAACCAGCCCTACAAGAGATCCTAAGGGGGACCCTGTGAGACAAAGTACCAGAGACATCGCTACAAGCATAAAACATACAGACATCACAATGACTCTAAAACCATATCTTTCTATAATCACACTGAATGTAAAAGGATTAAATGCGCCAACCAAAAGACATAGGGTATCAGAATGGATAAAAAAACAAGACCCATCTATTTGCTGTCTGCAAGAGACTCATTTTAGACCTGAGGACACCTTTAGATTGAGAGTGAGGGGATGGAGAACTATTTATCATGCGACTGGAAGCCAAAAGAAAGCTGGAGTAGCCATACGTATATCAGACAAACTGGACTTTAAAGCCTGTAACAAGAGATGAAGAAGGGCATTATATACTAATTACTGCGTCTATCCATCAGGAAGAGCTAACAATTATAAATGTCTATGCACCGAATACCGGAGCCCCCAAATATATAAAACAATTACTCATAAACATAAGCAACCTTATTGATAAGAATGTGGTAATTGCAGGGGACTTTAACACCCCACTTACAGAAATGGATAGATCATCTAGACACATGGTCAATAAAGAAACACGGGCCTTGAATGATACATTGGATCAGATGGACCTGACAGATATAATTAGAATTCTGCATCCCAAAGCAACAGAATATACCTTCTTATCGAGTGCACATGGAACATTCTCCAAGATAGATCATATACTGGGTCACAAAACAGCCCTTCATAAGTTTACAAGAATTGAAATTATACCATGCATACTTTCAGACCACAATACTATGAAGCTTGAAATCAACCACAGGAAAAAGTCTGGAAAACCTCCAAAAGCATGGAGGTTAAAGAACACCCTACTAACGAATGAGTGGGTCAACCAGGCAATTAGAGAAGAAATTAAAAAATATATGGAAACAAACGAAAATGAAAATACAACAATCCAAACGCTTTGGGACGCAGCAAAGGCAGTCCTGAGAGGAAAATACATTGCAATCCAGGCCTATCTCAAGAAACAAGAAAAATCCCAAATACAAAATCTAACAGCACACCTAAAGGAACTCGAAGCAGAACATCAAAGGCAGCCTACCCAGCAGAAGAAGAGAAATAAAGATCAGAGCAGAAATAAACAATATAGAATCTAAAAAAACTGTAGAGCAGATCAACGAAACCAAGAGTTGGTTTTTTGAAAAACTAAACAAAATTGACAAACCTCTAGCCAGGCTTCTCAAAAAGAAAAGGGAGATGACCCAAATAGATAAAATCATGAATGAAAATGGAATTATTACAACCAATCCCTCAGAGATACAAACAATTATCAGGGAATACTATGAAAACTTATATGCCAACAAATTGGACAACCTGGAAGAAATGGACAAATTCCTAAACACCCACACTCTTCCAAAACTCAATCAGGAGGAAATAGAAAGCTTGAACAGACCCATAACCAGAGAAGAAATTGAATCGGTTATCAAAAATCTCCCAACAAATAAGAGTCCAGGACCAGATGGCTTCCCAGGGGAGTTCTACCAGACGTTTAAAGCAGAGATAATACCTATCCTTCTCAAGCTATTCCAAGAAATATAAGGGGAAGGAAAACTTCCAGACTCATTCTATGAAGCCAGTATTCCTTTGATTCCTAAACCAGACAGAGACCCAGTAAAAAAAGAGAACTACAGGCCAATATCCCTGATGAATATGGATGCAAAAATTCTCAATAAGATACTAGCAAATCGAATTCAACGGCATATAAAAAGAATTATTCACCATGATCAAGTGGGATTCATTCCTGGGATGCAGGGCTGGTTCAACATTCGCAAATCAATCAACGTGATACATCACATTAACAACAAAAGAAAAAGAGAAGAACCATATGATCCTGTCAATCGATGCAGAAAAGGCCTTTGACAAAATCCAGCACCCTTTCTTAATAAAAACCCTTGAGAAAGTCGGGATAGAAGGAACATACTTAAAAATCATAAAAGCCATTTATGAAAAGCCCACAGCTAACATCATCCTCAACGGGGAAAAACTGAGAGCTTTTTCTCTGAGATCAGGAACACGACAGGGATGCCCACTCTCACCGCTGCTGTTTAACATAGTGCTGGAAGTTCTTGCATCAGCAATCAGGCAACAAAAGGAAATCAAAGGCATCAAAATTGGCAAAGATGAAGTCAAGCTTTCGCTTTTTGCAGATGACATGATATTATACATGGAAAATCCGAGAGACTCCACCAAAAGTCTGCTAGAACTGATACAGGAATTCAGCAAAGTTGCAGGATACAAAATCAATGTACAGAAATCAGTTGCATTCTTATACACTAACAATGAAGCAACAGAAAGACAAATAAAGAAACTGATCCCATTCACAATTGCACCAAGAAGCATAAAATACCTAGGAATAAATCTAACCAAAGATTTAAAAGATCTGTATGCTGAAAACTATAGAAAACTTATGAAGGTAATTGAAGAAGATTTAAAGAAATGGAAAGACATTCCCTGCTCATGGATTGGAAGAATAAATATTGTCAAAATGTCAATACTACCCAAAGCTATCTACACATTCAATGCAATCCCAATCAAAATTGCACCAGCATTCTTCTCAAAACTAGAACAAGCAATCCTAAAATTCATATGGAACCACAAAAGGCCCCGAATAGCCAAAGGAATTTTGAAGAAGAAGACCAAAGCAGGAGGCATCACAATCCCAGACTTTAGCCTCTACTACAAAGCTGTCATCATCAAGACAGCATGGTATTGGCACCAAAACAGACACATAGACCAATGGAATAGAATAGAAACCCCAGAACTAGACCCACAAACGTATGGCCAACTCATCTTTGACAAAGCAGGAAAGAACATCCAATGGAAAAAAGACAGTCTCTTTAACAAATGGTGCTGGGAGAACTGGACAGCAACATGCAGAAGGTTGAAACTAGACCACTTTCTCACACCATTCACAAAAATAAACTCAAAATGGATAAAGGACCTATGTGAGACAGGAAACCATCAAAACCTTAGAGGAGAAAGCAGGAAAAGACCTCTATGACCTCAGCCGTAGCAATCTCTTACTCGACACATCCCCAAAGGCAAGGGAATTAAAAGCAAAAGTGAATTAGTGGGACCTTCTGAAGATAAAAAGCTTCTGCACAGCAAAGGAAACAACCAACAAAACTAAAAGGCAACCAATGAAATGGGAAAAGATATTTGCAAATGACATATTGGACAAAGGGCTAGTATCCAAAATCTATAAAGAGCTCACCAAACTCCACACCCGAAAAACAAATAACCCAGTGAAGAAATGGGCAGAAAACATGAATAGACACTTCTCTAAAGAAGACATCCGGATGGCCAACAGGCACATGAAAAGATGTTCTACGTCGCTCCTTATCAGGGAAATACAAATCAAAACCACACTCAGGTATCACCTCACACCAGTCAGAGTGGCCAAAATGAACAAATCAGGAGACTATAGATGCTGGAGAGGATGTGGAGAAACGGGAACCCTCTTGTACTGTTGGTGGGAATGCAAATTGGTGCATCTGCTCTGGAAAGCATTGTGGAGTTTCCTCAGAAAATTAAAAATAGACCTACCCTATGACCCAGCACTAGCACTGCTAGGAATTTACCCAAGGGATACAGGAGTACTGATGCATAGGGGCACTTGTACCCCAATGTTCATAGCAGCACTCTCAACAATAGCCAAATTATGGAAAGAGCCTAAATGTCCATCAACTGATGAATGGATAAAGAAATTGTGGTTTATATACACAATGGAATATTACGTGGCAATGAGAAAAAGTGAAATATGGCCTTTTGTAGCAACGTGGATGGAACTGGAGAGTGTGATGCTAAGTGAAATAAGCCATACAGAGAAAGACAGATACCATATGGTTTCACTCTTATGTGGATCCTGAGAAACTTAACAGAAGGCAATGGGGGAGGGGAAGGAAAAAAAAGAGGTTAGAGTGGGAGAGAGCCAAAGCATAAGAGACTCTTAAAAACTGAGAACAAGCTGAGGGTTGATGGGGGGTGGGAGGGAGGGGAGGGTGAGTGATGGGTATTGAGGAGGGCACCTTTTGGGATGAGGACTAGGTGTTGTATTGAAACCAATATGACAATAAATTTCATATATTGAAGAAAAAAAATGAATGTTAAAAAGTTGTAACACTAAAACAAAATCACTCTGTATGTCACTTACAAAACATGATTTATCTCCTCTTGATTTAGTGGGCTTTCAATTTATGTGCTTAAATTTTTGAAGATTTTTACTATTAATGCTCATGGAAATAAGTCCTAAGATTTTAGTTAAGAGACCATGTAAAATCCCAAGCATAAAAAAATAATGAATATAATAAATATAAGAAGAAAATATATTTCAAAATTATTTTCAGTTTTATTGAGAATTTACGTCTCAAGAGTGAGTCAACATAAAGTACCCACTATAGAAAGAGTACTTATTTCTTTCCTCCATCCCATTCCTGCCATCCACAGTTGAGGTATTGATATTTATTGTATGTTTCAAACCTGAAAAATGGGCATTCCATCAGTAGAGGGTAATGTATTCATTTTCTAGGGCTGCTGTAACAAAGTACCATAAAATGAGTGACTTAACAATATACATGTATTGTGTCACATTTCTGGAAGCTAGTAGTCCAAGAACAAAATGTTGTCAAGGCCATGCTTTTTCTAAAGACACTAGGGAAAGTTCTAATTCAGGCCTCTCTACTACCTTCTGGTAGTTTTTTGGATTATGGAAATATAACTCCAACCCTCGTTTTGTGAGGACACCAGTCATAATAAATTAGGGGCCCATTCTATTCCAGTATGACCTCATATTACCTAATTATATCTGCAATTACTTTATTTCAAATTTAAGTCATATTCTGCAATATTGGGACTTATAACTTCAACATATAGATTTTTAAGGAAGCTAAATTTTGGGAAGGAATTGAAAGAAACATGGCAAATCAATTCATAACATGTAAGAAGTAATAATACCACTTTGTACATTTACTAATCTCAGGCTATATGTTAAGATATTTCTATAAGGTATCTCATTTTATTCTTACAACCACTAATTGATTTAGATCCTATTGATTCCCATGTTTTATCAATGAGGAACTGAGGCTCAGAGAACTTAAACCTGTGTTGGCAAGTGACTGAGACAGGATTGGGCCCCAGGTAATATTACCAGAACCTCCACTTTGGACCATTATATACTTCTAAAACCCTAATGGTGTATATTCTCTTTGGACTTTAATGCAACACATTGTTCATTCCTTCCTTTTGAAATTCATGTTACTCAGTGAAAACCGGGACAATGGCTGTGCCATCCAAAAATGATGTTCTTTACAGTACATAATCTAAAGAGTAATAATATTCTGCTTTGTAGCATTTTATTTTGCACCTTGGCATTATCTAATTTTCCCAACTAGAGTATATGCTCCTTTATGTCAGGTATTGTGCCTTATACTTCTTTTCTGTATCCTACAGATACTAGCACTATGTTGACTTTCAGTAACTATTGTTGATAGAAACTTATGTCAGAAAACAAACTGTCATAACTATGTTCTGTTTTATGGGTAAAATACTTCTTTTAAAGATCTCCATGGAACTATATCTGTGGAATCAATTGCCATAAAGTCAATGCTAATACCTAAATGCTTTTTTTTAACCATGGTGTACTAATGTGAGGGTTTGTAGTTTATTGAGTTTGGGGTCTTAAACTGTGGTTTCCCCACTGAGCAGTCATGAGGTATTGAGTAGATTAAGATATTTATCAATAACGCTTAGATTTGGATATTTTAGCAGGTATGTTTTTAAGGTAAAAATTCCATTTTTTGCAGAATATAAAATGTAGGTATCTATTTTTTAATGTTTATTTATTTTTGAGAGAGAGAGAGAGAGCACAAGTGGGGGAAGGGCAGAGAGAGGGAGACACAGAATCTGAAGCAAGCTCCAGGCACTGAGCTGTCAACACAGAGCCAGATGCAGGGCTCAAACTGATGAATGAAACTGAACCGTGAGATCATGACCCAAGCTGAAGTTGGATGCCTAACCGACTGTGCTACCCAGGGGCTCCTGTATCTATTTTTAATTATAGCATTAATTAGCAGCTTTATATTTAAATTATTATTATTTGGGTCACCAAGTTGCCACGAGTGTAAGGTTTATCTGAATCAGGCAGGAGAAATAAAAGTCATGAAAAATACCTTCAACTCACCTGGGTTTTAGTGGTCCAGATTCCCTTAATTCGAGTATAGACACGTCTTTCTTACATTTTAGATCCTCATTTTCTCCACCTGTAAAGAGAGAATGCTACCACCTGCCCTGCTTTACTCAGAGGGCCTTGTACATGATGAAGCATAGTACACTCTGAAGTGATGAACATTATTGCTTCATTAAAACACATCTCTAATATTCCAACTTTTATATTAAAACTCTTTAGGGAAATAATCTAGTTTTTAAAGTTCATACTTACATCAAAGAATAGTTATATTTGAATGAAAGGACCTGTATCTTTGCTAAAACAACAACAACAAAAACAACAATAGCAAGAGCACCAAACATATGCACCTAATCATCATGTGAAAATGGTTACTAATATTGAATTTGAAGTTACAAGTACCTGGTAGAGGATAAGGAATTGTCCATACACATTTTATAATCCCATGTGCACATGTACTTATTTTCTTTTGTAGAGGACAGTGGAGCAGCCCTTAAAATGTGTATGGAACAAAAGGAGAAATATGCAAAATCTTAAATGACTTTTTGAGGTTGCAGGTTAGACTGTCTTACAATTTGAAGTAAAGGGAAGGATCCTAAAATAGATTATACTGAACATACTCTGTGGGGATACATGTAAAAAAGAATAATAACATCAGATATGCAGTTAAGGACATAGCTCTAAGGTTAGTCTCAAAATACTCAGGTAAATAGATGTTAAAGTAATACACACACATACATACCCACTTTTTGTCAGCATTACCAAAGCCACTGTGTATTTGTTTTTCCTAAAATCTCTACTTGAAGAACACAAAGTATTATCCCACTTAAAATGAGATAGTGCTAAAGCTCAGAGAGGGAAAAAGGCTTGCCAAAATCAACACAACTAGCTAATGGAATAACATATATAGAATCTATACACCTTAAAAGCAGATTTATCTCAACTTCTATTTTGAAAACAGATTTCTAGAGGAGTTATGAAGTTTTAGTGTTGAAAAAGAGTGCAAGGGCCCAAGTTTCCCATTCCCCCACAAGGGAACCTCAAAGTCTTGGCAATCTTCTGTTTTTAATTTCTGTGGTCCTCAGGAAAGTCTCAAAAATGTTAAGCATTTTTTTTCTTCAACTGAACTCAGAGACTGAAAAGCCATGAATTCTGTGGTAGTGTTCCCAAAGAGAGACCATGTGTGTAAGATCCCCTTTATTCTAGCCTCAGTAGTATATATATGTGTATATATATATATATAAAATATACATAATATATTGTATATTATATATATTATATATTATATTATATATCTTATATTATATTATAATATATTATATTATTATAATATATAATATATTATAATATATTATATTATTATAATATATAATATAATATAATTATAATTATAATATAATGATATAAATATATAATATAAAAATATTATAATATTATAATATAATATTATATATATAATTATTATATATAAATATATATAATATTATAACATATTATATATATATTTTTTACCACAGTCCCTGTTTTTTTTTTATGGTGCCATTGTTTACCCCCAAATTCCTCTTAACATAGAGCTAATTTAAACCATCTTTTGTTCTTCAAAATAGCCCTTTGTCTCTTATTCCTTTAATCTGCCATTTTTTAACTGCAAAGAGAAGATAAAAAATAGCAAGGTATTTGTCTTTGCAAGATTACTTGCCTGAAAAGTTAGACTGTAGATCTGGAATTAATTCCAAATGTTATAAACTTCTTAGAATCTAAAAGAGTCCATATTCATATAGCATATTAGCAGAGTAAGAATATAGTTCTTAACCAAAGTAGGAGACTTTTGAGGAAGAACGAAGGCACTAACCAGACTGAACACTGAGACAGTAGGTCTAGGACTAGGACTGCCATTCTACATGTAAACTAATATATATCTAGCAAAAACATATTCAGAGTCCCTAGAGTACACTTTTATCATCTTGGAGTCCTGAACTCTTTTAAGAATCTGAGTAAATCTATAGACTCACTTCAAAGAAGACTCAAGACAGGGTTATATACACAGTATTTAAGCAAGGCGGTAACAAACTACAGCTCACAAGCCAAATCTTCCTCATTGTTTGTTTTTGTAAATGAAATGTTGTTGGGACACAATCACAACCATTAGTTTATTAATTGCATATGGCTACTTTTGCACTGTGATGTAAGAGTTGAGTAGTTGCAACACAGATACTACAGGTGGCAAAATGAAAATATTCACTTTCTGTGTCAAGAACAAATTTACTGATTCTTTTTTCAAGAGAGCTATTATTATGCTTTATAATAAATACAGGGTTAACACTCAAAATATGAAGCTTAATTGAATTAAATGGAAATTCATGCATTTATGTTAAAAAGATTAATTTCACACAAACAGAATTGAGAAGACCTATCGTAAAAGCATTAGGGTGTTTAGTTGACAAAATCTCAATATGACCTAACAGCATATCATGGCTTCCCACAAAGTCCATGCTATCTTAAGCTGCATAAATAAAAGTCAGATCAAATCTAATATGTTGTACCACATTTTAAAAAGGGTGTTAATAAACTGAGGCAACCAGAGATAGGTAACGGGAATTCATTAAAAAATCCAAAATCTATAAATAATGTATCAAACTCAACACTCAAAAAACAAATAATCCAGTAAAGAAATAGGCAGAATACATGAATAGACTTTTTTTCCAAATAAAATGTACACATGACCAACAAACACATGAAAAGATGCTCAACATCACACATTATCAGAGAAATACAAATAAAAACGATGAGATACCACCTCACACTTTTCAGAATGGCTAAAATTAACAACACAGGAAACATCAGATGTTGGAGAGGATGCAGAGAAAGGGGAACCCTTTTACACTGTTGGTGGGAATGCAAACCACCTCAGCTGCTGTGGAAAACTGTATAGAGCTTCTTTAAAAACGAAAATAGAACTACCCTATGGCACAGCAACTGCAGTACTAAGTATTTACCCAAAGAATACAAAAATACTGATTTGAAAGGGCACCTCGATGTTTACAGCAGCATTATCAATAATAGCCAAATCATGGAAAGAGCCTAAATGTCCACTGACTCACGAATGGATAAAGAATATGTGGTGTTCACACACACGCGTGTACACGTGCACGCACACACACACTGGAATATTATTCAGTCATCAGAAAGAATGAAATCTTTCCATTTGCAATGACATGGGTGGAGCTAAAGTGGATTATGCTAAACAAAATAAGTCAGTCAGAGAAAGACAAATACCATGTGATTTCACTCATATGGAATATAAGAAACAAAACAGATGACCATATGGGAAGGGGAGAAGAAGAGAGATACAGAAACAAACCATAAGAGACTCTTAACTATAAATAACAAACTGAGGATTGATGAGTGGGAGGGGGTTGGGCTAACCAGGTGACGGGTATTAAGGAAAGCACTTGTGTTGAGCACTGGGAGTTATATGTAAGTGATGAATCACTAAATTGTACTCTTGAAACCAATATTACACTATATATGTTAAATAACTAGAATTTAGAGTTGCGGCAAGATGGCGGCTTAGGAGGACGCTGGGCTCACCGCACGTCCTGCTGATCACTTAGATTCCATCTACACCTGCCTAAATAACCCAGAAAACCGCCAGAGGATTAGCAGAACGGAGTCGCCGGAGCCAAACGCAGACGAGAGGCCCACGGAAGAGGGTAGGAAGGGCGGTGAGGCAGTGCGCGCTCCATGGACTGGCGGGAGGGAGCCGGGGCAGAGGGGCGGCTCGCCTGCCAAGCAGAGCCCCCGAGTCTGGCTTGCAAAAGCGGAGGGGCCTGACGGACTGAGTTCCCACAACAAGCGCGACTTAGCGTCTGGGAGGTCATAAGTTAACAGCTCTGCTCGGAAAGCGAGAAGGCTGGAGGACAAAGAGAGGGAGAGCTGCTGAGCCCCCTGACAACAGAGCTCAGTTTGGTGGGGAACAAAGGCGCTCGCCAGCGCCATCTCCCCCGCCCATCCCCCAGCCGAAATCCCAAAGGGAACCGGTTCCTGCCAGGGAACTTGCTCGCTCCACGCAAACACCCAACTCTGCGCTTCTGCGGAGCCAAACCTCCGGCAGCGGATCTGACTCCCTCCCGCTGCCACAGGGCCCCTCCTGAAGTGGATCACCTAAGGAGAAGCGATCTAAGCCTGCCCCTCCTGCCCCCGAGCACCTTGCCTACCCACCCCAGCTAATACGCCAGATCCCCAGCATCACAAGCCTGGCAGGGTGCAAGTAGCCCAGACTAGCCACCCCACCCCACAGTGAATCCCACCCCTAGGAGAGGGGAAGAGAAGGCACACACCAGTCTGACTGTGGCCCCAGCGGTGGGCTGGGGGCAGACATCAGGTCAGACTGCGGCCCCGCCCACCAACTCCAGTTATACACCACAGCACAGGGGAAGTGCCCTGCAGGTCCTCACCACGCCAGGGACTATCCAAAATGACCAAGCGGAAGAATTCCCCTCAGAAGAATCTCCAGGAAATAACAACAGCTAATGAGCTGATCAAAAAGGACTTAAATAACATAACAGAAAGTGAATTTAGAATAATAGTCATAAAATTAATCGCTGGGCTTGAAAACAGTATACAGGACAGCAGAGAATCTCTTGCTACAGAGATCAAGGGACTAAGGAACAGTCACGAGGAGCTGAAAAACGCTTTAAACGAAATGCATAACAAAATGGAAACCACCACAGCTCGGCTTGAAGAGGCAGAGGAGAGAATAGGTGAACTAGAAGATAAAGTTATGGAAAAAGAGGAAGCTGAGAAAAAGAGAGATAAAAAAATCCAGGAGTATGAGGGGAAAATTAGAGAACTAAGTGATACACTAAAAAGAAATAATATACGCATAATTGGTATCCCAGAGGAGGAAGAGAGAGAGAAAGGGGCTGAAGGGGTACTTGAAGAAATAATAGCTGAGAACTTCCCTGAACTGGGGAAGGAAAAAGGCATTGAAATCCAAGAGGCACAGAGAACTCCCTTCAGACGTAACTTGAATCGATCTTCTGCACGACATATCATAGTGAAACTGGCAAAATACAAGGATAAAGAGAAAATTCTGAAAGCAGCAAGGGGTAAACGTGCCCTCACATATAAAGGGAGACCTATAAGACTCGTGACTGATCTCTCTTTTGAAACTTGGCAGGCCAGAAAGAATTGGCACGAGATTTTCAGGGTGCTAGACAGAAAAAATATGCAGCCAAGAATCCTTTATCCAGCAAGTCTGTCATTTAGAATAGAAGGAGAGATAAAGGTCTTCCCAAACAAACAAAAACTGAAGGAATTTGTCACCACTAAACCAGCCCTACAAGAGATCCTAAGGGGGACCCTGTGAGACAAAGTCCCAGAGACATCACTATAAGCATAAAACATACAGACATCACAATGACTCTAAACCCGTATCTTTCTATAATAACACTGAATGTAAATGGATTAAATGCGCCAACCAAAAGACATAGGGTATCAGAATGGATAAAAAAAACAAGACCCATCTATTTGCTGTCTACAAGAGACTCATTTTAGACCTGAGGACACCTTTAGATTGAGAGTGAGGGGATGGAGAACTATTTATCATGCGACTGGAAGCCAAAAGAAAGCTGGAGTAGCCATACTTATATCAGACAAACTAGACTTTAAATTAAAGGCTGTAACAAGAGATGAAGAAGGACATTATATAATAGTTACAGGGTCTATCCATCAGGAAGAGCTAACAATTATAAATGTCTATGCACCGAATACCGGAGCCCCCAAATATATAAAACAATTACTCATAAACATAAGCAACCTTATTGATAAGAATGTGGTAATTGCAGGGGACTTTAACACCCCACTTACAGAAATGGATAGATCATCTAGACACACGGTCAATAAAGAAACAAGGGCCCTGAATGAGACATTGGATCAGATGGACTTGACAGATATATTTAGAACTCTGCATCCCAAAGCAACAGAATATACTTTCTTCTCGAGTGCACATGGAACATTCTCCAAGATAGATCATATACTGGGTCACAAAACAGCCCTTCATAAGTTTACAAGAATTGAAATTATACCATGCTTACTTTCAGACCACAATGCTATGAAGCTTGAAATCAACCACAGGAAAAAGTCTGGAAAACCTCCAAAAGCATGGAGGTTAAAGAACACCCTACTAACGAATGAGTGGGTCAACCAGGCAATTAGAGAAGAAATTAAAAAATATATGGAAACAAACGAAAATGAAAATACAACAATCCAAACGCTTTGGGACGCAGCAAAGGCAGTCCTGAGAGGAAAATACATTGCAATCCAGGCCTATCTCAAGAAACAAGAAAAATCCCAAATACAAAATCTAACAGCACACCTAAAGGAACTAGAAGCAGAACAGCAAAGGCAGCCTAAGCCCAGCAGAAGAAGAGAAATAATAAAGATCAGAGCAGAAATAAACAATATAGAATCTAAAAAAACTGTAGAGCAGATCAACGAAACCAAGAGTTGGTTTTTTGAAAAAATAAACAAAATTGACAAACCTCTAGCCAGGCTTCTCAAAAAGAAAAGGGAGATGACCCAAATAGATAAAATCATGAATGAAAATGGAATTATTACAACCAATCCCTCAGAGATACAAACAATTATCAGGGAATACTATGAAAACTTATATGCCAACAAATTGGACAACCTGGAAGAAATGGACAAATTCCTGAACACCCACACTCTTCCAAAACTCAATCAGGAGGAAATAGAAAGCTTGAACAGACCCATAACCAGTGAAGAAATTGAATCGGTTATCAAAAATCTCCCAACAAATAAGAGTCCAGGACCAGATGGCTTCCCAGGGGAGTTCTACCAGACGTTTAAAGCAGAGATAATACCTATCCTTCTCAAGCTATTCCAAGAAATAGAAAGGGAAGGAAAACTTCCAGACTCATTCTATGAAGCCAGTATTACTTTGATTCCTAAACCAGACAGAGACCCAGTAAAAAAAGAGAACTACAGGCCAATATCCCTGATGAATATGGATGCAAAAATTCTCAATAAGATACTAGCAAATCGAATTCAACGGCATATAAAAAGAATTATTCACCATGATCAAGTGGGATTCATTCCTGGGATGCAGGGCTGGTTCAACATTCGCAAATCAATCAACGTGATACATCACATTAACAAAAAAAAAAAGAGAAGAACCATATGATCCTGTCAATCGATGCAGAAAAGGCCTTTGACAAAATCCAGCACCCTTTCTTAATAAAAACCCTTGAGAAAGTCGGGATAGAAGGAACATACTTAAAGATCATAAAAGCCATTTATGAAAAGCCCACAGCTAACATCATCCTCAACGGGGAAAAACTGAGAGCTTTTTCCCTGAGATCAGGAACACGACAAGGATGCCCACTCTCACCGCTGCTGTTTAACATAGTGCTGGAAGTTCTAGCATCAGCAATCAGACAACAAAAGGAAATCAAAGGCATCAAAATTGGCAAAGATGAAGTCAAGCTTTCGCTTTTTGCAGATGACATGATATTATACATGGAAAATCCGATAGACTCCACCAAAAGTCTGCTAGAACTGATACAGGAATTCAGCAAAGTTGCAGGATACAAAATCAATGTACAGAAATCAGTTGCATTCTTATACACTAACAATGAAGCAACAGAAAGACAAATAAAGAAACTGATCCCATTCACAATTGCACCAAGAAGCATAAAATACCTAGGAATAAATCTAACCAAAGATGTAAAGGATCTGTATGCTGAAAACTATAGAAAGCTTATGAAGGAAATTGAAGAAGATTTAAAGAAATGGAAAGACATTCCCTGCTCATGGATTGGAAAAATAAATATTGTCAAAATGTCAATACTACCCAAAGCTATCTACACATTCAATGCAATCCCAATCAAAATTGCACCAGCATTCTTCTCGAAACTAGAACAAGCAATCCTAAAATTCATATGGAACCACAAAAGGCCCCGAATAGCCAAAGGAATTTTGAAGAAGAAGACCAAAGCAGGAGGCATCACAATCCCAGACTTTAGCCTCTACTACAAAGCTGTCATCATCAAGACAGCATGGTATTGGCACCAAAACAGACACATAGACCAATGGAATAGAATAGAAACCCCAGAACTAGACCCACAAACGTATGGCCAACTCATCTTTGACAAAGCAGGAAAGAACATCCAATGGAAAAAAGACAGCCTCTTTAACAAATGGTGCTGGGAGAACTGGACAGCAACATGCAGAAGGTTGAAACTAGACCACTTTCTCACACCATTCACAAAAATAAACTCAAAATGGATAAAGGACCTAAATGTGAGACAGGAAACCATCAAAACCTTAGAGGAGAAAGCAGGAAAAGACCTCTCTGACCTCAGCCGTAGCAATCTCTTACTCGACACATCCCCAAAGGCAAGGGAATTAAAAGCAAAAGTGAATTACTGGGACCTTATGAAGATAAAAAGCTTCTGCACAGCAAAGGAAACAACCAACAAAACTAAAAGGCAACCAACGGAATGGGAAAAGATATTCGCAAATGACATATCGGACAAAGGGCTAGTATCCAAAATCTATAAAGAGCTCACCAAACTCCACACCCGAAAAACAAATAACCCAGTGAAGAAATGGGCAGAAAACATGAATAGACACTTCTCTAAAGAAGACATCCGGATGGCCAACAGGCACATGAAAAGATGTTCAGCGTCGCTCCTTATCAGGGAAATACAAATCAAAACCACACTCAGGTATCACCTCACGCCAGTCAGAGTGGCCAAAATGAACAAATCAGGAGACTATAGATGCTGGAGAGGATGTGGAAAAATGGGAACCCTCTTGCACTGTTGGTGGGAATGCAAATTGGTGCAGCCGCTCTGGAAAGCAGTGTGGAGGTTCCTCAGAAAATTAAAAATAGACCTACCCTATGACCCAGCAATAGCACTGCTAGGAATTTATCCAAGGGATACAGGAGCACTGATGCATAGGGCCACTTGTACCCCAATGTTCATAGCAGCACTCTCAACAATAGCCAAATTATGGAAAGAGCCTAAATGTCCATCAACTGATGAATGGATAAAGAAATTGTGGTTTATATACACAATGGAATATTACGTGGCAATGAGAAAAAATGAAATATGGCCTTTTGTAGCAACGTGGATGGAACTGGAGAGTGTGATGCTAAGTGAAATAAGCCATACAGAGAAAGACAGATACCATATGGTTTCACTCTTATGTGGATCCTGAGAAACTGAACAGGAACCCATGGGGGAGGGGAAGGGAAAAAAAAAAGAGGTTAGAATTGGAGAGAGCCAAAGCATAAGAGACTGTTAAAAACTGAGAACAAACTGAGGGTTGATGGGGGGTGGGAGGGAGGAGAGGGTGGGTGATGGGTATTGAGGAGGGTACCTTTTGGGATGAGCACTGGGTGTTGTATGGAAACCAATTTGTCAATAAATTTCATTAAAAAAATAAAAAAAAATAACTAGAATTTAAAATTTTGAAAAATATCTGTACCTATATTGCATAAGGGAATGTGAAATTTCTTTTCAAATATTAAGAAAGAGTGGCTCGTGCACAGGATTGAGATATAAATATAAGCTAGGCTCTATGACAAAAAATATCTTCCACTCATATTTCAGTTTGCCTTGTAACTCAAAGACTCTATGAGCCTACACATTAAGCAAATAGATAATGGGACTGTCCTGACATAATGTTTCCTCTTGGAGTTAGGCTATTAAAAAAAACTATCTTTGTAAATGTCATAAAGAAATACACTCTGAGTTCTGTGAAATATAAAAGTATTTTCAGGGGCACCTGGGTGGCTCATTGGTTAAGTGTCTGATTCTTGATTTCAGCCCAGGTCATAATCTCACAGTCGTGAGACTGAGCCCCACACTGGGCTCTGTGCAGGACATGGAGCCTGCTTAAGGTTCTTCCCCTCCCTCTCCCTCTTCCCCTCCCCTGTGCAAATAAAAAAAAAAAAGAACTAAAATTATTTTCAGTTAAAGTAGTGCAAGCAAGGGAAGAAAAGGATAATTTTGTTTTAATGTATTTTAGAAAGAAAGTGGTTTTAGAGAAGGTCTTCCTCACTACAGATTTATGAGCAGTGAGTGAAAAATTAATATTTAATGAAATTATACTTTTCATCATTAGGAGCCTGTATTTCATTCAAATCAATTGGACAGGAAATTATCTACCATTTTTCATATGGAAGATATCATAATGAGCTTCAATTAATTACTGTATATGATATCTTAATACAGTTACCATTAAAAGAAGGACCATTAAAGAACCAATGAAAAAACCCTGCCAATGTTAATCAGGATTTTATAGACAAAACTCTTAACCTGAAAAATACATATCCATATTATTTACTAAAAATTTCAATAACTTGAAAATCAAGATTAATCTTGAATTCAAAGATCTTAGCAGAATCCACAAT
The DNA here is from genome assembly GCF_016509475.1 of Prionailurus bengalensis. NCBI lineage: Eukaryota > Metazoa > Chordata > Mammalia > Carnivora > Felidae > Prionailurus > Prionailurus bengalensis. The sequence continues at coordinate 69,485,462 of NC_057361.1, forward strand.
TTCTTATTTTTCAAAACAGAAGTATGAAAAACAGTTCAATTTTGGGTTGTTTGTATGTGAAAGCAATACTTAATGTGTTCATATGTGGCTTATTGCTTCAAATGATTCTATTTTGAATCAAACATTGCTTGAGCCTCCGAATTTCATGTTCTAGCCAGCATGAAGATAATAACCTCAGCTGACACCATAACATCATTTCATATTGTGACATATTTGCAGTTTATAAAGGCACATCCAAATATATTTCAATATACTTTCTGCACAGAAATTCTATAGGTAGAGAGAAAAAGAGGCACTATCCTAATTTCTCAGTTAAGAAGCTAATCCTGAGAAAGTCTTCATGGCTACCTCATGGTAGCCCAACATTTCACTGGTAAAATAAAGATTCAAATACAGGCTTTCTGATAGTATGTGCTGTGCTGTATTTACTTTACTATAGAGGAAGGTGTGTTGAATCTGAGGATTTGCAGATATAAAGTCATAAAATGCTTCAGAAAGGGCAGTGTCTACCCTCTGGAGATTAAATACATTTGAAACAGCTTTAATCTTAACTTTTCCAAGTCAAATAGCTGTATTTAACCTATTTAATAGACCATTTATTAGAGTCCAGTATATATCATTTCCTTTGATTATGTTACTTTCCAAGAGGGATCATTGGTAGTGGGTTTGGCATAAAGCTATTATGTATAAGCAAAACACTTTGGTGTGAAAAAAATCGATAATATACTTATGAAACCATTACTATGTACCTGGTACTTCACTTTATATACATTTTTAATTCTTATAAAAACTGTAGGAGGAAAATACTATTATTATCTCCTTTATGCAAATGAGGAAACTAAAATCTACAAAAGTTATGTAATTTGCACTACATCATACAGCTAAAGTTAGGATTCAAAGTAAGATACATGTGATTCAGAAGATAATACTTTCCCAACTATTCAATTCTGTATAAATGTAACAATTTGTTTTTGCACAGTATCATTTTATTTACCAAACCACGTGTGTATACTTTTATAATAAATAATATTATGTGCACCCTTCCCCACAACATTCTCAACAATTGCTTCCTAAAAACAGGGACAGAAGACAATATCCACAAGTTACAGGTTTGAAACCTAAGATATAGAGTAGTCAAGGAACCTGCCAAGGCCTCACAGAGATATAGTTAATAAGGGAGAATTCAGTATAAGTATTCTGTGCTTTTGGCATTTAATTCATGCTGCCTAATAGAGAAAAATAATCAATAAAATTTTAAAAAGGCAAATTATATAAAATGGCAAAAAGGAAAAGGAAAAACTTTAGATATAGAAAAACTATGTGTGACATCATCAACAGAAATCAAAGGGGCACTGATTTTAGAACTTTGGGCACTGGATGAACTAACAAGAAAAATAGTATGTTAATCACAATTTTTTAAAAGCATAAGTTATTGAAAAATATGAAAATGCAGTCCAGTTTCATATTGTGAAAAAGATAAAGAGAATGAAAGATACAGGTTGGAAACAGGGGAGAGTAGATGAAGGTAACAGAAATACAAAGTGAGGAGAGAAAAAAAAGGAATAATATTGGCTCAAGAAGGAAAACCTGAGATTAGTGGTTTGAAGTTACTGGGTGGAGGGTGGCTTTTGTTTAAGAAAGAATATTTGATAATGAAAAGTATACAATAGTATACTCTTATTTGTTTAATTCAATGGCTCCTTCTGAGACTTCATCAAGCTGAAGTTCTTTTGAACTTTTCTCAATATCCTTGTAATTAATCCTGTCCTTCCTATTTTTTTGTGATATGGGACTTTTCTGGCTCTTCTTTATCAGTGTATCTGGTCACCAGCCTCAGCTTTGTCAATAACTCATTATTCTGTGACCTTGAACAAGTCATTTATCTCTGAATTGAATTTCTTCAAAACTCAATGATGGAGTGCATGATCTTCAATGTCTTTTCCAGTTCTAGAGAGTCATGATTCTATAATTATCTACAGTGGTAATTTTCCCCAACCTTAAATCAGCATTTACTGCCAGGCTTTCTTATCTCACTCACACTGTAAGCACTCATTTGGAAATGAGGGATGACTTTCAAATCTTTCTCTGTCATCTTTTGTCCCAAATACCAGACCTCTTTATACAAACCATTCCACCTGATGTCCCCTAGCCACCTCAAAAAACTCACCTTTGCAAATATGTATTCTTCCTCCTTTACCTCCTCGTTTCCTTAGAAATATCATGATCTTCTACAGTTGAAGCTCTTAAGATCAATACTTTAGTGACATCTTCAATTATCTCTTCACATAAACTTGATAAACAATCCTATCAGGTTTAACTATGAAAGTCTCTTGTATTCATCCAATTACTGTTTTGTTAGTGCCCTGGTTTGGGTATCCATGTTTCTTAGTGATTCAAACTACTGTAACAGTTTTCTAATCTGCAAATTTCCCATTCTTATCTTCAATCATTTCTTCCAAACCTTGTCTTGTTGCAACCAGAGCTAACTTCTTTTAGTACAGACTTAATTATATTTGATGAATTACTGCTCATAAAGCACTTAGAATGGTCGCTATAGTATAGTTATTTATATGCTGTATAAATATTAGCTATTATTATTATTCCATTGCACAAAAATGTTTGAAAACTTCCCTAATATACAGAGAAAAAGTCTATATTTTTTAGATTAGAATTTAAGAATCATTAAAATTTGGTATCGACTTTCCAGTTATATTTTCTACTCTATTTCACTGAATTAAAAAAAATTATTTTTAAAAAATGTTTGTTTATTTGTTTATTTATTTATTTATTTATTTAGAGTGTGTGTGCATGCGTGATGGAGAGGGGCAGAGAGAGAGAGGAAAAGAGAGAATCACAAGCTGGCTCTGTGCTGTCAGTGAGAATCCTGATGCAGGGCTCAATCACACAAACTGTGAGATCATGACCTGAGCCGAAATCAAGGGTAGGAACCTTAACCAACTGATCTACTCAGGCATCCCTCCACCCCCCCAAAAAAACCTTTAGTTGCCTTATTTTCACACATGTCAATTTTAAGAGGACGTTGTCCATCCTGTAGCCACTTTATTTTGTGTTACGTGGTTCTATTTCCCTCCTTCCTCCCCCACCAGAGCTTAGGTGTTTGGATAATGATTAGGCATTAATTATACAATAGAGGACCTCATCTGGCTATGAACCTATATGTTATTTGGCCTGCCACAAAAAGAAAAACTGGACCAAAATCTGATTTTCTTTTTCTCAGTAATTTATATTAATACATTTGGAAAGAATTTTCCAGTTAGCAGTAAGAAGGGGGGGGGGGTGGAATGATAATGGAAGAAGAAATAAACAGCAGTGGCCATGACGAGCCATATGTAAGATGAAGTTAGGTATGGACAGATAATAAGCAGAAGCAGGATTAGTTGATTCGGATGGAAATAAAATATGAGACCATTTATGCTGGAGGATATATGCCATAAGAAACCAGAACCAACTGGGTTCTTAGGGAATTTGAAATAGTAGATCCTAGAGCTGCTTCTATTTTTTTAATTTTTTAATTTTTTAAAATATACATCCAAGTTAGCATATAGTGCAACAATGATTTCAGGAGTAGATTCTTTAGTGTCCCTTACCCATTTAGCCCATCTCCCCTCCCATAACCCCTCCAGTAACCCTCTGTTTGTTCTCCATATTTAAGAATCTCTTGTGTTTTGGCCCTCTCCCTGTTTTTATATTATTTTTGCTTCCCTTCCCTTATGTTCATCTGTTTTGTCTCTTAAAGTCCTCATATGAGTGAAGTCATATGATATTTTTCTTTCTCTGACTAATTTCACTTAGCATAATACCCTCCAGTTCCATCCACGTAGTTGCAAATGGCAAGATTTCATTCTTTTCATTGCCAAGTAGTGAGTGGTATTCCCGTGTGTGTGTGTGTGTGTGTGTGTGTGTGCACATACATATGTGTGTGTGTGTGTGTGTGTGTGTGTATAACATCTTTTTTATCCATTTCTCAGCTGATATACATTTGGGCTCTTTCTATGATTTGGCTATTGTTGATAGTGCTGATATAAACATTGGGGTACAAGTACCTCTATGAATCAGCTCCTTGTATCCTTTAATAAAATACCTAGTAGTGCAGTTGATGGGTTGTAGGGTTGCTCTATATCTACTGTGTTGAGGAACCCCATACTGTTTTCCAACCAGTTGTCATTTCCATCAACAATGCAAGAGGGTTCCCCTTTCTCCACATCTTCACCAACATCTATTGTTTCCTGAGTTGTTAATTTTAGCCACTCTGACCTGTGTGAGCTGGTATCTCAATGTGGTTTTGATTTGTATTTCTCTGATTTTTAGTGATGTTGAACATCTTTTAATGTGTTTGGTAGCCATTTGAATGTCTTTTTCTATTCCTGTCTTCTACCCATATCTTCATTGGATTATTTGTTTTCCAGACGTTAAGTTTGGTATTTTCTTTATAGATTTTGGATACTAGCCCTTTATCTGATATGTCATTTGCAAATATCTTCTCCAATTCTTTGGTTGCCTTTTAGTTTTGTTGATTGTTTCCTTTGCTGTGCAGAAGCTTTTTATCTTGATTAGGTCCCAATAGTTTATTTTTTTCTTTTAGTTCCCTTGCCTTTGGAGACGTGTCAAGTAAGAAGTTGCTGTGGCTGAGGTCAAAGAGGTTGTTGCCTGTTTTCTCTTCTAGGTTTTTGGTGGTTTCCTGTCACACATTTGGGTCTTTCATCCATTTTGGAATTTATTTTTATGTGTAGTGTAAGAAAGTGGTCCGGTTTCATTCTTCCGCATGTTGCTGTCCAGTTTTCCCAGCACTATTTGCTAAAGAGACTGTCATTTTTCCATTGGATGCTCTTTCCTGCTTTGTCAAAGATTAAATGGCCATAAATTTGTGTGTCTAATTATGGGTTCTCTATTTTATTCCATTGGTACATGTGTCTGTTTTTGTGACAGTACCATCACAGATGACATAATGCTCTACATGGAAAACCTGAAAAACTCCACCAAAAAACCGGCTAGAACTGACACATGAATTCAGCTAAGTCTCAGGATATAAAATAAATGTACAGAAATCAGTTGCATTTCTATACACTAATAATGAAGCAATAGAAAGAGATATCAAGGAATTAATCCCATTTATAAGTGCACCAAGAATCATAAAATGCTTAGTAATAAACCTAACCAAAGAGGTAAAAGATTTGTATACTGAAAACTATAGAAAGCTTATTGAAAGAAAGTGAAGAAGCCACAAAGAAATGAAAAAAAAATTCCATGTTCATGGGTTGGAGGAACAAATATTGTTAAAATGTTGATACCACCCAAAGCAATCTACACATTCAATGCAATCCCAATCAAAATACTACCAGCATTCTCAAAGGTAGAACAAACAATCTTAAAATATGTATGGAACCAGAAAACACACTGAATAGCCAAAGTAATATCGAAAAAGAAAACCAAAGCTGGAGGCATCACAGCCTCAGATTTAACCTGTATCACTTAGTATAATATTCTGTAGAGGCATCCATGTTGTTGCAAAAGCAATATTTCATTTTTTAAGGTTGATTAATATTCAATTGTGTATATATACCACTTTTTTATAATTGATATTTTATTGGTTGTTCTAAGGATCACTACACAAATTTCAATTTGTACACAATTCTTAACATATATACTGAAAACCCAAAAAGGTCACGTAGCTGCAATTGTTTTGTGAAAGTTATTCCAGTGGCAATCCTGCTTAAAATTTTCAGGCAAATTTTTCTTCACAGTATATAAATTACCAATATCTTAAATGTTGATACACTGTAACATTGTTAAGTCCCATCATTTCACAAATAATAAAATATACATTACATATCCAAATTTTCAATCTTATATAGCACATTGACAAAGTTACTAGATAAACTGGACTACCACTACAAAGATGTTATGGAGTTCACAAAATTCTGCCAGGGAGAGACAAGATCAAGGAGTGGTTTTCCTCAGGAAACAATCCTACCAAGAACAAATGGGAATAGTAGTAATTTAAAATGTTCAAGACATATTAAATGCATGACTGACTCCAGATTTCCATTTAGTATGCTTTGTATTATAGGATATAAAAACTACCCCATCCAGGGACGCTTTTTCCAGGATATAACAACTATCAAGTTGAGTGCCTGACTCTTGGTTGTAGTTCAGGTTATGATCTCACAGTTCATGGGTTCGAGCCCCACATCTGGCTCTGTGCTGACAGTGTGGATCTGCCACTCTGCTGTTCATGCTCTGTCTCTGTCAAAAATAAATAAATAAACCTTTTAAAAAAACCTATCCCATGTATGGAATGTTAAGCTGACACCCAAGATAATCAAAGCCTCCCATATTCAATATACCGCTATTTTCTTGTACCAAAAAGTAAACAACCATACAATTATTTCACTTCTTAAAAAAAACATTTACACTTAAAAAGTAGTATGGATGAGATTTCTCCCTTCTTAAAAATGTTTATAGAGCTACTAAAAAACTTGCATTTACAAAATAGTTGATAAAAAATATTCCTCTGGATTGTACAAGAAAGGAGACAGGGAGCACTGATAAGACATGGTATGTGATATTAATCAAACTTGGCTTCTTTCTCTCCTGCTTCATCAGAGGCTGGACTCTCCTCATTTTTAGTTTCTCCATTTTCTGCATGTAAGTCTTCTTTCATTTCTTGGTTAGCCACTTCAACCTGTTCTCCCTTTGGTCCCCCTTTCCACTTTGTTTCCACTTTTTTTTGTCTGAAGATTTATTCCTTCCTGCCACTTGTTTTGGCTTTGTTTCCACTTTTCAGGAGCGGGTTTGTCTGACAACGTCCCCAATCTCGTCTTGGGCTCCTCCTTTGCCACCCCCTCAGTGGAGATGAACTTTCTTTTAGATATCATGGCAAAGTGGCTGGTGTGTGCTGGTGCCTGAGGGTCAACGGGGTGCTGAGAGCCTTCATGAAGTTGGGCTCTATACTGCTTTTCTTTTACCCTTTCAACTATGGATGGACACTTAGCTTGTTTCCATATCATGACTATTATAAGTAATGCTACAATAAACATAGGGTTACATGTATCTTTTAGAATTAAATTTTCATGAGTTCTTTTTGGTAAATACCCAATAGTGGAATTATTGGAATATACAGTATTTTTAGTTTTAATTTTTGAGGAATCTTCATACTGTTTTCCACAATGACTCTACCAATTTGCATTCCCACAAACAGTGCACAAGGGTTCTTTTTTCTCCACATCCACACCAACACTTGTTATTTCTTGTCATTTTCACTTTAGCCATTCTAACTCACATGAGGTGATATCTCATTGTGTTTTCTAAATGTTTATTTTTTTAGAGAAAGAGAGAGAACACACAGGGGAGGGGCAGAGAGAGAGGGAGACAGGATCTGAAGCAAGCTCTGTGCTGACAGCAGAGAGCCTGATGCGGGGCTCAAACTCACAAACTGAGAGATCACGACCAGAGCCAAAGTTGGACACTTAACCAACTGAGACCCCCAGGTGCCCCTCTGTGTGGTTTTGACTTGCCCTTCCCTGATGAGGATGACTGATGTTGACAATCATTTCATTTGTCAGTTACCCATCTGTATGTCTTCTTTGGGAAAAGGTCTATTCAGAATTTCTTCCCAGGTTTTAATCAGATTGTTTAAGTTTGTGGTGTTGCATTGCATAAGTTCTTTATATATTTTGGATACTGATCCCTTATTGGATATATCATTTGCACATACCTTCTCCCATTCAGTAACTTGTCTTTTTGTTTTGTTGATGGTTTCCTTTGCTGTGAAAAGCTTTTTATTTTTATATAGTTCCAATAATTTAATTTTGCTTTTGTTTCTCTTGTCTTAGGAAACATATCTTAAAAAATGTTGCCATGGCTAATGTCAAAGAAACTACTGCTTGTGTTCATTTTTAGAATTTCTATAGTTTCAGGTGTCACATTTAGGTCTTTAATCCATCTTGAATTTATTTTTGTGTATGGTGTTAGAAAGTAATCAAATTCCATCCTACTTCTATCCAATTACATATATGTAGTTGTTCTGGTTTCCCAACATATTTTCATTGAAAATACTTTATTTTTACCATTCTATATTCTTGCCTCCTTTGCGAGATTAATTGACCATATAACTGTAAATTTATTTCTAAGTTGTCTATTCTGTTTCAGTGATCCATGTGTCTATTTTTGTGCCAATAACATACTGTTTTCATGACTATAGATTTTAAAAATCTCTCAACAAATTGGGCCTAGTGTGAAAATTCCATATAATGGCCATACAAGAAAAAAAAATACAGTTGACATCATGCTCAATTTTGAAACGTTGAGAAGTTTTCTCCTAAGATCAGGAAAAAGACTTGGATATCCACACTCACCACTTTTATTCAGTGTAGTACTGGAAGCCCTAGCCACAGCAATCAGACAAGAAACAAAAATAAGAAACATTCAGTTGTCTAAATAAAAAGTTAAAGTTTCACTATTTTCATATTACGTGATATTATATTTAAAAAATTCTAAACACTTCACAAAAAAAACTGCAGTAAAGATGCAGGATACAAAATTAATACCCTAAAATAATATTACTTCTATACACTAATAACGAAGTAGCAGAAAGAGAAATTAAGAAAATAACTCCACTTACAATTGCACTACAAGCATAAAATAGTTAGAAATAAACTTAAAACTAAAAGGCAACCAACGGAATGGGAAAATATATTTGCAAATGACATATCGGACAAAGGGCTAGTATCCAAATTCTATAAAGAGCTCACCAAACTCCACACCCGAAAAACAAATAATCCAGTGAAGAAATGGGCAGAAAACATGAATAGACACTTCTCTAAAGAAGATCTCTGGATGGCCAACAGGCACATGAAAAGATGCTCAACGTTGCTCATCAGGGAAAGACAAATCAAAACCACACTCAGATATCACCTCACACCAGAGTGGCCAAAATGAACAAATCAGGAGACTATAGATGCTGGAGAGGATGTGGAGAAATTGGAACCCTCTTGCACTGTTGGTGGAAATGCAAATTGGTGCAGCCGCTCTGGAAAACAGTGTGGAGGTTCCTCAAAAAATTAAAAATAGACCTACCCTATGACCCAGCAATAGCACTGCTAGGAATTTACCCAAGGGATACAGGAGTACTGATGCATAGGGGCACTTGTACCCCAATGTTTATAGCAGCACTCTCAACAACAGCCAAATTATTGAAAGAGCCTAAATGTTCATCAACTGATGAATGGATAAAGAAATTGTGGCTTATATACACAATGGAATACTACGTGGCAATGAGAAAGAATGAAATATGGCCCTTTGTAGCAACGTGGATGAAACTGGAGAGTGTGATGCTAAGTGAAATAAGCCATACAGAGAAAGACACATACCATATGTTTTCACCCTTATGTGGATCCTGAGAAACTTAACAGAAGGCAATGGGGGAGGGGAAGGAAAAAAAAAGAGGTTAGAGTGGGAGCAAGCCAAAGCATAAGAGACTCTTAAAAACTGAGAACAAACTGAGGGTTGATGGGGAGTGGGAGGGAGGGGAGGGTGGGTGATGGGTATTGAGGAGGGCACCTTTTGCAATGAGCACTGGGTGTTGTATGGAAACCAATTTGACAATAAATTTCATATATTGAAAAATAAATAAATAAATAAACATAAAAAAATTAAAATTAAAATTAAAAATAAAAAAAAGAAATAAACTTAAATAAGTGAAAACCTGTACTCTGAAAAAAAGAGTAAAACATTGATGAAGGAAATTGAAGATGACACAAATATAAAGATATCACATGCTCATGAATTGGAGGAATTAGTGTTATTCAAATGTCCATATTGCCCAAAGCAATCTATAGATTCAATTTAATTCCCATTAAACTACCAACAGTAGTTTTCACAAAACCAGAACAAATAATACTAAAATTTGTATGGAGTCACTGAAGATCTCAAATAGCCAAAGCAATTCTGAGAAATAATAACAACGCTGGTGGAATCACAATACCACATTTGAAGACATACTACAAATCTGTATAGAACAGATTAATGAAACAAGAAGCTGTTTCTTCAAAAATAATAAATAAAATTGACAAGCTTCTATCCAGACTTATCAAAAAAAAAAATGAAAAAAGAAACACCCAGGTCCTGCTCTGTACCACAATAACTACACATAATTTAAGTTATCCATTGGAACTAGAACATTATTGCTAAACCTGTATTTGAAAGCAATATCTTATTCAAGTGACAGAAAAATGAAGACAACCAATATTTTTTTTCTGAGAGGCTACTGAAGTATAGGGTTAATGTAGCATCAAGCCAACACTATACTGAGATACTAGGAGGCAGGAGCATTCCTGAACCTCCTCTATGGGCATGACTCATTTCTAGAGATAGTGTTACATGAGATGATTGAATCCTACTAGGCATATGCTGGGGTTTTGACTTTTGCTTTGTTTTGTGTCATTTGTCAGCAGGAATGATTGAAATGTGAGGTGTAAATTGACACGTATAACTTGTATAAGCCAAACACCCCATTTGCCACATATATCTAGGGTTCCAAACAGTTTTACCTACAGATCTACCTGAACATCATGGTGCAGGGCGAGAACACCAGTAATTTTATTAGAATGAAGCCAAGTCACCGTCTTTATAATAGAAGTCCTTAGGATTGGATGAATAAAAGGAATGAGATCACCACGTATATAATTGGTGAGCAAGCTAAAAGTGAGGCAATGAACAATATCTTAGTAACATATCAAGGAAATATTCATGACAGGTATTGTGATCTGTTAGAGGAACAGGAATGAGGTGCCTTCAGTGAAGCAAAAGTTTGGGGTCAGTAGTGAATAGGAGGCATTTCATGGATGGGTTACAGTAACACATTAAGGGGATAGAATGCACTTGTGTTCATGGAAGAAATAACCATTACTTATCCATAAAATAGATGGAGGACTCAATCTACTTCATAAAAACCACATCTGGCAGGACTGTGAACCCCTTTTTAAGGATAAATGATAGCATAGCTGATGTGTCCTTTCTAACAGACCACTTTGACACATTCTCAAACTTTTTCTTACACTGTCATACAAGCCATAGGCTTCAGCTACAGAGGTAGCAGATATAATTTTTGCTTCTTGAATGATTGCTGTGGCTGTGGTTTCCAGTACTACACTGAATAAAAGTGGTGAGTGTGGACATCCTTGTCTTTTTTCTGACCTTAGGAGAAAACCTCTCAACTTTTCAACATTGTGCATGATGTTAACTGTATGTTTCTTTCTTAAATGGCCATTATATGGCATGTTCCCACTAAGCCCAATTTGTTGAGAGATTTTTAAAACCATTAATGGATATGAACCTTTGTAAAATGGTTTTTCAGCATTTATTGAAATGACAATATGATTTTATCTTCCATTCTGTTGATATGGTGCATCCCATTATTGATTTGTGATTATCAAACCTTCCTTGAATCCCTGGAATAAACATCGCTTGATTGTGGTGAATATCCTTTTCAGTGTATTGCTGAATGTGGTTTGCTAATATTATTTTGAGGATTTTGAACCTATGGTCATCAGGGATATTGGTCTGGTTTTGTTGTTGTTGTTGTTGTTGTTGTTGTTGTTGTTTTTGGTAGTGCTTTTATCTGGTGTTGTTATCAGAGTAATGCTAACCTCATTGAATGTATTTGAAAGCTTTCTTTTGTATCCTATTTTTTGGGGGCATTTTTTGAGGAGAATAATGGTTAACTCCCTTTTAAATGTTTGGTAGAATTCACTTGTGAATCCAGCTGGTCCTGGAATTTTATTTTTGATTGAGTTACCTTATCTATTCAATTTTGTTACTAATAATCAGTCTGCTTAGATTTTCTATATCTTTGTGATAAACATTGGAAGACTGTATGTTGCTATGAATTTATCCATTTCATTTACATTGTTCAATTAGTTGGCATATATATATGTATAGGCATATATATATATATATATATATATATATATATACTGCAGTAATTCTTATAATCCTTTGTATTTCTCTGGTGTCAGTTGTTACTTATTTTTTGTTTCTGATTTTACTTATTAGGGTCCTTTCTATTTTTTTTTCTTCATGAGTCTGGCTATGGATTTATCAATATTGTTTATATTTTCAAATAACTAATTTTTGGATTCATAAACATTTTTTCATTTTTTAAGTTTTTATTTTATATACTTCTGCTCTGATCTTTATTATTTCTTTCCTTCTAATGACCTTGGACTTTGTTCTTGTTTTCCTACTTCCTTTAGGTGTAAGATTATATTACTTATTTTAGCTTTTTCTTGTTTAAGGTAGATTTATACCACTATATATTTCCTTCTTAAAACTGGTTTTGCAGTGTCCCAAAGACTTTAGGCCATTGTGTTCTTATTTGCATTTTTCCCTAAGTATATTTTTTAAATTTATTCTTTGCTTGTTTCACTGACCAATTGGTTGTTTAGTAGCATGTTGTTTAGCCTCTAGCAGTTTTTGTTATTTCCAGTTTTTCTCTCGTGATTGATTTTTTGTATCACACTGCAGTGGTCATAAAAAATGCATGGTATGATTTTAATATCTAGACTAACATGTGAACTATCCCAAACAATGCTTAATGTGACTAGATAACAATGTGTCTTGTGTTGTTTTGAATGAAATGAAATGTATATATCAATCTTGTCCAACTGGTCTAATGTGTCATTCAAAGCCACTATTTCTTTATGGATTGTCTTAGATTATCTATCCATTGCTTTAAGTAGATAAAGTCCCCTAATATTATTTAATTATTATTTATTTCTCTCTATATGTCCCTTAATATTTTCTTTATGTATTTAGGTTCTCCAGTGTTGGGTGTATAGGTATTTACAATTCTTATATCTCATTTTTTGATTGATCTCTTTATCATCTTGTAATATATTTATTTGTCTTTTGTTTCTGTTGTTTACTCTTTTACATTTCCTATTTTAATTACAGTATAGTTAACATACACTATTATGTTACTTTCAGGTGTACAATACAGTGATTCAATTATTCTATATATTATTCAGTGCTAATCATGATAAATGTACTCTTTAATCTGTGTCACCTATTTCACTCATCCCTTCACCACCTTCCCTCTAGTAACCACCAGATTGTTCTCCATAATTAAAATTTTGACTGTTTCTTGGTTTCTCTCTCTATCATTTGCCCCTTTGTTCATTTTCTTTGTTTCCTAAGTTCCACACATGAGTGAAATCATGTAGTATTTGTCTTAATCTGATCGACTTACTTTGTTAGCATATATTATCTAGCTACATCCATGTTATTGCAAATGGCAATAATTCATTATTTTATGGATGAATAATATTATATATATAACATCATCTTTGCCACTTAATCTACTGATGGACATGTGGGCTACTACCATAATTAGACTATTGTAAACAATAATGCAACACTACAGGGATGTACACTGTCACCACTGTTGTTCAACATAGTACTGGAAGTCTTGGCCTCAGCAATCAGAAAACAAAAAGAAATAAAAGGCATACAAATTGGCAAAGAAAAAGTCAAACTTTCACTCTTTGCATATGACATGATACTCTACACCAAAAACCCAAAAGACTGTATCAAAAAACTGTTAGAACTCATAAGGGATTCAGAAAAATTGCAAGATACAAATATCAACATAGAGGGGCGCCTGGGTGGTGCAGTCGGTTAAGCGTCCGACTTCAGCCAGGTCACGATCTCGCGGTCTGTGAGTTCGAGCCCCGCGTCAGGCTCTGGGCTGATGGCTCAGAGCCTGGAGCCTGTTTCCGATTCTGTGTCTCCCTCTCTCTCTCTGCCCCTCCCCCGTTCATGCTCTGTCTCTCTCTGTCCCAAAAATAAATAAACGTTGAAAAAAAAAAAACAAATATCAACATAGAGAAATTGGTTGCATTTGTATACACCAATAATGAAGCAGATAAAGAGATTTTCATGGAACCTATCTCATTTACAATAGCACCAAACTTCATAAGATACCTGGGAATATACCTAACCAAAGAGGTAAAATATATCTATGCTGAAAACTATAGAAAACCTATGAAAGAAATTGAAGAAGATAAAAAGATTTGGAAAACCATTCCATGCTCATGAATTGGAAGAACAAATATTGTTAAAATGTCGATACTACCCAAATCAATCCTCACAGTCAATGCAACCCCTACCAAAATAACACCAGCATTTTCACAGAGCTGGAACAAAAAATCCTAAACATTGTATGGGGCCAGAAAAAGACCCTGAATAGCCAAAGTAATGTTGAAAAAGAAAACTAAAGCTGGAGGCATCACAATTATGGACCTTAAGCTGTACCACAAAGCTGTAATCATCAAGACAGTATGGTACTGGCACAAGAACAGACACATACATCAATGGAACAGAATAGAGAAACCAGAAATAGACCCTCAGATGTATGACCAACTAACCTTTGATGAATCAGGAAAGAATATCCAATGGAAAAAGACAATCTCTTCAACAAATGGTGCTAGGAAGACAGGACAGTGACATGCAGAAGAATGAAACTAGACCATTTTCTTACACCATACACAAAAATAAATACTGAAATGGATGAAAGAACTAAACGTAAGACAGAAAGCCATCAAAATCCTAGAGGAGAAAGCAGGCAAAAACCTCTTTTGCCTTGGCTGCAGATGTCTCCAGAAGTAAGGAAAACAAAAGCAAAAATGAACTGCTGAGACATCATCAAGATAAAAAGCTTCTACATAGCAAAAGAAACAATCAAGAAAACTAAAAGGCAATCGATGTAATAGGAGAAGACATTTGCATATGACAGATCAGAAAAAAGGTTAGTATCCAAATTCTATACAGAACTTATCAAACTCAACACCCAAGAAATGAGTAATATAGTGAAGAAATGAGAAGACATGAATAGATACTTTTCCAAAGAAGACATCCAGATAGCTAACAGGCACATGAAAAGATGCTCAACATTACTCACCATCACAGAAACACAAATCGAAACCACATTAAGATACCATCTCACACCTGTCATAATGGCTAAAATTAACAACTCAGGAAAACAAACAAACAAACAAAAACGTATGTTGGCCAGAATGTGGAGAAATGGCAAAACTTTTGCACGTGTGGTGGGAATGCAAACTGGTGCAGCCACTCTGGAAAACAGCATGGAGGTTCCTCAAAAAATTAAAAATAGAACTAACCTATGACCCAACAATTGCACTACTAAGTATTCATCCAAAGGATACAAAAATGTTGATTTGTAGGGACACATGCAACCCAAAGTTTAGAGCAGCACTATCAACAATAACCAAATTATGGTAAGAGCCCAAATGTACATCAATGGATGAATGGATAAAGAAGATATTGTAGGGGCACCTGGGTGGCTTAGTCGGTTAAGCATCTGACTTCGGCTCAGGTCATGATCTCGCAGTTCATGAGTTTGAGCCCCGCATTAGGCCCTGTGCTGACAGCTCAGAGCCTGGAGCCTGCCTCAGACTCTGTGTCTCCCTCTCTCTGCCTCTCCCACACTCATGCTCTCTCTCTCTTTCTCAAAAATATATAAACATTGAAAAAAATTTTAAAGACATTATATACATATATATACATATACACACACATACAGTGGAATACTACTCAGTAATGAAAAAGAATGAAATCTTGCCATTTACAACTATGTGGATCAAACTTGAGTGTATTATGTTAAGAAAAATAAATCAGTTAGGGAAAGTCAAATATATGATTTCACACATACATGGACTTTAAGAAACAGAACAAATGAACATAGGTGAATAGAAGGAAAAATATGATAAAAACAGAGAAGAAGGTAAACCATGAGAGACTCTTAAATACAGAGAACAAACTAAAGGTTGCTGAAGGGAGGAAGATGGGGGAATGGGCTCAATTGGTCATGGGGATTAAGTAGGGCACTTGTTGGGATGAACAATGTGTGTTATATGTAACTGATGATAATTGGTTTACCTCTGAAACTGTATGTTAACTAATCTGAACTAAATAAATATTTTTTTAAAAAAATAATGATACAATAAATGTAGGGGTGCATATACCCTTTTGAATTTGTGGTTTCATATTCTTTCAGTAAATACTTAGTTGTGTAATCCCTAGATTGTAAGGTGTTTCTGACTTTAATGTTTTGAAGAACTTCCATACAGTTTTCCACAGTGGCTGTACTAGTCTGCATTCCCATAAAATATCAAGAAGGAGAGCAAGAAAAATGCCATATGATTTCACTCATATTTTAAAATAAAGAAACAAAACAAATGAACATGGTGGGGGAAAGAGAGGCAAACCAAGAAACAGACTCTTAACTACAGAGAATAAACTGATGTTTACTAGATGGAAGGTAGACAGGAGGATGGGTTAAATAGGTTATGGATATTAAGGAGGGCACTTATCATGAGCACCAGGTATTGTATGTAAGTGATGAATCCTTAAGTTCTACATTGGAAACTAATATTATATTGTATATTAATTAACTGGAATTTAAATCAAAGCTTGGGAAAATAAATTACTTATATTGTAAAATCTTCACTGGTATTGGAAAATGTTTGCTGTATTCTTTCATAATTGAAAATATATTTTTAAAACTATAAAGAATGCAAGTGGGTTTCCTTTTTGTCAAATCCTCACCAACACCTGCTGTTTCCTCAGTTGTTGATTTTATCCATTCTGACATTTGTTAGGTGATATCTTGTAGTTTGACTTACATTTCCTTGATGAAGAGTGAGGTTGAGCAGCTTTTCATGTTTCTGTTGGCCATCAGTATCTCTTATTTAGAGAAAAATCTGTTCATTTCTCCTACGTATATTTTCATTGGATTGTTTGGTTTTGTGGTGTTGAGTTGTATATTCTTTATATATTTTACATATTAACCGTTTATTGGATATATCATTTGTAAATACATTCTCCCATTCCGTAGGCTGTCTTTTAGTTTGTTTATTGTTTCCCGTGTACAAGTTTTGATTTTGATAGAATCCAAATAATTTACTATTGCTTTCATTTCTTCTGTCTAGGTGACATACCTAGAAAAATGTTTCTGTGACTGATTTCAGAGAAATTATTGTCTGTGCTCTCTGCTAGAATTTTTATGGTTTTGTGTCTCCCATTTAGGTCTTTAATCCATTTTGAGTTTATTTTTGTAGATAGTGTAAGAAAGTGGTCCAGTTTCTTTTCTTTTTCTTTTTCCCTGTGCATATTAATGCCTCTTTTGTCAAACAGGTAATTGACTATAGAATTTTGGGTTTATTTCTGGGCTTTCCATCCTGGTTCAATGATCTATGTGTCTATTTTTGTGCCAATTCTCTACTGATTTGTTTACTACACCTTTATAGTATAACTTGAAATCTGGAATTGTAATACCTCCAATTCTTTTTTTTTTTCTTTTTAAAGATTATTTTGGCTCTTTGGGGTCTTTTTTCATACCATACAAAATTTAGAGTTATTTTTTGTACGGCTGTAAAAAGAGGCTGTTGGTATTTTGACAGCTATTGCATTAAATCTGTAGATTGCTTGGGTAGTATGAACATTTTAGCAATATTTTTTCCTTTAATTATTGTGCATAGAATATCTTTTGATTTGTTGTCATCTTCAATTTCCTTCATCAATGTTTTATAGTTTAAAGAGTACAGGTATTTCACCTGTTTGGTTATGTTTATTCCTACAAATTTTGTTAATTTTGGTGCATTTGTAAATGGGATTGCTTTCTTAATTTCTCTGTCTTTGCTTCATTATTAATGTATATAAATGATTTCTGTACACCAATTTTGAGTTTTGACACCTCATTGAAAGGCTTTCTCAGTTTTAGTAGTTTTTGTTGGAATCTTTAGAGTTTCCTTTATACAATATCATGTCATCTGCAAATAGTGAATGTTTTACATCTGCTTACCAATTTGGATATGTTAAATTCTTCTTTCATGCTTCATTTCTGTGGTCAGGAATTCCAACACTATGTTAGGTAAAAATGATGAGAATGGAAGTCCTTATACTGTTCCTGATCTTATAGGGAAAGATGTAAGTTTTCCCCCTTTGAGGAAGATGTTAAGTGCTTTATTAATTCTTATTTAAATTGTAGTTAGTTAACATACATTACAATATTGGTTTCAGGGGTAGAATTCAGTGATTCATCACTTACATACAACACCCAATGCTCATCATAACAAGTTCTCTCCTTAATACCCATCACCCATCTAGCCCATTCCCGACCCACCTCTTTCCATCAATCCTCAGCTTGTTCTGTCTAATTAAGAGTCTCTTATGGTTTGTTTCCCTCTCTCTTCCCCCACTTCCCATATGTTCATCTGTTTTGTTTCTTAAATTCTACAGATGAATGAAGTAATATGGTATTTTTCTTTCTATGATTTATTTAGTTTAGTGAATACACTCCAGCTCCATCCATGTCATTGCTAATGGCAATATTTCATTCTTTTTGATGGTTGAGCAATACTCCATTGCGCATATATATATATATATATATAATCTTTATCCATTCATCAGTCGATGGACACTTGGGGTCTTTCCGTAGTTTGACTATTGTTGATAATGCTGCTATAAACGTCAGGGTGCATGTACCCTTTGAATGTGTATTTTTGTATCCTGTGGGTAAATAGTAGTGCAATTGCTGGATCATAGAACAGTTCAATTTTTCACTTTTTGAGGACTCTTCATACTGTTTTCCAGAGGGGGCTGCACCAGTGTGTATTAGCTGTGTGTTTATCATTTAAGCCTTTTATTATGTTGAGGTATATTTTCTCTAAATCTACTTTGTTGAGGGTTTTTTTTTATGAATGCACGTTGTGCTTTGTCAAATGCTTTTTCTGCATCTATTAAAATGATTACATGTTTTTTGTACTTTCTTTTATTGCCATCATGTATCATATTGTTTTGTGAATATTGAACTACACTTGCATTCCTGGAATAAATCACACTTGAATCTGGTGAATATTTTTTTGAATAATTTTTAATGTATTATCAGATTTGGTTTTCTAGTATTTTACTAAAAATTTTCCGTCTATGTTCCTCAGAGATATTGGTTAGTATTTTCTTTTTTTGTGGAGTTTTTATCTGGTTTTGTTAACTGGTAATGCAAATTTCATAGAATTAATTTGGAAGTTCTCCCTCTTCTAATTTTCAGAATATTTTGAAAATAAATATTATCTCTTCTTTAAATGTTTAGTAGTATTTACTTGTAAATCCATTTGGTCCTTGACTTTTGTTTGTTGTAAGTTTTAAAATTACTAATTCAATTTCATTGTTAGTTATTGGTCTGTTCAAATTTTATATTTCCTCCTGATTCAATTTTGGGATACTATGTATTTCTATGAATTTACACATTTCTCCTAGGTTGTCCAATATGTGGGAATTTAACTTTTCATTGTATTCTCTTATAATCATTTTTATTTCTGTGGTGTCAATTGTTATTTCTCTTGCTTCATTTCTGATTTTTTTGAGTTCTCTCATTTTTTATGAGTCTGGCTATGAGTTTATCAATTTTGTTGATGTTTTCAAAGAACCAGATCCTAGTTTCATTGATCTGATCTTTTTTTTCTTAAGTTTTTATTTCGTTTATTTCTGCTCTAGTCTATTATTTCTTTCCTTCTACTGGTGTTTTGGGTAAAGGTTTTTATTTGAGATTTTTCTTGCTTCTTGAGGTAATCCTGTATTGCTATGAACTTCCCTGTTAGAACAGCTTTTGCTGCATCCCAAACAGATTGGAAAATTGTGTTTTCATTTTAATGTGTTTCCATGCATTTTTAAATTTCTTCCTCTATTTACTGGTTGGCCCATTCATTGGTTAGTAGCATGTTATTTAACCTTAATGTATTTGTGGTCTTTTCAGACTTTTTCTTATGGTTGATTTCTAGTTTCATAGCATTGTAATCAGAAAACATGCATGGAATGACTGATTTGGGGAATTTTTTGTGACTTGTTTTGTGTGGTAATATGTTGTCTGTTATAGAGAATGTTCCATGTGCACTTAACAACAAAGTGTATTCTGTTGTTTTAGAATGGAATGGTCTAAATCTATCTGTTACATTCATCTGGCTTAATGTGTCATTCAAACCATTTTTTTCTTGTTGACTTTCTGTTGGATAATATTCCATTGATAAAAGTGGGGTTTTAAAGTTACCTACTATTATTGTATCACTATAAATTTGTTGTTTATGTTTGTTATTAATGGCTTTAAGTATTTGGGTGCTTTCATGTTGGTTCCATGAGTATTTACAACTGTTATATCTTCTTGTTGGATATCCCCATTAATGATTATACAGAATCTTTTTTCTCCACTTGTAACAGTGTTTGTTTTTTAAATGTTTATTTATTTATTTTGAGAGAGAGAGACAGAGAGAGAGGGAGGAGGATAGAGAATGCAAAGCAGCCTCTGCACTGTCAGTGGGGAGCCTGACGTGGGGCTTGATCTCACTAACTATGAGACTATGACCTGAACCGGGATCAAGAGCCAAATGCTTAACCAACTGAGCCACTCAGACACCACTACAGTGTTTGTTTTAAAGTTTATTATATCTAATTTAAGTATTGCTACCCCATCTTTCTTTTAATATCAATGTGCATGAAAAACGGTTCTCCATCACTTTACTTTCGATCTCCTTGTGTCTTTAGGTCTGAAGTGAGTTTCTTGTAGGCATCATATACATCATTTTTGGTTTTTTATCCATTCTGTCATCCTATGTATTTTGATTGGACTGCTTAGTCCATTTATATTCAGAGTTATTATTGAAAGATATGAATTTATTGTCATTTTGTTACTTGTTAGTTGTTTGGTAGTTTTTATCCATTTCTTTATTTTTTTGCTCTCTTCTCTCACTTTAGTTGGCTTTTTTGGTGGAGGCTTTCTTGACTGATATACTAGGATTCCTTTCTCCATAGTTTTTGCATATCTATTACTTGGTTTTGATTTGTGATTATTGTTTGGTTTGTACATAACATCTTCTGCATATAGCAGTCTACATGAAGTTTATGGTTGTTTAAATTTATACTCATTCTTTACTCTTCTCCTCCCCATGAGTTAGGTATATAGTGTCATATTTTACATCCTTTTATTTTGTGAGTCCCTCTACTGATTTTACAGATATCCTTATTTTTATTGCTTTTGTGCTTTCTACTTTTCTTACTGCTGCTTATGGTCTTTCCTTTCCACTCATGGGGTCCTCTTTAATATTTCTTGTGGTGCTGGTTTAGTGGTCATAAATTCTTTTAACTTTTTGTTTGTCTGTGAAATTCTCTATTTTTTGTTCTATTCTGGAAAAAATAGTCTAGCTGGATGTAGTATTCCTGGTTGCAAATATTTTCCATTCAGCACATTGAATATAGTATTGCACTCCCTTCTTGCCTGCAAAGTTTTTGCTGAAAAATTTGCTGATATGATATTCGTTTTCCCTTGTATGTAATGATGTCCTTTTCTTTTGCTGCTTTAAAAATTCTGTCTTTAGCAGTACTCTTTGCTATCCTAATTACTTTCTGTCTTGGTCTTGACCTTCTTGGGTGATTTTGTTTGTGTTTCTCTGTGCCTCTTGGATCTGGATTTCTGTTTTATTCCATAGATTTGAGAAGGCTTCAGCTATTATTTCTTCAAACAAAATTTCTTCCCCCTTTTCTTTCTCTTTTCTTTTTGGGATCCCTGTAATCTGGGATCCCTGTAATTTGGGATCCCTGTAACTTAGGGTGTGGCTGGATTCCCTAAGTGTATTCTCATTTTTCATATACATTTTTGGTCTCACTTTCTGTGCTTGATTACTTTCCATTTCCAGGTCACTTGTTTGTTCTTCTGCTTTGTCTAATCTACTGTTTATTCCATCTAGTTTTTTTCTTTTCTTTTCTTTTCTTTTCTTTTCTTTTCTTTTCTTTTATTAAGCTTTAAAATTTTAATTCCAATATTGTTAAGTCATTTATGAGAGTGGGTGTACTCCATCTAGTTTACTTTGAATTTTATTTATTGTGTTCTTCACCATATTGGTTCTTTTTTTTTTTAATCTCACTTTTAAGCATCTCACTGATGTCTTCCACTCTTTTCTCAAGTTCAATGAGTATCTTTCAGATCACCAACTCAAATTTTCTTTCTGGTATATTACTTATCTTTGTTTCACTTATGTCTTTTGGTGATTTTGCCTTGTTCTTTCCTTTGTGTCATATTCTTCTGTATCCTCATTTTATCTAATTCTCTGTGTCTATTTCTGTGTGTTAGGAAAGTCAGCTATGTCTCCTGGATTTGAAGGTAATGGCCTTATAAAGAAGAGGTCCTGTAGTGCCCTGCTGTGCATTGCTTCCTGTTCACTAGAACCTTGTGCTTCAGAGATATCTCCTATGTGTGATGTGTGTGGCTTGCTGTCTTGCTTAAGTTGCTTTTTCTTTAGTCCAGTCGTCCACAATGGCTGTCTGCTATAGATAGTGTTTTGTCCTTGTGGTGGTAGTGGGCAAGTCTGAGGTTGCCCTGGTCAGAACAGGTCTTTGCCATAAATGCAGTAGCAGCAAATTGCAGGGTGGTTTCCTTGTGCTGTCCCCCGAGTGGTTTCATTACTGGATGAGTCCTGCAGTTAGACCAGTTGTCTATCTTTAGCCCACTGCTAGGGGGCTAAAGTCAGGAAGTAAGCTGACTCCCATCCCAGGACTGTATGCATCAGGGTGGAGGCCATGGGCCCAAATAAGGGAGAAACCTTGCCCCTCTGCCACACTGGGGAGCCTTCACAGGGAAGACAAATCCTTATAACATTTGACTTTGAAAAACAGAGGGACTGAATTTTGTGAAATCTTACAAGCAGTGGGACTTAAAACACAGGATTTTAAAAGATCAATAAGTTTTGCTCTGGGACAGCCAGGAGGGTAAGAAGAAACTGAGTCGCTGGCCTTAAGGAGACAGCACAACAGCCTGCAGAGATATGGCATAGAAGTAGCAGTTTGACAGGTGTCTGAGGCATACTGGAGGGAGAGTTATTTGTTCATCTCAGAGCCTGTCCCAGAGGGACAGAAATCTCTGAGGAATTCTTCTAGGAACAGAGAAACTGGAAAGTGTCGTTTCTCTCCCTACTCCCTAGCATAAACACAGGACCACCTACAGTACTCACAACCTATCTTGCTAGCACTGCTGCCCCAGCCCCCACCACCCCCCCACCCTGCCACACACTGCTTCTGTGTAGGTCTGAGATAAGTCTTTTGTAGGCAACATATACACGGGTATTACTTTTTACCATTCAGTCACCATATGTCTTTGATTAGAACATTTAAGTCATTTATACTTATAATAATTATTGATATGTATGTACTTGAGACTCTGTTATTTGATTTGTGGTTCTTTTTGTAGTTTCTATATATTCCTTTTTCTTTTTCTCTTGCTCCCTTTCTTTGTAATTGATGAGTTTCTGTGGTGGTTTTTTGTTTTGTTTTGTTTTTGGTTTTCTTTCTTAGTTTTCATGTACTTATTTTAGGGTTTGGATTGTGGTCATCATAAACTTCATATATAGCATTCTAAGTATAACAGTGAATATTCAGTTGATGGTCATTTAATATCAAATGCATTCTAAAAAAACAACTTTTTCTTCCCTTGTCCACATTTTATTTATATACTGGATGACGTTATTTTTGTTTTGTTTTGTTTTTTGATTCATCATAATGTTTGTAGTTTTCCATTGGTGCTTATATATTTGAAGCAGCAAACACCTTCTCAGGTATTTACTTTTTGCTTTCACATGGGGTCTACTGTTCTTTGGTCTTGTTATATGTAGGATTTTCTGTGACCTTGTATGGATAAATTTGCTCCAAATATTTGTCCCTTTTGTGGTAGAATTCTTAAGCTTTCATATCTTTTCTGATTCTTGCAACCCACTATGTTGGCTGCTATGAATTTCTGTTTTATTTTCAAGAAAGTGTTCCTATAGCTCACATTTGTAGTCTCCCTTAACCACAGGCTTTGGTTTGCTTCTGTTTACTGGACTTGGTCTTTCCATTGTACTCAGAAACATACACATGTAAACAGCTTCAGAGTTGATGGAAGTGTGAATTTAGCACTCTGGGCATTAGTGGTGTCATGGATTTGGTAGGAAGATCCTTCTGTGAAGTTCTCCTAGATATTTATGGCAAGACAACATGCTCAAGTTCTGTGTTCCATCAGTAAGAACCTTGTGCCTTTAATGCCATTTGATATTATTTTATGCCTCTTTACCAATCTCTTCCTTCCCCTGAGTCATGAAGTTTCCACCTCTGTACCCTAGTTGAGGCTGGAGAAAAATGAGTTTCTCCAAAAGTGTCCAATACAGATGGAATAATTTGTAATTCACTGTTTTCCTTTCTTCCCACAGGAAGTCACCACTAGCAAGTTCACTCTGTGTCGCATACTGTCACTTTGGGGAATGGTGACACTGGAAAATTTCTTCTTACACTGTTTATTGCATCCAAAATAATATTTTATCTTGTGGTGCTGTGATAGAATCCCCCCTCTGGAAGGCTTGGCTTATACAAATTATCTGTAATTTGTTGGTGTCTGCCCAGCTGAGCAGTTTTTGAGTTTTCCCTGACCACAACCAAGAAAGATTTGGGTAGGTTCACTGGCTGTCTTGGTTCTGCAGCTGGTACTGAGTTATTTTTGTCTATTACTGGATGCACGAGCAAGCAAAACTCTTCCTCAGACTCTTGATGTGGACAGTGCTGGAATCCACAGTTTCCACGGAAGCACTATCACTTATAGATGAATGCTTAATAGGTAGTTTTAAAAGGAATACAAATAGAAGGACTGTGTTACATCACAATAATGCTGACATTGTTCTACAATCAAGTAGTCTTTGATAAGACTTCCAATAATACACAATGGAAAAAAAGTATGGCCACTTTAACAAATAGTATTAGTAACATTGGATATCCAAAAGAATAAAATGAAACTCGACTCTTACCATGCACCACATGCTAAATTAATTCAAAATAGATTAAATACTCAAACATAAGTCCTGAAACTATAACATTCCTAGAGGAAAACTTAGGGAAAAATCTCTTTGACAGTGTCCTGGCAACATTTTGCATGAGACAGCCAAAGCACCGATGGCAAAAACATAAAATAAAATAATAGATAAGTGAGATTGAATCCAACTAAAAGTTTTCTGCACATTAACAATAAACAGAGTAAAAATACAACCTATGGAAAAGGAGAAAATATTCACAAGACATGAATCAAATAAAGAGTCAATACCAAAATATATGAAAGCCTTATACAACTCAATAACCTATAAATAGAAATAAAACTCAAAATAGAAATAAAAGAATTGAAAATGGGCAAAATACATGAAAAGACATTTCTCAAAAGACCTACAAATGACCAACATGTATATGAAAAATAGTTTAAGCCACTAATCATTATTTAAATGCAAACCAAAACCACAATGTGTTATCACCTCACAACTGTTAGAATGTCTTTTATTTAAAAATTAAAGACAGGGCACCTGGGTGGCTCATTTGATTAAGTTTCCAACTTCAGCTCAGGTCATTTTCTCACAGTTTGTGAGTTTGAGCCTGCATCAGGCTCTGTGCTGACAGCTCAGAGTCTGGAGCTCGCTGCAGATTCTGTGTCTCCCTGTCTCTCTGTCCTTCCCCCACTCACGTTCTGTCTGTCTGTCTCTCTCTCAAAAATAAATAAAAACATTTAAAAAAGGAAATTTAAAAAATTAAAGATTAAAAGAGTTGTTGAGAATGTAAAGAAAAGAGAACCCATGTATACTATTCATGGTACTGTAAACTGGTATAGCCTCTATGAAAACCAGTATAGAAAGTTCCTCAAAAGTTAAAAATAAAAGTACTATATATCCAGAAATCTCATTTCATCATATACATCCAAAGGTTTTGAAACAATTATCTCAAAGTTATATCTGAACTCCCACGTTCTTTGTAACATTATTCACAAAAGCTAAAACCTGGAAGGAATTTAAATGGCCCTCAATGAATGGATGGACTTTAAAAACGTGATATATACATATAATGGGGTATTATGCAGACTTAAAAATAAAAAAATCCTATAATATTGTACACCATTGATGAACCTGGAGAAAATAATGTTATGTGAAATAAGTCAGATAGAGAGGACAAAGAATACATAATTCCAACAATATAAAGTGTCAAAAATAGCCAAACTCAAAGAATCAGAAAGTAGAATGGTATTTGCCAGACCCTGGGTAGTGGAGCATATGGGAAGATATTTGTCAAAAAGTACATTTTATTTATACCAAATAAATAAGTCCTAGAGATCTGCTGTATAGCATAAGGCCTACAGTTAATAATACTGTATTCACATAAATTTAACTAAAAAGTTATAGCATATGTAATGTGTTCTTAATACTTACAAAGAAGAAAAGAACAAGAAGAAGAAGAAGAAGAAGAAATGTTTGGATTTCATCTGTGTTTATGGAATAGATTGTGATTATAGTTTCATGAGTCATGAGTGTGTACTTACCAATCTTATTAACTTGTACACATTGAATATGAACATTATATATATATGTATATATATATATACACATATATATATACATACACATATATATATACATACACATATACATATATATGTGTGTATATATATATACACATATATATATATATATTACCTAAATAAGATGACTAAAAAAGAAGCACATGAGGGATATGAAGAAGCTATATGTACTATTATAGCAACTTTTCTGTGAATCTCAAATTACTCCCAAATTAAAGTGTTTTCATACAACTAAAAAAACATTAAATTGGAGGGTGTTGGTTCCAGAGAAGATAAGGAAAGAATACTTTAAACTTTTCTCCAATACTAACTAGTTTGAATACATAGAAAAACTACTTGAAGATTCTTAAAAGTAAATGGTAACAGATGGATGGGGAGAAAAAAATGAAGAACTCAAAGTACCATTTTTTAAAAAATTTTTTTTTCAACGTTTAATTACTTTTGGGACAGAGAGAGACAGAGCATGAATGGGGGAGGGGCAGAGAGAGAGGGAGACACAGAATCGGAAACAGGCTCCAGGCTCTGAGCCATCAGCCCAGAGCCCGACGCGGGGCTCGAACTCACGGACCGCGAGATTGTGACCTGGCTGAAGTCGGACGTTTAACCGACTGTGCCACCCAGGCGCCCCTCAAAGTACCATTTAAAAACCTTAGTTTGGATAGATATCATAAGATGGCAGTGTAGGAGGATGCTGGGGTCACCACATCCTGATCACTTGGATTCCACCAACATCTGCCTAAATAACCCAGACAACCGCCAGTGAGTAGCAGAAGGGACTCTCCAGAGCCAAGCGTAGACAAGAGGCCCACGGAAGAGGGTAGAAAGGGTGGAGAGGCGGTGTACACTACACAGACTGGTGGGACACAGGACGGTGGAAGGGAAGCCTGCCTGGCAAGGCAGAGTCCCCGAAGTCTGGCTTGCAAAAGCAGAGGGGCTGGACTCCGTGAGTTCTGACAACCAGCAGGACTTAACATGTGGAATGTTAAAAAGTCAACAGCTCTGCCCTCCGAGAGTGGGGAGGGCAAGAGGACACCAGGAAGGAGAGTTGCTGAGCATCAGAAGACACAGGTCAGCTCGGTGGGGAACAAACGCACTGGCCAGTGCCATCTCCCTCACCCATCCCTCAGGCAAAATCCCAAAGGGAACCAGTTCCCATAACTGAACTTGCTTGCACCTTGCAAACACCCAACGCTGTGCTTCTGTGGATCCATCTCTCCAACGGGTCTGCCTCCCTCCCAGTGCTGCAGGGCCACTCCCTCAGGGCCCAAAGGAAGCTAAGCATGCCCCTCCAGCCCCTGTGCACCTTGTGGATCCACCCCAGCTAATAGGCCAGATTCCATCAAAGTGGTACCACAAGCCTGGGAGAATGCAAGTAGCCCAGACAGGGGACACACCATGCCACAGTGAGGCCTGCCCCTGGGAGAGGGGAAAATAAGGTATACACCAGTCTGACTGTGGCCATGGCAGTGGGCTGGGGGCAGACATCGGGTCTGACTGCGGCCCCTCCCACTAACACAAGTTATTCAAGACAGCACAGGGGAAGTGCCCTGTAGTTCCTCGCCACTCCAAGGATCACCCAAAATGACCAAACATAAGAATTCTCCTCAAAAGAAACTCCAGGAAGGAGCGACAGCTAACAAATTGATCAAAAACGATTTAAGCAATATAACAGACATTGAATTTAGAATAATAGTCATAAAATTAATCGCTGGGCTTGAAAAAAGTATGGAGGAGAGCAGAGAATCTATTGCTACAGAGATTAAGGGGCTAAGAAATAGTCATGAGGAGCTAAAAAATGCTATAAATGAGGTGCAAAATAAAATGGAGGGGGTCATAGCACGATTGAAGAGGCAGAGGAGAGAATAGGTGAATTAGAAGATAAAATTATGGAAAAAGAGGAAGCTGAGAAAAAGAGAGATAAAAAACTCCAGGGGTATGAGGGGAGAAATAGAGAACAAAGTGATGCAAACAAATGGAACAATATCCGTATCATAGGGATTCCAGATAAGGAAGACAGAGAGAAAAGGGCAGAAGGTGTACTTGAAAAAATCATAGCTTAGAACTTCCCTGATCTGGGGAAGGAAAAAGGCATTGAAATCCAAGAGGCACAGAGAACTCCCTTCAGACGTAACTTGAATTGATCTGCATGATATATCATAGTGAAACTGGCAAAATACAAGGATAAAGAGAAAATTCTGAAAGCAGCTAGGGATAAACAGGCTCTAACTTACAAAGGGAGACACATAAGAGTAGTGGTAGACCTATCTACTGAAACTTGGCAGGCCAGAAAGAAATGGCAGGAAATCTTCAATGTGATGAACAGAAAAAATATGCAGCTGAGAAACCTTTATCCACCAAGTCTGTCATTCAGAATAGAATGAGAGGTAAAGGTCTTCACAAACAAAAACTGAAGGAATTCATCACCACTAAACCAGCCCTACAAGGATCCTAAGGGGGATTCTGTGAGTGAAATGTTGCAAGGACCACAAAGTATCAGATACATCACTACAAGCATGAAACCTACAGACATCACAATGACTCTAAACCCATATCTTTCTATAATAACACTGAATGTAAATGGATTAAATGCACCAACCAAAAGACATAGGGTATCAGAATGGTTTAAAAAAAAGACCCATTGATTTGCTGTCTACAAGAGACTCATTTTAGACCTGAGAACACCTTCAGATTGAAAGTGAGGGGATGGAGAACTATCTATCATGCTACTGGAAGTCAAAAGAAAGCTGGAGTAGCCATACTTATATCAGACAAACTAGACTTTAAATTAAAGCCTGTAACAACAGATGAAGAAGGGCATTATATAATAATTACATGGTCTACCCATCAGGAAGAGCTAACAAATATAAACATCTATGCACTGAATACAGGAGATCCCAAATATATAAAACAAT
The DNA here is from genome assembly GCF_016509475.1 of Prionailurus bengalensis. Taxonomy (NCBI): domain Eukaryota; kingdom Metazoa; phylum Chordata; class Mammalia; order Carnivora; family Felidae; genus Prionailurus; species Prionailurus bengalensis. Next base: position 69,514,871 of record NC_057361.1, read on the forward strand.
CACAAATATAAGCAACGTTATTGAAAAGAATGTGGTAATTGCAGGGGACTTTATTATCCCACTTACAGCAATGGATAGATCATCTATACACATGGTCAATAAAGAAACAAGGGCCCTGAATGGTATATTGGATCAGATGGGCTTGACAGATATATTTAGAACTCTGCATCCCAAAGCAACAGAATATACTTTCTTCTCGAGTGCCATTAGAACGCTCTCCAAGATAGATCACTTACTGGGTCACAAAACAGCCCTTCATAAGTGTTCAAGAATTGAGATAAGACCATGCACACTTTCAGACCACAATGCTATGAAACTTGCAATCAACCACAGGAAAAAGTCTGGAAAACCTCCAAAAGCATGGAGGTTAAAGAACACCCTACTAAAGAATGAATGGGTCAACCAGGTAATTCTAGAAGAAATTTTAAAAATATATAGAAACAAATAAAAATTAAAATATAACAATCCAAAAGCTTTGGGACACAGGGAAGGCAGTCCTGACAGGAAAATACATTAAATCCAGGCCTATCTCAAGAAACAAGAAAAATTGCAAATACAAAATCTGACAGAACACCTAAAGGAAAGAGAGGCAAAGCAGCAAAGACACCCCAAATCCAGCAGAAGAAGAGAAATAATAAAGATCACAGCAGAAATAACAATAAAGAATCTAAAAAAGTGTAGAGCCGATCAATATAACCAAGAGTTTGTTTATTGAAAAAATAAACAAAATTGATAAACCTCTAGCCAGGCTTCTCAAAAAGAAAAGACAGAGGGCCCAAATAGATAAATCATTAATGAAAATGGAAGTACTACAACCAATCCCTCAGAAATACAAGCAATAATCAGGGAATAGTAGGAAAAAATATATGCCAACAAATTGGACAACCTGGAAGAAATGGACAAATTCCTAAGCAGCAGACACACACTTCCAAAATTCAAACAGGAAGAAATAGAAAACTTAAACTGACCCATAACCAGTGAAGAAATTGATTCAGTTATTAAAATCTCCCAACAAATATGAGTCCAACCAGATGGCTTCCCTGGGGAATTCTACCAAACATTTAAAGGAGAGTTAATACCTATCCTTCGCAAGATGTCCCAAAAAGTAGAAATGGAAGCAAAACTTCTGGACTCATTCCATGAATCCAGCCTTACTTGGATTACTAAACCAGACAGAAGGAGAACTACAGGCCAAGATCCCTGATGAATATGGATGCAAAAATTCTCAATAAGATACTAGCAAATTGAATTCAACAGCATATAAAAAGAATTATCACCATGATCAAGTGGGATTCATTTCTGGGATGCAGGGCTGGTTCAACATTCGCAAATCAATCAACGTGATACATCACATGAATAAAAGAAAAGATAATAACCATATGATCCTGTCAATCAATGCAGAAAAAGCATTTGACAAAATTCTGCACCCATTCTTAATAAAAACCCTTGAGAAAGTTGGGATAGAAGGAACATACTTAAAGATCATCAAAGCCATTTATGAAAAGCCCACAGCTAACATCATCTTCAAAGGGGAAAAACTGAGAGCTTTTTCCCTGAGATCAGGAACACGACAGGGATGTCCACTCTCACCGCTGTTGTTTAACATAGTGTTAGAAGTGCTAGCATCAGCAATAAGACAACAAAAGGAAATCAAAGGCATCAAAATTGGCAAAGATGAAGTCAAGCTTTCACTGTTTGCAGATGACATGATATTATACATGGAAAACGTGAGAGACACCACCAAACGTCAGCTAGAACTGATACATGAATTCAGCAAAGTCACAGGAAAGAAAATCAATGTACAGAAATCAGTTGCATTCTTATACACTAATAATGAAGCAACAGAAAGACAAATAAAGAAACTGATCCCATTCACGATCGCACCAAGAAGCATAAAATACCTAGGAATAAACCTAACCAAAGATGTCAAAGGTGTATGCTGAAAACTATAGAAAGCTTATGAAAGAAATCGAAGAAGATATAAAGAAATGGAAAAACATTCCATGCTCATGGGTTGGAAGAAGAAATATTGTTAAAATGACAATACTACCCAAAGCTATCTACATATTCCATGCAATCCCAATCAAAATTGCACCAGCATTCTTCTCAAAGCTAGAACAAGCAATCCTAAAATTCATATGGAACCACAAAAGGCCCTGAAGGGCCAAAGTAATTTTGAAGAAGAAGACCAAAGCAGGAGGCATCACAATCCCAGACTTTAGCCTCTACTACAAAGCTGTAATCACCAAGACAATATGGTACTGGCACAATAATAGACACATTGACCAATTGAACAGAATAGAGAACCCTGAAATGGACCTACAAATATATGGCCATCTAATGTTTGACAAAGCAGGAAAGACTATCCAATGGAAAAACAACAGTCTCTTCAGCAAATGATGCTGGGAAACCTGGACAGCAACATGCAGAAGAATGAAACTACACCTCTTTCTTACACCATACAAAAAAATAAACTACAAAATGGATGAACGTCCTAAATGTGTGACAGGAAATGATTAAATTCTGAGTGAAGAAAACAGGCAACATCCTCTTTGACCTCTGCCACAGCAACATCTTACTAGACATGTCTCTGGAGGCAAGGCAAATAAAAAGAAAAATGAACTACTGGGACTTAATCAAGATAAAAAATTGGCACAACAAAGGAAACAATCAGCAAAACTAAAAGGTAACTGATGGAATGAATGAGAAAAGATATTTTCAAATAGCATCTGATACAGAATTTGTACCCAAATGTATAAAGACCATATCAAACTCATCATCCAAAAAACGAATAATCCAGTGAAGAAATGGGGAGAAGAAATGAATAGACACTTTTTCAATGAAGACATCCAGATGACTGACACATGAAAAGATGTTCAACATCCCTTATTATCAGAGAAATACAAATCAAAACCACAATGAAACATCATGTGATTTTACTTCTATGTGGAATTTAAGAAACAACAGATGAACATAGGTCAAGGGTTGTAAAATAAGATAAAAACAGAGTGGGAATACAGAGAAGACACTGAGTGTTGCTATAGCGGAGGAGGGTGAGGTGATGGGCTAAAAGGTTAATGGAAATTAAGGAGGGCACTTGTTGGTATGAGCACTGGGTGTCATATGTAAGTGATGAATCACCAGGTTCTGCTCCTAAAACCAATACTACATCGTACGTAAACCAACTTGAATTACAATAAATAAATTTTTAAGAGTCTAATATGTTTGCTTACCTCTCTCCCTTTTTCCCCCTTCCCGTATAATTATCTTTTGTTTCCTTACATTCCACATATGAATGAAGTATGGCATGTTTCTTTCTCTAACTCATTTTGCTTAGTATACTACACTCTATATCCTTCCCCGTTGTTGCACATGGCAAGATTTTAATTATTTTGATAGCTGAGTAATATATTTTTGATTTTAATCAAATATATATTTATATATATTTATATATATTTATAAATATATAAATAAATATTTTATATTTTTATTTATATATATTACATATGATATATAATATATTTTATATATTTATATATAATTTTATATATTTATATAATATATATTTTATATATATTTTAAAATATTTATAATTTATAAATAATAAAAATCGTATAAATATAAAAATAATATATTTTATAATTTTAATTATTTTGATAGCTGAGTAACACCACACCTTCTAAATCCATTCATCAGTCGATGGAAACATGGTATCTTTGCATAGTTTGGCTATTGTTGATTATTCTCCTACAAATATCAAGATGCATGTACCTCTTCAAATTCATATTTTTTAATTGTTTGGGTAAATATCTAGTAGTGCAATTACTGGATTATAGGTTTCTTCTAATTTTAACTTTTTGTGGAACCTACATACGATTTTCCAGAGTGACTGAACCAGTTTACATTCCCATTAGCCATGTAACAGTGTTCTCCTTTCTCCATATCCTCGCCAACATCTGTTGTTTCCTGTGTTGTTAATTTTAGACATTCAGTCAGGTGTGAGGTGGTATTGCATTGTGGTTTGTTTTGTATATCCTTGATGATGATTGAGTATCTTTTCATGTATCTGTAAGCTATTTACATCTTTTCTTTGGAAAAATATCTATTCATGTCTTTTGCCCATTTCTTAACTGGATTATTTATTTTTGGGTTTTGAGTTTGATATGTTCTGTATAGGTTTTAGATAATAACACTTTATCTGATATAACATTCGAAAATATTTTCTTCCATTTTGTGCACTACCTTTTAGTTTTGTTGATTATTTCCTTCACTATGCACAATATTTTTATCTTGATGATGTCTCTGTAGCTCATTTTTCTTTTATTTCCCTTACCTCCAGTGATGTGTCTAGTAAGAAATTGCTACAGTCTAGGTCAAATACATTGTTTTCTGTGTTTACTTTAGGATTTTGATGTTTTCCTGTTTCACATTTAGGTCTTTGATACATTTTGAATTTATTTTTGTTTATGGTGTAAGAAAGTGGTCCAGTTTTATTCTTTTGCATGTTGCTATTTTTCCCAACGTCACTTGTTGAAGAGACCCTCTTCTTCCATTTGATATTCTTTCCTGCTTTGTCAAAATTAGCTGAACATATAGTTGTGGGTTAATTTCTGGATTTTCTATTCGGTTCCATTTATTTATGTATCTGTGTATGTGTCAGTATCATACTTTCCAGATGACTACAGCTTTGTAATGTAGCTTGAAGTTGGGAATTTTGAGGCCTCCAGCTTTGCTTTTCTTTTTCAGGATTGCTTTTGGTTCCTCAGGGTCTATTGTGGTATCATACACATTTTAGGATTGTTTGTTCTAGCTCTGTGAAAAATGCTGTTGTGTTTTGATAAGGGTTGTAATCATTGTATAGATTGCTCTGATTAGCCATTTTAACAATATTTCTTCTTCCAATCCACGATTATGGGACACTTTCCCATTTCTTTGTGTAGTCTTTAGTTTCCTTCATAAGTGTTCTATAGTATTCAGCATACTGATCTTATACCTCTTTGGTAAGGTTTATTCCTAGGTATCTTAATATTTTTACTGCAATTGTAAATGGGATTGATTCCTTCATTTATTTTTCTGCTGCTTTATTAGTGTATAGAAATGCAACAGATTTCTGTAGGATGATTTTATGTACTATGACTTTGCTGAATTCATGTATTAGTTCTAGCAATGTTTTTGGTGGAGTCTTTCAGGTTTTCTACATAGCATATCATGTCTTCTGCAAATAGAATTTTTACTTCTTCCTGGAAAATTTGGATGACAAGTATTCCTTTTCTTTTTTCTTTTTCTTTTTGCTTTTTTTTTTGTTTTACTGCCGAGGTTAAGACTTCTAGTACTATGTTAAATATTAATGGTGACAGTGGATATCCCCATCTTGGTCCTGACCATAGAGAAAAAAATCTCTCATTTATTTCCCCCCTTGAGGATATTAGCTATGTCTTTTGTATATGGCCTTTATGATGTTGAGGTATGTTTCACATATAACTACTTTGTTGATAGATTTTATCAAGAATGGATGCTGTATTTTGCCAAATACTTTTTTCTGCATCTATTGAGGGTATCATATGGTTCTTATCCTTTATTTTATTAATGTGGAGTATCACATTGATTTGTTAATTTTGAACTATCCCTGAACTCCAAGAATAAATCACACTTGATCATGGTGAATAAGTCTAGTCTTTTAATGTATTGTTGAATTCGATGTGCTAATATCTTGTGGAATTTTGCATCCATGTTCATCGGGGACATTGGCTTGTCTTTTCCTTTTTAGGGGATCTTTCTTTTGGAATCAAGGTAATGCTGGCCTTGTATAATGAGTTTGGAAGTTTTCCTCCTATTTCTATTATTTTGTAACAGTTTCAGAAGAATATGTATTAAATCTTCTTTAAATATCTGGTAGAATTCCCCTGGGAATCCAATGGGCCCTGGACTCTTAATTTGTTGGGAGGCTTTTGATAACTACATCAATTTCTTTGCCTTTTATGAGCCTTTTCAAATTTTCTATTTCTTCATGCTTCAATTTTTGTAGTTTGTATGTTTGTAGGAATTTGTCCATTTATTCCAGCCTGCCCAATTTCATGGAATATAATTTTCCATAATATTCTCTTATAATTGTTTATATTTCTGTGGAATGGGTTGTGATCTCCCCATCTCATTTTATTTTATTTTTTTTTAAATTTACATCCAAGTTAGTTAGCACATAGTTCAACAATGATTTCAGGAATAGATTCCATAATGCCCTTTGCCCATTTAACACACCCCCTCCCACAACCCCTTCAGTAACCCTCTGGTTGTTTTCCATATTGAAGAGTCTCTTATGTTTTGTCCCCCTCCCTGTTTTTATATTATTTTTGCTTTCCTTCCCTTGGGTTCATCTGTTCTGTGCCTTAAAGTCTTCAACTGAGTGAAGACATATGATACTTGTCTTTTGCTGACCAATTTCGCTCAGCATTAATACCCTTAAGTTCCATCCATGTAGTTGCAAATGGCAAGATTTCATTCTTTTTAATTGCCTAGTAATACTCCATTACACACACACACACACACACACACACACACACCACATCTTCTTTATCCATTCATCCATCAATGGACATTTGGGCTCTTTCCATACTTTGGCTATTGTTGATAGCGCTGCCATAAACATTGGGGTGCACGTGCCCCTTCGAAATAGCATACCTGTATCCCTTAGATAAATACCTAGTAGTGCACTTGCTGAGTCATAGGGTAGTTCTACTTTTAGTTTTTTGAGGAACCTCCATACTGTTTTCCAGAGTGGCTGCACCAGCTTGCATTCCCACCAACAATGCAAAAGAGATCCTCTTTCTCCACATCCTTGCCAACATCTTTTTTGCCTGAGTTGTTCATGTTAGCCATTCTGACAGGTGTAACGTGGTATCTCATTGTGGTTCTGATTTGTTTTTCCCTGATGATGAGTACTGTTGAGCATTCTTTCACGTGTCGGTTGGCCAACTGGATGACTTCTTTGGAGAAGTGTCTATTCATGTCTTTTGCTGATTTCTTCACTTGATTATTTTTTTGGGGGGGTTGAGTTTGATAAGTTCTTTATAGATTTTGGATAATAACATTTTATCTGCTATGTCATTTGCAAATATATTCTCCCATTCTGTCAGTGGCCTTTTAGTTTTGCTGATTGTTTCCTTCACTGTGCAAAAGCTTTTTATTTTGATGAGGTCCCAATAGTTCATTTTGATTTTGTTTCCCTTGCCTCTGGAGACATATTGAATAAGAAGTTGCTATGGCCAAGATCAAAGAGATTTTTGTTTGCTTTCTCCTAGAGGATTTTGATGGTTTCCTGTCTCACATTCAGGTCTTTCATCCATTTTGAGATGTCTGGTGTAAGAAAGTGATCCAGGTTCATTCGTCTGCATGTCGCTGTCCAGTTTCCCCAGCACCACTTACTGAAGACACTCTCTTTATTCCATTGGCTATTCTTTCCTGCTTTGTCAAAGATTAGTTGGCCATACATTTGTGGGTCCATTTCTGGGTTCTCTATTCTGTTCCATTGATCTGAATGTCTGTTTTTGCACCAGTACCACACTGTCTTGATGATTACAACTTTGTAATACATCTTGAAGTCCGGGATTGTGATGCCTTCTGCTTTGGTTTTCTTTTTCAAGATTGCTTTGGCTGTTCAGGCTTTTTTGTGGTTCCATGCAAATTTTAACATTGTTTGTTTGAGCTCTGTGAAGAATGGTGACTTTTTTTGATAGGGATTGCATTGAATATGTAGATTTCTTTGTGTAGTATTGACATTTGAAAATTCTTCCTATCCAGGAGCATGGAATATTTTTCCTTTTTTTGTGTCTTCTTCAAGTTTCTTTCATAAGCTTTCTATAGTTTTCAGTGTATAGATTTTTCACCTCTTTGGTTAGATTTATTCCTATCTATTTTATGGTTTTTGGTGCAATTGTAAATGGGATTGATTCCTTGATTTCTCTTCCTGTTGCTTCACTGTTGGTGTATAGGAGTGCATTCGATTTCTGTGCGTAGATTTTATATCCTGCAACTTGGCCAAATTCATAAATCAGTGATAGCAGTTTTCTGGTGGAATCTTTAAGGTTTTCCATATAGACTATCATGTCACCTGTGAAGAGTGAAAGTTGGACATTTTACTGGCCAATTTGGATGCATTTTATTTTTTGTGTTGTCTGATTGCAGAGGCTAAGACTTCCAACACTATGTTGAGTAACCGTGGCAAGAGTGGACATCCCTGTCTTGTTCCTGAACTTAGGGGAAAAGCCCTCAGCTTTTCCCCATTGAGGATGATAATAGCATTGGGTCTTTCATATATGGCTTTCATGATCTCAAGGTATGATCCTTCTATCCCTACTCTCTTGAAGGTTTTTACCAAGAAAGGATTCTGGATTTTGTCAAATGCTTTCTCTGCATCTATGGAAAGGATCATGTGGTTATTGTCCTTTCTTTTATTGAGGTGATAAATTACATTGATTGTCTTGCAGATAATGAACAAGCCCTGTATCCCAGGTATAAATCCCACTTGGTCATGGTGAATGATTTTTTTAATGTATTGTTGTATCCAGTTGGCTAATATCTTTTTGAAGATTCTTGCAACCGTGTTCATCAGGGAAATTGGTCTATAGTTCTCCTTTTAGTATGGTCTCTGTCTGGTTTTGGAATCCAAGTAATGCTGGATTCAAAGAAAGAGTTTGGAAGTTTTTCTTCCATTTCTATTTTTTGTAACATCTTCAAGGGAAGAGGTGTTAACCATTCCTTAAATGTTTGGTATAATTCCCCTGGAAAGCCATCTGGCCCTGGACTCTTGTTTTGTGTGAGGTTTTTGATTACTAATTCAATTTATTTAGAGGTTATGGGTATGTTAAAATTTTCTATTTCTTCCTGTTTCATTTTTGGTAGTGTATATGTTCCTATGAATTTGCCAATTTCTTCCAGATTGCCCATTTTCTTGGCATATAATTGCTCATAATATTCTCTTATTATTGTTTTTACTTCTGCTGTGTTGGTGTGGTCTCTCCTTTTTCATTATTGATTTTATTCATTTGGGTCCTTTCCTTTTTCTTTTGATCAAACTGGCTAGTGGTTTATTAATTTTCTTAATTCTTTCAAGGAAACAGCTTCTGGTTTCATTAATCTGTTCTACTAGTTTTGTTTGTTTGTTTGTTTTGATAGCATTGATTTCTGCTCCAATCTTTATTATTTCCTCTCTTCTGCTGGTTTTGGGCTTTATTTGCTGTTCTTTTTCCAACTCTTTATGGTATAAGCTTAGGTTGTGTATCTGAGACCTTTCTTCCTTCTTTAGGAAGGACTGGATTGCTATATACTTTCCTCTTATGACCACATTTGCTGTGTCCCAGAGGTTTTGGGCTGTGGTGTTATAATTTTCATTGGCTTCCATGTACTTTTTAATTTCCTCTTTAATTTCTTGTTTAGACAATTAGTAGGATGTTATTTAGTCTTCAAGTATTTGTTACCATTCCAAATTTTTTCTTGTGGTTGATTTCGAGTTTCATAGCATTGTGATCTGAAAATATGCACGGTATGATCTCAATCTTTTTGTACTTTCTGAGGGCTGATTTATGTCCCAGTATGTGGTGCATTCTGAAGAATGTCCCATGTGCACTGGAAAAGAATGTGTATTCCACTGTGTTAGAATGAAATGTTATGGGGCTCAGTTGGTTAGGTGACTGATTTTAGCTCAGGTCATGATCTCACAGTTCATGAGTTCAAGCCCCAAGTCGGGCTCTGTGATGACAGCTCAGAGCCTGGAGTCTACTTCAGATTCTGTGTCTCCACTCTCTCTACCCCTCCTCTGCTCGCGCTCTGTGTCTCTCTGTCTCTCAATAATAAATAAACGTTAAAAAAATTAGAATGAAATGGTCTGAATATACCTGTTAACTCCATCTGGTCCAGTGTGTCATTCAAAGCCATTGTTTCTTTGTGGATTTTTTATTAGATAATCTGTCCATTGTTGTGAGTGGGGTGTTGAAGTTTCCTACTTTTATGGTATTATCATCAATGGATTTCTTTATGTTTGAGATTAATTGATTTGTATATTTGGGTACTTTAACATTTGGAGCATAAATGTTTACAACTGTTAGGTCTTATTGGTGGATAGGCCCCTTGATGATGACATAATGCCCTTCTACATCTCTTGATACTGTCTTTATTTTAAAGCCTAGATTTTCTGATATAAGTATGGCTACTCCGGCTTTCTTTTGTCAACCATTAGCATGATAGATGGTTCTTCATCCTCTTACTTTCAACTTGAAGGTATCATTAGGTCTAAAGTCGGTCTCTTGTAAACAGCATATAGATGGATCTTGTTTTCTTACCCATTTATGTTACCTTATGTCTTTTTATTGGAGCATTGAGTCCATTCATGATTAGAGTGAGTATTGAAAGATATGAATTTATTGCCATTATGTTGCTTGTAGAGTGGGAGTTTCTGGTGGTGTTCTCTGGTCCTTTATAATCTTTGTTGCTTTTGGTATTTATTTATTTATTTATTTATTTATTTATTTATTTATATTTTCTTGTCTCCCCTCAGGGAGTCCCCCTTAAAATTTCTTGCAAGGCTGGTTTAGTGGTCACAAACTCGTTTAATTTTCGTTTGTCTGGGAAACTTTTTATCTCTCCTTCTATTTTGAATGACAGCCTTGCTTGATAAAGAATTCTTGGCTGCATATTTTTCTGATTCAGCATATTGAATATGTCCTGCCACTCCTTTCTCACCTGACAAGTTTCTGTGGATAGGTCTGCTGCAAACGTCATCTGTCTTCCCTTGTAGGTTGAGGACTTTTTTTCCCTTGCTGCTTTCATGATTCTCTTCTTGCCTGAGTATTTTGTGAATTTGACTATGATATGCTCTGTTGATGGTCAGTTTTTGTTGAATTTAATGGAGTCCTCTGTGATTCCTGGATTTTGATGTCTGTGTCTTTCCCAGGTGAAGAACGTTTTCCACTATGATTTGCTCACGTAACCGTTCAATACCTATTTCTTCTGTTTCCTCTTCTGGGACCCCTATGATTCTGATGTTGTTCCTTTTTAATGAGTTACTGATATCTCTAATTCTTAAATCGTGCTATTTTGCATTAATCTCCCTCTTTTTTTCTGTTTCATTTTCCTCTATAAGTTTGTCCTCTATATCGCTGATTCTCTGTTCTGCCTCATCCATTCTTGCTGCTGCGACATTCATCCGTGATTGCAGCTCAGTTATAGCATTTTTATTTCATCCTGACTAGTTTTTACTTCTTTTATCTCTTCAGAAAGGAATTCTAATCTATTTTTGACTCCATCTAGTATTCTTTATTATGACTCTAAATTCTGGTTCAGACATCTTAGTTGTATCTGTGTTGGTTAAGTCCCTGGCTGTTGTTTCTTCCTCCTCTTTCTTTTGGGGTGAATTCCTTTGTTTCCTCATTTTGAAAGGAGAAAAACAATTAATGAGGTAGAAAACATTAAAATAAAAATCAAAAACTCACACACAAGAAAAGTCAAATAAATGATGCTAGATCTTAGGTGTGTTTTTGTCTGGGTGTTGAAAGTTGCCTGATAGATTAGAAAAAAAAGGGGGGGGAAGAAAAAAAGAAATCGTTTGAAAATTTGAAAAAGTGTAAACACTGAAGTGGACTAAAATAAAATGATGGAAGTAAAATAGAAATTGAAAAAAAATACAGAAAACTAAAAAATATAGTAAAAAATTAACGAAAAATTATTTAATAAAAATTGAAAAAAATTAATTTTTCTCTTTCTGTACTCAAAGAAAAGAAATGAAAAAGAGAAAAAAGAAAAATGGAAATTGTTTGAAAATTTGAAAAAGTGAATACACTGAAGTAGACTAAAATAAAATGATGGAAGTAAAATAGAAATTGAAAAAATGTACACAAAAGTAAAAAATATAGTAATAAATCAAAGAAAAAATTTTAATAAAAATTGAATATGAAAATGAATTTTTCTCTGTCTGTATTCAAGAAAAATAGACAATTGGAAAAGAGAGAATAAAAAGAAAATTGAATAGATGGACCTGCTAACAGTTTGAAATATGACTGAAATTATTCCGTTTTTCCCTAGAAGTCAGACTATGAAGCGCTTTATAGTCCATAAACTAAGCAGGAGATGAGACTTGTGTTCTTCAAGAGTGAGGTTGGCCCAGCCAGCAGGGCTTATGGTAACAGCTCCGTTCTCCACTAGATGGCGCTGCTAGCCTACTGGGGTGGATTGTTGTGGGGCTTGTAGGTGCATATGCGGATGCACTGGAGCAGTGAAAATGGTGTCACCTAGCTACCCATTGTCTAGTATTGGAACTCTGTTCTCCCTGGTCAGCAATCGCGTACCTGTCCTTTGTCATCAGCTTTCATCCACTGCCCACTTTTATGCTGTCTGTGACCAAGCCTCAGGTAGCACCTCTGTCCCAAGTTCTGTCTCAGATGTGGCTGTTTTCCCTGGCCCCTTACTTCTGAGGGACTGCGGCTTTGACCCATTCTGCCCTTGTGTGGAGGGTCTCACCAAACAATGGCCAGGTGTCAGCTGCACCCAGGAACACTTGCAGGACCATGCTGCTGCTGGTGCCCCAATACTGCGGTCAGGTGCCATCCTGCCCCATAAAAAGGTCGTCAGTTAGTGTAGCAGCAGCGTTTCAGGGATTATGGAAAATCACAACACACATCTGGCACCAAGCTTCACCCTTAAGGACCTTGTTCCATCACCAGCAAATGTGACTGTTCTCTGGGGTCTGCTGGGAACAGGTGGCCTCAACAGTCTGTACCAAATGTCCTTCCAGCAGTGGAACCGCTTTTCCCCATGTGGCCCAAGAACCTCCCTGACCCCACTCTGCTCCTGGGGATTCGCCTTTCCCACCAGAGTGCTGCCAGGTATCAAGTTGCAGAGTTGCAGACTCTGCACTCCACTTGTTTATAGTCTTAATGGAATTTAAACCCTCTACTTTCTCCTTTCTCCTTTATCCCTTTTTTGTTTAGTCCCTGCGGCTGTTTCCAATTTTCCACTTTCTCTCCAGCTGCTTTTGGGGAGGGGTGCTTTTCCTGTATTCTCCCCCCCGCCCCGTCTCCATCCTCTCTCTACCCACAAAAGTGGCTCCCTGACCTCCGCATCTTCTCTCTCCCCAAGTTCACCTCTCTGCGCCACATACCTGCTGAATTCTGTGGTTCAGGTTATGCAGATTTTGTGTTAATCCTCAGAACAGTTTTGTAGGTGTGCAGGATGGTTTAGTGTTGGTCTGGCTATATTTCATGGACGCAAGACACACAAAAAACTTCCATGCTGTTCTGCAATATTGGCTCTATATCATTTACTTCTGCTCTAATTTTTATCATTTCCTCCTTTCTGCTGGGTGTAGGCTTTGTTTGTTATTCTTTTCTAGATCATTCAGTTGTAAACAGTAGGTCTTTATTTCTGATTTTTCTTGCTTCTTAAGGAAGGTTTCTATTTCTATATAGTTCTGTCTTAGGACAGCTTTTGCTGCATCCCAAAGGTTTTGGGCCATTATGTTTTCACTGTCATTTGCTTCTATGTATTTTTTTTATTTCATCATCGATTTCCTGGTTGAGACTCTCATTGTTTAGTAGTATATTGTTTTACCTCCATATATTTCCTGTATTTCCAGATTGTGTGTGTGTGTGTGTGTGTGTGTGCCTGCATGTGTGTGTTCACGTTTCACAGCACTTTTGTCAGAAAATATATATTGTATGATCTGTATCTTTTTGGACTTATTGACCCTCTCTATCTTTTTTGGACTTATTGAGGCCCGTATGTAATCTATTCTGGAGTATATTCCATGTGCACTTGAAAAGAATATGTATTCTGCTCTTTTAGGATGGAATATTTTGAATATATCATCTAAGTCCATGTGGCCCCTTGTTTCATTCAAAGCCATTGTTTCCTTGAGGATTAACTGTTGAGATGATCTCTCCACTGATATAAGTGGGTTGTCAAAGTCCCATAATATTATTATGTTTTTATCAATTAGTTTCTTTATGTTTGTTTTTGAATTGTTATATATTTGGGTGTTTCATGTTGGGGGCATAAATATTTACCATTATTATATCTGTTGTTGTATTGTGCCCTTTATTATGATACAGTGCCATTCTTCATCTCTTATTACAGTCTTTAAAGTTTAGTTTGTACAGTATAAATATTGCTATTCAAGCTTTTTAATTTTTTTTAACATTTATTCATTATTTGAGAGACAGAGTGACAGAGCATGAGTGGGGAAGGAGCAGAGAGAGAGGGAGACACAGAATCCGAAGCAGGCTCCAGGTTCTGAGGTGTCAGCACAGAGGCCGACGCAGAGCTTAAACTCACAAACCCTGAGGTCATGACCTGAGCTGAAGTCAGGCGCTCAACTGACTGAGCCACCCAGGTGCCCCTATTCAAGCTTTTTATGACATCCATTTGAGTTATACATTTTTCTCTATCCCCTCACTTTCAATATGCAGGGGTATTTTTAGGTCTGAAATGATTCCTTATAGGCAGTATATAGATGGGTCTTATTTTTTTATCCATTATGACACACTATGTGTTTTGATTGGAGTGTTTAGTTCATTTTCATTCACAGTAATTATTGATAGATATATATTTAGTGCCATTTAATTACTTGTTTTGTTGTTTCTCAAGTTTTTCTCTGTTCCTTTCTAGTCTTTGTAGCTTTTGGTCTTTCATTCCACTCGAAGAGTCCACTTTAATATTTTTTGCAGGGATGACTTACTGGTCACAAACTCCTTTAGTTTTTGTTTGTCTGGGGAACAATTTATCTCTCCAGTTCTGAATGGTAGCCTTGCTGGATACACTATTGCTTGCTGCACATGTTTCTCATTCAGCACTTTGAATGTATCATGACACTCCCTTCTGTATTGCCAAGATTCTGTTGAGAAATCTGCAGCTAGTCTTATGGGTCTTCCTTTGTCAGTAGAGGAATTCACTTGTCTTTCCACTTTTAAGATTTTTTTCTTCATCACTATATTCTTTTTAATTTTTTTAATTGTTTTAATGTTTATTTATTTTTGAGACAGTAAGAGACAGAGCATGAACAGGGGAGGGTCAGAGAGAGAGGGAGACGCAGAATCTGAAACAGGCTCCAGGCTCTGAGTTGTCAGCACAGAGCCCAATGCGAGGTTCGACCTCACGGACTGCGAGATCATGACCTGAGCCAAAGTTGGACGCTTAACCAACTGAGCCACCCAGAAGGCCCATCTTTATCACTTTTATTTCGCATATTTAATTACAATATATCTTGGTGTTCAACTGTTCTTACTAATTTTGATTGGTGTTCTCTGTGCCTCCTGGATCTAGATATCTGTTTCTTTCTCCAGTTTAAGGAAGTTTTGGGCTATTGTTTCTTCATATAATTTTTTCTGCCACAATCTCCCTCTCTTTTTCTTCTGGGACTCCTATAATATGAATGCTATTACATTTGATGGAGTCACTGATTTCCCTAAGTCTACTCTCGTGTTCCATAATTCCTTATTTTTTCTCTTTTGCTTAGCTTCATCATTTTACATTTTTATGTCTTATATATCACTTATTCATTCCTCTCCTTCCAGCCTGCTGTTTATTGCATCAATCCTGTTTCCAATGCTAGTTATTTCATCCTTTATTTCTTTTTTTTTACATTTATTTATTTTTGAGAGAGACAGAGCAAAAGTCAGGGGGGTGCAGAGAGAGGAAACACAGAATCTGAAGCAGGCTCCAAGGCTCTGAGCTGTCAGCACAGAGCCTGACGTGGGACTCAAACTCACAAACTGTAAGATCATGACCTGAGCCAAAGCCGGAAGCTTAATTGACTGAGCCACTGAGGTGCACCATGCATCCTTTGTTTCTGACAGATAATTCTCTAACTCTCTGGTCTCTGTGGTAAGGTTCTCTCTGAAGTCTTCCATTCCTTTCTCAAGCGCTGTGAGTATTCTTATGGTTTTGCCTTAAATTCTTCCTCAGGATGCTACTTATATCTGTTTTGCTTAGATCTCTGGCCATGGCCTTATATTTTTCTTGCATTTGTGACAAATTCACCATCTTGGCATTTAGTCCAATTCTCTGCCTTCTTTTCTGCCTTAGAAAAGACTGTTATGTTTCCTTCTCTCTGCTCTTCTTTATAAAGAATAAGTTATGTAGTTTCCAGTTACTTTTGCTTAAAGGAGTGTCTCTAGTGTTTGCTGCATGAAACCTGCACTTGTGTTTTAACTGCTCTATCCTTCAGGTCAGTAATCTATAGAGACTTTTCTTGCCTGCAGTATGCAGTGTTTGTTCCTTGGCCACAATGTTGTGAGTTTTAACTCGCTGTGCCCTTGTCTGCTACTTAAATGAGACCTGATACTATTTCTGGAATCTAGGCCCTGCTGAGCTCTCTGATTAGGAGATGTGGTGTGGGCAAGGATTTCTGCTGGTTTTCTGGGGAATGGGCCTACTGCACTAGGCCTGAGGTAATCTTTTTTTTTTTTTTAATTTTTTTTTTCAACGTTAATTTATTTTTGGGACAGAGAGAGACAGAGCATGAACGGGGGAGGGGCAGAGAGAGAGGGAGACACAGAATCGGAAACAGGCTCCAGGCTCTGAGCCATCAGCCCAGAGCCCGACGCAGGGCTCGAACTCCCGGACCGCGAGATCATGACCTGGCTGAAGTTGGACGCCTAACCGACTGCGCCACCCAGGCGCCCCGGCCTGAGGTAATCTTGATTGAAATGGGATTTCCACCAGAATGCAGAGGTATGTGAATTCGCATAATCAAGTTAGGCAGCCACCATTTGCTCTGTACTGCTTCCCACAGATGCCCTGTGTTTAAGCTGAGGGGCAGGGAAGGTAAGTGACATGAGCCATATTTTTTGTCCCTAAAGAGATGTCTCTGTGAATGCTGCCTCTCAATAAAGCCCTCTTAGAAGAGTGAAAAATCTCCTTGCTCTGTGTTCATGTGCTTTTTAGGTCTCTATTTCCACACTGACTGCTTCCGGGCTGTTTGCCTGCTTTCTCTCCAGGAGTAGCACAGTGCCCTCTGGGCTTTACCGCAGCCAAGACTGCATACTGTTAAAACTCCAAGCTTTAAGGACATGGTATGTGCAGTTGCTTGTTCTGGTCTTCTGGGAGAAGGGACTACCATGCTCGGACTGAGGTAAGCTTGACAGAGAAGGACAGCTGAACCAGAGTGCAGGGGTGTGGGGTTTGTTATAAGCACATTAGGAAGCCAGTGTCAGTACTGCACTGCTTCCTGCAAGTGGCACTGTGTTTGTGCTGAGGGACAAAGGAGGGAAATGGTGCTGACCAGATTCTTTTTCCCTGGATATGTGACCCCATTAGTGATTGCTTTCAGGGGGGTGCTCTGAGATGAGGCAATATTCTCCCCCTTGTGTGCCTCAGAAATTCTTCAAATCCATGTTTCCATGCTGTGCATCCCTGGGTTTTTTTTTGCCAGCATTTTCTCCACGAGTATGATGGTATCCCTACGGCTCTATCTAGTCAAGTGCACTACCATTAAAAACACCAGATTTGAGCCTCTCTGGTAGCAAAACCTCATGAAAATCAGACCTTCTTGTTTTTCCAAAAGCTTTGAGGAAGTGTTTCCCTAGTGTCTTCCTTATGTGCTCTTCTCTCTCTCGACCTTCACTGTGACCACAGCTCCCTCCCCTGCACCTCATCCATGATCTGTTTCTCCCTGGAACCATGTTGCTTCATGGCCTACCTTCTTCTATGTGGCTTCTTCTCTCCTTTTGATTATATAGTTTTTCTCCTATTCCTAAGGTTGTTTTTTGGAGTAGCAATAATAATTTTATAGTTGTCTAGTTGTATTCATGAGAGGAAAGGATCCCAGGATCCTCCTACTCCCACCATCTTCCTACCTATAAGTTTCTTATATATTTTGTATACCTACCCTTTATCAGATGTGTCATTGGCAAATAACTTTCCCCTTTCTCTAGGTGTTGTTTAGTTTTGTTGATTCCTTCACTTGGTGTGCAGAATTTTATATTTTGATGAAGGCCCAATAGTTTATTTTTGATTTGGTTTCTCTTGCCTCAGGAAACCTATCTAGTAAGAAGTTGCTTTGGCCAATGTCAAGGAGGTAACTACCTGTTTTCTCCTCTAAGATTTTAATGGTTTTCTGTCTCACATATGGGTCTTAAACCCATTTTTAATTTATTTTTGTGTACAGTGTAAAAGAGTGGTCCAGTTTCATTCTTTTGCATGTTGCTGTCCAGTTTTCCCAACACCTTTTGTTGAAGACACTGTCTTTTTTCTCATTGGATATTCTTTCTTGTTTTAGCATCCTTGAATTTATTTCTGAAAGTAATATTGCCCTGTATATTAACAAATTAAAACATAAAAAAATAAATAATTGTGGTAGACTCTGGGTCTAAAGTCCTGTCTTGTCCAGAAACAAAGTGGGATGCAGGATTAAAATGGGAGAGATGGCTAATGTCCGGGAGAAGACAAGAGCACCGATTAAGGGTCCTTGCTCCATTTTTATTAGGATCAGAAGGCTTAAAAACATGGTGAGGGATGTGCATAAAGAGACAATATCTGTGAACATTAACTGATGGCCATGAGGGAAAGGGGATTTTGAAGATATATGATGTTAGTGGTTTGGGTCAATATAAAACAAAATCCTGACACCGGGAAGATGGTTGTTAATGGTAGACATGAAATATTGTATCTGTATATCTTAGCTAGCCTAGGGTATAAGACAGATCAAGCATGCTACCTCAGTGTCAACAAGGCACCTTTCTTTCACTAATTAGCTCCTCTCTGGGCAACATCACCTGACAGTTCAGTGGTCTATAGCCCTATTTACCTGTTTGCCTAATTGGTTCTTCTTTCTTGTGAAAGCAGCTTTCTGCTATAGTACTAAATTGGGGGGAATATCCGCCCTGAATACTTAATCCTATTTAACTCATATACTTTTGTATTGGGGCCTTTGCCCCACCCTCTGTATACTTATTTACCTAATCTTGTTTACCCAAACATGGGTGTGAGCATCCTATAGCTTTGTAATTCTTTATGTCTTGATACCCCACCAGGGCAGGCTCAGGGAATTTCTAAGCCTATTCCCCACAAATAATAAAAGAAGGAAAGATTAACTGGCCATACACTGGTGGGTTCACTTCTGGGTTTTCTATTTTGTTCTATTGTTCTGTGTTTCTATTTTTTGTACAATAAATTGTTATATATTCTGTATGGTATTGCAAGTGACATAGTGTCTTGATCACTACAGCTTTGTAATATAAGTTGAAGCCAGGAATTTTTATGCCTCCACATTTCTCTCTTTTTTTTTTTCAAAGTGGCTTTAGGTATTCAGGGTTCTATGTGCTTTTGTACAAATTTTAGAATTCTCTGTTGTAACTCTGTGGAAAATACGGTTAGTGTTTTGATAGGAATTACATTAAATGTGTAAATTGCTTTTGCTGATATACACATTTTAAATATTTGTTCTTCCAATGTATAACCATGGAATGGATATGTTTCCATTTCTTTGTGTCATCCTCAATTTCATTCATCAATTTTTTCTAGTTTTCTGAATACAGGTTTTTCACCTATTTGGTTACATTTATTTCTTATTTTTAATTTTTTAATTTTTATTTTATTATTTGTTTTAATGTATTCATTTACTTTTTATTTTTTGTTATTTTATTTTTAATATGGAATTTATTGTAAAATTGGTTTCCATACAACACCCAGTGCTCATCCCAACAGGTGCCCTCAATGCCCATCACTACCCTCCGTTCCCTTCCACCCCCCATTAAACCTCAGTTTATTCTCAGTTTTTAAGAGTCTCTTATGGTTTGGCTCTCCCTCTCTCTAACTTTTTTTTTCCTTCCCCTCCCTGAAGGTCTTCTATTAACTTGCTCAGGATCCACATAACAGTGAACACTTATGGTGTATGTCTTTCTCTGTACAAATTATTTCACTTAGCATAGCACTCTTTAGTTACATCCACGTTGCTACAAAAGGCCATGTATCATTCTTTCTCATTGCCACGTAGTATTTCATTGTGTATATAAACCACAATTTCTTTATCCATTCATCAGTTGATAGACAGCTAGGCTGTTTCCATAATTTGGCTATTGTTGAAAGTGCTGCTATAAACATTGGGGTCCAAGTGCCCCATGCAACAGCACTCCTGTATCCCTTGGGTAAATTCCTAGCAGTGCTATTGCTGGGTCATAGGGTAGATCTCTTTTTAATTTTTTGAGGAACCTCCACACTGTTTTCCAGAGCAGCTACATCAGTTTGCATTCCCACCAACAGTGCAAGAAGGTTCCCATTTCTCCACATCCTCTCCAGCATCTATAGTCTCCTGATTTGTTCATTTTAGCCACTCTGACTGGCGAGAGGTAGTATCTGAGTGTGGTTTTCATTTGTATTTCCCTGATGAGAAGCGATGTTGAGCATCTTCTCATGTGCCTGTTGGCCATCTGGATGTCGTCTTTAGAGAAGTGTCTATTCATGTCTTCTGCCCGTTTTTTAACTGGATTATTTGTTTTTTGGGGTGTGGAGTTTGGTGAGTTTTTATAGACTATGGATACTAGCCATTTGCCCAATATGTCGTTTGCAAATATCTTTTCCCATTCCATTGGTTGCCTTTTAGTTTTGTTGATTGTTTCCTTTGCTGTGCAGAATCTTCTTATCTTCATGAGATCGCAATAGTTCAATTTTGTTTTTAATTCCCTTGCCTTTCGAGATGTGTCAAGTAAGAAATTGCTGTGGCTGAGGTAAGAGAGGTTGTCGCCTGCTTTCTCCTCTAGGGTTTAATGGTTTCCTGTCTCACATTCGGGTTCTTTATCCATTTTGAGTTTATATTTGTGAATAGTGTAAGAAACTAGTCTAGTTTCATTCTTCTGCAAGTTGCTGTCCATTTCTCCAAGCACCATTTGTTGAAGAGACTGTCTTTTTTCCATTGGATAGTCTTTCCTGCTTTGTCAAAGATTAGTTGGCCATACTTTTGTGGGTCTAATTCTGGAGTCTCTATTCTATTCCATTGGTCTATATGTCTGTTTTTCTGTCAATACAATGCTATCTTGATTATTACAGCTTTGTAATAGATGCTAAAGTCTGGAATTGTGATGCCTCCTGCTTTGGTCTTCTTCTTCAAAATTACTTGGGCTATTCGGGGTCTTGTGTGGTTCCATACAAATTTTAGGATTGCTTGTTCTAGCTTTGAGAAGAATGCTGGTACAATTTTGATTGGGATTGCGTTGAATGTGTAGATTGCTTTGGGTAGTATTGACCTTTCAACAATATTTCTTCTTCCAATCCATGAGCATGGAATGTTTTTCCACCTTTTTGTATCTTCTTCAATTTTCTTCATAAGCTTTCTATAGTTTTCAGCATACACATCTCTGACATCTTTGGTTAGGTTTATTCCTAGGTATTTTATGATTCTTGGTGCAATTGTGAATGGGATCAGTTTCTTTTTCTTTCTGTTGCTTCATTATTCGTGTATAAGAATGAAACTGATTTCTGTACATTGATTTTTTCTCCTGCGACTTTGCTGAATTCATGGATCAGTTCTAGCCAACTTTTGGTGGTGTCTCTCAGGTTTTCCATGTATAATATCATGTCATCTGCAAAAAGTGAAAGCTTGACTTCATCTTTGCCAATTTTGATGCCTTTGATTTCCTTTTGTTGTCTGATTGCTGATGCTAACACTTCCAACACTATGTTAAACAATAGCGGAGAGAATGGACATCCCTGTCGTGTTCCTGGTCTCAGTGAGAAAGCTCTCAGTTTTTCCCAATGGAGGATGATATTAGCTATGGGGTTTTCATAAATGGCTTTGATTATGTTTAAGTATGCTCCTTCTATCCCAACTTTCTTGATGGTGCAGAATGTTGTCAAATGCTTTTTCTGCATCGATTGACAGGATCATATGGTTCTTATCTTTTCTTTTATTCATGTGATGTATCACGTTGATTGATTTGCAAATGTTGAACCAGCCTGCAGCCCAGGAATGAATCCCACTTGATCGTGGTGGATAATTCTTTTTATATGCTGTTGAATTCGATTTGCTAGTATCTTATTGAGAATTTTTTCATCCATATTCATCAGGGATCTTGGCCTGTAGTTTTCTTTTTTTGCTGGGTCTCTGTCTGGTTTAGTAATCCAAGTAAGGTTGGCTTCATGGAATAGGTCCAGAAGTTTTCCTTCCATTTCTACTTTGTGGAACATTTTGAGAAGGATAGGTATTAACTCTGCTTTAAATATCTGGTAGAATTCCCCAGGGAAGGCATCTGGTCTGGACTCGTATTTGTTGTGAGTTTTTGATAACTGATTCAATTTCTTCACTGGTTATGGGTCTGTTTAAGTTTTCTATTTCTTCCCGTTTGAGTTTTGGAAGTGTGTGTGGGGGGGTGCTTAGGAATTTGTCCATTTCTTCCAGGTTGTCCAGTTTGTTGGCATATATTATTTTCCTAATATTCCCTGATTATTGCTTGTATTTCTGAGGGACTGGTTGTAATACTTCCATTTTCATTCATGATTTTATCTATTTGGGCCCTCTGTTTTTTCTTTTTGAGAAGCCTGGCTAGAGGTTTATCAACTTTGTTTATTTTTTCAATAAACCACCTCTTGGTTACATTGATCTGCTCTACAGTTTTTTTAGATTCTTTATTGTTATTTCTGCTGTGAACTTTATTATTTATCTTCTCCTACTGGGTTTTGGGGTGTCTTTGCTATTCTGCTTCTATTTCCTTTAGGTGTGCTGTTCAATTTTGTATTTTTGATTTTTCTTGTTTCTGGAGATATGCCTGTAATGCATTTTATTTTCCTCTCAAGTCTGCATTCCCTGTGTCCCAAAGCATTTGGATTGTTGTATTTTCATTTTTGCTTGTTTCTATATATTTTTAAAATTTCTTCTCTTTGCCTGGTTGACCCATTCATTCTTTAGTGGGGCGTTCTTTAACCTCCATACTTTTGGAGGTTTTCCAGACTTTTTCCTGTGGTTGATTTCAAGCTTCACAGCATTGTGGTCTGAAAGTATGCATAGTATTATCTAAATTCTGGAACACTTATGAAGGGATGTTTTGTGACCCAGTATGTGATCTATCTTGGAGAATGTTCCATGTGCACTCGAGAAGAAAGTATATTCTATTGCTTCGTGATGTAGAGTTCTAAATATATGTCAATCCATCTGATCCAATGGATCATTCAGGGCCCTTGTTTCTTTTTTTTTTTATGAAATTTATTGACAAATTGGTTTCCATACAACACCCAGTGCTCATCCCAAAAGGTGCCCTCCTCAATACCCATCATCCACCCTCTCCTCCCTCCCACTCCCCATCAACCCTCAGTTTGTTCTCATTTTTTTTTCTGAAATTTATTGACAAATTGGTTTCCATACAACACCCAGTGCTCATCCCAAAAGGTGCCCTCCTCAATACCCATCACCCACCCTCTCCTCCCTCCCACCCCCCATCAACCCTCAGTTTGTTCTCAGTTTTTTACAGTCTCTTATGCTTTGGCTCTCTCCCATTCTAACCTCTTTTTTTTTTTCCTTCCCCTCCCCCATGGGTTCCTGTTCAGTTTCTCAGGATCCACATAAGAGTGAAACCATATGGTATCTGTCTTTCTCTGTATGGCTTATTTCACTTAGCATCACACTCTCCAGTTCCATCCACGTTGCTACAAAAAGCCATATTTCATTTTTTCTCATTGCCACGTAATATTCCATTGTGTATATAAACCACAATTTCTTTATCCATTCATCACTTGATGGACATTTCGGCTCTTTCCATAATTTGGCTATTGTTGAGAGTGCTGCTATGAACATTGGGGTACAAGTGGCCCTATGCATCAGTACTCCTGTATCCCTTGGATAAATTCCTAGCAGTGCTATTGCTGGGTCATAGGGTAGGTCTATTTTTAATTTTCTGAGGAACCTCCACACTGCTTTCCAGAGCGGCTGCACCAATTTGCATTCCCACCAACAGTGCAAGAGGGTTCCCGTTTCTCCACATCCTCTCCAGCATCTATAGTCTCCTGATTTGTTCATTTTGGCCACTCTGACTGGCGTGAGGTGATACCTGAGTGTGGTTTTGATTTGTATTTCCCTGATGAGGAGCGACGCTGAACATCTTTTCATGTGCCTGTTGGCCATCCGGATGTCTTCTTTAGAGAAGTGTCTATTCATGGTTTCTGCCCATTTCTTCACTGGGTTCTTTGTTTTTCGGGTGTGGAGTTTGGTGAGCTCTTTATAGATTTTGGATACTAGCCCTTTGTCTGATATGTCATTTGCGAATATCTTTTCCCATTCTGTTGGTTGCCTTTTAGTTTTGTTGGTTGTTTCCTTTGCTGTGCAGAAGCTTTTGATCTTCATAAGGTCCCAGTAATTCACTTTTGCTTTTAATTCCCTTGCCTTTGGGGATGTGTCGAGTAAGAGATTGCTACGGCTGAGGTCAGAGAGGTCTTTTCCTGCTTTCTCCTCTAAGGTTTTGATGGTTTCCTGTCTCACATTCAGGTCCTTTATCCATTTTGAGTTTATTTTTGTGAATGGTGTGAGAAAGTGGTCTAGTTTCAACCTTCTGCATGTTGCTGTCCAGTTCTCCCAGCACCATTTGTTAAAGAGGCTGTCTTTTTTCCATTGGATGTTCTTTCCTGCTTTGTCAAAGATGAGTTAGCATACGTTTGTGGGTCTAGTTCTGGGGTTTCTATTCTATTCCATTGGTCTATGTGTCTGTTTTGGTGCCAATACCATGCTGTCTTGATGATGACAGCTTTGGAGTAGAGGCTAAAGTCTGGGATTGTGATGCCTCCTGCTTTGGTCTTCTTCTTCAAAATTACTTTGGCTATTCGGGGCCTTTTGTGGTTCCATATGAATTTTAGGATTGCTTGTTCTAGTTTCGAGAAGACTGCTGGTGCAATTTTGATTGGGATTGCATTGAATGTGTAGATAGCTTTGGGTAGTATTGACATTTTGACAATATTTATTTTTCCAATCCATGAGCAGGGAATGTCTTTCCATTTCTTTAAATCTTCTTCAATTTCCTTCAGAAGCTTTCTATAGTTTTCAGCATCCAGATCCTTTACATCTTTGGTTAGATTTATTCCTAGGTATTTTATGCTTCTTGGTGCAATTGTGAATGGGATCAGTTTCTTTATTTGTCTTTCTGTTGCTTCATTGTTAGTGTATAAGAATGCAACTGATTTCTGTACATTGATTTTGTATCCTGCAACTTTGCTGAATTCATGTATCAGTTCTACCAGACTTTTGGTGGAGTCTATCGGATTTTCCATGTATAATATCATGTCATCTGCAAAAAGCGAAAGCTTGACTTCATCTTTGCCAATTTGGATGCCTTTGATTTCCTTTTGTTGTCTGATTGCTGATGCTAGAACTTCCAGCACTATGTTAAACAGCAGCGGTGAGAGTGGGCATCCTTGTCGTGTTCCTGATCTCAGGGAAAAAGCTCTCAGTTTTTCCCCGTTGAGGATGATGTTAGCTGTGGGCTTTTCATAAATGGCTTTTATGATCTTTAAGTATGTTCCTTCTATCCCAACTTTCTCAAGGGCCCTTGTTTCTTTATTGATCCTGTGTCTAGATGATCTATCCATTGTTGTAAGTGGGGTAATAAAGTCCCCTGCAATTGTCACATTCTCTTCAACAAGGTTATTTATGTTTGTGAGTAATTGTTTTATATATTTGGGGGCTTCTGTATTCGGCGACCTTTATAATTGTTAGCTCTTCCTGATGGATGGGCCCTGTAATTATTATTTAATGCCCTTCTTCATCTCTTGTTACAGCCTTCAATTTAAAGTCTAGTTTGTCTGATATAAGTACGGCTATTCCAGCTTTCTTTTGACTTCCAGTAGCATGATAGATAGTTCTCCATCCCCTCAGTTTCAATCTGAAGGTGTCCTCAGGTCTAAAATGAGTCTCTTGTCGACAGCAAATCGGTGGGTCTTGTTTTTTGTTTTTTTGTTTTTTTTCTCCATTCTGATACCCTATGTCTTTTGGTTGGAGCATTTAGTCCATTTACATTCAGTGTTATTATAGAAAAATATGGGTTTAGAGTCATTGTGATGTCCGTAGCTTTCATGCTTGTAGTGATGTCTCTAGTACTTTGTCTCACAGGATCCCTTTAGGATATCTTGTAGGGTTGGTTCAGTGGTGATGAATTCCTTCAGTTTTTGTTTGTTTGGGAAGATCTTTATCTCTCCTGTTCTGAACAACAGACTTGCTGGATAAAGGGTTCTCAGCTGCATATTTTTTCTGTTCATCACATTGAAGATTTTCTGCCATTTATTTCTGGCCTGCCAACTTTCAGTAGATAGGTCTGCCACTAGTCTTATGGGTCTGCCTTTATAAGTTAGAGCCTGTTTATCCTTAGCTGCTTTCAGAATTTTCTCCTTATCCTTGTATTTTACCATGTTCACTATGATATGTCATGCCGAAGAACAATTCAAGTTATGTCTGAAGGGAGTTCTCTGTGCCTCTTGGATTTCAATGCCTTTTGCCTTCCCCAGTTCAGTGAAGTTCTCAGCTATGATTTGTTCAAGTACACCTTCAGCCCCTTTCTCTCTCTCTTCCTCTTCTGGAATTCCTATGATACAAATATTGTTCCATTTGACTGCATCACTTAGTTCTCTAATTCTCCCTTCATACTCCTGGATTTTTTAATATCTCCTTTTCTCAGCTTCCTCTTCTCCCATAATTTTATCTTCTAATTCACCTATTCTCTCCTCTGCCTCTTCAATCTGTGCTATGACCCCTCCATATTATTTTGCACCTCATTTATAGCATTTTTAGCTCCTCATGACTATTTCTTAGTCCCTTGATCTCTATAGTAATAGAAAATCTGCTGTCCTCTATGCTTTATTTAAGCTCAGCGATTAATTTTATGACTATTATTCTAAATTCCTTTTCTGTTATATTGGTTAAATCTTTTTTGATCAATTTGTTTGCTGTCGCTACTTCCTGGAGTTTCTTTTGAGGAGAATTATTTCATTTCATCACTGTGTGTTGTCCCTGTGGTGGCTCCAAACTGCAGGGCACTTCCCCTGTGCTGTCCAGAGTAACTTGTGTTGGAGGGTGGTGCCACATTCAGACCAGATGTCTGCCCTCAGCCTACTGCTGGGGCCACAGTCAGACTGGTATGTACCTTATTTTCCCCTCTCCCAGGGACAGGACTCACTGTGGCGTGGTGTGGCCCCTATCTGGGCTACTTGCACACTGCCAGGCTTGTGGTGCTGCTTCTCTGGGATCTGGCATATTAACTGGGGTGGATCCACAAGGTGCACAGGAGCAGAAGGGGCACGCTTATCTAGCTTTGCCATTGGTGGTCCCCTGCAGGAGGTGACTTGCAGCAGTGGGAGGGAGGCAGGCCCATTGGAGGGATTGATCCACAGAAGCACAGCATTGGGTGTTTGTGTGGTGCAAGCAAGTTTGGTGACGAGAACTGGTTCCCTTTGGAATTTTGGCTGGGGAATGGGAGAAGGAGATGGCACTTGCCAGCGCCTTTGTTCCCCCACCAAGCTGAGCTGAGCTCTGTCTTCAGCAGTTTAACAATTCTCCCTCCCAGTGTCCTATCACCCTCCCCACTCTCCAAGAGCAGAGCTGTTGACTTTTAGCATTCCAGATGTTAAGTCCCGCTGGCTGGCAGAAGTCACGCAGTCTGACCTCACTGCTTTTTGCAAGCCAGACTTCTGGCGGCTCTGTCTTGCCTGGCAGGCTGCCCCCCCACACTGCCCCTGCTCCCTCGTGTCAGTTTGTGTGCATGCACAGCCTCTCCACCCTTCCTACCCTCTTCCGTGGGCCTCTTCTTCTCCAAACTGGGCTGTGGAGAGTCTGTTCTGCTAGTCTTCTGGAAGTTTTCTGGGTTATTCATGCAGATGTGGGTGGATACTAAGAGATCAGCAGGATGAGGTGAGCCCAGCGTCCCCCTCAGCTGCCATCTTCCAGGTCTCCTTCCCCCCAATCTGGTTAGGTTTATTTCTAGGCATTTTATGGTTTTGGGTCCAATTGTAAATGGATAGATTTCTTAACTTATTTTTCTGCTGCTTTATTATAGATGTATAGAAATACACCCGATTCCTGTACATTGTTTTTGTGTCATGTAATTTTACTAAATTCATTCATTACTTCTGGCAGTTGTTTGTGGAGTCTTTAGGGTTTCCTATAGAAAGTGTCATGTCATCTGCAAGTAGTGAAAATATTGTTTCTTCCTTGTTGATTTGTACACCTTTTATTTCTTTGTTTCTGATTGCTGTGGCTAGTATTTTCAGTAATATGTTAAAAAACAGTGGTGAGAGTGGACATTCCTGTTTTGTTTTTGACCATAAAGGCAAAGCTCTCTGTTTTTCCCCATTGATGATGATATTAACTGTGGGTTTTTTGTTTATGACCTTTATTATGTTGAGGTATATTCCCTCTAAAGCTACTTGGCTGACAGTTATTATCATAATTAGATTTTTTTACTTTTTCAAATACTTCTCCTGCATCCATGGAATGGATCATATGGTTCTTATCCATTGTATCACCTTGATTAATTTGTGATTATCAAATCACCCTTGTAACCCAGGAATAAATGTCGCTTTATTGTGGTGAATGATTTTTTTAAATGTATTATTGGATTCAATTTTCTACTGTTTCATTAAGAAATTTTGCAGTCATGTTCATCAGGTATATTGGCCTGTACTTCTATTTTTTAGTGTATGTTTTATCTGGTTTTGGTGTCAGGGTAATGCTTGTTTCATAAAATGAATTTGAAATTTTCCTTCATTTTCTATCTTTTGGAATACTTTGAGAAGAGTAGGAATTTACTCTTGTTTAAATTTTGGTAGAATTCCCCTGTGAAGCTATATGGCCCTAGGTTTTGCTTGTTGGAAGGTTTTTAATTACTGATTGAATTTCTTTGCTGGTTATTGACCTGTTCCAATTTTTCATTTCTTCCTGTTTTATTTTGGTAGTTTATATATTTCTAAGAAATTATCTATTCTTTCCAGGTTGTCAAATGTGTTGGCATATAGTTTTTCATCATATTCTCTTATAGTATATATTTCTGTGGTATTGACTGTGATTTTTCCTCTCTCATTTATGATTCCATTTACTCGGTTCCTTTTTATTTCTTTTTGATAAGTCTTGGTAGAAGTTTATCAATTTTATTAAGTTTTCAATTAACCAGCTCCTGTTTTTTTTTTGGTGTATTCTATTGTTTTTTTTCAACATTTTATATCATATTTCTTTTTTAATCTTTAATAATTCCTTCCTTATGTTAGCTTTAGTATTCATTTCTTTTTCTTTTTCCAGATGTACTTATTGTGAAGATTATGTTGTGTATTTCATATTTTTCTTGCTTCTTTTTTTAAGTGTTTTTAATTTTTTTTGAGCGAGAGAGAGAGAGAGAGAGAGGGAGAGGGAGAGAGAGAGAGACGGGCACATAGAGGGGGATACAGAGGATATAAACCTGGCTCTGCACAGACAGCAGAGAGCCCAATACAGGGCTTGAACTCATGAACCGTGATATCATGACTTGAGGTGGAGTCCAACACTTAACTGACTGAGGCACTCAGGCACCCAAGATTTGTATTGTTTCTTAAGTTATGTGTGTACTCTATATATTTCCTTCTGAGGACCACTTTTCCTACATCCCAAAAGTTTTGGATTGCTGTGTTTTCATTTTCATTTGCTTTTATGCAGTTTTAATTTCTGCTTTCATTTCTCAGTTCACCCATTTTTTTTATTGGTGTCTTGTTTAACCCCCATGTATTTGTGGTCTTTCCCAATTTCTTCTTGTGGTTGACTTCTCATCTCATATTTTTTGTGGTTAGAAATGTTGCATGGTATGATTTCAATTCTGTATTTGTTGAGGCTTGATTTGTTACCTAATGTGTGATCTATCCTGGAGAATGTCCCATGTGTACTTGAGAATACTGTGTATTCTCCTCTTTTAGGATGCAATGTTCTGAATATATATTAAGCCCAACTGGCCCTGTGTGTCATTCAAA
Source organism: Prionailurus bengalensis (assembly GCF_016509475.1). NCBI lineage: Eukaryota > Metazoa > Chordata > Mammalia > Carnivora > Felidae > Prionailurus > Prionailurus bengalensis. Next base: position 69,544,805 of record NC_057361.1, read on the forward strand.
GCTGTTTCTTTCCTTGTTGATTTTCTGCATTGATTTTTCCATTGATGTAAGTGGGTTTTTTATATCCTCTACTATTATTATATTATAGCCAGTTCCTTTTTGTGTGTCATTATTGTTTTCTATATTTTGGTCCTTCCATATTGGGTGCATAAATATTTACAATTGATAGATGCTCTTGTAGGATTATCCCCTTTATTATGATATAGTGCCCTTCTTTACCTCTTGTTACAGTCTTCTTTTTAAAGTCTAGTTTGTCTGCTATAAGTATTGCTATTCCAGCTTTCTTTTGACATCTATTTGTATGATAGATTTTTCTCCATTCCCTCACTTTCAATCTGCATGTTAGGTCTACTTTAGATCTGAAATGAGTCTCTTGTAGGAAGCACATAGATGGGTCTTATTTTTGATCCATTCTGAAACCTTATGTCTTTTGATTGGAGCATTTAAATCATTTCTATTCAAAGTAATTAATGATAGGTATGTATTTAGTGCCATTTTATTACTTGTCTTGGGTTTTTGGAGGGTTTTTTTTCTGTTCTTTTCTTGTCTTTGTCACTTTTTGTCTTTCCTTCCCATTGAATGAATCCCCCTTAATATGTCTTGCAGGGATGGTTTAAAAGTCACAAACTCCTTTCGATTTTATTTGTCTTGCAATATCTTTATTCTCCTTTATTTGTATTGCAATATCTTTCTATTTTGAATGATGTCTTTGCTGGAAAGAGTATTGTGGGCTGCATATTTTTCTCATTCAAAACGCTAAATATATCATGCCTTCTGAGTTGCCAAGTTTCTGTTGAGAAATCTGCAGCTGGCCTTATGGGTCTTCCCTTGTAAGTTAATGACTTATTTTGTTTCACTCCTTTTAAGATTTTAATATATCTTACAAATTAAATACAATATGTCTTGATTGGTTTGCTTTTGTAGACTTAGATGGGAGTTCTCTGTGCCTTCTCAATGTGGATATCTGTTTTCTTACCCCAAATTAGGAATGTTTTGAGCTATTGTTTCTTCAAATAATTTTTCTGCCTGGTTTTATCTCTCTTTTTCTTCTGGTACTCCTATAATATGAATGTTATTATGTTTGATGGAGTCACTGAATTCCTTAAGGATATTATTGTGTTCCATAATTCTTTCTTTCTTATGTCCAGCATCATTGATTTCCATTTCTTTGTCTTCTAGGCCATTATTTCATTTCTCTGCTTCTTCTAGCCTGCTGTTCATTCCAGCAAGCTTATTTCTAATCTTATTGTATTTTTCATTTCTGATTTTTTTAACCCTTTTATCTCTGTTGTAATGGTCTCCCTGATGTGTTTTACTCTTTTCTCAAACCCACTGTGCATCCTCATGATTGTTCCTTTAAATTCCCCTGAGGATATCATAAATATAACTGTTTTGTTTATATCTCTGGCCATGACCTTAGTTTGATAAATTACTGCATCTTCACATTTTGTCTAAGTTTCTCTCTTCTTTTTGTTGGAAAAGTCAGTCATGTCTCCTGCTCCTGAAAATAATGGCCTTATGAAGAAGAGGTCACGTAGTGCCCAGGGCCTGGCACTTCAGGGAGTGTCTCTGTTGTGTGCTACATGCATTATGCTATTGCTTTGGCTGCTCCATCCTTCAGGAAAGTGTCTTCAGAGGCACTCCTTGCTTACTGTGGACAGTGTTTGCTCTCTGGAGTGAATGTGGTGAGTTTAACTGTGTATCCTCTGATTTGCTTGTGAAATGAGACATGAAGCCACCTCCACCAGAACTGAGACACTGTAGAACTCTCTGGTTGTGAGACATTGTGTGGGCAGGGATTTGTGCTGATATTCTGGGCGAGGGGCCCACTGTACTGGGACTGAAGCAAGAGTGACTAAGAAGTGTAGTCCCACTACAGACCAGGGGAATGGGGCTTTGTGCAAACAAGTAAGGCAGCCAATGTTGGCACTGTGAGGCTTCCCAAGGTGTCTCTGATTATGCTGAGGGGAAGGGAATGGAAATAATGCCATCCAGCTCCTTTGTTCCTGGAGAGGTGTCTCCATAAATGTTACCTCTCAGTGAAGCACTCTGAAGGGATTCACTAAACTCCCTGCTGTGTGCCCTCGTCGCTTTTCAGTTTGTTGTTTCTATGCTCTTTGCCCTCAGTTTGCTTGCCTTCCATCTCTCCATGAGCGACAGAGTGCCCTCCAAGCTCTATTCTAGCCAAGCCCATTGACCTGTAAATCTCCAGACTTTAAGTCCCTCTCATTGCAAGACCTCATGAAATTCAGCCCATCTTGTTTTCCAAGTTAATGACTTTGGTAAAATGTTCTCCTTGTGTGTTACACCTGTGTGCTCCTCTCTCTCTTGCCTTTCTCTGCAACCACATCTCTCTTCCCTCCAAAGCATCTGTGATTCATTTCTCCCCTAAACCACATTTACCCACATCCTAGTTTTTATGATGTTGCCTCTTCTCTCCCCTTAGTTTTGGTTTTGTCAAAACTGTCAGTCTGTAGTTCTGTCAGTGTACAGGTCAACTTCTGGGATATTTAGGATTATTTGATAGTTATCTAGTTGTGTTTGTGGGATGAGGTGATCCTAAGGTCTTACTCTACCACCATCTTCCTCTCTCCTTTCTTCAATTTTGATTAGACAGAACCCTGAAAAGGGCCATAATTACTACAATACAATAGTAAAAATAATTATTAAAATAACAATAAAGTAAACAATTTTGAGTGTTAAAATAGGTTAATTTATATTTAGAGCAATAATATGCTTCTGGGGACACATAACTGGTTAAAATCAATAAGAAAACAAACAAATTGTTATAAAGCAATTTCAGAGCCACTGAACATCTGAGAATGTTCTTGTAACTTAAGGCTGGTCATAAATTTCTTGTCTAAATCCTTGCTGATTACGACAGTATTAAATATGAGAGAAATTCTATTTCCTTAGATATCTGGCTTGAATTCATCTGTGAGTTATTGGTCACCTCAGGAGATACTTATGCAAGTTGACTCCTGGGTATATTATACATATATTTTTTTAAATTGTTAAAGAGAAAGCAATCCATTTGTAATTCTAGGTGATATTACTATTGTTGGACAAGTGGTAATGTTACATAGAAAGTGAATTTCTTAGAAAATTAGACAAGCAGACTCAGGGAATTCTCTAATACTCCTCCTGACAAAATAACATAGAAAATGAGATTTTTTTCAGTAACAAGAGTTCCCATTTTTAAATTATTTTTTTTAAATTCTAGTGTAATTGATGTACAGTCTTATGTTACTTTCAAAAATAAAATTTTGAAACTAGATTTTTATAAATCATTTTGTGGAAGAAAGTTGTTTTACTTTCTTTGTTTGTTTCTTTCTTTCTTTCTTCCATCCTTCCTTCCTTTTTTCCTTCTTTCTTCTTTTCTTTTTTTTGGAAAGCTGTATTTTCTTAAGAACCCTCATGTACACAAGTCTGTCTTATGAGATAATAACAGAAAGAATCCAAGAGACAGACAAATTCTATTTCTCAATTCTCTTTTTAAAAGGTTAAACATTGAGCAAATATAAAACATTTGTGTATGTTTGTGTATACATATACACAAAAAGAATATTTTTGGAAATTTAATTTGACCTTTAATAAGTATTTGATATGATAATTTATTTTTCAAAGCTTATTTTAATTTCAACACACAATATATGAATATTATTCAAAAGATCTATGATTTTGTTTTCTTGCAATATAAATATAAATATATTTATAAATATACTTTTGGGCATTCTATCTGTCTGTCTATCTACCTATCTATCTAAATTTGTGGGCATTATCTTACTTCTTTTCCTACTAGTTGTGTGTGTTTTATTGGTACATTATTGTTAATCTACTAATTTGATACATATTATCACCCAATTAATAGAATCTCATATTTGTTGAGTCATTTTTTGGGTAAAATAAGTTGAAATACACTGCCAGAGGCTGGAAATACAAAGTTACATAAGAAATGTCCTCTATTAATGATGAGATCTAACTATTAATACAAGATGACAGCAAGAACATGAAATCAGCACAAGTATATAATCATAAGATGGGGTGCATATGTAACTATATGCACATATTGCTGTAAAGATTCACAGGAGGTAATCACTTTTAATCTGGAATGATTATGGGGACTATGAGAGATAATATGCTGTAGTGAAGAGTAAATAGCCTTTGGAGTACCAGAGATTTATATTTTAATCTCAGTTATGAAACTGACTTTAAAATTTTGATAAATTTTATGATCATTTATATATGATCATTTTCCTTATTGTCTATAAGATAGAGGTGAAAAACATCTAGCAAAGAATTTTGCACGTAGTGTAGTATAAGAAAATACTTAGCACAATTCTTGACACATTATTGGCACTCAAATATTTCCTTCTGCTGCATAACAAATTATACCTAAAACTTAGCAGATTACCATGCACATTTACCATATCCAAGTATCTGTGTAGCAAGAATCTGGACATGGTTTTGCTAGATACTCTACTTCATGGTCTCTTACAAGGTTGCAAGATACTGGCCAAAGGTATGGTTTTACTTCATTTTTACTAGAGAAGAACGCTCTTCTAAACTAATTTATGTAAGTTTTGGCAGGATTCAATTCCTTCAGGTCCTCAATTATTTGCTGTTTGTTAGCCATAGACCACTTTACATTTATTGCCATGTGGGTTTTTCCAATATGGCAGCTTATCATCAAAGCCAGCCAAAGATAGTGTGGTAGCAAGATAGAAGTCACCATTTAAAATTTTTTTTCAACGTTTATTTATTTTTGGGACAGAGAGAGACAGAGCATGAACGAGGGAGGGGCAGAGAGAGAGGGAGACACAGAATCGGAAACAGGCTCCAGCCTCTGAGCCATCAGCCCAGAGCCCGACGCGGGGCTCGAACTCACGGACCGCGAGATCGTGACCTGGCTGAAGTCGGACGCTTAACCGACTGCGCCACCCAGGCGCCCCATCCATTTTAGTGTAACCTAATCATAGAAAAGATGCACCAATGGTACCATATTCTATTGTTAGAAAAGAAATTTAGTAGATTCAACATACATTCATGGGGGGATTATATAAGGTATGAATGCCAAGAGGCATGGACCATCAGAGTTTACCTTAGAGACTGTTAAACACATAGGATTGAAAAATTACAACTTATAATGCATTTGCTGAATGCCAGACAATATGTCAATGAAGTTATAAGAATAATCTTATTTCAACAATCCAATGAAGAAAATGTTATTGTTATACTTACTTTGCGTATAAATTACTAGGGTTTAAAGAAGTTAGGGAATTTTTTAAGGTCACAGATATAAAGCTTAAAGAAATAAATCACAGTTAGTTTTCCTATGGGAACCTGAAGTTCCAAATCCTCAATCCTTATAGACACCCAAGTATTCTATATATATTCTAAAATGGTAGCATTGGATTCACTGATCACAAAATTACTATGAACCAGATAAAATATAATTCTTCCTCCTTGGTACAAAATACTATAACTCAGTTAAAATGAAATTTAGGAAGGGGCGCCTGGGTGGCGCAGTCGGTTAAGCGTCCGACTTCAGCCAGGTCACGATCTCACGGTCCCTGAGTTCGAGCCCCGCGTCAGGCTCTGGGCTGATGGCTCAGAGTCTGGAGCCTGTTTCCGATTCTGTGTCTCCCTCTCTCTCTGCCCCTCCCCCATTCATGCTCTGTCTCTCTCTGTCCCAAAAATAAATAAAAAAAAAAAAAAACGTTGAAAAAAAAAATGAAATTTAGGAAATCTTTTAAGAAGTAATTAATGAAACACATTTCAAGAATTATAGTCTAGATTAACTGCAGAATGATGACAATAATGATTTGAGGCTTCTGGTGTCAAAACAAAGTTCAAGAACATTTTACTTATGAAGAAATAGCAGTGACTTCGGGATTCACATTTTGAGATTTTTGAGAAAAACAAATGATTGTGTTCATTTTGTTATTGACTAACATATTACTTCCATTTGGGTAGAAGTATTTCATTTACCCCACCTAGTATTCCATGTAAAGGGAAAAAACATGGAGTTATTAGGCAGTCCTGAGATTTCTGGATGGGATAAGATCATGACTGAATACCTCATGAAGATTTATGTGGAGGTTTAGGGAATGTCAACATCTCTGTTGCCCCATCACTATTACTACTACTGCTGCTGCTGCTGCTGATTTTTAGTGCTCCTGTGACTTTATTTTTTTAATGTTTCAAGTTTTTATTTTAATTCTAGTCAGTTAACATATAGTATGATATTAGTTTCAGGAGTAGAATTTAGTGATTCATCACTTATATATAACACCCAAGGTCATCACAACAAGTGACCTCATTAATATTTATCACCAATTTAGCCCACTTCCCAAACCATTGGCCCTCTAGAAATCCTCAGTTTGTCTCTATATTTAAGAGTTTCTTAAGATTTGACTCCTTCTCTTTCTTCTTTCCCCTATGTTCATCTGTCTTGTTTCTTAAATTCCACATATGAGTGAAAGTATATGGTATTTATCTTTCTCTGATTATTTTGCTTAGTGTAATACACTCTAGCTCCACCTATGTCACTGAAAATGGCAAGATTACATTCTTTTTGATGACTGAGTAATATTCATATATATATATATATATATATATAATCTCCCTACCTTGCACCAATGGGTTAAGAAGGCATAAAGAATTAGAAAGCAATAGGATGTACACACCCAAGTTTGAGTAAACAAGATTAGGTTAATGAGATTACATAAAAACAGGGAAAAGTTGCCCAGTGTAGGACAAGCAGGGCAAAGGTCCCCAGTATAGAACAAAGGTATAGGAATAGGGAGTCTCAGGATAAAAACATCCAAGATGAGGTAAACAAGATTAGGTATTCAGAGCAGAAATGCCCCTAACTTAGTACAATACCTGCAAACTGCTTTCACAGGAAGGAAGGACCAAATTAGGTAAACAGGTAAATAGGGCTATAGATGGCAGCAGGGCAAAGTTGCCCAGAGTGGTGCTCATTAGCAAAAGAAAGGTGTCTTGTTGACCCTGAGGTAGCATGCTCTATCTTGTCCACTAGACCAGTTTAGGTAAACAGAGGTGGTGCCTCATGTTTGCTGTAAACAACCTCCCACACAGCACCAGAATCTTATTTTGTATTGGCCCAAACCCCTAACACTGCATATCTCCAAAACTCCCTTCTCCCCATGCCCATGAGTTAATGATCAAGATTTAATTGTCTCTTTGTGCACATCCATCATGCTTGCAAGCCTTCTGATCCTAATAAAACCAGAGCAAGGACCCTTAGAGCTCTTGTCTCCTCCTGGACTTTAGCCTCTCTCACATTTTTAATCCTGCATATTGCTTTCTTGCTGGACAAGACAGAACTCCATACCCAGAGTCTATGACATATATATACCAACTCTTCTTTGTCCATTCATCAGTCAATGGGCATTTGAGCTCTTTTCCTAATTTGGCTACTGTTGGTAATGCTGCTTCAAACATCAGGGTGCATGTGCCTCTTCACATCAGTATTTTTGTATCCAATGGGTAAATACCTAGCATTACAATTGCTGGATTATAGTGTACCCCTGTTTTAAAATTTCTGACGAACCTCCATCTGTAGTATTTTTAGTTTATAATCTTAGCTATTCTGACATGTGTGAGATGGTATTTCACTGTAATTTTGATTTGTATTTCCATGCTGATGACTAATGTTGAGCATCTTTTCCTTCACAAACATTTTTTGGAAAATAAATTGATAGCACTGTAAGGAAAAAATCAAATTATTCAGAAAGCAAATGTAGAAATAGTTCTATTTTCTGAATTTATAGAATATGTTGAAATAGGAACTACAATTATGTTGTATAACTCCAGTGGTCAAACATAGTACTAGTGAGTGGAGTTAATTATCCCAAGGGGAGTTTTCCTTCAGGAAAAACTTAACAATAGATATATCGTTTTCTGACACAACTAAATTAATTATATTTCAAACTTTTTTTATTTGAATATTATGGGTTTTTAAATTTTTTGTAAATGAAACGAGTTTTATTTTATGGAATTACAATAAGAATACATTATAATAATTGGTGTGATTTTACTTGGCAACATAATATTTTGGAAAACTACACACTTGTTATCAAAATTTTAATTTTTTATTTTTATTCCTCTGCAAAATTGATAAATCTGCAAGCACCATGCTACATGATTGCTAAAATCTCTCAAAATTTTGAGATGTTTGGATTCCCTGTTACATTGGATTAGATTATTATTCCAAACACATATAGCTATTATTTATTTAGTACTTATTACGTGCCAAACACTACAATAGGCATTTTACCATAATATCTAATCTAATAATATAATTTATATTTATTATTTACACCAGTTTACAATTGATAAATCAGAGCAGTGGAATTATATAACTTGCATTCACAATTAGTAAGAATTGGAGCAATCATTCAAGGACAGATTTGCCTGATACTCATCTTTAATATATGGCCTCTCTTTAGTTATATTTAAGCTGCAAAACTCTCCTCTAAGAATGCACTATCATCAGCACTGACAAAATTCTACTTATAATGAAATGAAACAAACCTTTACCATTAAATTTAGGGCTATAAACTTTGGAGAAAAACTTTGGAGAAGAAATTCTTCTGCTATTAAAGAGCATGCAATTACTCAGAAATTTATGTAATCTGATTGTCTCTAATAATCTACTTTTTATTTTTTTCCCTTCTTTTCTTTCTCTCTCTTTGTAAACTATTTTTATTAAACTTATTTTTATTTATTTATTTATTTATTTATTTATTTATTTTTTACTTTTTTTCCCTCCAACTTTATTTTTTTATTTTTTTTCAATATATGAAATTTATTGTCAAATTGGTTTCCATACAACACCCAGTGCTCATCCCAAAAGGTGCCCTCCTCAATACCCATCACCCACCCTCCCCTCCCTCCCACCTCCCATCGACCCTCAGCTTGTTCTCAGTTTTTAAGAGTCTCTTATGCTTTGGCTCTCTCCCGCTCTAACCTCTTTTTTTTCTTCCCCTCCCCCATGGGTCTCCGTTAGGTTTCTCAGGATCCACATGAGAGTGAAACCATATGGTATCTGTCTTTCTCTGTATGGCTTATTTCACTTAGCATCACACTCTCCAGTTCCATCCACCTTGCTACAAAGGGCCATATTTCGTTCTTTCTCATTGCCATGTCGTACTCCATTGTGTATATAAACCACAATTTCTTTATCCATTCATCAGTTGATGGACATTTAGGCTCTTTCCATAATTTGGCTATTGTTGAGAGTGCTGCTATGAACATTGGGATACAAGTGCCCCTATGCATCAGCACTCCTGTATCCCTTGGGTAAATTCCTAGCAGTGCTATTGCTGGGAATCATAATGTTGGTCTATTTTTAATTTTCTGACGAACCTTCACACTGTTTTCCAGAGTGGCTGCACCAATTTGCATTCTGCCCAACAGTGCAAGAGGGTTCCCGTTTCTCCACATCCTCTCCAGCATCTATAATCTCCTGATTTGTTCATTTTGGCCACTCTGACAGGTGTGAGGTGATATCTGAGTGTGGTTTTGATTTGTATTTCCCTGATGAGGAGCGACATTGAGCATCTTTTCATGTGCCTGTTGGCCATCCGGATGTCTTCTTTAGAGAAGTGTCTATTCATGTTTTCTGCCCATTTCTTCACTGGGTTATTTGTTTTTCGGGTGTGGAGTTTGGTGAGCACTTTATAGATTTTGGATACTAACCCTTTGTCCAATATGTCATTTGCAAATATCTTTTCCCATTCCATTGGTTGCCTTTTAGTTTTGTTGGTTGTTTCCTTTGCTGTGCAGAAGCTTTTTATCTTCATAAGGTCCCAGTAATTCATTTTTGCTTTTAATTCCCTTGCCTTTGGGGATGTGTCAAGTAAGAGATTGCTACGGCTGAGGTCAGAGAGGTCTTTTCCTGCTTTCTCCTCTAGGGTTTTGATGGTTTCCTGTCTCACATTCAGGTCCTTTATCCATTTTGAGTTTGTTTTTGTGAATGGTGTGAGAAAGTGGTCTAGTTTCAACCTTCTGCATGTTGCTGTCCAGTTCTCCCAGCACCATTTGTTAAAGAGGCTGTCTTTTTTCCATTGGACGTTGTTTCCTGCTTTGTCAAAGATGAGTTGGCCATACGTTTGTGGGTCTAGTTCTGGGGTTTCTATTCTATTCCATTGGTCTATGTGTCTGTTTTGGTGCCAATACCATGCTGTCTTGATGATGACAGCTTTGTAGTAGAGGCTAAAGTCTGGGATTGTGATGCCTCCTGCTTTGGTCTTCTTCTTCAAAATTAATTGGGCTATTCGGCGCCTTTTGTGGTTTCATATGAATTGTAGAATTGCTTGTTCTAGTTTTGAGAAGAATGCTGGTGCAATTTTGATTGGGATTGCATTGAATGTGTAGATAGCTTTGGGTAGTATTGACATTTTGACAATATTTATTCTTCCAATCCATGAACAGGGAATGTCTTTCCATTTCTTTACATCTTCTTCAATTACTTTCATAAGTTTTATATAGTTTTCAGCATACAGATCCTTTACATCTTTGGTTAGATTTATTCCTAGGTATTTTATGCTTCTTGGTGCAATTGTGAATGGGATCAGTTTCTTTATTTGTCTTTCTGTTGCTTCATTGTTAGTGTATAAGAATGCAACTGATTTCTGTACATTGATTTTGTATCCTGCAACTTTGCTGAATTCATGTATCAGTTCTAACAGACTTTGGGTGGAGCCTCTCGGATTTTACATGTATACTATCATGTCATCTGCAAAAAGTGAAAGCTTGACTTCATCTTGCCAATTTTGATGCCTTTGATTTCCTTTCGTTTTCTGCTGATGCTAGAACTTCCAACACTATGTTAAACAACAGAGGTGAGAGTGGGCATCCCTGTAGTGTTCCTGATCTCAGGGAAAAAGCTCTCAGTTTTTCCCCATTGAGTATGATGCTAGCTATGGGCTTTTCATGAATGGCTTTTATGATGTTTAAGTATGTTCCTTCTATCCCGACTTTCTCAAGGGTTTTTATTAAGAAAGGGTGCTGAATTTTGTCAAAGGCCTTTTCTGCATCGATTGACAGGATCAAATGTTTCTTATTGTTTCTTTTATTAATGGGATGTATCACGTTGATTGATTTGTGAATGTTGAACCAGCCCTGCATCCCAGGAATGAATCCCACTTGATCATGGTGAATCATTCTTTTTATATGCTGTTGAATTCGATTTGCTAGTATCTTATTGAGAATTTTTGCATCCATATTCATCAGGGATATTGGCCTGTAGTTCTCTTTTTTTACTGGGTCTCTGTCTGGTTTAGGAATCAAAGTAATACTGGCTTCATAGAATGAGTCTGGAAGTTTTCCTTCCCCTTTCTATTTCTTGGAATAGCTTGAGAAGGATAGGTATTATCTCTGCTTTAAACGTCTGGTAGAACTCCCCTGGGAAGCCATCTGGTCCTGGACTCTTATTTGTTGGGAGATTTTTGATAACCGATTCAATTTCTTCATTGGTTATGGGTCTGTTCAAGCTTTCTATTTCCTCCTGATTGAGTTTTGGAAGAGTGTGGGTGTTTAGGAATTTGTCCATTTCTTCCAGGTTGTCCAATTTGTTGGCATATAATTTTTCATAGTATTCCCTGATAATTGTTTGTATCTCTGAGGGATTGGTTGTAATAATTCCATTTTCATTCATGATTTTCTCTATTTGGGTCATCTCCCTTTTCTTTTGAGAAGCCTGGCTAGAGGTTTGTCAATTTTGTTTATTTTTTCAAAAAACCAACTCTTGGTTTCGTTGATCTGCTCTACAGTTTTTTAGTTTCTATATTGTTTATTTCTGCTCTGATCTTTATTATTTCTCTTCTTCTGCTGGGTAGGCGGCCTTTGGTGTTCTGCTTCTAGTTCCTTTAGGTGTGCTGTTAGATTTTGTATTTGGGATTTTTCTTGTTTCTTGAGATAGGCCTGGATTGCAATGTATTTTCCTCTCAGGACTGCCTTCATTGCATCCCAAAGCGTTTGGATTGTTGTTTGTTTGTTGGATTTTCGTTTGTTTCCAAAAATTTTTGATTTCTTCTCTAATTGCCTGGTTGACCCACTCATTGTTTAGTAGGGTGTTCTTTAACCTCCATGCTTTTGGAGGTTTTCCAGACTTTTTCCTGTGGTTGATTTCAAGCTTCATAGCATTGTGGTCTGAAAGTATGCATGGTATAATTTCAATTCTTGTATATTTGTGAAGGGCTGTTTTGTGACCCAGTATATGATCTATCTTGGAGAATGTTCCATGTGCACTCGAGAAGAAAGTATCTTCTGTTGCTTTGGGATGCAGAGTTCTAAATATATCTGTCAAGTCCATCTGATCCAATGTATCACTCAGGGCCCTTGCTTCTTTACTGACTGTGTGTCTAGATGATCTATCCATTTCTGTAAGTGGAGTGTTAAAGTCCCTTGCAATTACCACATTCTTATCAATAAGATTGCTTATGTTTATGAGTAATTGTTTTATATATTTGGGGGCTCCGGTATTCGGCACATAGGCATTTATTATTGTTAGCTCTTCCTGATGGATAGACACTGTAATTATTATTTATTTATTTATTTATTTTTTTTTTTTTTACGTTTATTTACTTTTGAGACAGAGAGAGACAGAGCATGAACGGGGGAGGGTCAGAGAGAGGGAGACACAGAATCTGAAACAGGCTCCAGGCTCTGCGCTGTCAGCACAGAGCCCGACGCGGGGCTCGAACTCACGAACTGTGAGGTCATGACCTGAGCCGAAGTCGGACGCTTAACCGACTGAGCCACCCAGGCGCCCCGACACTGTAATTATTATATAATGACCTTCTTCATCTCTTGTTACAGCCTTTAATTTAAAGTCTTGTTTGTCTGATATAAGTATGGCTACTCCAGCTTTCTTTTGGCTTCCAGTAGCATGATAAATAGTTCTCCATCCCCTCACTCTCAATCTAAAGGTATCCTCAGGTCTAAAATGAGTCTTTTGTAGAGAGAAAATAGATGGGTCTTGTTTTTTTTTATTCATTCTGATACCCTTTGTCTTTTGGTTGGTGCATTTAATCCATTTACATTCAGTGTGATTATAGAAAGATACGGGTTTAGAGTCATTGTGATGTCTGTATGTTTTATGCTTGTAGTGATGTCTCTGGGACTTTGTCTCACAGGATCCCCCTTCGGATCTCTTGTAGGGCTCGTTTATTGGTGACAAATTCCTTCAGTTTTTGTTTGTTTGGGAAGACCTTTATCTCTCCTTCTCTTCTAAATGGCAGACTTGCTGGATAAAGGATTCTCGGCTGCATATTTTTTCTATTCAACACATTGAAGATCTCCTGCCATCTTTTCTTGCCTGCAAGTTTCAAAAGAGAGATCAGTCACGAGTCTTATAGGTCTCCTTTTATATGTGAGGGCATGTTTATCCCTTGCTGCTTTCAGAATTTTCTCTTTATCCTTGTATTTTGCCAGTTTCACTATGATATGTCGTGCAGAAGATCGATTCAAGTTACGTCTGAAGGGAGTTCTCTGTGCCTCTTGGATTTCAATGCCTTTTTCCTTCCCCAGTTCAGGGAAGTTCTCAGCTATTATTTCTTCAAGTACACCTTCACCACCTTTCTCTCTCTCTTCCTCCTCTGGGATACCAATTATGCGTATGTTATTTCTTTTTAGTGTATCACTTAGTTCTCTAATTTTCCCCTCATACTCCTGGATTTTTTTATCTTTTTCTCAGCTTCCTCTTTTTCCGTAATTTTATATTCTAGCTCACCTATTTTCTCCTCTGCCTCTTCAATCTGTGCCGTCATCGTTTCCATTTTATTTTGCATCCATTTAAAGCATTTTTCATCTCCTCCTGACTATTCCTTAGTCCCTTGATCTCTGTAGCAAGAGGTTCTCTGCTGTCCTCCATACTGTTTTCAAGCCCAGCGGTTAATTTTATGACTATTATTCTAAATTCACTTTCTGTTATATTATTTAAATCCTTTTTGATCAGTTCATTAGCTGTTGTTATTTCCTGGAGATTCTTTTGAGGGGAATTCTTCCGTTTAGTCATTTTGGATAGTCCCTGGAGTGGTGTGGACCTGCAGGGCACTTCCCCTGTGCTGTGGTGTATAACTGGAGTTGGTGGGCGAGGCCACAGTCAGACCTGATATCTGCCCCTAGCCCACCGCTGGGGCCACAGTCAGACTGGTATGTGCCTTCTCTTCCCCTCTCCTAGGGGCGGGATTCACTGTGGGGTGGTGTGGCCCGTCTGGGCTACTTGCACACTGCCAGGCTTGTGGTGCTGGGGATCTGGCGTATTAGCTGGGGTGGGCAGGCAAGGTTCACGGGGGCAGGAGGGGCAGGCTTAACTCGCTTCTCCTTTGGTGATTCACTTCAGGAAGGTGCCTGTGGCAGTGGGAGGGAGTCAGACCCACTGCCGGAGGGTTGGCTCCGCAGAAGCACAGCATTGGGTGTTTGTGTGGTGCAAGCAAGTTGGGTGACAGGAACCGGTTCCCTTTGGGATTTTTGCTAGGGGATGGGCGAGGGAGATGGCACTGGTGAGCGCCTTTGTTCCCCGCCAAGCTGATCTCTGTCATCCGGGGCTCCACAACTCTCCCTCCCATTATCCTCCAGCCCTCCCTTTCTCCGAGCAGAGCTGTTAGCTTATAACCTTCCAGATCAAGTCCCACTTGCTGTCCTAACACACTCTGTCTGGCCCCTCCACTTTTGCCAGCCAGACTCGGGGGCTCTGCTTGGCTGGCGGGCCTCCCCTCCACCCCAGCTCCCTCCCACCAGTCCGTGGAGCACGCACTTCCTCGCCACCCTTCCTACCCTCCTCCGTAGGCCTCTCATCTGCCCTTGGCTCCAGGACTCCTTTCTGCTAGTCTTCTGGTGGTTTTCTGGGTTATTTAGGCAGGTGTGGGTGGAATCTAAGTGATCAGCAGGATGTGCGGTGAGCCTGGCATCCTCCTACGCCTCCATCTTCCAAAAAAAAAAAATCTTATTTTTAGTTAAATTCTAATTAGTTAACATACACGCAATTTTGGTTTCAGGAGTAAAATTCAGTGATTCATAAAACACATAAAACATACAGTGCTCGTGACAGCAAGTGCCCTTTTTAATACCTGTCACCAATCCTGCCCATATCCCATCAACATCCCTCCATCAATTTTCAATTAAGTGTTTTCTCTATAGTAAAGTGTCCCTTGTGATTTGTTTCCCTCTCTTCTCTCCTTCCCCTGCTCATATGTTCATCTGCTTTGTTTATTAAATTTGACAAATAAGTGAAATAATATGGTATTTGTCTTTCTCTAATTGACTTATTTTCCTTAGCATAACACTTTCTGGCTGCATCCATGTTGTTGAAAATGGCAAGATTTCATTCCTTTTGATGACTGAATAGTGTCACATTATTGATAATGGCACTAGTTTTTATGCATTTACTTACTAGAAATGTCATTCTATGTGGGGCGCATGATATTCTAGTCTCCCTGTTACACTAAGCATAGTATAATACTTCTACCTAAGGTTATTCAGTTTAAAATTTTTATGTTTTTTTTAGAATAAATGTATATCTCTTCAGAGATTAAGAAATATCCCAATCCCAAATTAATTTATTTCACAGAATATTTATTCTACAAATTCTAGATACCATTAAATAAGTTAGCTGGCCAAAAAGGTGAGGGAAAATAGTTGAAGGAATGATGGCATTAATAATAATATCTTTATCCTTTTCTTTCACAAGTGTACCTAACTCTTTCAGCAAGGAACTATCTGTTGGCTTTTTTTCACCCTGGAACACTCACACCCAAAAATATATATGAGTAGTATAGGCATTTTGACAATATTTATTTTCCCAATCCATGAGCATGGAATGTCTTTCCATTTATTTGTCATCTTCAGTTACTTTCACCAATGCTTTATAATTTTCAGAGTACAGTTTTCTCCCCTCTTTGATTAAGTTTATTTCTATTTATTTTATTCTTTATGGTGCAACTGTAAATAAGAATATTATCTTAATTTCTCCTTCTGGTACTTCATTATTAGTGTATGGTAATGAAACAGATTTCTGTGTATTGATTTTTATCTGTGATTTTACTGAATTCATTTATCAGTTCTAGTAGTTTTTTTCTTGTATGAAGACTTTAGGGTTTTTTATATATAATACCATGTCATCTGCAAACAGTTAGAGTCACGCTTCTTCCTTAACAATTTGAATACCTATTTTTTTTAATTTTCTGATTGCTGTGGCAATGATTTCCAGCAATATGTTGAATAAAAGTGATGAGTGGGCATCCTTGTCTTCTTTCTGACTTTAGAGGTCCATTCTACCAAAAGTACTGTACAGATTTTATATAATCACTATAAAAATATCAACAACATTACTCAAAGATCTAGATCAAATAATTCTAAAATTTATATGGAACCACAATAAACTTTGGATAGCCAAAGCAATCTCGAAGAAGGAGAACAAAACTGAAGGTATCACGATCCCAGATTTCAAGATATACTACAAAGATGTAGTAATCAAAATAGTATGGTGCTTGCACAAAAATTTACATGTAGCTCAATGAACCACATAAAGCCTGGAAATAAACCCATGATTTACTTTATTTTATTTTATTTTAATTTTTTTTCAACGTTTATTTATTTTTGGGACAGAGAGAGACAGAGCATGAACGGGAGAGGGGCAGAGAGAGAGGGAGACACAGAATCGGAAACAGGCTCCAGGCTCTGAGCCATCAGCCCAGAGCCCGATGCGGGGCTCGAACTCATGGACCGCGAGATCGTGACCTGGCTGAGGTCGGACGCTTAACCGACTGCACCACCCAGGCGCCCCAACCCATGATTTTATAGTCAACTAATATACAACAGAGGAGCCAAGAATATGCAATGGGAAAAAGACAACAAATGGTTTTGGGAAAACTAAATAGCTACATGTAAAACAATGAAACGGCCACAATTTCTTACACCATACATAAAAATAAACTCAAAATGGATTAATGGCCTGAATGCTTCTAACCATAAAATTCTGAAAAGAAAACATAAGCAGTAATCTCTTTGACATCCCCTGTAGGAACTTTTTTCTAGATATGTCTACTGAGGCAAGGGAAACAAAAGCAAAAATAAACTATTGGGACTGCACCAAAAATAAAAAGCTTTTGTACATAAAAGGAAATCATCAACAAAACATAAATACAACTTACTGAATGGGGAGAAGATATGTGAAAATTATATATCTGATAAGGGGTTAATATCCAAAATATATAAAGAATTTATATAACTTAACATCAAGAAAAAACAGTAATCAAATTAAAAATGGGCAGAAGATATGGATAGACATTTCCCCAGAGAAGACATACAGATAGCCAACATACACATAAAAAGGTGCTCAACATCCCTAGTCATCAGAAATATGCAAATCTAAACCACCATGGGATATCACCTCACATCTGTCAGAATGGCTAAAACAAAAAACAACAAGTGTGGGGAAGGATGTGGAGAAAAAAGAACACTTGTGGGTTCTGGGTAAGAATGCAAACTAGTAGAACCACTGTGGAAAGCAGCATGGAAGTTCCTCAAAAAGTTAAAAACAGAATTTCCATATTATCTAGTAATTCCACTACAGGGTTTTTACCCAAATAAAAAACACTAATTCAAAAAGATATAGATATACATTTACATATTTACATATATATATATTTATATTAAATATTATGTATTTATATTAAATATTATATACATAAATATTTATATATTTACATATTATAATTATACAATTATGCATTTTATAAGTATGCATATTATACATATTATATGTACAATATGTACAATTATGCATGTTAAAATTATACAATTATACAATTATAATTACATATTACATATACATAACTTATACAATTTATAAAATTTATATTTATAAATTTATATTTTATATAATTAATAATAGATAAATTATATTAAATTTATATTTATAAAATTTATATTTGTATATATATAATTTATATTTATAAAATTGTATATATATATATTTACAATGGCCAAGATACAGAAACCACCCAAGTGCCCATCCATAGATGAAGGGATAAAGAAAATGTGGTATATATTTACAATGGAATATTACTCAACCCTAAAAAGCAATCTTGCCATTTGCAACAACCTGGGTGTATCTAGAAGGTATCATGCTAAGTGAAATAAATCAGTCATAGAAAGACAATTATAATTTGATGAAACTCATATATGGAATTTAAGAAAAAAAGAAAAAGAAAAAGGGAAAAAGAGACAAAAAAACCACAGACTCTTAAATATTGGTAGTTGCTAGAGGAGAGGTGGCTGAGGTGATGAGTAAAATAGGTGAAGGTGATGAGGAGTACATTCATCATGATAAACATTGAGTAATGTATAGAATTGTTGATACACTGTATTGTACACCTGAAACTAATGCAACATGATGTTAATTATACTATAATTAAAAATAAATAAAATTTTTGGTTTTTAAAAGAATACTGTATGAATAAACATAATATGTAGATATTTTAACCCCAGTAAATATTTCACATTCAACTTCCCTATACTTCTCTAAGGAACCTCATGTGGTTTTCATCAAGAGGAATTGAAGTTTAACTTTTGTCAGAAGTATCCGATACAGAATATCTTGGCAGAAAACTCTGTTAGATTTCCACATGCCCGGTATTTCACCAGGTGCCAGTTCCAGTGGCCAGCAGTTGTTTCCACATATGGACTTCCTGAAGTTTTTCCTCTAAAACTTGAAATAATGACTCAAGTTTTTCTTTAGTTTTCACAAAGTTTTTCTTTAACTAGTTGTTACCAAGTTTTACTAGTATCTAGTCCACCTTTAATTTGAGTTCTATGTAGCTAATTTTATTTTATGATGTTCACACCACATCCAACCCTCAACATGTTTATTTTTTCTATCTAGCTCTCTCTCTTAATCAACTGAACATGTTTGTAACAAGATCATGCTATCATTTTAGGGTGAGGTGGAAGATACTTTAAAAATTCTTAGGCATATTTGTGGTGATACACCAATTGAAGCTTTGTAACAAAAATTGTTTATAAATCTCAACTTCTTTGAAAGTTTCATTTGAGTACTTAGTATAAAACTCCTATGAGTTTCTCTTGGTCTACTTCTACTTAAAAACTTATGGGTTACAGCTTTGTAGTATAGCTTGAAGTCTGGGATTGTAATGACTCCTGCTTTGGTTTTCTTTTTCAAGATTGCTTTGGCTATTCTGGGTCTTTTCTGGTTCCATAAAAATTTTAGGATTATTTGTTCTAGCTCTGTGAAGAATGCTGGTGTTATTTTGATAAGGATTGCATTGAATATGTAGATTTCTTTGGATAGCATCGATATTTTAACAATTTTTCTTCTTCCTTTCCATCAAGATGGTATGGTACTGGCACAAGAACAGACACTCAGATCAATGGAACAGAATATAGAACCCAGAAATGGACCCACAAACGTATGGCCAACTAAACTTTGACAAAGCAGGAAAGAATATCCAATGGAATTAGGACACTCTCTTCAGCAAGTTGTGCTGGGAAAACTGGACAGCGAAATGCAGAAGAATGAACCTGGACCACTTTCTTACACCATACACAAAAATAAACTCAAAATGGATGAAAGACCTCAATGTAAGATAGGAAGCCATCAAAATCCTCGAGGAGAAAGCAGGCAAAACCTCTTTGATCTTTCCCGCAGCGAATTCTTACTCAACACGTCTCCAGAGGCAAGAGAAACAAAATAAAAAATGAATTACTGGGACCTCATCAAAATAAAAGCTTCTGCACAGTGAAGGAAACAATCAGCAAAACTAAAAAAACACCGACAGAATGGGAGAAGATGTTTGCAAACGACATATGAGATAAAGGGTTAGTATCCAAAATCTATAAAGAACTTATCAAACTCAACACCCAAGAAATAAATAATCAAGTGAAGAAATGGGCAAAATACATGAATAGACACTTCTCCAAAGAAGTCATCCAGTTGGCCAACCGACACATGAAAAAGTGCTCAACATCACTCATCATCAGGGAAATACATATCAAAACCACAATGAGATACCACATTACACCTGTCAGAATGGCTGACATTAACAAATCAGGCAACAACAGATGTAGGTGATGATGTGGAAAAAAGAGGATCTCTTTTGCATTGTTGGTGGGAATGCAAGCTGGTGCAGCCACTCTGGAAAACAGTATGGAGGTTCCTCAAAAAACTAAAAATAGAACTACCCTACAACCCACCAATGACACTACTAGGCATTTATCCACGGGATACAGGTATGGTGTTTTAAAGGGACACATGCACCCTCATTTTTATTTCAGGACTATCAACAATAGCCAAAGTATGGAATGAGCCCAAATGTCCATTGATGGATGCATGGATAAAGATGTGGTGTATATATATAATGGAGTATTACTTGGCAATCAAAAACAATGAAATCTTGCCATTTGCAACTACATGGATGGAACTGGAGGGGATTATGCTAAGTGAAATTAGTCAGTCAGAGAAAGACAAAAATCATATGACTTCACTCATATGAATACTTTAAGAGACAAAACAGATGAACATAAGAGAAGGGAAACAAAAATAATATAAAAACAGGGAGGGGGAATAACAGATGAGACTCATAAATATGGAGAACAAACAGGGTTGCGGAAGGGGTTGTGGGAGGGAGAATGGGCTAAATGGGTAAGGAGCACTAGGAATATACTCCTGAAATCATTGTTGTGCTATATGCTAATTTGGATGTAAAGTTTAAAAAATAAAATTAAAAAAATAAAAATTTATGGGGCTTCTGGGTGGCTCAGTTGGTTAAGGGTCTGACTTCATCTGAGGTCATGATCTCACAGTTTGTGGGTTCAAGCCCCACATCAGGTTCTGCGCTGACAGCTCACAGCCTGGAGCCTGCTTTGGATTCTGTGTCTCCTTCTCTCTCTGCCCTTCCCCGCTCACACTCTGTATCTCTCTCTCTCAAAAATGAATACATGTTAAAAAAAAACTTATATATAAGCACTAGGTCTCCAGAGCATATTCATCTTGCATAAAAAAAAAATGAATTTGACGTTTTTAGATTCCACATATAATTAAGATTATGGAGTAGTTGTCTATTTGTATCTGCTTTTTTTTTTACTTAGCAAAGTGATGAAAATTAACAGTACTATAATACAAACTTGAAATTTACTGAGAATAAATCTTAAAATTTTTCACCACACAAGTGAGCTTACACACACGCACACACATGTAACTACATAGAGGTGATAGCTATTTAGCTTGATAATAGTGACTTTTTTCACAATGTATACACATATCAAAAACAAGTTGTACACCTTAAATAAATACAATTTTATATGTCAAAGATATCTCAACATAGTTATTTTTAAAGTACTAAAGAAAAGTAAATTATACTTTAAAAATTAAAATGGAAAATTGAAGCAATATTTGTAGATTGTATCAATGTCAATGTCTTGGTTGTGATAATCTTTCATAGTTTTGCAAGATGTTACCATTGGGGAAAATGTGTAAAGGGTATATGGTATCTCCTTGTATTGTGTATTACCATTATATGTGAATCTATAATTACTTCAAGAAAATATTCTGTTAAATAAGACAAAAGTTGTTACCAGAGATGAAGAGTATTTTAAAATGATAAAATGGTGAACCTATGAAGAAGATATAACGATTATATACATATATATACCTAATAACAGAACCCCAAAATGAACAAACAAATGCTAACATAATTAAAGGGAGAAATAGACAATTCAACAATCATCATTACAGACTTTAACACCCCAACTTGAATAATGGATAGAATGACAAAATAGAAGATCAATAAAGAAATAGATGATTTAACAACAGTATAAGCCAAATAGACCTAAAATATAACTAAATAATATTTTACCTAACAATAGCAGAATACACATTCTTCTCAAGTATAATGTAATATTTTTTTAATAAACTATTTGTTAGATCATAAAGCAAGTTATAATAAATGAAAAGGATTGCAATCATACAAAAGATGTTCTTCACATACAATGGAATAAAATTAAAATTCAATACCAGAACAAAAACTATAACACTCAGAAATATGTAGAATTAAAAACACATTTCTAAATATTCAATGGGTCTAAAAATAACTTCAGAAAAACTTCAGAAAATACTTTGAGATGGATGATATGAAAACATTATATACCAAAATTACAGGATTCAATAAAATCAGGGATAAATTTATAGCTTTAGATTTTTACATTTAAAAACAAGGTTCTCAAATAAAAAAAAAATTTAGGCACACATTTCAAGAACATAGAAAAATAATAGCAAACTATTGCCTAAATATAGCAGAGGGAAAAATAATAAAATTAAAGTTGGAGTAAGTAAAATAGATAACAGAAAAACAGTA
The DNA here is from genome assembly GCF_016509475.1 of Prionailurus bengalensis. NCBI lineage: Eukaryota > Metazoa > Chordata > Mammalia > Carnivora > Felidae > Prionailurus > Prionailurus bengalensis. The sequence continues at coordinate 69,567,211 of NC_057361.1, forward strand.
GATGAAATTCATGAAACCAAAAATTCGTTATTTTGACAAAATCAATAAAATTAACAGAAATTTTGCTTAGCTGACCAAGAAAAAAATACAAAAAAATCAAGTTTCTACAATCACAAATGAAATGGAAGACACTACTACTAAATGTTAAAAAAAGGGGGAAATAACAATGGAGTGTCAAAAGTTAAATAAACAATAGGCAATGGAAAATTTCCAAGAAGACACAACTACTGAAACTGATCTAAAAAGAAATCAAAATTGGAATGTATTCAAAATAAATGGAGGTCAAAGAAGTAATACTACTACTACTAATAATAATAATAAACTTTCCATTAAAAATTACCAGGAGCATATGATTCACTAATGAATTATACCAAACATTTAAAGACAACAACAATCCTTTACAAACTCTTCCAAAACTATAAAGAGAGGGAATACTTCCCAACTCATTACATAAGCACAATATTACCCTGACACTAAAACCAAAGACATCATAAGGGGGGGAAAAAAAACTAGAGAACAAGCTCTCTTATAAATATAGATTAAAAAAATCCTCAGCAGAATACTAAAGTATCAAATCCAGAAACATAGAAACAAAACATATAGCATAACAAGATGGGGTTCATAAAAGGGATGCATTATTGAATAAATATATGAAAATCAACCAATATAATACACAAAATTCATAGAATAAAATATAAAAGCCACATGATAATTTCAGTAGACACACAAAATGCATTTGACAAAATCTGACAGTTTTTGAGATAAATACTCACCAAACTAGAAATAGAAGGAAATTTCCCCAATTTGCTAAAAGGCATCTACATGAATGCCATACCTAACATAATAATGTGAAAGAGCGAAAATTTTTACTGTAAGATTAGGAAAAGGCATGTATGTACTGTCTTGTTAGTTTTATCTAATATTATACTGGAGATTCTAGTCAGGGATATTAGATAAACAAACAAACAAAAAAGCATCCAGAAAGTACATAAAAAGGTACAACTATATTTGGGGTATCAGGTTGGCTCAGTCGGATAAGTGTACAACTCAGTTTCTGCTCAGGTCATGATCTCATGGTTTGTGAGTTCAAGCCCCACATAAGACTCTGCTCTGAAAGCAGAGAGCCTGCTTGGGAACCTCTCTCTCCCTCTCTCTTTGACCCTCTCCTGCTCATGCTCATTCTCTCTCTTTCAAAATAAATAAACTTAAATAAATAAATAAATAGTACAACTATCTTTATTTACAGATGACATGATCTTGTGTTTAGAAAACCCTAAGGAATCCACAAGAAACACTATTAGAGCTAAAGTATTTCAATAAAGATTCAGAATACAAGATCAAAATAAAAGAAGCAACTGTATTTGTATACAGTTAAAATTAACAATATAAAATTAAAAAACCAATTCCATTTATAAAAGCAACAAAATACTGAAATATATAGGAAAACTATAAAACTCTTGGAATAAATCATTGGCATAATTATTTGTGACATTGGGTTATTCAAACATTTCTTAGATGTGACAACAAAAGTTCATGACATACAGGAAGAAATAGATCAATAGATCTACATAAATTTAGGTATGTTTTTGCTTAAAAAGTATATTTTGTTAAAGTGAAGCTAACCCACAGATGAAAAAAATTGTAAATCATATATCTGATAATAGTCTAGTATACAAAATATATAACAAGCTCTTCCTTGGTGATAAAAGGGCAGCATAATTTAAACATGAAGTTTCTCAACAGACATTTTTCTAAACAAAATCTACAAATGTTTAAGAAGCACATAAAAGATGCGCAACATCATGTCATTAGGGAAAACACAATTCAATACCACAAAAAGATACTACTTCACATCCACTAGGATGGCCATAATAGAATAAATATTAAAATGTTGACACTACTCAAAGCAAACTACACATTCAATGTAATCCTTATCCAAATAGCACCAGCATTCTTCACAGAGCTAGAAAATTCTATCTTAAAATTTGTATGGAACCACAAAAGACCCTGAATAGTCAAAGTAATGTTGAAAAGAACAAAGTGTCTTTAGCAAATGGTGCTGGGAGAGCTGGACAACAAAATGCAGAATAAAGAAACTGGACCATCTTCTTACACCATACACAAAAATAAATTCAAAATGGATAAAAGACCTAAATGTGAGACAGGAAACCATCAGAACCCTAGATGAGAAAACAGGCAGAAACCTCTTTGACCTCATCTGCAGCAACTTCTTACAAGACATGTCTCCAGAGACTAGGGAAATATAAGCAAAAATGAACTATTGTGGCCTCATCAAGATGAAAAGTTTCTGCGCAGCAAACAATCAACAAAACTAAACTAAACTAATCTAACAAAAGTAAAACTAAACAAAACTAAAAGCAAGCGACAGAATGGGAGAAGATATGCCAGATAAAGGGTTAGTATCCCAAATCTATAAAGAAGTTGGCAAACTCAACAACCAAAAAACAAATAAGCCGGTGAGGAACTGGGCAGAAAACATTAATAGAAACTTTTTTCAAAGAAGACACCCAGATGGCAAACAGACACATGAAAAGATGCTCAACATCGCTCATCATCAGGGAAATACAAATCAAACCCACAATATGATACCATCTCACACCGGTCATAATGGCTAAGATTAACAATTCAGGAAACAACAGGTATTGGCGAGGATGTGGAGAAAGGGGAACCTTACTGCACTGTTGTTGGTAATGCAAACTGGTGCAGCCACTCTGGAAAACAGTATGGAGGGAAAATGGAGGGGGCAAACATGACAGAGAAGTAGGGGGATCCATACTTCCCATGTGTCTCAAGGAAGAAGGGTTGAAGCCAAAGGACTTTGAACCCCAAGAGTCTAGGAGGAAAAGAGACTGAGTCTACCAGGGAGAAACCGGCACAACCTGAGGAGCCATAGGTGGGTTATTGCAAACTGGGGGAGATAAAATGAGCTGGTTAGGCATGGAGGGGAGGGAACCCCTTCTGCAGAGAGACAAAGTGAAGAGAAAAAGCAGCTGGGAAGCGTAAGACTGTATCTGTACAAGAGAGAAAAACCTCAGACCTGGACAGAGAGGGATCCTGTCTCTAACTGTAGGTTACAGAATATCTAACTGCTGATCCCATCTTCAGACTGGGGCCAGGTGCCCTGTTCGCTCACCTGGGGAGAAGGGGAGCCACCTCTGGGTTCAGTGGTAGATCAGGGGTGCAGTCCACAGCAGGAGAAACCGGTCTCCTCCCCTGAAGGGCTGAGGCACAGGACAAAACCAGCTGAGAACACATATCGTGAGGTGCTTCCCAGTACTGGGGTGCACTGAGTGGGAGTTTAAATGCCAGCCAAGCGCTGGGGCAAAGGATTTGGTGGAATGTGGCAAACTGCCTCAACTGTTCCCTGTGGCACAGTGAGGATGGCTCCAAAGGAGTGATTTGGGACACTGGGTCCTGGTGTCCCAGAAGAGATGGGTGTCACCATTTTTCTCCCCACCACCACTAAGGCAGGGCCTCAGGGATCAGTCCGCCTGGCCCACAGTGGAGGCGGGACCAGCCAACACCAAACCACATCCCTCCATGCCTGGTAACCGTGTACCTACTGGAGTGGGATAGAGGCTGTGGAGCCAGATGGATCCTTCCTCCAGACCAGCGCTGCTGCATTGCCGGCTTAATTCTAGGACAATTCTTGTTATATAGATATATTCTCCTTTCCATTTCCCCTTCTTATCTCTACCCTTCTCTAGGCTGGTTACTCAGGTTACTGGTTTGTTTAAACAGACATATTTAATCCATTCTCTTGATACATGTTCTATACCTCCTTCTTAATATTCCTTTCTCTCTCTATGAACTAATAAAACCATACAGTGTCTTTGTCTGGGTAACTTTATCTTTGGGTTTTTTTTCCCACTTCCTCATTTTACTTTCTGTCTCTCTGGATTAAGCCTTGTAGTCTATCTGCCTGGTTAATGTTTATTTTTTTTCTTTTTTCTCTTTTTTAAGGTGCTCTTCCATCAGCACCACCTCTACCCTGTTGTATACTTGTAACTGGTGTTTCAGGGTTTTTGCTTTAAGTTTCTTTTGAGTTTTTGTTTTTTTGTTTGTTTTATTTGTGTGTTTGCATGTTTTTCTTTCCTGTTTGTCTGTCTGTTTGTTCTCTTTTCCAGGGCTGCTTCAAGGAACAAATCAAAGCACACCTGGTGGAGTCCAAAACATCACTACAAGTAGGGAAATAAAATAAGCAAAGACACAGCAACAGAGATTAAGTAACATTCTCCATAAAACACCTCCTGAAGGGCCAGGCCCTGGACACTGTATGACCCCCTTTAATATAGCAGTGCTTGCACTGTTAATGCAGAGCGCTTAACAAGATTTTAAAACTCATAAGGGCAGAAAGATAGCCAAAAAGATGAAACGGAAGGATTCTCCACAAAATGAAATTCAGAAAAATGTGACAGCTAAAAAAATTATCAAAAAGAACATAACTGAAACATTTAGAATAATGGTCATAAAATAAATCACTAGGCTTGAAAGCTTGGAAGACAGCAGAGAATCTATTGCTACAGAGATCAAAGGACTAAAAATTGTCATGATGAATTTAAAAATGCTATAAGAGAGGTGCAAATAAAATGGAGGTGGCCACAGAGTGGTTTGAAGAGGCAGATGGGAGAATAGGTGAATTAGAAGACAAAATTATGGAAAAAGAGGAAGCTGAGAAAAAGTGAGATAAAAAATTGCACGATCACAAGGGGAGAATTAGAGAACTAAGTGATTCAATCAAATGGAACAATATTCATATCATAGAAATTCCAGAAGAAGAAGACAGAAAAAGGGACTGAAGGTGTACCTGAACAAATCATAGCTGAGAACTTCACTGATATGGGGAAGGAAGCATGCAATGAAATCCAAGAGGCACAGAGGACTCCCTTCAGATGTAACTTGAATTGATATTTGGCACAACATATCATAGTAGAAACTGGCAAAATACAAGGATAGAGAGAATTCTGAAATCAGCTAGGGAAAAATGGGCCTTAACATACAAAGGTAGAAGCATAAGGATTGTAGCAGGCCTATCTAGTGAAACTTGGCAGGCCAGAAAGAAATGGCAGGAAATCTTCAATGTGATGAACAGGAAAAATATGCAGCCAAGAATCCTTTACCAGCAAGTATGCCATTTGGAATAGAAGGAGAGGTAAATGTGTTCCCAAAAAAACCTGAAAGACTTCATCACCACTGAACCAGCCCTCAAAAAGATTCTAAGGGGCACTCTGTGAGTGAAATGTTGCAAAGACCACAAAGTACAAGAGACATGACTATAAGCATGAAACCTACAGATAACACAATGACTCTAAACCCATATCTTTCAACAATAACACTGAGTGTAAATGGACTAAATGCTCCAGTCAAAATTCATAGGGTATCAGAATGGATAAAGAGACTGTCTACAAGAGACTCATTTCAGACCTGAGGACACTTTCAGATGGAAAGTGAGGGGATGGAGAACTATCTATCATGCTACTGGAACCCAAAAGAAAGCTGGAGTAGCCATACTTATATCAAACTAGACTTTCAATTAAAGGCTGGAACAAGAGATGAAGAAGGGCATTATATAACAATGACAGGTCTATCCACCAGGAAGAGCTAACAATTATAAATGTCTATGCACAAATTCAGAAGCAACCAAATATGCAACACAATTCATTTCAAACATATGCAATCTTATGGGTAAGAATGTGGTATATGCAGGGGACTTTAATACTCCCCTTACAACAATGGGAAGATCACCTAGACACAGAATCAGTAAAGAAATAATGTCTCTGAATGATACATTGGACAAGATGGACTTGAGAGATATATTTAGAACTCTA